>NC_091087.1:38667500-39292500 GCF_032405125.1 Capricornis sumatraensis | reverse complement strand
AGGTCTTAGTTGCAGCACGTGGGATCTTCAGTCTTCATTGTGGCATGTGGGATCTTTAGTTGTGGCATTTGGAGTCTGCTTCCTTGACCAGGGATCAAACTTGAGCCCTGTGAATTGGGAGCACAAAATCTTAGCCACTAGACCACTAGGAAAGGCTCTGTGATTATTTTTCATATTTGATTTAATTTTTATTGATACCCTGTATTTGGTGAAACATTTTTCTCATACTTTATTTTTAGATGTGGTTGTGTTTTGTTCTTAAATATTCTTTGAACATATTTATAATAGCTCATTTAAAGTCTTTGTCTAGTAAGTCCAACGTTCAAGCTTCCTTCAGGGCTTGTTTTGGTTGCTTTTCTTTTGTGTGTCCATGAGGAGGCTATACTTTCCTGTTTCTTTGCATGTCTTATGGCTTTTGTTAAAAATCGGATATTTTAAATAGTATAGTGTGATAGCTCTGGAGATCAGATTGCTACACTTTCCAGGATTTGTTGTCACTGTTTAGTGGTGGTGGTTTTGCTACTATTTGTTTGTTATAGTGACTTTCTTGAACTAGTCTTCTGAAGTCTATGTTCATTGTTATTGTAGTCACTGAAGTCTTTTCTTAGTTATCTTAGTTGTCAGCTAATGATTTGACAGATTTCCTTAAATGCCTTGAACCATTAAATCTCCTAGCTCTTTTCTAGTTTTATGTGTGATCACCATGTCTTCAGTGCTCTGGAGTTTACAATTCTAACTTTGCTCTCAATTCCTGCTTCCTCAGAGCCTCAAGGGCAGTCAGAGGTGAGAGATTAGGGCTGTTTCAGACCTTTCCTGAGTTTGCACACAACCCAGCACATGTGTGTGGTCTTCATGATTTCCAAGAATGTATTAGAACTTTTCAAAGCCCCCCATGGACTTCTCATTCTCCATCTTTGCCTTTGAAGTTAGCCATTGTTTGCCCAAAATGCTGTTGATACCTCTGGCAGCTATGATGTTGTTCGTGGAAGTTATCACTGTTGTTTTCCTTAAATTTCCATAGCAAAATTCTCTTTTAAAAATAAATATCTGTTTGGACTCTAGTTCTTTAGAGTGAGTCTTAACGTTTGTAGTGTCAGGGTCAGTAAGTAGTTTGCTTGGTCAGTTATCTTTGTTTGGTTAAAACTTACCCTTTCTTCGTGGCTTCTCATTGCTCCTGTCTCCATGTCCATGGTCAGTTTCATCTCCTGTTACTGCTGGGCCTTGCATATGTGTATATTATTATTAGATTTTCAGTGCGTTAAAGTTTTTAATGTTTATTTTTTGCTCTTACACTATGACCTTCTTTAAGGCAAGATGTTTGTCATATTTTCTGTATCCCAAGCACCTAGCATTGTACTCAGCCCTTAGTAAGAGCTCATTAAGTGTTATTCAGTAGAATCAACTTTTTGCCTTAAATGAGATTATTAGATAGTATTGCCCTAGGTGAAGGTTGATAGACTTTGGAGCCTTATAATAATTGAACTTTAATGGAGTTGGGGAAAGATATATAAGCAAATAAAAGCAAATGTTTGTATATTCAAACACCATTTTAAGAGAAATTCCCCTATAATGCATTCCATTGGTCTGTAGTGCAGAGAGTCTTATATGGTGCATGGCTTATTTTAACACTGAAAGTCTTTAATGCATGCATAATAAAGTTCTCATATTGATCTTCATGTGTTGTATCAGTGAATTAATTGACACCCTTTATTATCATCATAAAATGATAATAAAGCATGCTGAAAAACTGTGGCTTATAGGCTGACTTTAGTATATATACTCACTTCTCTTCTTACTGGTTGAGTTAAATGCTTTAGACTCTGCAGTTAGTTACCAAACTTTTTTATTTAAGTTGTCTGTATTTTAACTCATAACTTAAATATTAAGTAAACCACTAAAATATGAGTGTAAAATGAGTCATTGTTTCTGTGAAAACTAGGATGAGTTTTTGGGAAGCTTTGATAAAGTGAACTGTTAAAGTTTTGCTGTCAAATGAGGAGTGGATAGGACAACTATAAAAGCTTGGAGAGGTTATTAAAGTTGAGAAGAATTGTGTTTGTATTTAATAGGTGTCACTAAATTATCACTCCATTTAAAAAAACCCAAAATTGGGCATTGTCAATGAGGCATCATACTTGAGGTTCATGTAAGAAATAATACACGTGAAAAACCGTTTTAATAGTGCCTGTGTTGATATATGGTCAAATTAATGGACATTTATATTATTAATAGATAAGAGTTTTAAATGAAAATAAAAAGTTAAGGGTATATGTGCAGGTATATGTGCATATTTTTTATGATTCTCCATTTCACTGAGATTTTCTTTTAAACTGAACTAGTGACAGCTTTTATGTTTGTTCCCATACTGTATGTTGTGCTGAACTAATGAAGTATTAGTCCAGGATATTTATGACTATATTTGCCTTAAGTTGCTATGATAGTATGTTATCCTGTATGTGTGGATATACATTCACACATATAATTCATTTAAAATTTAAATATATTAAGTATATATTAAAAATTTTAACATATATTTGATTTATTAAATTCAGTACTTTTCTCCATAGGGGTTCATCTGGCACAGTGGCTGCCCCGCGTCTGGCTCCCACAGGGGTCAGTTGGGCTGACAAGGTAAAGGCTCATCATACAGGCTCTACTGCTTCTTCAGAGGTAGCACCTACCCCGTCTTGCCCACCAGTGGCAGTGCAGAAGCCTTCCCGCAGAAATGGCAAGTGGTTTTGAATCAACGTTTTTATGCAGTAGACAAGTGGATTTACGTGGATCTATTTATTTTATTTGAAATTGGTCATAGTAGCATTATATATTTATCTGGGTGCATCATTTCTGTGATGTTAATTTGCCTTAGTTAAAATCATAAAATAATCTTAAAAACTATATGAAAACTTAGGAAGATCGTTCTAGTCTCAAGTTTGAGAATGATGTCTTTTGTCAATTCATTTATTAAGATCCTTTATAACTCTTTTGACTTAAAGTAGAAAAGAAATACATAGTTCATCCTCTACTTTAAAATATCATGCCAGTACTTCATTAATATTTAAGTACTATTTAAATGCATTTCATTAATAATTTAAATACTGAAATAATATCCTGTTTATCTTTACTCATGTATCTGTTTTCCATACCATCAGAATAAATAAAGATCAAAAATAAATAGAAGGGCCATTATTCTAAAGACCCATCTTTATGTATTCCATAGGGATTTTCTACATGAATTCAGGGTGGATTTTTAAAAATGTTCAGCTGTATTAGGTCTTCATTGCTGTGTATGGGCTTTCTCTAGTCGTGGCCAGTTGGGGGGCTACTCTTCATTGTGATGTGCAGGCTTCTCATTGAGGTGACTTCTCTCGTTGCAGAGCACAGGCACTGGGGTGCACGGGCTTCAGTAGTTGTGACCCATGTGCTCAGTACTTGTGGCCCGTGGGCTTAGTTGCTTCACAGCATGTGGAATCTTTCTGGACCAGGGATTGAACTGGTGGCCCCTGCATTGCAAGGTGGATTCTTAACCACTGGACCAGCAGGGAAACCCCAGGGTAGATTTTTTTTTTTAATACATTTTTAGAGACTTGGATTTTAGAGTTTAGTAAGAAATAATGAATTTGTATTGTGACTTAGAGACAACTTGAGAATACTGCTTTCTTTGCTCTGTGATGAAAGATCTGTTTGGAGCTTTTTGGTTCATAAATGTTTTATTGGATATAACAAAGGTAATGCAATGTCTTCATTACTGATATTGTGTTGTTTTTTTCCATTTTGGTCTCAGTAAGATGTATTGGCTTGTTTCAAATATATGCCTTACTTTTATAGACTATATTGCCTGTGCTTTCTCTATTGAGAAAGTAGAAGATTGAAAGTAGGCATGAGTTATTTCTTAGGAAAAGGTTGGAAAATGTATAATCATAAAGCTTAGTGTCTGTATCTTGAAAGAGTCTGAGAGAAATGTATTAAAAAATCAAAACCACAAGGAATTATATTGGGTTGGCCAAAATGTTCATTTGGGTTTTTCTGTAAGATGTTACAGATGTATTATAGTTTTGTTTAAAGCAGTATTTATGAGTGTGACCCATTTGGTTGAAGTGAAATGGTTGATCTTAATTATGACTAAACTGAAAAATAATATTGTTAATGTACCAGGGAATTTTGTTTTTGACCACTTTAGTTTTCCATTTCGGGGTTTTGATGCACTGTTGTGCGCTGTGAGCAAGCTCCAGGAGTTGGTGATGGACAGGGAAGCCTGATTGTGCTGCAGTTCCTGGGGTTGCAGAGTTAGACCTGAGCAACTGAACTGTGCACTGAATTATGGTGTATAACTTAAGTTTAATTTATAACTGCAGTAGCTATAATACTTGAGTTTTTAATAATATGCTATAAAATTGATTTCTGTTAAAGATGACAAAGTGAGCACAAACAGTTACCTTACTCTTTCCCCAAACTCAACTGAAATGATATGGAAGGACTTAAAGAAACAGAGACAGGAGAAGAGATGATATGAGCAAAATTTGAAAAGTTGGAAAGTAGAAAGACCAGTAGTGACATTTGAGTAAGCTAGCTGAATCCTCAGCTCTGAGAGTAGGCACAACTGTCAGTGTCAAGCAATCCAATTTGCTCCACATAACTTCCCAAAGATCAAAAATTGGTGTGAGCAGGTATCTTTGGAAGTGAGAGTATAGATAGAGGTTATAAGTTAAGAAGAAAATCTTGAATCTTCCTCAATTCTTCATTACTCTGAATAGTAGGATGAGAGTAGATGTATCTCACTCACCCTGCAAAATATTGGAGGTTCATTCTCTTGAGAAGGTACAAAAGATAGTATTTGACCTGAGGGATACCAGCTACATTGAAAGATGGGAGTATTATATTGAAAATAAAGACATTAAGTGAAAGACTATTCATAATGTTAAGATGCCTCAATCTTTCTTCCTCTTCAAACCCTCTCCTCCTACTGAACTGTGAGGTTTCCAGATCAAGAGAACCCACACCTGAGTAACTCATCCAGATCTGGTATAGATCACGAGATACCGGTCTTTGAGGGCAATTCTGTAATTGGATGAATGTCTGGTAGTCCTGGAAGACTTTGGCAGTTGGAAGCTGGCTGTGAATCGTGGCAGACTGTTGTGACAGTGGGTCTGGGCAGTTTCTCTCACCCACGTGCATGCATGCCACTCCCACCGTCAAGCAGTAGAGTCTCTTTGTCTCCCCATAAGTCTTTGGTTGGTCCTGTGACTTGATATGATCAATAGAATGTATCTAGAGTGACGTTTAGTAAATTCCCAGCCTAGCTGGTAAAGAGTCCTTGCAGTGTCAGTTTTCTCCTTGTTAGAAGCCAGCTGCCCTGTAAAGAAGCCCACGATAGGCTGGTGAATAATGAAAGACCATATGAAGAGAAAGTGGCCAGGAGAAGAACTATCTCAGTCAGTAACTAGTATCAAAACTTTAGGAATGTGGTGAGGCTATCATGAACTCTCTGATTTCAGTTGAATCACCCTAGCTGACACCATGTGGAGATGAGTAGAGTACCCTCCTATACCTCCCCCACAAAAACTGAACACTCTTCAGATTCCTGACTCAAAGACTTTCATGGAAATAAGGTGATTAGTATTTTAAGATGTTAAGTGTTAGTCTTCTTTTATAAAAATAGTTAATGAGACTATCCCCTATTTGAATAATGTGTTATAGAAAGATAAAGGAAGAAGTCATGAAATAATTAAAGAAACTTTTGTTTAACATGAAGATAATAAGCTTTTAACCATGAAGGCCATCCATTAAATGTCCAATGTAATGGATGAAAGTAGAGTGACATAAAAATTTGTTGGGAAATTTATGAGTAATACAGATGATGAGAGGCTCTAAAATAGAAAAAAATCAGTTTATATACAATTGACCAAGAATCAGAATTGATTCTGAATCAATAAAAAAAAATCAGCTTTTGCAGAATTATTAGAAGCTACAAGAAAATTGAACAATGTCTTCAAAATTCTGGAGGAAGATAATTTCAAAGCTAAAATCCCATGTCCAGCCAAATTATCCATTATATGTGAGAGTAGATTAAAGACATTTTCAAACATGCAAGGTCCTAACATTTTTTTTTAACTTCATTGACACTGTTGCTACTAGAGGGAAGCCAGCACAGAGAAGAGGCAAAGGTAATGATTCTGTGGTGGTGATCCCAGGATGTTTGCTGTGTGCATGTCTAGGGAGCAACCAATCCAGACTTTTTCATGGTCACAGTGCTCTGTAAGAGAGGAATCCAGAAAGATAAGTGAAATTCTTAAAGCAGCTAATGTGGTTGCACATGTTAGAAGAGATTTAAAATTTTAAGAGAGTTAGTATTGAATTAATTCTGAGTCAGTAGAAAATACTGAGGTTAAATCATGGAGAGAAAAGAAATAGAATGCAGAGAAGAGCAAAAGAGGCACACATGTAAGTGGAGTCTGTGAAGGGATGGAGTGAATGGGGCAAAAGCAACATTTGAGGAGGTAATAATCACTGAAGATTTTCCCAAACTGCAAAAGACATAAAGTCTTATATTCAAGAAACACTGTAAACCTCCAAGTAGGAAAAATACAAAATAAATCTCATCTAGATGAAATATACTAAAAATACTAAAAAAAAAATACTAGAAAATCTTTGCAAATAATCAGAGTTTTAGAAAAAGACTTTACAAAGGAGCAACAGTAAACTCATAGCAGATAAAAGCCAGATGAAAGTGGAATGAGATCTTTAAGGTGCTGAAAGAAAATAACTGGCAAGATAGAATTCTACATCCAGCAAAATAACCTTCAAAATGAAGGTGAAATAAAGGTGATTCTCGATAAATAAAAAATGAAAGAATTTGTAATTAGCAGACATACTAAAAGAAATGCTGCAGAGTTCTTCAGGTGGAACATAAATAATCCCAGATAGAAACCCAGAAATACATGAAGGAATGAAGAACACTGGAAGGAGTAAACATGTAGATAACATTAAATGTGTATTGACTGTATGGAACAATGTCTTGTGGAGCTTGACATGTATGTAGAATGAAAATTTATAACAATAATTCAAAAGATAGGAGCAGAAAAATGGAGTTTACATTATCTAGTATTATCTAGCATTATCTAGCATTATCTAGGAAGTTACAAAATAATTTGTATTAGATATAAGTCAAGGATGTGTTACGAACTCAAGAAAAAAAAAGAAGAATAAAAGAATGTTCAACTAATAATCCTTTTGATTAATCCAAAAGAAAACCAGAGAAGAGGAAAAAAGAAACACGAAACAGATAAGACAAGTAAAAAACAAATTGTAGTGTATTAGAAGTAAATGCAATTGTATCCGTCCCTACGTTAAATGTAAATGGTCTAAATACTAAATTTTAAAAACAAAAATTATAAAGCTGTATTAAAAATAAACCTGTATTCTACTTACAAGAGATATACCTTCAATATGAAGACATGGAAAAGTCAAAAGAAAAAGAGAAAGATGAAAGATACTCTATACATATCCTATTCAAATCAAAACTAGTATTTTTAGAATAACCAGACAAAATGGAGTAGACAGGAAGCATTTTAAAGAGAGATTTTTTTTTTTCAGTACTAAAGGGTCATCTCATCAGAAAGATAAAGTAATTCTAAGTTGCTTTAGACATACACATATATATACATATTTTTAAAACATAAAGCAAAACCAGGCAGGACTGAAAGGAAAAATTGAAAAAAGTCTACATTTATACCGGGAGATTTTAACATAAGTATCTCAACTGATAGTACATATAGTTAAAGATCAGTAAATTTAAAAATCCAAACAACTTGATTAGTTAGCTTTATGTAATTGATACGTCTGACAAATAATGCTTTCTCTTTTCCATTCCGATGCTTCAGTCTGGAAACTTTTTATTGATATGTATTTTAGTTATTGCACTAATCCTCTGTTGTGTATGTCTAATCCATATTTTCTTGAATATATTAATAACAGCTATTTAGAAATTTTGTGTCTGAGAAGTAAAATGTCTGAACTATCCATAGATTTATTACTTTGAAAAACATTTTTGGGGAATTTTCAGTTTTTTGTTGTTCATTTATTATTCAGTTATTTTATTAGTATGCCACATATTTAATTGAATGTTTAACATTGTGTATTAAAGGTTACAAGGGCTTTTTCTAAAAATGTATTTTTTTTTATGGTGATAAGAGAACAAACAGAGCACCTTAATCCTGTCAGGGTTTGCCTTGAGGTTTTATTAAAGTTGATATGTTTTAGTTTTTTCTTGTTCCTTTTGGGGTCTTAACTGAAAACCTGGGGTGTTTGCCAACACCACTTCATTCCTGAATTCCAGCTTTTGTTTCCTCAGCACTGTACAGTTGCTACAATATCTGCTTAGCTCATTAGCACCCCAGCTGCTGTTTTCTTCTGGATTTCTTGGAGTCTTGCCTTGTATATGCAAAGCTTAGCAATTGTCAGACTTCTTAAGGGAAGATTGAATGCAGATTTCTTTTGGCTTTCTCTTCTTCAGTTCCCTGCTCTCCATGATTATTTTTCCTTGAAGTCCCAGTTGCTTTAGATTCAATGAACTCAGTATCTGTCTGAGCTAGATAGGACTGGTGGTTTCTACAAGGAGTCACTTTGCCTGCACTGTGAATTCCAGCAGTCTTCAGGGAAAATTCTAGGGTGAATGTGGATCTCATATTGTTGCCTCTATTCTCAGGAATTGTAATTCCTCAAATCTTGCCTATATTGGTTGCTTTCCAGTGCCTTTAAACAATTCATTTATATATTTTGTCTAGCTCTTGTAGTTGTGTTTGACAGGAAGATTAATTTTAATACAGGCTACTTACTTTCTTACAGCTGTAACTGTAAATTGAAATACATATTCAAGCACACATGGAACATTTACCAAAATTGACATGCTGAGCCATTAAACGTTTCAACAGCTGTTAGATGATTGAACTCATTCTGTCTGAACACAGTGGAATGAAGTTAGAAATTAATTATAAAAAGATAGCTGTGCAATTCTCAAATTTTTATAGCTTTGGAATATATTTCTGAAAAGTCCACAAGTCAGGGAAGAAGTCATGATAAAAATTAGAAAATGTCAGTTGAAAGAAAATGAACATTTAAAAATCTTTGGGTCTGGTTAAAGCTATGCTTTGAGGAAAATTTCTAGCCTCAATTATACCAACTACAAAGAAGGAAAACCTATAATCCACATTTTGTCCATCTCAAGAAATTAGAAAAGAACAAGTTAGACCCAAGGAACATGGAAATAAAAGGTTTATAGGTGAGAACACAGAGAAATTAACAAAGCCAAAATGTAATTATTCAGATAGACTAATAAAATTAACAGATTTCTAGTAATAGCAAGAAAGAAAGGAGACAAGGCCTAGTACCAGGAATTAAACAAGGGCATTGATAGAGATCCCACAAATATTAAAATTATGACCAATATTATACACTAAATTTAGAAACTTAGAAGAAATTGATAACTTGAAAAATGTAACAAAAATTGCATAGCAAGAATTAGAAAAACTTGAAGGAACTTTTAAGTATAAAAGAGAATGTGGGTTAATAGTGAAACATTTTTTCATAAAGAAAATTCCAGGTCACGATGGCTTCACTTGTGAAGTCTTCCAAAGATTTTAGGTAAAGATAGCTTCAATCTTAAAGAAACTCTTCCTCAGAATAAGAGAGAGATCATTTTATAACCTTAATATCAAAACCTAAAAGGATATTACAATAAAGCAACATTTTATCTTGAACACAAACAAAATATTAGTGAATTAAATGTAGTGCTAAATAAAAATGATAACAGCAGTTAGGTTAGGATTATCTCAATGCTTTTTAAATTATTGGTTTTATTGACTTGAATTTAATACTACTTTATTAATGACATTTGTGAAAATTCTGGAGTGTAAAAACAGTGGTGTGAAATATAGTTTTGAGCTTTGGGCACATCTCTGAAATTATTTTAAGTATTTAGAAGTTCTCTGATAGTATAAATAATGATTTACTGTTTTTAAGAAGTATCCTTATTTATGGGAATGATTTTTCAATACAGTTTTTACTGAAGTTTTCATTAAAAATGTAATTTGTCCACAACTAATTTCATAGTGTTTAATAGACCTATGTTATAGTTTCTATTTTGATATACTCTTCTTTTTTATTTTATTTATTTATTTATTTATTTTTTACTTTATTTTACTTTATAATACTGTTTTGTTTTGCCATACATTGACATGACTCCACCACGGTGTACATGCGTTCCCAAACATGAACCCCCCTCCCACCTCCCTCCCCATAACATCTCTCTGGGTCATCACCGTGCACCAGCCCCAAGCATGCTGTATCCTGTGTCGGACATAGACTGGCGATTCGATTCTTACATGATAGTATACATGTTACAATGCGATTCTCCCAAATCATCCCACCCTCTCCCTCTCCCTCTGAGTCCAAAAGTCCGTTATACACATCTGTGTCTTTTTTGCTGTCTCGCATACAGAGTCGTCATTGCCATCTTTCTAAATTCCATATATATTTGTTAGTGTATTGGTGTTTTTCTTTCTGGCTTACTTCACTCTGTATAATCGGCTCCAGTTTCATCCATCTCATCAGAACTGATTCAAATGTATTCTTTTTAATGGCTGAGTAATACTCCATTGTGTATATGTACCACAGCTTTCTTATCCATTCATCTGCTGATGGACATCTAGGTTGTTTCCATGTCCTGGCTATTATAAACAGTGCTGTGATGAACATTGGGGTACATGTGTCTCTTTCAATTCTGGTTTCCTCGGTGTGTATGCCCAGCAGTGGGATTGCTGGGTCATAAGGTAGTTCTATTTGCAACTTTTTAAGGAATCTCCACACTGTTCTCCAAAGTGGCTGTACTAGTTTGCATTCCCACCAACAGTGTAGGAGGGTTCCCTTTTCTCCACACCCTCTCCAGCATTTATTGCTTGCAGATTTTTGGATCGCAGCCATTCTGACTGGTGTGAAGTGGTACCTCATTGTGGTTTTGATTTGCATTTCTCTAATAATGAGTGATGTTGAGCATCTTTTCATGTGTTTGTTAGCCATCCGTATGTCTTCTTTGGAGAAATGTCTATTTAGTTCTTTGGCCCATTTTTTGATTGGGTCGTTTATTTTTCTGGAGTTGAGCTGCAGGAGTTGCTTGTATATTTTTGAGATTAGTTGTTTGTCAGTTGCTTCATTTGCTATTATTTTCTCCCATTCCGAAGGCTGTCTTTTCACCTTGCTTATAGTTTCCTTTGTTGTGCAGAAGCTTTTAATTTTAATTAGATCCCATTTGTTTATTTTTGCTTTTATTTCCAGAATTCTGGGAGGTGGATCATAGAGGATCCTGCTGTGATATATGTCGGAGAGTGTTTTGCCTATGTTCTCCTCTAGGAGTTTTATAGTTTCTGGTCTTAAGTTTAGATCTTTAATCCATTTTGAGTTTATTTTCGTGTGTGGTGTTAGAAAGTGATCTAGTTTCATTCTTTTACAAGTGGTTGACCAGTTTTCCCAGCACCACTTGTTAAAGAGATTGTCTTTACTCCATTGTATATTCTTGCCTCCTTTGTCAAAGATAAGGTGTCCATATGTGTGTGGATTTATGTCTGGGCTTTCTGTTTTGTTCCATTGATCTATATTTCTGTCTTTGTGCCAGTACCATACTGCCTTGATGACTGTGGCTTTGTAGTAGAGCCTGAAGTCAGGCAAGTTGATTCCTCCAGTTCCATTCTTCTTTCTCAAGATTGCTTTGGCTATTCGAGGTTTTTTGTATTTCCATACAAATCTTGAAATTATTTGTTCTAGTTCTGTGAAAAATATGGCTGGTAGCTTGATAGGGATTGCATTGAATCTGTAGATTGCTTTGGGTAGTATACTCATTTTCACTATATTGATTCTTCCGATCCATGAACATGGTATATTTCTCCATCTATTAGTGTCCTCTTTGATTTCTTTCATCAGTGTTTTATAGTTCACTATATATAGGTCTTTAGTTTCTTTAGGTAGATATATTCCTAAGTATTTTATTCTTTTTGCTGCAATGGTGAATGAAATTGTTTTCTTAATTTCTCTATTTTTTTCATTATTAGTGTATAAGAATGCAAGGGATTTCTGTGTGTTGATTTTGCTGGTTATATTAATGATGTTGTTATATTTAAAAAATTCTATCTTTTAAAGACATATACTGGGTTTCCCTGGTGGCTCAGTGGTAAAAGTTGTGCCTGCCAAAGTAGGAGACACAGGTTTTGATCCTTGATGGGGAAGTTCCACATGCTGCAGAGCAGCTAAGCCTCTGTGTCATGACTGTTGAGCCTGTGATCCAGAGCCCATGCGCCTCAACTATTGAAGCCACATACGCCCTTCTCTTGTGCTCCACAAGGGAAGCCACTGCAATGAGAAGCCCGTGCACCACAACTGAAGAGTAGCTGCTCACCACAACTAGAGAAAAGCCCGCACAGCACAGAGCCAGCAAAGCCAGAAAGAAAAAAATCTGATGTTTTAAAAAAGTGTATTTAAGAAAAAAAAGGACACATACTGAATATTTCCAGGAGAAGTGATGTTTCTAGGATTTGTTTTAAAATATTACAGGGCTTCCCTGGTGGCTCTGTGGTAAAAAAAATCTGCCTTTCAAAGGAAGAGACACAGGTTTGATCCCTGATTTGGGATGGGCCCATATGCTGTGGAGCAACTAAGCCTGTGAGCCACAACTACGGAGCCTGTGCCCTAGAGCCTGGAAGCCACAGCTGCTGAACCCGTGGGCAACAGCTGCTGAGACTGACACCCTACTGCTCATGCTCCACAACAAGGAAAGCCACACCAGTGAGAAACCCAGGTACCTCAACTAGAGAGCACCCCTGCTCTCTGCAACTGGAGAAAAGCCTTCACAGCAACGAAGACCTAGAACTGCCAAAAATAAATAAAATTTAAAAAAATATTTCAGAAAAAACAATAGGGAAGAAGAAATGAAATAAGAGCAGCAGGATGTTGATAATTATTGAAGCTTAATGATTAGAGTGGGGACTTCATAATACTATTTTCTGTGTACTATATTTGAAAATCTTCATAATAAAATATATAAATATAACAAATAATAGAATAATGAAAAAGTAGTAAAAAGTTTAAGAAAACAACAAAAAATTTAAGCATGCTTTTCCCTTGCAGATTTCAAAATGCAGATTTTTCAAAAAAAGATGACAGGTTCCATCTAGTCCTTATTTTAAAGTATAATATAAATGTAGTAACATAGCTGCAATATTTAAAAAATAAGATGAGTTAATATACTAGTCACAAGATTGAGCATTTTGTAAGTATTTTTTTCCTTTGAAATAAAATATCTTCCACATAGTGAATCATATAATGGCATGGCCTATTGTTGTTCAGTTCCTCAATCATGTCTGATGCTTTGTGACCCCATGGATTGTAGCATTGCAGGCTTCCCTGTCCTTCACCGTCTCCTGGAGCTTGCTTAGACTCATGTCCATTGAGTTGGTGATGCTATCCAACCATCTCATCCTCTGTCATCCCCTTCTCCTCCTGCCTTCAGTCTTTCCCTACATTGGGGTCTTTTCTAATGAGTCAGCTCTTTGCATCAGGTGGCCAAAGTATTGGAGCTTCAGCTTCAGCATCGGTCCTTCCAGTGAATATTCAGGATTGATTTCCTCTAGGATTGACTAGTTCGATCTCCTTTCAGTCCAAGGGACTCTCAAGAGTCTTCTCCAATACCACAGTTCAAAAAGCATCGATTCCTCAGCATTCAGCTTTGTTTATAATCCAACTCTCACATCCATACATGACTAAAGGAAAAACCATAGCTTTGACTAGATGGACCTTTGTTGGCAAAATAATGTCTCTGCTTTTTAATATGCTGTCTAGGTTGGTCATAACTTTCCTTCCAAGGAGTAAGCCTCTTTTAATTTCATGGCTACAATCACCATCTGAAGTGATTCTGGAGCCCACCAAAATAGTCAGCCACTGTTTCCACTGTTTCCCCATCCATTTGCCATGAAGTGATGGGACTGGATGCCATAATCTTAGTTTTCTGAAGTTGAGCTTTAAGCCAACTTTTTCACTCTCCTCTTTCACATTCATCAAGAGGCTCTTTAGTTCTTCACTTTCTGCCATCAGGGTGGTGTCATCTGCATATCTGAGGTTGACATTTCTCCCTGAAATCTGGATTCCAGCTTGTGCTTCTTCCAGCCCAGCATTTCTCATGATGTACTCTGCATATAAGTTAAATAAGCAGGGTGACAATACAGAACCTTGACGTACTCCTTTTCCTATTTGGAACCAGTCTGTTGTTCCATTTCCAGTTATAACTGTATGCTTTTGTTTTATTATCTAGTATGCCACTCTGAATCTTTGGGTTGAAGAATTTGGTCCATGTTCTTTTTTTTAAAACTTATTTAGTTTCTCTTTAGGGAATTTCCTGGTCATCCTTTAAGGGCTGGTTTGCTAGTGACACATTTGCTTAGTTTTATTTTCATCTGAGAATGCCTTATTTATTCTTCATTCCTGAAGCATAGTTTCACTGATTATAGAATTTGCGATTGACAGTTCTTTCAGTCCTTGAAAGTTGTGCCACTTCCTCTGGGCCTTTAGTGTTTCAGAAGAGAAATTTGCTGCCATTAAAACTGATGTTCTGCTATAGATGATGTATCTTTTCCCTATTGCTTCTTGTCCCCCCACCATGGCTTCTTTTAAGAATTTTTCTATGTTTTTTCTTTTCAGAGCTTTCATTATGATGTGTTTTAGCATCAGTTTCTTTGGATTTCTTAGTTCTTTTAGTTTTGATATCTTTTTAGTTCCTTTAGTTTTATATCTTTCACTAAATTTAGAAAGTTTTTATTCGTTCTTTCTTTAAATACTTTTTAAGTCCTACACTCTCTCCTCTCTTTCTGGGACTCCACTCACACAAATGTTACCTCTTTTGTTGTTGGCATACAGGTCCTTTGTGCTCCATTTAAGACATTCCCTGATACCTTTTCAGCAAAATTGGAGACTAACTTTCACCACTTCCTTGGCTGCTACTGGAGGTAGCTCAGTTCTCTTCTGTACCCCTACTGACACAATGGAGTGCCAGAGTGAAGGGAGGACTGACTCCCGACTTACCTGTGTAAGGTGGAGTGGAATCTTAGCTTTCCGGTGGGTCCTGCTGGCATTATCACAAGGTGAAATGGGATCCATGTGCTGAGTAAATGTGTGTTCTACTACTTTATTCTGTAGCAGTGATGTTGGTGAGGGTGGAAGCTCAGCTTTCTATATGGGACCTGCCAAACCTGGGGGTGGGGAAGATCAGAATATTGACTCATTCTATGTGTCTTTGATGTTGGATGAAGGTAGAAGTTGTGCCCAACATTGGACCCTTACGACAGTGTGGGTAGGGCGGATCAGTGTCTACCAGTTCTGACTCTCACTACCTCGTTAAGTCTCACTGCTGTTCCGTTTCCCACTGACACTAGGGGTGGGGAAAAGTAGAGTGCTGACTAATCCAGTTCCTACTGCCTTGTTTAATGTCATTTGGAGGTAGAAACTCAGCTCACTGTTCAACTTTGCTGACACTGTTTTGGTGAGGGAGTCAGACCATCTATTTCTGCCACATGGGCAATGGAAGTTCAACTCTCTACTTACCCCTATTGAAACCATGAGGTGCAAGTTTTCCACTGATGGTTGGCTGAATAGAAGGAGGTTTGCCAAAATGGTTATTTTCTTAGGTCATCGTTTCCTCTGGCCTTCGGCTTGGCAAAACAAGTTTCGCTGATGCCTGTTTTGTGTGTATCACTTGTTCTTTCTGGGTTGGAGGCCTTTGTACCATCCTGTCATATATAGGAAACAATTAGGAAACACAGAGAACTCATTACTATGCTGCTTTTAACTCCCAGGGTCACAAGGCAGTCCACCTATCATTCTGTCTTTTAAAATCTTCCTGTGCTTATTTTGTGTGTTTTTGCAGAGTTCTTAGTTGTAAGAAGGAGGACCTGGAAATACAAGTCAGTCTACTCCATCTTGGCCAGAACTAGATAGCTTCATATTAATTTTGATATGCTACATTTTAGCCTATAAACTTTTAAAAATTATGGCTATTAACTGTATATGTGTATACCTCAGGTTGTGACACTGAACCATTGTAGTAGAAGATTCATATTTATTTTGGGCTATTTTGCTCTGTGTCTTTGGACATAGGCCCTCATTTTTTTATGTGTATGGTAAAATACTGAACTAGATCGTCGAGTGTTCATTCAATTAACATTCTATAATCTTATGATCATTAAAATAGATTTATTTTTCCTTTTTTTGCTAAGTTAGTGTACTTTTGGTACTAAAGGGAAAAGTACTTGGACTTTGGAGCTAGGCTTATGTTTGGATTCTGAAAGATGGAGAGGCAGTTTTTACATATCCATTAGACCATTGACATCAGAAACAGTTTGCCTGGACTTACATCTTGGCTTTACCTTTTGTCTCAGTTTCCTCATTGGTAATATGGGAATGGTAGTACTGATCTTAGAGAAAGATTAAAAGAGTTATATCTAAGGCACTTATAACAGTGGTAGCACATAGTATACATTCAGTTCAGTTCAGTCGCTCAATCATGTCCAACTCTTTGTGACCTCATGGACTGCAGCACGCCAGGCTTCCCTGTCCATCACCAACTCCTGGAGCTTACTCAAACTCATATCCATTGGGTCAGTGACGCCATCCAACCATCTCATCCTCTGTTGTCCCCTTCTCCTCCCACCTGCAATCTTTCCCAGCATCAAGGTCTTTTCCAATGAGTCAGTTCTTTGCATCAGATGGCCAGAGTTTTGGAGTTTGAGCTTCACTATCAGTCCTTCCAATGAATAGTCAGGACTGATTTCCTTTATGATGAACTGGTTGGATCTCCTTGCAGTCCAAGGGATTCTCAAGAGTCTTCTCCAACACCACAGTTCAAATGCATCAATTCTTCAGTGCTCAGCTTTCTTTATAGTCCAACTCTCATATCCATACATGACTACTGGAAAAACCATAGCTTTGACTGGATGGTTCTTTATTGGCAAAGTAATGTCTCTTCTTTTTAATATGCTATCTAGGTTGGTCATAGCTTTTCTTCCAAGGAGCAAGTGCTTTTTAATTTCATGGCTGCAGTCACCATCTGCAGTGATTTTTTTTTAGCCCAAGAAAATAAAGTCTCTCACTGTTTCCATTGTTTCCCTGTCTATTTGCCATGAAGTGATGGGACCAGATGCCATAATCTTAGTTTTCTGAATGTTGAGTTTTAAATGAACTTTTTCACTCTCCTCTTTCACTTTCATCAAGAGGCTCTTTAGTTATTCACTTTCTGCCATGGAAAACTAACCAAACTGATCACATGGACAACAGCCTTGTTTAACTCAGTGAAACTATGAATCATGCCGTGTAGGGCTACCCAAGATAGACAGGTCACGGTAAAGAGTTCTGATAAAATGTAGTCTACTGGAGAAGTGAATGGCAAACCACTTTAGTATTCTTGCCTTGAGAACCCCATGAACAGCATGAAAAGGCAAAAAGATAGGACAATGAAAGATGAACTCCCCAGGTCGGTAGGTACCCAATATGCTATGGGAGATCAGTGGAGAAATAACTCCAGAAAGAGTGAAGAGACGGAGCCAAAGCAAAAACAGTACCCAGTTGTGGATGTGACTGGTGATGTAAGTTAAGTCCAATGCCATACAGAGCAATATTGCATAGGAACCTGGACTGTTAGGTCCATGAATCAAGGCGAATTGGAAGTGGTCAAACAGGAGATGGCAAGAGTGAACATCGACATTTTAGGAATCAGTGAACTAAAATGGACTGGAATGGGTGAATTTAACTCAGATGACAATTATATCTACTACTGTGGGCAAGAATCCCTTAGAAAAAATGGAGTAGCCATCATAGTCAACAAAAGAGTCTGAAATGCAGTACTTGGATGCAGTCTCAAAATCAGCAGAATGATCTCTCTTTGTTTCTAAGGCAAACCATTCAGTATCACAGTAATCCAAGTCTATGTCCTAACCAGTAATGGTATGCATTATATAAATGTTGCTTTCTGACTGTGGGGCCTTAGGTCAGTCTTAATCTCAGTTTTATCATTTGTAAGATAAGGATAATTATACCTACCCTGTGAGGTCATAGGAATTAGATAACACACACATACACACAGACACACACACACAGACACACACACATGTGAATACACTTTGAATAGTAATCAGTGTCATGTTTATAGCTTAGTTATAGTCAATGGGAATTAGATTGTAGAATATTTTTATTTTATAGGTTTTTGAAAATTTATATCTTCTAAATAATTCTTGATTTATTTTCTTCCCTCAACTGCATAGAACGGAAAGATGCTGAAGGATGGGAAACTGTTCAGAGAGGAAGGCCTGTTCGTTCACGATCAACAGCAGTGATACCAAAAGCTTCATTACCAACAGAAGCATTAAGATCAAAGGATGACAGTGATAAAGAAAATGTACATCTTTTGCCTGACGAAAGCATACAGAAAAGTGAATTTGTTGAAGATGAACCTTCTAATACTATAGAATCTCGGCCCAAGGACCCAGTACACTCATATGATCATCCTCTTGCAGAAAGAACCCAGGTAGTACATTCTGAAAGTCCTTTTACTGCTTTTTATATGGGATATATATATATATATGTAGGAATCTCTTAATATTTCTATTTCATTGTTTTACTTTTATTGTGAAAAATTTCAGACCTATAGAAAAGTTGCAAGAATAGAATAATGGACCCTCTGGTACCCTTTTCCTCGATTCACAGATTTAACATTTTGCCACAGTTTCTTTTCTCTCTTTATTTACGTGTTACATTTGAAAGTAATGTACAAACATCACAGCCATTCACCTTTAAATTCTACAGCATGTATCTCCAAAGAACAGAAAGCTCTTTTCCATAACCACACTATAATAAAAAAATTCAGGGAATTTGACGTTTATATAATATTGTTATCTAAACTTATAGTCTGATTTTCAAAAATTCCAGTTGTCCCAGTAATTTCTTCACAGAAATTTTTTCCCTGATTCACGGTGCAGTTTAGAATCATACATTGTATTTGACTTTGTTTCTTTAATATCTTTGACTAGCATCAGTTACTCACCCTGTCTTTATTTTCCATGACATTCATTTTTTTGAAGAATACATTGCAGATTTTTTTGGTACAATGTTCTTCAGTTTCTTAATTCATTATTCACTTTAGCTTATGCATTTTAGGCAAAAATAAAGCGATTGTCAACCTCACATCTAAAGACATGTCATACCAATTTGCCCATGTTTGTTGACTTTGATTACTTGGTTAAAGTGATGTCCTCCTGCTTCATTTGAGGTGTTATTTAAAGTGATGAAAGTAAAAATCATTTTTCACTTGCTCTACTTTTGTTTTCTACAGCCCAAGTATAGAGTGATTTGCTAATATTTAAAATAATTCCTTAAGATTAATATCCCCAGTCCTTTTTCTTTTAGTCAAACTTTTTTTGAAGTTTATTTTACTTGTTTTGTTAAGCAATGCATTTTTGAAAGATATTTGTTTACAGAAAGATTTATGTTCATTTAGTATAGTTTTCTGCAAAATCATTAGTGAAATATAAGAGATTGTTTGATATGGGTACAGAGACTAAGAAAAAAAGTTGTAAAGTAACTGTAATATTTCTCAGTCCAGAATAGTAGCTTTTTAAAATTTTCTTCTTTTTACCTGTAGAATATTTATTTTTAGACTCCCGTGTTTTTTTTCTTAATGATAATAATAGCTCTTAATCCTGCATTATTCTTAATGTTTTATAACTATTTAATGTGTATATGTTTTATGCCCACATGAGATTGAAAACTCCTTGTGGGTAGAATCTTGTGAAAGTGTGAAAGTGAAAGTCACTTAGTCGTGTCCGACTCTTTGCAACGCAATGGACTGTAGCCTGCCAGGCTCCTCTGCCTATGGGATTCTCCAGGCAAGAATACTGGAGTGGGTAATCATTCCCTTCTCCAAGTTATCTTCCCAACCATGGGATCAAACCCAGGTCTCATGGATTGCAGGTGGATTCTTTACCATCTGAGCCACCAGGGAAGCCCATATTGCCTTTTAATTTCCCATAATATGGAGCAGAGTCATAGGCACATAGTAAGTTTATCAGTACATAGTTGTTGGGTAAAACTTTAAGAAACTTTTAAATGTAGGTAAGTTTGATGAAGAAATCACTTTTTACATCACTTAACCAACATTTAGCATTTTTGCTAACATATATTTTAACTATAAGATTTAACATTATAAAAACTGTGCTAATTTTGTGTAAAGAATAAGCTTACATGATTTTGAGATTTTAGACATAGTCTATACATAGAGCTTATGAGTAATTATTGCTGAATTATTTCAGTATAAAAGTTCACTGCTTATGGTGTCCAAGCTAATATTAATAGCTGTGTTTTCTCCACTCTCATTCTGAAAATGGAATTAGCATATTCATATATTTTGACCATTACTTTGTAAGTTAGCTTTGATTCTGTTATTTAAGTTGATACTGGTTTTTTAATAAACAGGATTGACTATATTGTAAAGATCAGTAATGCTAATATAAATATTACCAAAAAGATTATAAACCATGATGACTGATGTATAGATAATGTTGATAGCAATATAAACATTGCAATGCTATTTGAATAATGCGTATGCTAAAATGAACACTTTGGGACACTTTAAAGTTTTAACCAATAGTAGAATTTTTAAAGTAGTTTATAAGACTTGGCCAAGTTTAATATTTACATAAATACTATATCAAACTGGGGTTTTTATGGCCACTGCAGTGTTTATCTGATGTTTATTTAAGTAGTGGTATGAGTGAGTTTTAAATTCACAACTTCAGATTTTCGTTCTCCTTGGAGTTCATTACTCTGAGTACTGAAAAGCATAGTGCCATTATTTCTGTACTCTGTTAGAAAGTGAAAATAAAGTCCTGTTTCTTTCACTAAACTCTAAAATTTTTAAAAGATGTAACATATTTTTCCTAAGCAAAAGTTGTATTTGTTCTAGATGTTTTTTATATTTCTGTTGCTTTTGTGTTAAATATTCTTAAAGGGGAATGGAGAGGCTATTGAAGTCTAAAGAATATGAATTGCTTAAGGAGATTGCTTGCTGACATATGCTCTACTTTTTATGGTGTATTTTTCTTTTAGATCTAAGATTTGGTATTATGTACCATGTGAGTCTTCATGAAAGATGCTTTGAGGTTGTGTGTGTTAATGTTATCTAAAGAGAGTGAGTTCCTTGTTTTGAGTAAAATGCCTTTAAAGTACATATTTGGTGAGAAGTGCCTTCCATTTAATATTAGTTTTCATAAAAACTATGTAAATACCTTTAGTTATTTGAACATAAAGCATAATATTTATTATACTTGTGACTAGATTTCTTTTGTGAAGCATATAGTATAGCCATCAGGAATCAGTCTAATAAAATAAAATGCAATTGCAACATATATTGCTTAATTTCTTAAAACACTTGAGTATCCTTAAACATAGTAGATATGTAAATAAAATTTGTGGCTGCTTAACGTTTCTTTTCTAACACTTGAAATGTACCAAAATAATGAGTGATTGGTCTGTTAGCCAGCCAACTGCTGCTTCACAGTTGGTGGATTAAGCAGAATCAGCTTTTCTAGAGTGAAATAGTTGGTGAGTATTTTTTGTTACCTCTGATTCATTCTACAATATGTTTTGTTAGTTCACAGTGAGTACACTGGATGATGTCAAGAACTCTGGGAGTAGTTTCTTACCAGACAATTCTGTTCAAACTTCTGAAATACCTGCTGTTCACATTGATACAGAGTGTGTTTCAGTTATTCAGCAAGCTGACACACCTTCTTTGCAAGCAAGTGAAGACAAATTTTCAGGAGAAAAAGCAAGAATAGAAAGTGAAATGGATCCTTCAGATATTTCAAATGTGAGTGCTGCTAACTTGGTAAGAACAACTTCTCAGAATTCTGAGTAGATATATTAAAGAGGCAAAAATTCCAATAATGAAAAATTGTATTGTGCATTTCTCTATACTTTACAGAGCACTTTTAAACTTAGCATTTTATATGTTATTTTATGTTAACATGTTATAGCAAACTTTGGATGTAGTTAAGATTCTTCTTATTTTGTAGAGGGTGGAAATGAGACTGTGAGAGTCAAGTAACTTGCTCAAAATCATTTAGTTTTTGTATGATTTGGTCAAATGTTCTTTAGCATTAAGAAACTATAACATTAATGTCTTCTATGCAACATCTACCACTCTGTTGGAAGATAGTGCTTAATGAACTTAGTTTTAAAATTCTCTTAACAGAGTACTTTAGATAGTTATCATTTGGAATTGGTCTTTAAGATGAAATTTGTCATCCCTATTGCTGAATCTTTAAAAATGCATTGACTTGAAATTATTTATAGGATTATGTTTTTGGATGAATAGTTAATTCTGCTCATGTCTTTCTCTTTTCCACTTAAGTAGTAAGATAACTTGGCCTGAGGATAGTTCAGAATAGGTCATGCTGGCATTTTTTAAAAGTAATTTTCAAAAGGAGTAGCTCCATATAAAAAGCTGTTGAGAAAAGTCATTCCAATTTTCATTTTAAAATGGCCACCGTATACTATAATTTCCTTTTAAACTGAGTGCTTTATGATGCTAAAAGATGATGTGAGCTGATGGTGTGTGTGTGCGTGCTCAGTAGCTTCAGTTGTGCCTGACTCTTGTGGCCCCACGGTCACCAGCCAGGCTCCTCTGCCCGTGAGATTTTCTTGGCAAGACTACTGGAGTTGGTTGCCATGCTCTCCTCCAAGGGATCTTCCTGACCCAGGGATCAAATCTGTGTCTCCTGCATTGAGGTAGATTCTTTACCACTGAGCCACCAGGATTAGGCCAAGTCATATCTTAGAGTAAGATTAGATATTGATGAAACTTGATATGAGTTGTTTAAGGAAAAATAAGAGTTATAGCAATAAGAAAAACAAATTAATATTTGTTTTTTTTTTTTTTATTCTTCAATAAAGCTATTTATTTATTTATTTATTTTTATTTTTTTTTTTTTTTACCCCCTCCCACCTCCCTCCCCATAACATCTCTGTGGGTGATCCCCATGCACCAGCCCCAATCATGCTGTATCCTGCGTCAGACATAGACTGGCGATTCAATTCTTACATGATAGTTTAACTTACATCTTTTAGTGTGAATTTTTTGAAAGTTAAATGTAATTACTGTCATATAAGTGAGTTTAATGTATGGGGTAGAAATTGGTTATATTTATACTTTCTTTTCATAGATATCATATTAAATTTCATAGATATCATATTCAATTATTTATTTTGTGAATTGATTCTGTGAGAATCAAATTTCAAAAGAGAAAAAGCATCCTATACTTTAAGCATAAAATAATTTTAAAAAATTTTCTCATCATTTTTATTTTGATCACATAGGTAAAATTAGCTTGTGGTGAAATGTTGAAAACCCTTGGTTATTTTGAGTGTGACATTACATACTTGAAAGAAAATAAGTTCTGCTTTACATATGAATATTAGTGTATTCTTAGAAGTTTTAGAGGCGTTTTAACTAAACCGAGGTTTTGAAAAAATTTTGTATTTTTAATTTGTCTTGGCAGTGATACTTCTGTGGGTTGCTCTAAATAAGCACCTTATTGTTGAGATTCTAAGTGAAGGATTATATAGAAATGTGGTTGTATTGAGAAAACTGTTTCCTTTTTCCCCTTCATATAATATTGTCTCATAGATGGATAGAGTAAAAAAACCCTGCAGTTCTCATATTTAACAGAAAGCTAAGCAAAAAATGACTGTGAGAATCTTTCTGTTTAAGGTCTGCTTTTGCCAGCATTGTAAAAATGTGCTGATATAAATCCTAGCTACCCTGGATTAGTTTTTTTAGATTTACTGAAATTCCAATTTTTAATGAAAATTTAGAAATTTCGGAATGATGATGTATACAGATATTTGTTTGAATTCCACAGTGTGGAAAATAGTAGAAGTTGTATGTGGAAAATTAAATCATTTCATCCATAAGCTGTGTTCAGTTCAGTTGCTCAGTCGTGTCCGACTCTTTGCGACCCCATGAATTGCAGCACGCCAGGCCTCCCTGTCCTATGTTAAAATATTTTCAGGTCTTAAGAGACAAAGTAGAAATGTTCTCTGGAGAAGATAAGATTAGGAAGGAAATAAGCTCACGTGAGAACATACTTTCTACAAAGTTAAATCTATTCAACTTTAATAGCTTTCTAATCTTTGTTATTTGCGATGTTGGTGTTGCACTTTAAGAAGTTATTTTCTGTAATATTCAAGAGTTTATAGAGAAAAAGCTTATGATGCAAAGAAATGATTTCTCATCTAAACTCCCTCATCCCATTCTCTTCCCCAGGGACAATCTTGTGTGTTTTGAGGGGGTAGAGTATCAACAGGGTAGATGAAGTTGGGAGGGGTGGCTTTAAAGAAGCTACCAATGTTTAGGCTTCAGACCAATTCGGTAATAAGCTGAAGCTCAAGCACTTGCATTTTTAATACCTTTATTGAGGTATTATTGATTTTCAGTAAACTTCACCTATCTAAAGTATATATATTGATATATTTTGACATGTGTTTATACCTATGAAATCATCACTACAATCAAGATAATGAAAGTATCGATTGCCTCCAAAAGCTTTCCATTCTCTTCTGTCATCCTTCTTTCCGCTCTTCCCTTCCCAGGTTGTCACTATTCTGCTGCCACTACATCCTAATCAGCATTTTCAGAATTCTCTGTGTATGGAATAATACAATTAATGTAAAGTATGTAATGTTCAGCCTCTTTCGTGTAGCATAATTATTTTGAGATTCATTGACATCACTGTGTATGTTAATAGTTCCTTCTTTTCCTATTGTCGTTCGGAGTACTCTGTCATATGCGTGTAGCTCAATATGTTCATCCATCCAGTTGTTGACAGATGTTTGTTTCCAGTTTCTCTGTTATGAATAAAGGCACCATGAACACTTGTCTTTGTTTTGAACATATGTTTTCATTTCTCTTGAGAAAATATCTAGGTCAGTTTTGTTGATAATGTTCAGGTCTCCTTTGCCAATTTTTTGTACCTATTCTATCAGTTGAGAGAGAGGTATTGAACTCTCTGCATGTATCTGTGGGACTACCTTTTTAAAACCAACTTTATTGACATATAACTTGCATAATATACAGTTTATCCATTTAAAGTGTACAGTTCAGTGTATTTTAATATATTCACAGAGTTGTGCAAGCGTGACCATGATTAGTTGTAAAACACTTCGTCACTTCAGAAAAAACCCAGTGTCCGTGAGCAGGCCTCCCTTTCTCCCCACCCTCCCAGCTGCATACAACCACTCATCTGTCTTTTCTCTCATATACAGTACGTGGTCTTTGTGAATGGTTCCTTTCACTAAGCATGTTATTTTCAAGGTTCACCTGTGTTTTAGCCTGTACCAGTATTTCACTACTTTTTATGGCCAAATAATATTCCATTGTTTGAAAACTGTGAACCGTACCATATTTAATCCATTCATTAGTTTATGAACATTAGGTTTTCTCCACTTCTTGGCATTTGTGAATAATGCTACTTTAGGTATTTGTGTACAAGTGTTTGTGTGAATGTATGGTTTCATTTCTTCTGGGTGTACATCTAGGATTGGAATTTTTGGGTCATATGATAACTTTCATATGGGCTTCCCTGGTGGCTCAGATGGTAAAGAATCTGCCCGCAACGCAGGAGAACTGGGTTCGATACATGGGAAGATTCCCCTGGAGAAGGGAGTGGCTAACCACTCCAGTGTTCTTGCCTGGACAATTCCATGGACAGAGGAGCCTGGTGGGCTACAGTCCATGGGGTTGCAAAGAGTTGGACACAGCTGAGCGACTAACACATGGTAACTTAATTTTTAACCTTTGTGTGAAACTATCAGACAGTTTTCTAAAGTGGCTGTATCATTTTACATTCCCATTAGGTTTATTTTGTCTTGCAATTCTGTCAGTTTTTGCTTCCTTTGTTTTGAAGGTATGTTTTTAAATTCACAAACCTTTAGGATTGTTTAAGTCTCTTGCTTTTAAGAAATTTCTGAGTCACAGAGCTGGACCCCAAGTTTTATAGTTCTTTATCAATGCTCTTTTTATGTATGTATCATTATGAAATGACCTGCTTTATCCCTTGTCATATTTTTTGTTCTGAAACCTACTGTGTCTGATATTAATAATTCAGCTTTCTTTTGATTAGTGTTAGAATAGTAGCTCTTTTATTTGTAATCTGTTTATACTCTCATATTTAAATGAGGTTTCTTATGTGCAGCATGTGGTTTGGGGTCTTGCTTTTATCCAGATTTGAGTCTGCTAGTTGAGGTGTTTAGACTATTTCTGTTTAATGTGACTATGAATATGGTTCTTTTAAATCTACCATCTTATTATTTTTCTCTTTAACTCACCTATTCTTTATCCCGCTTTTCCTATTTTTCTCCCCGCTTTTTAATTAATTATATTTTAAAATTTGTCTCCTTTGTTGCTTAGTAGTCATAAATCTTTGTGATTTCAGTGTTTGCCTTAGCATTTCTAGTATACATATTTAGTTTATTATAGGGATTTATCAATTAATTCTGGTACATATTATTTGTATTATATACTTCTAATGCATAATTTTAAATTAGGTATATATGTTCACCATTACGACATAATTTTTTTATGTTCCTTTTTAAGAATAGTGTTTTTCTTTTGTTTGTAAGATACTTGGTCTGTAACTGTTTTGAATTTTGGTGCTCAAATGAAATTCACACTTTATCTTTAATAACAATTCCTCTTATTTATATAACTTCACAGTTTGTTATACCCAGTGGTCTGGTAAGAAAGTAAGTCATGGATTATTGTATCATTTTATGGAATACAGAATAGTCTCTTGCTTTTAAGAAATTTCTGAGTCACAGAGCTGGACCCCAAGTTTTATAGTTCTTTATCAATGCTATTTTTATGTATGTGTTGAGTATATGATTATAACATGAAGAGAGAAATAATTACTTGACTTTCCAGTCCACTGATGATTCTTCTTCTTGTTTGTTTTTCATTTTATAGTCTATGGCAGAAGTTCTTGCTAAAAAAGAAGAGCTAGCAGATCGTCTAGAAAAGGCCAATGAAGAAGCCATTGCCAGTGCTATTGCCGAAGAGGAACAGTTAACTAGAGAAATTGAAGCTGAAGAAAACAACGATATCAACCTTGAAACTGACAACGACAGTGATTTTTCTGTGAGCTTTTAGCATTTTTATTCTCTGGGTGATTGAGACATACAATAAACAATAGGAAGTCTTTTTTAAAGCACTTTACCAAGTGTTTTTTATATATGATGCAATTGACAAGCTGGAAGTTGGTTTCTCATTTTACAAATGAAGAAATTGAATCTCAGAGTAAGTAAAACATAACATTTCTCAGATTATAAGTGTAAAGATTGAAGAAGAATCTAAGATATGTTTTCTACTGATAAAAAGCAAATGATACATTGCTTTGCTGTCACTAAGCACTCATGATATATATGTTGAAGAGAGGGATTTCTTAAAGAATGAAAGTAACTAAATCTTTCAAATATTTTTCTATTAAATTTTAATGCCCAACAAGTACTTTTGAGCTTTTCTGATGTATACTCTGAATATTTCAGAGTTTTATGTAGTAATAGTTTAAGGCCAATACTTTTCTTTTAAAATTACTTCATTCATTTCTGCTGTTAATGTTGGTGTTGGACTGTTTGCTAAATGAAATGTATGAGCAATAGATAGAAAATTTTCATATATAGTTCATTTTATTAGTTTATAATTGGTTCAACTATTTTTCAATTTTTCTTATTACCTTTTAGGCCAGCATGGGCAGTAGCAGTGTATCTTTCTGTGGTATGAACTGGAATGATGTCCTTGCAGATTATGAAGGTAATTTATGTGTGCATGTTTGTGTGTGTGTGTGTGTGTGTGTGTGTGTGTGTGTTGTATGTATAGGTAGAACAGTACAAAATAGATTATGTTAATACATGTGGTTTTTGTGTAAAATGAATAATTTATTAGAGTAGGATGCCTTTTAAAAGTCGGTTCTCAAAAGTTGCTTTTATAGAATTACGTGGTTAAACAGTAACAGTGGTTTTCTTTTTTCTCAAAATAGCTCGTGAATCTTGGCGCCAAAACACATCCTGGGGGGATATTGTAGAGGAAGAACCTGCTAGGCCTCCAGGACATGGAATTCACATGCATGAAAAACTTTCCTCACCATCTCGTAAAAGGTCTGGCCTTTGAAAATTAATTTGAAATGTTTCACAGGAAGGGAGCTGCTGCTGCTGCTGCTGCTAAGTCGCTTCAGTCGTGTCCGACTCTGTGTGACCCCATAGACGGCAGCCCACCAGGCTCCCCGTCCCTGGGATTCTCCAGGCAAGAATGCTGGAGTGGGTTGCCACTTCCTTCTCCAGGAAGGGAGCTAGCCATTCTTAATTATTAAATGGAGTCGTTACATACTGATACTATTTTAAGGTACATTATTCAGAACAGTTGCAGATCTTTTGAAAAGTGACAATGTTTTCCTGAAATGTTAGGCCAAATTAGTTTTGTGTATTGTTTATATTTATTTTAAGAACTTTGAAGACCAAAGAAGATATTTTTGGCTTTATCATGTAAACATTTGTGTCTCTTGTCCATTTGTTTGTATTAATAGAACAATTGCAGAATCTAAGAAGAAACATGAAGAAAAACAAATGAAAGCACAGCAGCTAAGGGAAAAGTTACGTGAACAGAAAACATTAAAGCTTCAGAAACTGTTAGAAAGGGTGAGTTTTTAATTTTTAGAGAACCATGATTGCCTTAAATTGCTGGGCTTATTTTCATATTGACTTTTTTCTGGTTTCAGAGAAGCTAAAAGAACAGTAAAAATAAATTCACTAGAAATTAAAAGCATTTCTAGCTACTGAAAATTACCTGTACCTTTCTTAAAAAAGAAATAAGAATTTGTCATTCCTAAAAAAGCTAGTAAATTGATGTTTTGCAGTTTGCATGAATTATTAAAGCTGCACTTTTTCTTTTGCCATTTTCATTGGGGGTTTCCTTAGTCAGTTTTGTGCAAAGTGTTCGATGAATCGGTACAACAGTTTCGAACCTGAGATGGTGAAATTTGAATAAGCAGGGCGCTAAGTAAATTCATGGGGCTTCCCTTGTGTCTCAGACAGCAAAGAATCTGCCTGCAGTGTTGGACAATTTAGAGCAGTGTAACTTTTGGTCAGTGTGATGTAGTGGAAAGAACATGGAATCTAGAGATAGCCAGTCTGGTGAAATCTTGATTTTAACTACATGATAGCACGTGGTGGGTGCCCTTGGCAAATAACTTAACAATATTGCCTTTTAATTTCTTTATCCATAAAATGGCATTTATAACTGTTAACCAGCTGTGTTGATGAATGTAGCAAGTATGTAAAACTGTAGCATGGTACTTGGGTGACTGTTGTTCCATATATATATGGTCATTCTTATTGTTCATTATACATGTTAGATGTGAGTACTGTGTTAGTTTTGTGTGCTCTATAACAAAGGACCTCAAGACTCAGCAGTTTAAAACAACACACATTTATTTTCTCATAATTTCTTGGGCATGGAAACTGGAAGTGGCTTATGTTGTGATTTTTTGTTTGTTCAGAGTCTCTCGTGAGGTTGCAGTCAGTGTGTTGGCTCGGGCAGCAGTCATTTGGAGCTGAAAGATCCCTCTTTTGATCCCACTTTCAGATCCCTCATTTGGCTGTTGGCAGGCCTGGAGTCCTCTTTAGTGGTTAGTTGTGGACCTCCATTTCTTGCCGTGTGGGTCTTTCCATAGGCCAATGTTCTCATGACATGGCTGCTACCATTGCCACAGAATAATCTGACACAGAAAAAGAGAGAATGAGTAAGTGAGCTGCCAAAATGGAAGCTGCATTGTCTTTTTATAATAACCTGATCTTAGAGGTGATGTACTATCACTTTTGCTGAATTATATTGCTCCTTGGAAGGAAAGTTATGACAAACCTTGAGAGTGTATTAAAAAGCAGAGATATCACTTTGCTGACAGAGGTCCATCTAGTCAAAGCTATGATTTTTTCCAGCGGTTGTATACGGATGTGAGATTTTGGACCATAAAGAAGGCTGAGCACCAAGAGTTGATGCTTTGGAATTGTGGTGCTGGAAAAGACTGTTGAGAGTCCCTTGGACAGCAAGGAGATCCAACCAGTCCATCCTAAAGGAAGTCAGTCCTGAATATTCATTGGAAGGACTGATGCTGAAGCTGAAGCTCCAGTACTTTGGCCACCTGATGCAAAGAGCCAACTTACTGGAAAAGACCCTGATGTTGGGAAAGATTGAAAGCAAAAGAAGAGGGCAGCAGAGGATGAGATGGTTAGATAGTGTCACCAACTTAGTAGGCATGAATTTGAGCAAACTCTGGGAGATAGTGGAGGACAGAGGAGCCTGGCATGCTACAGTGCATGGGGTTACAAAGAGTCTAACACGATTTAGTGACTGAATAGCAACAGATTGGTCGCAGTCCTGATAGAATGTGGGAGGGAAATATGCAAAGATCTGAATACCAGGTGACTGGGATCATTTGGAGCCATCTTGGGGTCTGTGTACTACAAATACTTGACGGAACACAACAGAAGCCGTGTGCCCCCTATAGTATGTTAGTCACTCAGTCATGCCCGACTCTTGCGACCCCATGGACTGTAGCCTGCCAGGCTCCTCTGTCCATGATATTCTCCAGGCAAGAATACTGGAGTGGGTTGCCATTTCTTTCTCCAGGGGATCTTCCCAACCCAGGAATGGAACCTGGATCTCCTGCACTGCAGGCAGATTCTTTATCTGACTGAGCTATGAGGGAAGCCCTCCCCTGTAAACTCTTTTGTTTACCTTTTGGTCCTAGAAAGGAGGACTAATATGCATAGGTTAAAAGTATTTTCATTCCTTTTGTGTGTTTTAAAATTGGGAGAGATAATTAGATCAAATAGTTTGATTGTAAAAATGAGGTGACATAAGATTCTTCTTAATACAGTAGAAGAGTTGATGGGAAAGGAAGAAAATCTGTAATTTTTCTCTTTACCTGAATTTCAAGAATTTAATTATTTTTATTTTAATCATTTAGTTTGGATAAATCAAGTATGAAAAACAGTCTCCTTGTAATGGGGTTCTACAAGAGTTAATATATTTTTTCATTTTAAGCTTCAGAAAAGTGTTCTAACACAATTATACTTTCCCTTCTTATTGTGTTTTTAATACAAACAAAATTATATAGTTTATTTTCTCACTATACAATATAATCTCCAGATAATTCATGCAAACACAATAATAAATCCTTGAAATTGTACAAGACATTAGAAGTTCTTAATTTTCCCATCAATGTCAGTATTACTTCAATTAATTCAAATGATAAATCTCACCTTCCATTTGTACAGTGGTTATTGTTTCATTACTGTTCTGACATATATGGTCTCATAGGATCACAACAGTACTTCTGTGAGGCACACAGAGTTGAACAGATCCTGAACCCCGTTTTATAGATGTGGAAACTGAATCTAGGAGAGACTAAGGGCTGTCTCCAGTGTCACAGGACCAATTATTTGCAGAGATGGGGCCTTAAGGACCTGTTTTTAGCTCCTATTTCAGTGCTCTTTCTGCATCATACTTTTTAAGGTGGTTAAACCCATTATGTAGCTAAAATTCAACTTAAATGTTAGTTTTCCTCCCATTCGTGTTAAGTCAGCATTGATTTTCTTTTTTCTTTTTGGTGCTGGCTCTAAAATGTTGAAGCACAGGACAAGTCTTTTACTTCTCCTCTTTGATATTGTTTTAAAGGAATTAAATGCAGCTATCATAATTATCTTTATTCTTCTATAAGGAAAACTCTGTGTGTTCCTTCAGGGAATGTTCTTATGCAGATAATTGTGACTTTTCGAACTTCTTACCATTTTTCAATTTCTAGGTTACTCATTTGTCTTGAATTTGAGTTATAGAGACAACGTTTATAAGGATAAGAAATACTATTTTTAAGTGTGCTCATAGTGCAATATAATAATAACAGCAAATATTTCTCTTGAGCAATGTCTAATGTACTATTCTAAAAGTTTTACATATATTGACTGACTCAGTCTTTAAAACCTATGAGTTAGATACTACTACTATTCTGTTTATAGATGAAGAAAGTGAGATGTAGGCTAAAAAAGTTGCCCAGTTTACATATCTAGCAAGTGACTGGTAGATTATGAACTGTCAGGCTTTACAGTCTGTGTTCTTAATAATTAGTCATGATCTTTAGATCTTTCCTGGTTCTTCACTTTGTAATTCCTAAGCTGTTTACCTGTTTGCACTTCTTGTCAAATGACTGTGTATGCTGAAATTAATGATGTGATAATTCATTGCGTATAGGAGAAAGAAGTCCGGAAGTGGAAAGAAGGGTTATTAGACCAACGACGTAGGATGATGGAAGAGAAATTACTTCATGCTGAATTCAAACGAGAGGTGCAATTACAAGCAATTGTTAAGAAAGCACAAGAAGAAGAAGCTAAGGTATGTCTTAGGTGTTTTGAACATTGAATTAGTTACTCAGGTACTTTTAATTGTTACATGAGAAGTTAATATTTATCAAGTGTTTATTTGGTACCGGAATAACAGCATTTTTATAGGCTCATTTGAAATTTATTCTGTACAATATTTTATTCTTAAAATAATTCTATGAGATTTTTGTAGCTTTATTGAAGTATAATTTACAGATAATAAATAACACATAAGTGAAGCATCAGTTTGATGAGTTTTGACATATGTATTCCTGAAATGATCAGTACAATGAAAATAATAAACAGTTCCATCACCCTCAAAAGTTTCTTCATACCTTTGTAATTCATTCCTTCATCCAACTTTTTTACCGTGCAATTGCTGATCTGCTTTTTGTCACTATGCATGTTAGCATTTTCCAGAATTTTATATGAATGGAATCATAGAGTAGGTACTCTTTCCTCTGGCATCTTTCACTCAGCATAGTTAGTGTGAATTTTATCCATGTTGTTGTGTATATAATTTCTGTTGTGTTGCTGAGAAGTATATCATTGTGTAGAAATACGATAGTTTGTTACTCCAGTCACTTGTTGATAGCCATTTGTTTTCATTACAGTTTTTGGCTATTATAGATATAGCTGCTGTATAAATTCATGTACAAGCCGTTGTGCAGATGTGTGCTTTTATTTTTTCTGGTGAATACCCAAGAGTGGATTGGTGGAACCCTATGAGACGTTTAACTTTTAAAGAAACAGTTTATATACTTTTACCAGTAGTACATACAAGAGTGTTCTAGTTAGCCACATTCTCACCAATACTTGACATGGTTACACATTGTAATTATAACCATTTCATATTAGTCTGTATATATAGTTCTCATGTGGTTTTAATTTGCTTTTTGAACATTTTTTATGTGTTTTTTTTTTCTGTCTGAAGCTCTTATTTGGTACAGTGTTTATTCAGATATCTGTTGATTTTTGAAAGTTAGATTGTCTTATTGTTAGTCAAACAGGTGTCTTTTTTAGCTTTTTTGAGGTATAATTAACAAATGAAATAGATACATGATGATTTGATATACATATACATTGTGAGAGGATTCCCCTGATTGAGTTAATTAACATATTTATCACCTCACATATTTATCTTGTGTGTGTGTGAACATTTAAGTTTTCCCGTATCATATTTTAATTATACAATACAGTGGTATCAACTATAGTTACCGTATTATATGTTAGATGCTCATGTCTTATTCACTGTATAACTGAAAGTTTGTATCCTTTTACCAGTCTCTTCCTATTGCTGTCTGTCTCCTTCCGGTCCCTGGCAAATACTTTTCTCTCTCTCTTTCTTTGAGTTTTTTTTGTTTTTAATTGAAGTATCAGTTCAATTCAGTTCAGTTGCTCTGTCGTGTCGGACTCTTTGTGACCCCGTAAACCACAGGACGCCAGGCCTCTCTGTTTATCACCCGCTCCTGGAGTGTACCCAAACTCATGTCCATTGAGTTGGTGATGCCATCCAACCATCTCATCCTCTGTTGTCCCCTTCTCCTGCCCTCAATCTTTTGCAGCATCAGGGTCTTTTCAAATGAGTCAGCTCTTCACATCAGGTGGCCAAAGTATTGGAGTTTCAGCTTCAACATCATTCCTTCCAGTGAACACCCAGGACTGATCTCCTTTAGGATGGACTGGTTGGATCTCCTTGCAGTCCAAGGGACTCTCAAGAGTCTTCTCCAATACCACAGTTCAAAACATCAATTCTTTGGCGCTTAGCTTTCTTTGTAGTCCAACTCTCACAGCCATACATGACTAAAGGAAAAACCACAGCTTTGACTAGGCGGACCTTTGTTGACAAAGTAATGTCTCTGCTTTTTAATATGCTCTCTAGGCTGGTGCTCAGACAGTAAAGCATCTGTCTACAATGCAGGAGACCTGGGTTTGATCCCTGGGTTGGGAAGATTCCCTGGAGAAGTAAATGGCAACCCACTCCAGTACTCTTGCCTAGAAAATCCCATGGGTGGAGGAACCTGGTATCCATGAGGTTGCAAAGAGTCAGACACGACTGAGCGACTTCATTTCACTTTCACTAGGTTGGGCATAACTTTCCTTCCAAGGAGTAAGTGTCTTAACTTCATGGCTGAAATCACCATCTGCAGTGATTTTGGAGCCCCAAAAAATAAAGTCTGACACTGTTTCCCCATCTATTTCCCATGAAGTGATGGGACCGGATGCCATGATTTAGTTTTCTGAATGTTGAGCTTTAAGCCAACTGTTTCACTCTCCTCTTTAACTTTTATCAAGAGGCTCTTTAGTTCTTCACTTTGTGCCATAAGGGTGGTATCATCTGCATATCTGAGGTTATTGATATTTCTCCCGGCAATCTTGATTCCAGCTTGTACTTCTTCCAGCCCAGTGTTTCTCATGATGCACTCTGCATATAAGTTAAATAAGCAGGGTGACAATATACAGCCTTGCTGCTGCTGCTAAGTCACGTCAGTCATGTCCGACTCTGTGTGACCCCATAGACAGCAGCCCACCAGGCTCCCCCGTCCCTGGGATTCTCCAGGCATTGACGTACTCCTATTGCTAACAACCAGTCTGTTGTTCCATGTCCACTTATAACTGTTGCTTCCTGACCTGCATATAGGTTTCTCAAGAGGTAGGTCAGGTGGTCTGGTATTCCCATCTCTTGAAGAATTTTCCACAGTTTATTGTGATCCACACAGTCAAAGGCTTTGGCATAGTCAATGAAGCAGAAATAGATGTTTTTCTGGAACTCTCTTGCGTTCTCCATGATCCAGCAGATGTTGGCAGTTTGATCTCTGGTTCCTCTGCTTTTTCTAAAACCAGCTTGAAGATCTGGAAGTTCACAGTTCACATACTGTTGAAGCCTGGCTTGGAGAATTTTGAGCATTACTCTACTAGTGTGTGAGATGAGTGCAGTTGTGCGGTAGTTTGAGCATCCTTTGGCATTGCCTTTCTTTGGGATTGAAATGAAAACTGACCTTTTCCAGTCCTGTGGCCACTGCTGAGTTTTCCAAATTTGCTGGCATATTGAGTATAGCACTTTCACAGCATCATCTTTTAGGATTTAAAATAGCTCGACTGGAATTCCATCACCTCCACTAGCTTTGTTCATAGTGATGCTTCCTAAGGCCCACTTGACTTCACATTCCAGGATATCTGGCTTTAGGTGAGTGTTCACACCCTCGTGATTATCTTGGTCATGAAGATCTTTTTTGTACAGTTCTTCTTTCTTGTATTCTTGCCACCTCTCCTTAATATCTTCTGCTTCTGTTAGGTTCATACCATTTCTTTTATTGAGCCCATCTTTGCATGAAATGTTCCCTTGGTATGTTTAATTTTCTTGAAGAGATCTCTAGTCTTTCCCATTCTGTTGTTTTTCTCTATGTCTTTGCATTGATCGCTGAAGAAGGTTTTCTTATCTCTCTTTGCTATTCTCTGGATCTCCACATTCAAATTGAAGTATAGTTGATTTAGAATATTATATTAGTTTCATGTATGCAATATAGTGATTAAGTGTTTTTACAGATATTACTCCATTGTTAGTCATTGCATGATAATGACTGTGATTCCCTACAATAGCAATATATAATTTTTGCTCATCTATTTTATGCATAGTAATTTGTATTATTCTGTACCCCCAATTTGCCCCTTCCCCCCTTCTTTTTGGTTACCACTTGTTTGTTTTCTATATCTGTTTCTGTTTTGCATATATATTCATTTGTATTATTTTTAGATACCTCATAGGAGTGATATCATATAGTATTTGTCTTTCTTTGACTTATTCCACTGAACATAATATTCTTTAGGTTCATCCATGGTACTGTAAATGGCAGAATTTCATTCTTTTTATGGTTGAGTAATACTCCATTGTACACATGCACACCCCACACATCTTCTTTATTCATTCATCGGTTGATGAGCCTTTCAGGTTGTTCCATATCTAAATAGAAATTCAGTAAAACAAGGATACTTTTTGATCCTGTAGACTAGTTGGACTTAATAGATATATACAGGACATCATATTCAAAAACAGCAGAATACACATTCTCTTCAAGTGCACATGGAATGTTCTCCAGGATAGATCACATACTAGACCATAAAACAAGTCATCACAAATATAAGAAGATGGAAATTCTATCAAGCATTTTTGCTCCCCACAGTGGTTAGCAAACTGGAAATCAGCTACAGAAAGAAAAATCTGTTTTGATGAGTTTGACTTTTTCTTTTATATTCCAAATATAACTGGTACAATACAGTATTTTTCTTTCTCTATCTGGCTTATTTCACTTTAGTATAGTACCCTCCATGTTCATCCATGTTGTAGCAAATAGCAGGATTTCTTAAAAGATTTTGTATATTTTAGGTATTAACATCTATGTTTTGCAAATGTTTTTTTCTCAGTCTATGGATGACCTTTTTATTTTCTTAGAAGTGTCTTTTGAAGCTTTAAAAATTGGAAAGGTCCAATATATTGACTTTTTTTCTATACTTTGTGTTTTTTATGCCCTTTAAAAAAAATCATTATGTAAATTTAAGATCACTAAGATTTTCCCTTAAGTTTTCTCTAGACGTTTTAAATTTTATGATGACATCTGTTCCATTTTGAGTTAAATTTTGTATATGGCGTGAAGTAAAGTTGGGGTTCATTTTTTTTAGATGGGTATCAAATGTTCCATTATCATTGTCAAAGAGGCCATCTTTTATATAATGAATTGCCTTGGATACTTGTTGAAAAGCAGTTGGCCATATATGTGTGGGTTTGTTTATGATTTTCTGTTCTGTTACATTTATCTTTATGCCTATTTTTAGACCAATAACACTTTATTACTCTACCTTTATAAGTCATGCAGTCAGGAAGTATAAATCCTTAAGTTGTATTTTCTTCTAAAATATTTTTGCTATTTTAGGACAATATTGACTAGTGATGACAGCTGACATCATTGCCATGTTCCCAGTTTTAGGAAGAAAGCATTCAGTCTTTCACCATTAAGTATAATATTAGCTGTGGATCTTTCAGAGATGTTCTTTATTAGATTGAGAAACTTCCTTTCTATGTCTAGTTACTAAGTTTTTTTACCATGAAGTTTGAATTTGGCTACTTGCTATTTCTGCATTTATTGAGATAATGTTATGTTTCTGTAAGATTTTTAAATGGTGAGTTTCAGTATTTGATTTTCAAATGCCAAAATGTATAGTTCTAGGATAAACCTCACATGGTCATGATATAAAAACATTTTTATATTTTGGAGAGCTTGGTTTGCTCAAATTTTAAGAATTGTTGGATCAGTATTTATGAGGGGTTTTGATTTTCCTAGTTTGTTGAGTGCTTTCATCATGAAGGATTCTGTATTTTGTCAAGCACTTTTTCTGCATCTGTTGCAAGAATAATGTGGATTTCTCCTTTGTTCTTTTGCTATTTGGTGTATTACATTATTCATGTAATTTATATATTTCATCTAATTTTTTAGTTGTTTAAGGTAGAAAGGTACATCTGGACCCTTTTACTCCATTATAGCTGGAAGTGGACGTTCCGAACGATGTATTGTTTTTATATTTTAGAGGAGCAATCTGAAAGCAGATTGTTGATGGTCACAGCCAGAATTAAAATCCTGGTGTTTGTGGTTCAAAAGCTCATGCTTTTACCACTGTTCTTATTATTGGTTTAGTATTCTCATTTTGTGGTCTTTTTTCATATGACTTGTATGAATTTTGATTTGTCTAATTGCTTAATATATTTCTTTTCATCATAATCTCATTAAGCCAGAGGTCAGGAAGATCCTCTGAAGGAGGGCATGGCAACTCACTCTAGTATTCTTGCCTGGAGAATCCTATGGACAGAGGAGCCTGGTGGGCTACAGTCCAGAGTCTCAAAGAGTCAGACATGACTGAAACGACTTAGCATGCAGCAAACCAAAGTGACTCCTGTAAACATAATAACCCAAGCTATAGTTTTAAGTAGTTTCCATCAGGATAAATGATCAACTGCTGGTTGTGTTTACATAAAGATATCAGCTGCCATTTGCAGTTTAAAAAATTCTTAATAATCCCAGTTAACTAAGATGAGTGTATACTAAAATTTTTGCTAATATGAAGTACTTCTTTAAAACCCTACTACCAATATGCCCTGTTGGTTTTTCTTCGATAATCTCTGAAATCCTATTTTGAAATGTATTACATATACAAAACCAGGGGTTTTTTTTTGTTCTCTCATTCATTTAAATGTTTTATGAATGAATTGTTCTTAGTGTAATTACATAAATATCTTAACAGTTTGTGTGGAACATTATCAGTTATTTTCATCCCCAGACATTTTAATCTATGAAACAAAACCTCCTCCAACCTTTGGTTTTTTCCACATGCCAGTATTTCCCAGTCTTGTCTGATTATAACAGTCATCTGAGTTGTTAAGAAGAGAGATTTCCAGGCTTTGCAGGTTTTTTTCAGTAATGCTAGAGTGACCTCTGAGGAGCTTTTTTGTTTGTAGTAATCTTCCACATGATTTCTTATGATCAGGAAATTTGGTTCCACATATATCAAAGAGTGGCTCCTTCTTCCTATTTGTTTAGTCACATCACTTTTTCCATACACTGCACAAATCATTTTTTGTGGTTCAGTTGCCTTTTTACCTTTCTTGAAATAATAATAATAATATGCTGAATATGTTGCTTTTTTCTTCCATCTTCAACATTAAAATGTCTCTGTAAAAATTCATCAATTTTGTTTTTTTTCAAATACACGTTGATATGACACCTGTCACTATATAATCTAACAAAATTGTTTCAAATGAAGTTAAAGACAACTAAACACTACTAGAGCCATCTTATGAAAAAACTGAATGAACCCTTTGCCCAACCCAATATATTGGAATATTTTCTTTGGACTTTCTTAATATAGAAATTATTTTTATATTAGGTCATCTTTACTTGTTCTCCATGTTCAAAAGTTATTACTTATACTTAAATTTTATATTTTTAAAGTTCATAGTAACTGTGATTGTAACAAGCCTTTCCTCCATTAGTGATTTGATTTTTTACCATCTTTGTTCTGTTTTCATGCTTAATTAACTGAGTTAATTCTATGATCATGTTACCTTTTCCTAAGTTTCCTTAACTTTCTTGTCTTCCTTTATTTTATTGTTATATCATTTTATCATTTGTTTTGCACCTTTAAATCCAAGTGCATGTTGACTTCTCTTACATTGCAGAATTTGCCTAAGAAATTTTCTGCTTTTTCTTTGGTTGTTTTATTCCAGTAATTTTCAGGAAATGTCTTATTTATTTACTTACTTATGGTTTTATTGAGATATCATTGACTATCAAAATTCTATATATTAAGGTATACAACTTGATATATTTTTTTCATAGTTAAATTTTTTTTAAATCTTTTTTTTTTAATTTTAAAATCTTTAATTCTTACATGTGTTCCCAAACATGAACCCCCCTCCCACCTCCCTCCCCATGATAGACATATATATTTTGATATAGTCACTACAATCCAGCTAATTAAAACATCTGTTACTTGTTAGTTACTGTATGTTTGTGTGTTACGATTTCAGATCTATCTTCTAATCAAATTCCAAGTATATGTTATAATATTGTTAACTGTAATCACTATGCTGTATGTTACATGGCCAAACATATTCAACTTGTGTAACTAAAACTTTCAACCATTTGACCAGCATTACAGATTGGATTTTTTTACTCTATTTTTGCACATTCTTCCCTCTGAATTTTATTTTATGTATTTTGTTTGGAGCATTAAGATCCCATTTATTTTTCTTTCATCCTGATTATGCTTAACATGTGACCCTTGATATAGTATGATTAATTTTCCTTGAGCATGCCTGTTTGTCTTATACTTTCAGTCTAGTTTGAGAAATGATTATGTTGTTAATTTACTTATGAAAGTGGCTATATGGCATGGAGATTGGGAAATCTTTTTTAGAACTTCATTCACATGTGAGTTTGACACTTGCTTTAGTTTGAAACATATCTAGTGATAGGTTTTATTACATTTAGCATGGATTCCTGGAGTCTGTACTTCTGTCAGAGAGAGCAGCTCCAGTGTTTAATTCCCTCTTTCACTCTGCCTTTTTCACAATAGCATGCCATCCTTATGGCTTTCAAGAAGGAGGAATTTGATCCCAACTGACATTTTCCAGTTTTTTATCATTCAGCTCAGTCGCTCAGTCATGTCCGACTCTTTGCGACCACATGAATTGCAGCACGCCAGGCCTCCCTGTTCATCACCAACTCCCAGAGTTCACTCAAACTCACATCCATCGAGTCGGTTTTGCCATCCAGCCATCTCATCCTCTGTCGTCCCCTTCTCCTCCTGCCCCCAATCCCTCCCAGCATCAGAGTCTTTGCCAGTGAGTCAGCTCTTCGCATGAGCTGGCCGAAGTATTGGAGTTTCAGCTTCCTTCCAAAGAATACCCAGGACTGATCTCCTTTAGAATGGACTGGTTGGATCTCCTTGCAGTCCAAGGGACTCTCAAGAGTCTTCTCCAACACCATAGTTCAAAAGCATCAATTTTTCGGCGCTCAGCTTTCTTCACAGTCCAACTCTCACATCCATACATGACCACTGGAAAAACCATAGCCTTGACTACATGGACCTTAGTCGGCAAAGTAATGTCTCTGCTTTTGGATATGCTGTCTAGGTTGGTCATAACTTTCCTTCCAAGGAGTAAGTGTCTTTTAATTTCATGGCTGCAATCACCATCTGCAGTGATTTTGGAGCCCCCCAAAATAAAGTCTGACACTGTTTCCACTGTTTCCCCATCTATTTCCCATAAAGTGATGGGACCGGATGTCATGATCTTAGTTTTCTGAATGTTGAACTTTAAGCCAGCCTTTTCACTCTCCTCTCTCACTTTCATCAAGAGGCTCTTTAGTTCCTCTTCACTTTCTGCCATAAGGGTAGTGTCATCTGCATATAATGATATTTCTCCTGGCAATCTTGATTCCAGCTTGTGCTTCTTCCAGCCCAGCATTTCTCATGATGTACACTGCATAGAAGTTAAATAAGCAGGGTGACAATATACAGCCTTGATGTACTCCTTTTCCTATTTGGAACCAGTCTGTTGTTCCATGCCCACTTATAACTGTTGCTTCCTGACCTGCATATAGGTTTCTTAAGAGGCAGGTCAGGTGGTCTGGTATGCCCATCTCTTGAAGAATTTTCCACAGTTTATTGTGATCCACACAGTCAAAGCTTTGGCATAGTCAATAATGCAGAAATAGATGTTTTTCTGGAACTCTCTTGCGTTTTCCATGATCCAGCAGATGTTGGCAATTTGATCTCTGGTTCCTCTGCCTTTTCTAAAACCAGCTTGAACATCTGGAAGTTCATGGTTCATGTATTCCTGAAGCCTGGCTTGGAGAATTTTGAGCATTACTTTACTATCATTAGCTATACTTTATTCATAAAAACTGTACTCTCTAGCTAAACTTGACTGTTAAGAATCAATATATGTAAAGTTGAGGATGAAGTATATGTAGTCAGTACTTTGTACCTAATTATAACTTATTTGGTGTATGTTGAAGAAAATTGACTTGTATAGTAACTAAGACAGTATGGTGCTGGCACAAAACCAGAAATGTAGATCAATGGAACAGGGTAGAAAGACCAAAGATAAAGCCGTGCACTTATGGTCACCTAATCTATGGCAGAGGCAAGATATACAATAGAGAAAAGACAATCTTTTTAATACATAGTGCTGGGAAAACTGGACAGCTGCATGCAAAAGAATGAAATTAGAATACTCCCTAACACCATGCACAAAAGCAAAGTCAAAGTGGATTAAAGACCTAAGTGTAAGACTGGACACTATAAAACTCTTAGAGGAAAATAAGAATACTCATCTTTTTGACCCACCTCCTTGAGTAGTGAAAATAAAAACAAAAATAAAGAAAAGAACCTAATTAAATTTAAAAGCTTTTGCACCGCAGAGGAAACCATAAACAAGATGTAAAGTCAACTCTCAGAATCGGAAAAAATATTTCCAAACAAAGCAGTTGACAAGGAATTAATCTCTAGAATATACAAACAGCTCATGCCGCTCAATACCAAAAAATATAAAAACAAACAACCCACTCAAAAAATGGGCATAAGACCTAAATAGACATTTCACCAAAGAAGACATACAAATGGCCAAAAAGGACATGAAATGATGTCCAGCATCACTAATTATTAGAGAAATGAAGATCAAAGCTACAGTGATGTATTACTTCACATGGATCAGCTTGGCCATAATCAAAAATGCTTTAAATAATGATGGAGAGGGGGTGAAGAAAAAGGAACCATTTTCAACTATTGGTGGGAGTGTAAATTGATACAGCCATGATGGAGAACAGTATGGAGGTTCCTGAAAAATCTAAAGGTAGAACTATCATATGACTCAGCAATACCACTACTGGACATACACCCTGAGAAAACCATAATTCAAAAAGATACATGCACCCCGATGTTCTTTGCAGCACTATTTCCAATACCCAGGACATGGAAGTAACCTTAATTTCCATCTGCTGATGAATGGATAGAGAAGATGTGGTACATAGAGTCAATGGAATATTACTCAGCTACAAAAAGGAACAACACCGGGTCATTTGTGGAAATGTGGTTGGACCTAGAGACTGTCATGTACAGTGAAGTAAGTCAGAAAAAGACAAATGCTATATGATGTCACTTGTATGTGGAATCTAAAATGTGACACAAAGGAACCTGTCTACAGAACAGAAATAGCCTCACGGACATGGAGAATACACTTGTGGTTGCCAAGAGGAGAGGGCACAGGGGAGGCCTGGATTGGGAATTTGGGGCTAACTATTAGCCCCATAATAACTATTAGCCCTATAGTAGATGCAAACTATTGTATATAGAATGGATGAATAACAAGGTCATATTGTATCACACAGGGAATTAATACAAATATATGTGTATAACTGAATCACTTTGCTGTATACCAGAAGCTAACAACATTGTAAATCAATTGTATTTCAATAAAAAATTTCAATGGCAGGCCTTTGTTTACTCTATTTCACTTCTTGTTATGGCCTATGGATTTGTTATATACACTGGATTATTATCCGTTTGGGGAATAAATATTGAAATAAAAGACTGGAAGTCATTCATTTTTGTTCTGTGCCTTATACAACTGGTTTATATTATTAAATAAAGACTGTTAAATTTCTTAACATGATGTGTAAAGAATCTGATGTATCTGATGTGCCTTAGAATGAGCCTAATTTGAAACTTACTTTCTGTGGTTTTTGTTGTTGTTGTTGAAGGTAAACGAAATTGCCTTTATAAATACCCTTGAAGCCCAGAACAAACGCCATGATGTTTTATCAAAATTGAAGGAATATGAGCAGAGGCTTAATGAGTTACAGGAAGAGCGTCAGAGAAGACAGGAAGAAAAGCAAGCACGTGATGAAGCTGTTCAGGTAGAATTTTATTCAGCAGGCATTTGTGAGCACTGTCCATTTCCTAGGCCCTTCGACATAGAAAAAGAAGTCAGTCCTAGACTCTGTTCCCAAGGGTGTATGGTTTAGTCCAGCATGGCTTGGAATCAGGAAGTCTGATAGCAAAGGCAGTGTGTACTTCTTCAGATAACGTTATCAGTGTCTTTGTCAATTTGAATCTCTAGTCTCAACCAGATGAAGAGCTAAATTGCTCTGGACAGATTACTATCTATTCTTTTCTAATTAGGTTGGGAAAGAATATGTTCCTTTCATCTATTAAAAATGGATTGTGTTTGAACCTGTGTGTATAGCCTTAAGGAACTGGGCAATTTTAATGCTTATAACAGGGAGCACCTGTCGTATATTGGGCAGTATCATCAGGTACTTAAACCTCTGTAGCATACCGTAAGTCAACTACCATTTTCAGAATGGGAAGAAAGGTTAACGCATAAACATGAGTGATGTTTTTTAACTATTTTAGATCTTCCTCAAGATCAAGTATGAATGCAGACACATACTTTATTATAACTAATATTTATTTATTTATTCATTCAGTGATCATATATTGAATTATTGCTGTTACTCACATGCTAAGCTTTGCTTGTGTGTGTGTTAGTCACTTAGTTGTGTTAACTCTTTGCGACCCGGTGGACTGTAGCCCGCCAGGCTCCTCCGTGTATGGGCTTTTCCAGGCAAGAATACTGGAGTGGGTTGCCATTAGCTTTGCTTAAGGACATGAAAAAGATACGTCTTTGATCACAATGCAGAGACGTATATGTAAATAAATCTTAACCCATTAGGATAAGTGTATCAGTAAAAGCGTTTTGGAAGCACAAAGGAGAACACATTACTCAAATTGAGACATGAGAAAGTCAAGAAAAAGCTTTCTGGAGGAGATGATGCCTTAACCAAGATTTGAGTAATGAGATAGTTGCAAATGGTGGAAACAGGCTTTCCATGCAGAGAAGGAGATACGAGCGAGTACAGCATGTAGAGTTATAGACTTGATCATGAAGAGCTTTGTTGTTATGTTAAAAATTAGGGATGTTATTAATATTTTATGCTCCTTTATCTCATGGTAATTTTAGAAGATTAAAATATCAATACAGCTTTCAAGTTTATTGGTTACTTCATGCTAGCAAACAGTCCCATATTCACCCAGTCTCTGTTCAATTTGTGTTCAGGGTCTTATTTTAATCTTGAGTGCCAAGCTAACTTATGTTTTAAAATACAGAATGTTACTATTAGAGAAAATTTAGCTTTTCCTATCAAAGGGACAGTACAGAGTTTCATTATTACCATTTAAAAGTTAAAGTTGTCCATCAATTAATATTCTTAGATGAATAAATGAAATAGGATATTTGAATTTTTAATCTGTGCCATCTCTTCAGCTTTATTGCTGTTTTTATTTCTGCAGTGGGACCATTTTATACAAATAATCATTTTGAAAATTGTGTTACTTTTGAATAAATATTATGCATTAGTAATTCAGAAATAAATAGATAATGATCTTTGCCTTAATGGTAAATAATAGAACGCAGTATAAAAATGTAATAGAAACCTGTATAGGCTATAGCAGTATCACAGAATAAGGAATAATTAGCTCTGTTGCTGAGAGGGGAATGTCAGGGAAAGTTCTCTGAATGAGGTGACTCCTTAGCTGGATTTTGGGGGAAAATATATGAGTAATATTGTATATTTTTTAATAGACTTCTGTGGTTACTTTTTCTATATTTATTTTGCAGATTTGAAAATACAGCAGTTATTTTGTGTTTAAAAATTACTCATTTCATAATTTGGAACACTTATTAAGGCTTAAAGGAAAGTAGATCTTTTCTGAAAGTAGTAAGGGATTTTTGGTAGTCATTAACACATTTTTTGATTACTCAGAATTTTCTTTTTTAAAATGTTGAAATTTCTGGTGGATTTAATGTTCAATGGAAAATTTAAAACCTATATACATAAGTTTAATCTGTATATTGATAGTAGAAAATTTATTGGTTTTATATACATATATATATAATTTAAAAAATTTTTTAAATGTATAGTCATTACTAGATGTGCTAGGCACTAAAGCCAAACGTATAAATACAGTAATAGTAAGATACTGACTCAGTGAAGAATTTAGAGAGGCCCCCATCTGCTTTAATTGTACTCTCGAAAAACTTCCAAAATTAATTGTTAAAAGAAGTTGTGATTCTTGTTCTTTTTGCAAGTGAAATACTAAGTTAATGCTACCATTGTATATCCTTAATTTGCCATTTTTGTTATATAAATTATTGATAGGTTAGTTTTAAGCCCAGTTTCCTTAGATAGTCTGCCTTGTCCTCTTGCCATAATCTTTTGATTTGCAGGCATAGAGGGCAGGGTTACAAAATCTGTTCTTTGGCCACCATAAATATATCCTTGACTTTGAAACAAAGTACATGGGAGTCTGAGAGGTTTCAGAAGGCTTGAGAGGTAGATGTCTTTCCAGTTCAGCTGCTGTAGGTTTATACTTTATATTTATAAGCTTACAGATTTATGATGAATACTATTTTAAAACTTATGCTTCATTTGTTTAATAGGTATTTATCAAACTCCCGCTCTGTACAAGATGCTTTTATGGAGTGCAGAGTTTCCTGTCTTTAGGAAACTTATATTTTAAAAAGGAAAATACTAGCTGAATTTACTAGTTTTACTCACAAGTACCAATTTTCTTTTCTAGTTATTAAAAACAGAAATTAGAGGATTGGATTTTTTTAAAATTCAATTATTTGTTAGTACAATGTTGGAGTATTTCTTATATCCCTAAAAACATTCAACAAGTTTTATTTACACATATAACTTACATTGCATATACACATAAAGTAACTGTTTTATATAATATTAGTATATTTAATTTATAAGACCAACTTATAATTTTAAAAACTATATTCCAGAAGATTTTGTTTTTATAAAATATGAAATGAAAAGTTCTGGTTTAATTATACTTAAGCTTTATCTTTTTGCATTTTAGTGTGCCAGTTGTGTTTTCAGATATACTGCAGATTTTTAAAAAAATACTTCAAGTAAATTTGAGGTTAAGAGAAAACTTTATGTTTTATTCTTTGGTTTTTCAGATAATTAATAGCTAAACAAGTTGCTATATATTATACTTAGTAGTGAGAGGTAGATTAATCCATGAATAATATTTCAGAAAGTAATGACTGTTTAAAATCTATTTGGATACCTTTACAAGTCTGCAGTCTGTCAGATATACTCTTCTGGAATCAGTACATTTCCTCTAGCTCCCAGTCCCCTCTCCAAAAAGAAAAAAGAAAGAAAGAAAAGAATTAGGTACCTTTTGGTGGTACTACTTTAAAAAGGTTTTTTTCCCCTGCGTACATACAGTTTCTTGTAGAAATAAAGTTACCATTGTGAGTTAAGTTAATTATTAGAAATATTTACTTCTCTCCTCAGTGTTCTTGAGACAGAAACTGCTTTATCTTCAGTCATTTACTGAACACTTTACGTCGTACTAAACACTTTGTTAGGTACTTACCTATATTAATAATTTAAATCTCACAACAAATGGTGTGTCTCTTTAAGGTAAAATGACTTGCTCAAAGTTATCTAAGTAGTTGTTACTAGAGCCTAGATCAGTGTGTTCTATTTATCATAAAGAGTTGTGGCCAGGGAGATGTTGTGTAAGCTACCTAGAGAATGGGGATGAATTGAAAGAAATACATCGGTATATCTAGTAATATGGTGAAATATATACAGAAAGTATATCACAGTATTTTAATGAAGTATCTTCTACCTTAATAATGATTATAATAAATAATTACTGAGAATTTAGTATATGCCAAGGCCTGTGGTAAGTGCTTTTCATGTATTATCTCATACGTTCTTTACAGTATCCTTAAAAGTACTATTGTTATTTTTTGTCTTCTAGAAAACTAATTCAACTAGGCCAGAGTCACCCAACAGTAAATAATGGAATCAGGGAACAAAATTAGAGAGTCTAATGCAGTATCCACTCTCTTATCCACTATGCTACGTTATAATGCCACTTTCTCCTGGCCACGAACTGTGTGTGTGTGTGTGTGTGTGTGTGTGTGTGTGTGTGTGTGTGTGTACAGTTGCTCAGTCATGTCTGACTCTTTGCAACTACCCCATGGACTGTCATGTCTGACTCTTTGCAACTACCCCATGGACTGTAACCCATCAGGCTTCTCTGTCTGTAGGATTATCCCCTCAAGAATACTAGAGTGAGTTGTCATTTCCTCCTCCAGGAGATCTTCCCCACCCAGAGATTAAACCCATATCTCCTGTGGCTGCTACCTTGGCAGGCAGATTCTTTACCACTGAGCCACCTGGGAAGCCCGGCTACAAACTTTTCTTCAGTTAAGAAGAAAGCTTAGTTCAGAAATAAATTCTGTTAATTATGCTTTCTTCATCATATTCTGTTGCTTCTACAACCATCTAAACACAAGGGTTTAGAAGTGATTAAACATAAAATATTTATCAGATTCTCACAGAATATAAATAATATAATATCTACTAAAATAACATTATTCTTTATTAATTTATTTTAATTGAAGGATAATTACAATATTGTGATGGTTTTTTCCATACACTGACATGAATCAGCCATGGGTGCACATATGTCCCCCCATCCTGAAACCCCCTCCCCCACCTCCATCCCCACCCCATCCCTCTGTGTTGTCTCAGAGCACTGACTTTGAGTGCTCTGCTTCATGCATTGAACTTGCACTGGACATCTATTTTACATATGGTAATAAACATGTTTCAGTGCTTAAAATAGCGTTTATGCTTATAATTATTTGTAGCACTGATAAATGACGTGTGAAAGCCAAATGTTACTGATACTTGATTTTTGTTTAAATTCTGAGAAACATAATGACAAGTCAGGTATTTGTCTGTCTTGAATATATAAGTCTATGTCCAAGCTATGTCACCTTTAATCATCTTCATCTTACACATAATTCTAACATCTTTTAAAACACTTCTGATACTAGGAACGTAAGAGAGCTCTAGAAGCAGAACGGCAGGCCCGTGTAGAAGAATTGTTAATGAAGAGGAAAGAACAAGAAGCCCGAATTGAACAACAGAGGCAAGAAAAGGAAAAAGCCCGCGAAGATGCAGCCCGGGAAAGAGCTAGGTACTTCATTTGCTATCTCGATGTTTGGTCCTGATGAACATTTTGTAGTGAGTGTATATTCAGATCAAATTTTGAAGCTATTTACTATCATGTAGATTTTTTAGAAATAGTCACATATACAGAGATGTTTTACTGAATTTTGATTCCCAGGAATTAAGACACCCTACTTAAAATGGAAACCTTTTGAACATTCTGTTGGATGGGAAACTTGAGGTTTCAAGATATTTTCAGTTGTAAGAAATAGAATTTGATACTAGCTAACTTAAGTATTGGGAGGAAAAGTGACAGGAAGTTAGAGGAACAGGTTTGGACTTGGTCAGACATCAAAGGCTAGGTCACAGGAGCTACAGCAGTTGTCCTTTGATAGAAGTAATCCAGTTAGTATGTTGTCTTTCTCATTATAATAAATGACACTTATCCATTCCTACTTTTTAAAATCTCTTGTTTAAGATTCAAAGACCAGGACACTCAAAGCTGGTACTCTGGGGCAACCCAGAGGGATGGGGTGGGTAGGGGGTGGGAGGGGAGTTCAGAATGGGGAGACACGTGCACCCGTGGGTGATTCATGTCAATGTATGACAAAAACCACCACAATATTGTAAAGAAATTATCCTCCAATTAAAATAAATTAATTAATTTAAAAAAAGATTCAAAGACCAAAGACAAAGCATTTAATTGGCCAAATTGATTTGTGCTTTTTGATCTTGTTTATGAAATTTTTTAATATCCCGTGTCATAAGATATTCTTCAAAATGTTACGGTTTTCAGTTTGATACACATTTAGGTTTTATATCCTTTTAAGGTAACTTTTAGATATAGTATAAAAAGAAAAATCTAAATTTATTCATTTGCCTATGGTACTCATTTGTTGAATGCACCATTTGTTGAGTCTAGCTTTTAACCATTGAACTGCCTTGCTACCTGTTCACAATCAATTAATCATAGATGGGACAGTTTATTTCTGGACTCTGTCCTTTTCTTTTGATGTCTCTTCTTACTTTAGCACCACACTGTTTTAACTACTGTAACTTTTATCAAGTTTTGAAAACAAGTAATATAAGTACTCCAGTGTTGTTATCCTCTTTCAAAATTGCTTTCCAAATAGTTTTTTAGGGTATGTTCACCATTTTCTTAAAAATAAAATGCTTCCAAGCTTTTTTATAGCAACTGCCTCGAATCTATAGATTGTTGTGGGGAGAATTGCCACCTTTATAATATTGTGTATTATGTACAAATATGGTGTGTGTCTCTGTATCTGCTTTAATTTCTCTCAACAATATTTTATAAATTTTAGAAAATAGATCTTGTAATTCATTTCATTTCTTAAATTTAGTTCATTTCTTAAATCTATTAAGTACTCTTTTTGAGGTCATTGAAAATGGAATTATTTTATTTCATTTTTGGTAGCATTTTTGCTATTGAATAGAAATACAATAAATTTTTTATTCATCTTATTTTATAGTTTTTTAATGATCTTGCCCAGTTTTCCTATGAAAACTATTAGCGTTTTCTTTTTTGCTGTTTTTGTTCTTTAGGACAGTTTCATAAAGGCTCGTGTCATCTGCAAATAGCCCTTGCTTTACTTCTTGCTTTGTAATACAGATGCCTTTAATTTCTTTTTTCTTGCCATATTGCACTGGCTAAATCCTTCAATACTGTGAATATTCTTACTTTTATTGTTTTTGATGAAAATTCAGCCATTAATCATACTGTTTTGCCACTGTATATGGTGAGGGTTTTTCGGGTTTGTTTTTTATTTCTTTTTTACTTTGTTTTTTCACCAGTTTAATTATGATTTGTCTAGATTGTTTTTCTTCATGATTATCCTACTCTGTTACATTAGTGTTTTCATCAAATTTTGAAAGTATTTGGCCACTATTTCTTCAGATATTTAATTGTCATTTCTCTTCAGGTTCTTCTGAATTGTAGCAGTTTCTCAGACTTTCCATGGTTTTGATGACCTTGACAGTTCTGAATAGTGGTCAGGTATTTTGTAGCCTTTTCCTCAATTAGGATTTGTCTGATGTTTTTCTCATGGTTATATTGAGATTATGATTTGGGGGAGGTGAATGTGAGTTACCATTTTTCAAATGTCAAAAGTTCATGATATCACCTTGTGTTTTCACTGATTTTGTTAGTCTTGATCACCTAGCTAAGGTAGTTTTGTTAGATTTCTACACTGTATACTTTAAATTTCTGATATACTATCATCCTTGGAAGCAAGTCACTAGGCACTGGCTAAGCTGAAGAGATGGGGAGTTATTCTCTACCTCCTTGAGAGAAGAATTCCTACGTAAATTGTGTGCACTTCTTCTGTACAGGATATTTGTTCTATTTATTAAATTCCTGTTTTATATCAATATGTCATTTATACATCAATATTATGGCATGTATTCTCTTACTCAAATTGGTTCATCCTTGGACATTGAGAGCTTTTTCATTTGACCCCCATTTGCCTTAGATACACTTCATCATTTTGGTTTTTGAGTATATTCTTACTTCCTGGCACTGAAAGATGCTTCAGATTCATCTTATATTTTCCCTGCTGCACCCCTTGAATCAGCCATTTGTTTAAGGATTCCTAGTTTCTTTTGTTGTAAAGTTTTTAAAAAAATCTTTCTCTATTGAGATTTTCTGTTGAATCATTGTCATGATATTTTTTCCTTAGGTTGGCATACTATCTTTTAATTCTCAATAACGTATTTATAATAGCTGTTATAGTTCTTGTCTACTAAATCCAACATGAGGCTTCATTCAGAAAAGCTTCATTTGACTGCTTTTTTCCTAAGCATGGTCCTACTTCTTTGTACATCTCACAGTTTGTGATCGTTTCCTCTCCTGTTCTCTTTGTCTTTGGGAATATTAGCCTTTTCTATCCCTTTCATAATTTATAGACTTTTATACAGGAAAAGAGATAAATGTATATTTTCAATATGCCATAATTAAATTACAATTCCAATGAAGTGAAAGTCGCTCAGTCGTGCCTGACTCTTTGTGACACTGTGGACTACACAGTCCATGGAATTCTCTAGGCCAGAACACTGGAGTGGGTGGCCGATCCCTCCTCCAGTGGATCTTCCCGACCCAGGAATCGAACTGGGGTCTCCTGAATTGCAGGCGGATTCTTTACCAACTGAGCTATCATGGACTGTACAGTCCCTGGGGTCACAAAGATTTGGACACGACTGAGCGACTTTCACTTTCACAATCCCAGAGCTAGTATTTAAACCCATTCCTGGGTCCAGAGCCTATTAGGTTGGTGCAAAAGTAATTGCAGTTTTGCATTGTTGAACTTTGCCCTTTGATATTGGAATATGGTTATGTTATACATCATTTTAATGCACATTCCTCACTTTATGTTTTTTGCTAATGACATTACTTGCTGTTTATTTTATATTTATTTTAGACCATAGAAATGACGTTAGACAAAAAATAAATTCAAGCAATTTTTTTATTCAAGTGCAAAATAGATTGTAAAGCAGTGGAGACACTTGCAACATCAACACATTTATCCCAGAAATTGCTTAACAAATGTACAGTGCAGCAGTGGTTCAAGAAGTTTTGCAATGGAGATTGAGAGCCTGGAAGATGAGGAGTGTAGTGGCAAGCTATCGGAAGTTGACAATGCCCAATTGAGAGACATTGTTGAAGCTGATCCTCTTACAACTACGTGAGAAGTTGCTGAAGAATGCAGCATTAACCATTCTATGGTCATTTGGCATTTGAAGCAAATTGGAAAGGTGAAAAAGCTCAATAAGTGGGTGCCTTGTGAGGTGACCAAAAGTAAAAAAAAAAAAAAATGTTGTTTTAAAGTGTCTTCTTGTCTTATTCTGCACAACAGCAGCAAACCATTTCTTGATCAAATTGTGACATGCAATGAAAAGGGATTTTATTCGATGATAGGCAACGACCCTCAGTGGTTGGACCGAGAAGAAGTTCCAGAGCACTTCCCAAAGCCAGACGTGCACCAAAAAAGGTCACGGTCACTATTTGGTGGTTTGTTGGTGGTCTGATCCACTCCAGCTTTCTGAATCCCAGTGAAACCATTACATCTGAGCAGTATGCTCAGCACATCGATGAGACGACTGAAAACTGCATGCCTGCAGCTGGCACTGGTCAACAGAAAGGGCCCAGTTCTTCTCCCTCCATGGCAACACCTGACTGCATGTCACACAACCAAAGCTTCAAAAGGTGAACAGATTGGGCAACGAAGTTTAGCCTCATCTACCATATTCCCCTGACCTCTCGTCAACTGACTACCACTTCTTCAAACATCTCAACAACTTTTTGCAGGGTAAACATTTCCACAAACAGAGAATGCAGAAAATGCTCTCCAGGAGTTCATCGAATCCCAAAGCACAGTTTTTTGTACAACAGGAATAAACAAACTTGTTTCTCATTGGCAAAAATGTGTTGATTTTAATGGTTCATATTTTAATTAATAAAGATGGGTTTGAGCCTAGTTATAATTATTTAAAATTGACGGTCCAAAGCCACAATTACTTTTTCATCAACCTAATATTTGTATAACTAACAATGTCTGTTGCTTCCCAAATGTTAAATGTGCAATAATATATCCAAGACTTAGTAGGCACTGTGAAAAAATGATTTTATTTTTGTATTTTTTTGTATTATTGTATTTTTTTAACCTCATGAGATTTGTTACTGTAAACACTGAGTTTATAATTTTTACTGTCTTCTTACAGAGACAGGGAAGAACGATTGGCAGCACTCACAGCTGCTCAACAAGAAGCTATGGAAGAGCTACAGAAAAAAATCCAGCTCAAGGTAGGAATATTGTATATTTTACTTTGACATTTTAGAGCTGTCTTAATGTAGCATGGGATTAATATTTTTTCTTTTTAATTGTATAAAAATTGGATTAATTTGTGTTACTAATTTTTGGAGTTATGTGGTTTGTCTATGATCATTTCCAACTCAGCTATCTGAAAAAAAATTATTTTAACAACATAAAGCCATTGAGGGAAAAAATTTAAAGAATTTTAGCATTTCTTTGTTTTATTAAGTAATTTGTTAATGAATCGAGGACATTACTATTAAACTTTTAATATTTATAGACCTCTAATAATTTAGAAATAAAATATTGTTTCAGTGCTTATGAATTGCATAATTATAGCTTGGGAGATGATGATAAGCTGATATTTTCTAGAAAGTCTTTGCCATTGGTAGTTTCCAGCATTGTGAATATTTTACATTATGTCATAATTATTTACATGTTGGGGTTTCACAAGGGTAGTAAATTCCATAGAGTAGAGGATCCTATATTACTGTTTGTTAAATCTAATGCAGCAAATACTTACTGAATCTGGTGGTAGGCATAGGGATACAGAGATGAGTAAGACAGGGTTCTAAGTTTTAAGAAACTCATAATCTAGTGTGAGATTCAGATGCTAAGCAGATAATTTCTATATGGAAAAAGATAATCATGGAGTGTCATGAAAATACAGAGGAGGAAACACATAAGTTAACATGAAGGGTTTCAGAAGTCAGGAAAATAATTTTAGAGGATAATTTCTAAGCTGAATCTTGAAAGAAAGATGAGTTGAATAGATAAGATGGGTGGGATGGCACCCAGCCATATAAAATGATATAAGCATGAAGTCAAAAGTCTGAAATAGTATTTTTGGTTTTTGTTTGTTTGTTTGTTTTCTGGGAAGTTGTTGGAGATGATGTGGGTAGAGGTCTGTGTCACGATGGGCCTTTTCTGCTGAGGATAAGCTTGATCTTTATCGTGGGGAAACATTTCCCATAGTATGTTCCACGAAGTGCTTCTCATGTATGTTATGGTCAAAAAGATCTGTAAAATGTTGCTCAGTATAAGCTAGGTTTATTACATCAGTGCAGAGTGACAAGCCTAGAGCCAGTAAGTAGCTTTAACTTACTATTTTACAAAGTTATTTGACCACAGAAACTCTTCTGCAAAATGCTTATTAATAACCCAGAGTATAATTCCATGGAGTACCCTTTAGAAAATGTTACTATGCATAGGGGATGATAACGGGCTTTATATAAATTCTTATCATCAGCGTCCAATATTGAATTAAGACATTCTGTTATTTTAGAAAGTTTAATGGAAATACTGCTTTTTCAAGTTCTCAGTGTAATGAATAAACTTCTGTATTTTTACACTTTAATTTTATTTATAGCATGATGAAAGCATTAGAAGACACATGGAACAGATTGAACAAAGAAAAGAAAAAGCTGCTGAATTAAGCAGTGGACGACATGCAAATACCGATTATGCCCCCAAATTAACCCCTTATGAAAGAAAGAAGCAATGTTCTCTCTGCAATGTCCTGGTAGGTTGTCAGTATCAGTGTTGTGATGAGACGTTACAATTTATTACTAAAGTTTGTTAAACTATGGATATATATTCTCCAGTCTTAAAAGTCATACAAGGCATGTGCTGAGTACCATGAATTTCTTTAATGATTTTTATGCAAAGTAAGTATAGATAGTACAGAAACAGTATCAGCTTTTAGGAGTAGCAATGCAAAGGACCAAAGCATGCAGTTGCTGCTCAAATGGATGTTTACCTAATGATACTAATGATATTTTAGCCTAATGATACCTAGGTCAATATTTTGGGATATTAGGACCACAAAAGTAAAGCAACATTTTTCAGTGCTGAGACTTGAACCTTTATACTTAGAAGAAATGATACCCTGTTAAGGTTGGCTTTGAAGACAAGCCTTTTTTATCATCTGTCTTCTAGAGGAGTCTTAGAATTGTATTCTAAAGAAAACATTTTTAAGACTAATGTATAAATTGTAGAGTGATTGCAAGTTGCGTATAATATACTGGATAGAATGTATAATATTTTAAATAAAATATAATTAAATGTTCACTACATTGCTTTTATATTATGCTTTTAGATCTCTTCAGAGGTGTATCTTTTTAGTCACATTAAAGGAAAAAAACACCAGCAAGCTGTGAGAGAAAATAGCAGCATCCAAGGGCGTGAACTTTCAGATGAAGAAGTGGTAAGCTTTACTTTGGTTCATTTACATGTATTTATTGAGTACCTTCTATATTCTCTTCTACTATGAAGAAATCCATGTTCATATGTATCTCTGTGATTATCTAAAGCTATATTTAGTAACTACCACAATATAATATGGGCTTCCCTGGTAGCTCAGTGGTAAAGAATCTGCCTGCCAATGCAGGAGATGTGGGTTTGATACCTGAGTTGGGAAGATTCCCTAGAGGCAGAAATGGCAACCCTTTCCAGTATTCTTGCCTGGAAAATCCCATGGACAGAAGGAACCTGGTGGGCTTTAGTCCATGGGGTCACAAAGGAGTTGTACATGACTTAGCGACTAAACAACAATATAGTATACAAATATCTTTATTTTAGTATGTATGTTAATAAGAAACATAGAAATAAGGATTTAATGCTGTTTATATAATTTCAGTGCATAAAACGGGTTTATGGATATATACACTACCATGTGTGAAATAGATAGCTTAGTGGGAACCTGCTATATAGCACTGGAAGCTCAACTTGGTGCTCTGTGATGACCGAGAGGGGTGGGGTGGGGGTCAGGTGGGACAGAGGTTCATGAGGGAGGGGATATATGTATACATATAGTTGATTCACTTCGTTGTACAGCAGAAACTAACACAACATTGTAAAAAAATTATACTCCAATAAAAAAATAAAAAGGTTAATAAAAGGTTTATGATATTTTGATATTTTAATAATTTAAGAGTTGTTCAGTGATACTCTGTGTTTGTTAGAAAATAGCTAACAATATAAAAATCATAGAAATTGATCATTTTGTATCAATACAGTACGTAGGGATTTTTGGAAATGCATTATTTATCTACCTATAATTACTGTTAACATGGAATTTAGATTTGTAGAAGTATTTTTATAAATGTTTTAATTTAACTGTTATTGAGATATGGATGATACTGCTAACCTCTTAACTTGTTGGTTCTGTATGTACTAAGCAAATTTCTAAAGGTACCCAAAGATGAGAAATTCATGTTTTTCAGGCATCCCTTAAGATATCCAGGAAAGGTTATTATGGTTCTGTGAGGGCAGTACTTGTGTGTAGGTGCTTAACTTAAAAAGTGAAAATATGTGTTTAACTTTTTTGTTTTAATTATGGTATATATTAATAGAACACACAGATTTAAAGTATATGACTCAATGAATTTTTACATTTGTTCCATTCATGTCAGCACATAATCTTGAATCCTGGAAGGCTCCTTCATCCCCTGTCCCAGTTGTGCCCCACCCCCCAAAGGTTAACTAGTCTCTGACTACCCTCAGATAGTCTTACACTGTTCTTGAATTTCCTATAAATGATGTCATACAGTATATACCTTTTGTGCTTGGGCTTCTTTAACTTATCCTTAAGTCAGTAAGATTGACCTCTAATGTTTATGTGAAGCTATAGATCATTCTCTTCCTTAGCTTTTTGTCAGTGCCTTCCAGACAAAGACCTTCAGGAGCACGTCTGCAGTTGAGCAGAACTGGGGTTATTGATTTGTTACAAAAAGAAAAAGTGCACACTATGGGACGTTGTAGAGTTTCTCAATAAGGTGTTGGAACGGACTTACTATAGGAATTGGGTTTTTGCTTAGGTGATTTGGATAGGGGAGAGTATTCAAAGACATGAGACTTTGCTCTGGATTGGATACTGTCAGGAAGTAGAGGTAATTTTGTGGGTTTTTTAAAAAAAATATATTTATTTATTTGGCTGTGTCTGGGTCTCAGTTGTGGCAGGCTGGATCTTCCTATCAGCTCATGGAATCCTTTGCTGTTGTGCACGGGCTTCTCTCTAGTGGCGGCACGTGGGCTCTAGAGCCCGCAGACTCAGTAGTTGCAGCGTGCAGGCTCTCTAGATGTGGTACATGGGCTGAGTAGCTGTGGCACGGGCCTAGGTGGTCCCCAGCAGTTCCCAACGGACCAGGGACTGAAGCCATGTCCCCAGCATTGGAAGTTGGACTCTTCAACGTTTGGACCGCCAGGAGTCCCTTTTGGTTGGTTCTTAATAGATCTTACCTAGGTAGAAGGAACCAGAGAAGGCAATGGCACCCCACTCCAGTACTCTTGCCTGGAAAATCCCACGGACGGAGGAGCCTGATAGGCTGCGGTCCATGGGTTGCAAAGAGTCGGACATGACTGAGTAACTTCACTTTCACTTTTCACTTTCATGCATTGGAGAAGGAAATGGCAACCCACTCCAGTGTTCTTGCCTGGAGAATCCCAGGGATGGTGGAACCTGGTGGGCTGCCGTCTATGGGGTCACACAGAGTTGGACACGACTGAAGCGACTTAGCAGCAGCAGGTAGGAGGAACAGAGCTGCTGTTTTCTAAGTTTCTGATATGACCAATGTTTGAGGAGAAATTACACCTGGTTAATTTGACTCACTCCTTCTAAGGATATTTGCCCCTTGAGTTCCAACTATTTTGACAGCTCTAAACCGAATTCTGTCTCCTCAGCTCAGTACGACTGCCACTTTCAGCTTTCACTGTTCTCTCGTGCCAAAAATTGGCATAAACACTTAGGGCAAAATCCAGAGTGAATGTGGAGCTCACCTCCTGTGCTTCCCTCCTGTTTAGGGATCATGGTCTCAAGTTCTGGCTGTGTCGGCTGTTTTTAATGCCTTCAAGTAGATCTTTTGTATATTATTTGCAGCTTTTGGAGTTCACTGTGCCAGTTCACTGTGGCTGAAATTGAAAGTCTTTAAATGTTCAATTTTTGTATATCCTTTGTTTGACATAATGCTTGTTGCATAGTAAGGCATTTAAGAAAAACTTACTGAAATAAGTTGAACTGTAAGGTTATACAGAATGGCTTTAAGTACCAAATAATAAAGGTGAAATAAAAAATGGAACTAATCATGTATTTAGTTTACCAAAAATAATTTTTTACCTTTTACTCAAAGTGGGTATTTTAAGTATTATGGGATTTTTTTTTTTTTACTTGAATCATTCATGTGCTTGTCCCCATTCTTTACTTAACTTTGCTGTTTATAACTAGAGTCATGTGAATGTGTGTTCCACTTTTTAAAAACCCTAAATTGTATCGTTAATTAAATTTGTTCTTGGCTCTGCTGGGTCTTCTTTGCTGCGGGGGCTCCCCTTCATTGCAGTGTGCGGCCTTTTCATTGCAGTGGCTTCTCCTGTTGCAGCTTCTGGACTGGAGAGCACAGGCTCATTAGCAGTGGTGCACGGGCTAAGCTGCTCCACGCCACGTGAGATCTTCCCGGGCGATGGATCGAATCCATATCCCCTGCATTGGCAGGTGGATTCTTCAACACTGAGCCACCAGGGAAGCCCCATTAATTAGAATTTAATTAGTCTCTTTAAAGAAAATCTTCCACTTATCAAAATTATTTGTAACTAAGTTCTCTTAATAAAAAAGCTAAATATTCTATTTAATTTACCAAAAAATTCTAAAATTTTGTGCAGCACTGCAACTATGTAACCTGAAATCTAAATTTTATGTGTTTTTATCTCATTGAGAAAAATAGAGAAGGAAGGGATATTTAATTCACGCATTTACTTTGGAAGAAAAATATATAGTATTATATAACTTTTGTAGCTACTAAAGCATAGTTTGATGTTTAGCTGTTGTGATTTGAGGTTTGATTGAAATATTCATTTTGTGTACTGTTTCAGTTTAGAAGTATTACATTCTCTTTAAGTTTTCACTTCATTCATGTAGTTATTTTTGGTAATAGCCCCTGTTTCCTCAAACCAAGTGTGCATATGAGTTACATGATATATAAAGGGCATTTTATACTTACTCATACACACATTTCATTTTTAATCAGTGAGGGTAACTATAGTAAACATACTTGTCCTACTTAAAGTTATTACTTGTCATCTGTGATGTCTTTATATTATATACACCTTATCTGTGACCCTTCTTCTTTGACATATAAGATTTTATTTATACCACCTCTGACCTAATAAAATTGGACCTTTGACCTTATGCACTTGACATATCAGATAACTTACTCTTGATCTCTGACACATTTTGTTTTAAGCCTGTTAAACATAATAGGTAGCTGCCCAGCAAGAAAGGCTTAATGTTTTGGGTTTTTATTGTAATTTGACCAGGAAATTTTTCTTGTGTTTCTTGAGACTTCACAAAAAAAGCTACTATATGTTCAATTTTTTTTCTCTTTCATCATCTTAGAATCCAAATGTTTAAAGAACATGATTTCTAAAGGACAAAGAAACTGGTACTAGTTTAAATATATTCCAAAATTTAATTTTTTAATGCAATACTAGAGAAATAGTAAATTATTAGTTTTAATAAAACTCTGATTTCTTTTGTAGTCCTGTTTTCTCATTCTCTGAAGAAACTGATAGTGGTTTTCACAGGACTTATATAAAGTACATTTAATTCTGTAAAGAGAGTGAAATTTAAAAGATTTTAAAACTTTTTAAAATTTATGTATTTCTGTGTTTGTGAGACTCCTTGGCTTTAAAAGCATATAAATTACACTTGTTTGTCAACTCGTGTATTCACATATAGAGACAATAATAGTTTATTTTCATTTAATTAATGGAAAATATGATAAGAACTTTTATGAAGGATCTTAATTATCATTTATTGGATGTTTGCAATCAAGTGTGATTTTACTATTCCTAAATTGGTATTTCTGCTTGGTAAACTATAACTAGATAGGTGATTGAATGAACATTTTAGGTAGTGAAAATAGAAAGATATCATTGTATTTAATGGAATGTAAGCCAGTCTCTTTGGCTCCAATGTGCCCATGATTGATGTGGAAGATGTAGTAGATGTCTCCCAGAATTGATGGCAGTCTGAGAAATAATAGTAAATACTTGTGTTTCTACAAAGCACAAGTATTTGCTATTACCTCTTTTTATAATCATGTTTAGGAAAACATCTGCCCTTCAACAGCAAATCAAGTCAAATTTTAAAACCTACAACTCATTTAGAAAGGACCTTCATTTTCCCCCTGTACCTCAATAAGTACAATTATGTTTGAGAAACGATGTAAAAAGCGTCTACTGTTTCTTATAGGACATAGTTTCCATTGCTTTCCTTTTCTCTTTAATAGGATGGGACATTTTTTATAGTTGTTTATGTATATAATTCACACATACAAATGGCTGATTGTTAATGTGTGTATTTCTTCTAACTTTTAGAATTCTTATGGTAGTAAATTCACTTCCATTATACCTGATATGTGCAGGGAATACGTAGCTAGCTATAGCTGATTCAGTCTTCTTTGTTGATTCAAGGAAGAAATTTTAAGTAGACAGTCAATTTGTTTAAATCTTAGTTTGATCCAGTAATTTAAATAGTTTCCCTGGTTAGTACCCAGCCTCTTTTCTAACAATCCTCAGTCCCCATCCTCTAGCTTGTCCCCTTAAAATGGCATCTGTGCATATCAGAGTAAGAGTACGGCTTATGTAACCCCACGTTAGGAGGAAAAGTTGGGGTCTTACTACGAAGTATCTTCTCTTTCCTGATTTCCAGGATGAGTTCCTAGTTAACCTGGTTACTTAGTGTACTCACAGCCACTGATCCTAAAGGGTAGCTAGTGAATTCCTGGTCCTTTCTTTCCACTTGGACATGGGTGGAGCATCAGCCATTTATTTGTCTCTTGCTGATCAGGCCACCCCTGAGGTCGGTCTGCCTTCATTTCTCTGAGATTTTACCATAGCCTCCATTCTGGCCCATGGCATGCCTGCTGGCTTCTACCACCTGAGAACTAAGGGCATTTGGGGAAAGCTTTTATTTTAATCAACACCTAATTAGGTTCTTTATCTGAAATTCTGTGGCCAATGTTTTGATTCCAAAGTAGTTATTCATAGAGGAGCAGGGAATGCCTATCTATCTCTGATCAAAGTTACTGCATTTTAGTAATAATTATTCTGTCAACTTGGCTTCTCTTGCATTTGGCAGAGTAGGCACATCTGCAGTATCAGGAAAAATCACAAAGCTATAAAACAGAATTTTCACAGTCCTGTAATTTAGTTCTCTCTCAAAAAAAAATTTTTTTTTAAGTTATGAAGTATTTTAGCATCAGAAAGTAATGTAGTAAACCTCATGTTCCTGCTTCCTAGATAATTAGGTAATAGCAGCTCTTTTTTCCTTTATATTTGGAAGTAAAGGGGAAAACATGAGAGTCAAAGTGTGGTGGTAGTTTCAGGTTCTGGAATAGAGCTTAAATCCTCATTTTCCACAACAGTCAGGAGCTAATCCTAAAATTGAAAAATGTAGAAATAGCAACACAAAATACATTAGTATAAAAGAAAAAAGATAAACTAATGAGCTAAAATATTTGCCTCTGGATTTGAGAAAGAAATGGGGAGACCAGTAGGAAATTACTTTCTTTGAACTATTGACTGTGTTAGTTATGTGTATTGGATAACTTTGATAAAAGGAAAAGGATTTTAAAAAATTAAAGAAGAAATAGAACAACAGATATGTGTCCATGTTGCTTGGGACACATTTTTGTTCTTTGGGTTCAAGATTAAAATTAGATAAATGAATGCGTCTGCAAGCATAAGAGACCACGATAGTGAAGTTGAATATTTTGGCAAGTTACATCCTTAGTTCTTTATTCTTTTAAATTGTTGCAATAACCTTTGATGCCATTATAAAAAGGAAAATACTGGATTCCATTTAATGCCACTTAGAGATTTGGTCAGGTAGGTGATGTATTCTTAATTTCAGATTGGCTTTTTAGCTTTTTTGGTATTGTAGAACAAATGAATTAAGCATGTATTATTGACTTTTGCTAGGGTTTCATCTATTCTAACCATACTATAAGATTTGGGGTACAAAGTAACCTTAGATTTATGCCAGTAACTAGTTCAGTGACTTGGCATTTTATGTTGAATAAAATTAAGACTTAAAAAAAAAATTCTGTTTATTTTCTGATTTGGAGGTGTTTTTTTTTTAAACAATTTATAAGTTTCATAAATGGCTCTTATCAAGGTAAAGAAGTTCCCTGGTTTTGTAAGATATTAAAAAAATAAGTAGGCATTAATTTTTATTGAAACTTTTTCTTGATCTTTTGGAAAGGTCACATTTTCCTTTAATTTTTTTGATGTGATATATTACATAATGACTTTTCTGACATTAAGCTTACTTGGTCTTGATTTAAAGATATATAGTTGAATTTGTTTTGCAGATATTTAATTTAGATTTTCCTTTCTCAAGATTATATTAGCTTCATAATGTAAACTGGCTAGTTTTTCCTATTTCTTTTTTTTTTTTTGTACTCCAGGATAGGTTGCATAAAATAGAAATAATCTTTATTTGAAGTCTTTGTTTACTTTTGACTGGATAGAGATTTGCAGTTTTATAATTATTTTCTCCAAAGAATTGAGTAGATATCATTTGCTGTCTTTTGCTTCTCCTCTTACTGTGGTCAGTTTGTTCATTATTCTTTTTTCAAAATTGTTTTCGTTTTCCCTCTACTTTTCAATTTCTACATAACCTTTACTGTTAACTTGTTAAGAACATCCTGTTTGTGTTTTGATTAAGATTGCATCAAGGTAAGAGTAGACATCTTTTAAATATTCTTTCTAGAAAATTCCCTTATGGTGCAGTGGTTAAAATTTCACCTTCCAATGCAAGGGGCATAGGTTGGATCTCTGGTCATGGAACTAGAATCCCACATGCCTCACGGCCAAAAAACTAAAAACAGAAACAATATTGTAACAAACTCAATACTTTAAAAAATTCTTTCTTTCCATCCAGCTACATTGTTTGTCTACTCATCTATTATATCTGTATGTATGTATCATTTAATACTTTGGCCACCTGATGCAAAGAACTGACTGATTGGAGAAGACCCTGATGCTGGGAAAGATTGAAGGCAGGAGAAAGGGATGCCAGAGGATGAGATGGTTGGATGGCATCACTGACTTGATGGACATGAGTTTGAGCAAGCTCTGGGAGTTGGTGATGGGGACAAGGAAGCCTAGCGTGCTGCAGTCCATGGGGTCACAAAGAGTCGGACACGACTGAGAAACTGAACTGAACTGATCAGTAGGAAAGTACATAGTTTTCTTTATTTAAGCCTTAAGCTTTCCTGCTGGGCCTATTTTGTTTCTAAATAATTACTGAATTTTACAAGTATTTTGAATTTCAGTTCTTCTTTTAAACAAAGATATTTCCAAGGTTTACAAATTAGAGTGGTGGTAATGCCGTTTGTACGAATGCTTGTGTGTATTTAAAAGTGTGAAGTGATTCATGAATTTGACTGTTAGATATTTTGCATAGGGACTATGATGCCAAAGATGAGCACTACTTTTTGTTTTTAATTTCACCTTTTATTTCATTGTGGTCATAGATTATGGCTTATATAGGTTCTACTTTGGGAAATTTATTGATATTCTTTATATCTTCATACATTGTCAAATTTTAATAATATTTTTTTTCTCTTTGGACATATATATATCAAATTTGTTCATTGTTATGAAAATAGTCCTACTTTTTTAAACCTGCTTTTGTTCTCATTAATACCCTTTTCTCAAAAATGAAGACTGCCAGTATGCTATTATTATTCATTCATGCTTCCTTGTATTCTTAAAGTCAATTTTTGCAATATATGTATCCTGGAGTTTACTATCATGGTCATAATTATTTATACATTTTTTATCTTACTGATCAATTATACCTTTAAAGAATATCAAACATCCCTATTTCTTATTTAATGCTTCCAAGATTTTTCTTTTTCTTTTTGGTATCATCTTATTATGGCAAACCTAGTTTGGGTTTTTGATATGTCCTTGTGTATTCTTCCTCTTCCCTCCCCTTTATAGTTTTATTTTTGCATCTAGATCTATTACTATAAAAATATGCTTTTATTTTAGTGGTTTTTGGCTCTATAAAAAAGTACCATGCTGTATGTTATTTCTTTGGACTTAATTCTTTTCTATTTGATATTATAGATTAATACAAATTGGGAATTTCCTGCTGTTTTAAGGCACTTTGAGATATTACTGTTATACCTTAAAATGTACTTACTTTAAGTTTACAGTTCAATAAGTTTTGGCGTATTCATAACCCATGATCAAAATAGTAAACATAATAGTCACCTCAAAAAGTTGCATCATGTGCTATATCTTCCCTGATTTTCTGCCTACTTCTGTTCTGTCAGTTTTTGAGAGAGGGATATGGACTCTTTTATTTTAATTGTTACTTTTTCCATTTCTTTTGACAGTTCAATCGGTTTTTGCTTCATGTAGTTCAAAGCTTTGTTATTAGGTTCATAAATGTTAATCATTGTTATGTCCACTTGATTAATTGACCCCTTTTTATTATCAAGTGACCTTTATTTCTAATAATACTCTTTGCTACCTTGTGTAATATTAGCATAGCCATTCCAGCTTTCTTTCTTATGCAGTGTTAGAGTAGTATATTCTTTTCTATCTTGTTACTGTAACCAAATATTTATATTTTTGCATGCATCCTTTGGTTAAACATTTAAACATTAATAGACAAAGGAAATGTTTATTCTGGTGCTGTTGACTATGATATGAGGATGTCTACTCTCTTAAGCCCTTGTCACCCCAGGCTGTGAAAATCACTCAACTGGGAGGTCTGATGCTATGAACATTGTCTCTGATTTTGTATTGAAAGGGTGATATTATTTGTGTTCGATGATAATATTGTTACTAGAATATTATTGAAATGATTTCTAAGGATGAGGCTTGATACTATGTATGTGAAACCTTAGAATTCTGCAAAGACATCTTTTATTATAAGCCTTGGTTCAATACAGCTAAACCATTCTCTGCTGTAGTATTGAGCTCAGACCTCTTCCCATCTTCACAGCATAATAAATTAATAAGCTTGTTGAACTCTGGGCTTTTCTTTGAGTCATCTGTTAAACCTCAGATTAGATCAGAAAAGAACATCAGAGTCTGAAAAAGTAGTCTTTACCTCATTTATCATCTCCACCTACCAGAAACTGATGGAGTATTTGTAATTGTCCCTGAGTGGCAGGGGGACAGATGGTGGACTATCATTCTATCACAAGATGGCCTTTTCTCTTTTCCATGGTGTCTGTTTCACAGTATTTCATTAGCTTTATTTTTCTCATCCATCACTTCGAACAATATAATACATAGATTGTAATAGATAAAAACATAAGTGTATCCTACACCTGTAGAAAGGGACCTGGGAAGAGTTGACTCTTTTGTATTATTAAAATAGCCTATCAAGTTTTATAGGTTGTCATTGTTGAATGTGTTTAATTTTTCAAAACGGTGCTGCCACAAAGGGTATTATTTTGATTTTTTTAAAAGGCATTACATTTTAGATTTTCTTAAATTTACTGTTTGACTAAATTTAAAATTGTATTTAAATATAATGGAACTCTAAAACTTTTTTTTTAAAGCACTTCTTCAGCACCTGCTTGTGCACTCTGCACTAGTCCAGGTGCCAGGGAAGCAGAGATAAATGTCACTTGAGCCTATCTCTTCATTTTGTGTTATCTCTGGTAAATTTCATAGTTTCATGAATCTCTAAACATACTTATTTAAATATGAGTGAACTAATTCTTATATATGGTACTTTCACTTTTGAATCATGTTTGGATGATAATTATAGACATTTTGGTATGGCTAGTGCCATCCAATAGGTCAGTAATTATAAATCAGCTTTCCTCTGAAATCTTTCTGGGGGATAACCTGCTGGAATGGTTTAATGGAAGAGTGTTATAAGCCAAAATAATAGTTTGCTATAGATTCTTTCAGTCTTATTCATAGTAAAACTCTGGCTCTTTAACGTAAGCTGTTAGCATAAGCCCTTGGCACACTTCATATTGAATTAAATGTTAATGAACTAAATGACAGGCTTCCCTGATGGCTCAGACGGTCAAGAATCTGCATACAATGCAGAAGACCCTTGTTCAGTCCTTAGGTCGAGAAGATCCCCTGGAGAAGGGAATGGCAACCCTCCCCAGTATTCTTGCCTGGAGAATCCCATGGACAGAGAAGCCTGGCTGGCTACGGTCCACAGGGTTGCAAGGAGTTGTTCACAACTGAGTGACTGATGCTTTCACTTTTTCACTCTCAAACTAAATGTTACTGAGCTAACCTGTCATTTATTACTTTCAATATACTATATCTGTGAGGGTGGTATTCAAGATATATGATAAAGTGCTGTCTAAAAATGCCATGTTGTTTGTAGTTGAGTATGTTTTTATTTCTTCCCTTCTTTCAGCTGCTTCTCCTTTTTCTCCTGATTTTCCTTCTTCTTCTTCCCTTCCCAAACACCTTCATTTCCCCAGTCTGCCATCTCTTCTTCACCTCTCATTTTTCTTACCATCATTCTCTAAAGAAGCAAGAAACCAAGTTCCTACCCTCCGGGCCCCTACACTTGCCCAGTTTTTGTAGAAGACAATGAGGAAATATTGTAAAATGCCTTGTATTTATCTTACTTGTTGTTGTCCCAGGCAGGCTTAAAAGATTGGAGTGCCTCATAATATTTTAAGAATTTAAGAGAAAACATTATTTGTTTCTGAAATTGATTAATATCATTGGATTTTAGATTACAAAGTTGAGAAAGTACAGGATGAGGTTGAGAGAAAAATGTTTTTCCAAACAAAATGTTGAAAACCCTTGCATTAATTTCTCATCTATTTAGATTTGTAACTTGGCATCCACCCTGCTCTTTTTTTTTATTCCCATCCTGCTCTTGAAAGTAAACTTTTGGCTCCAGAGAAATATGCCTTTTGAGCATGACATTGGATTTCTATAAAGAAACAGTTTTTATTTTCAAGTAAAAACACATTTTGTGTTACTGTAATGAAACTGTGGTTCTTTTTATTCAGAGTTAAATCTTTTGATCTAGGAAGAGTAATATCCTTAAAAATTCCCATTTCTATATTACAATATTTTTAAATACTGGGAAGCAACTTGTTTTCTTCAATGTAGCATATTTTATGAAATGTATTTATTGTGAGGTGTAACACTTGAGAGAGCTCTAAAAATTATAGTTTAATAAAATCCTATGTGTGTCATTTATATTTTCTAGCTCATCAACTATTTTTAGAACTTTGACATTGTTTCCCAAAGATCATGAACCTATCTATAGCTTAATTTTTTCCTGTCTCTTTTAAAAAATAAAGAACCTTCAGGAGGAGTCTGATAGAATATCAAGGTCATAAACTTCATTATGAATTATTTCGTTGAATATAGTAAATTATGTTAGAAAGGCCAGTGCTTTGGTCTAGTATGCCATAAAAGGTAATTAAAAGAATAAGAAGGGTATAAACTTTGATGAGATCATCTGTATAGGTATTAGTTTCCTTATATGCATTGCTAATATTTCATATTACAGTAATGTTGTTTAAATAAGAAGTCACAATTATGACTTTAAAACTAGATTTAAATGTGTGTGTGTGTGTGTGTGTGTAGTTAACCATACTTAATTAGATTTTGGACTTGAGACATTGATTTATTTTATTTTATTATTTTTTTAATTGGAGTGCAATTGCCTTACAGTGTTGTGTTTCTGCTGTACAACAGTGATCAACTATACATATACATTGATTTTTAAAATGTTAGAAAATGGGGAGCTTTAGAATTTTTTGTCTAATGCTTTTATTTTACTAGTGAGGAAACTGAGGCTCAGAGAAGTGACTTAGCCATGAGTTGTAGAATTTATCCTGGGATAGCTCTCTTGACTCACAGTTCAGTGCTGTTTCCACAGCACCAATTTGCTTTTCTGTTCCTAAGGAAAAAACAGTGTCTCTTACTAATGCATATGTAGAATTAGCAGTCAAATAGAATGGCCAATGAAGACTCATTTCTGACTTGTTAGTAGTAGAGTAGTGCTTGCACTGAGCAGGATTCCATAAGGCTAAAAGTTGTGTTTTTAAAAATTCTTATAAGAAAGAAGGCTATGCAGAGGCCTTCAGATGATTTTTGGTCCTGATAATTCATATTTTGGAAATGAGTCATAGGCACATTTGAGACACACTGCATCCCAAAGTGTATACTTTGCTTTTCCTTGTGCCTGTGGTGTAATAATTAGGATTGTGAGTAGATACCAAAAAATGAGTGTATTTTTACATAGTTCTGTCTATTCTTTCTGTGGTACAGATGAGCCTGTAGAAACTGTAACCTTATACAAATCAATCCTCTTTAAATAACTTGCTTTTTCCTTACATTTCCTTATTAGCATTAATTTTACAGTGATTACAATATTAATATACATCAATTGTGGAAAATTTAAGAAAAACTGAGGTTTGCCTACTGTTAATATGTTGATCTAATTTTCTGCTCTTTACCTGTGAATATCTTAAACACTTGCTTGTATATAAACTGCATTATAAGGATTAAAATTTGAATTTTTATTTACCATTACTAGTGCTTAAAACTAATCTAACCTTTCTAGTACCATATTAATACATGTGCCATAATTTAGGTAATCAGTTCCCTACTGCTGATACTTTGTTTTAAATCTCACTGCAATGAATATATTTGTAGAGAAATATTGTTGTACCTTTATATTTCCTTATGGTAATTTTGTGGAAGTAAGTTATTCAAAGTTTATTTTTTTACTGAGCATTTTATTAAATATTAAGTAGACTGGACTGTGAAACTGTTTGGTTGTTCATATTAGAATGGAGGCAGGAATATCAATCTCTTAAAAGCTCAATTTTCAGATGACCAGAACTATAGATAACTTTAAGCAAGCAATATTTCAGGTAAAAGGAGATGAAATTGCTGTATTTGTCTTATCATAGCCAGTTCCTTGGGATTTTAAGAAAGGATGTCATCAAGGATTATTTTTTTGCAGGATATTGTCTCCTTCTGTCATTAAAATAGATGTCAAACTGGGAGTCCACTCTCTTCAGCAATTGAGTAGTGCACAAACATGTAAATTTCATTATGAGAATAGTTCTTGGACGCTTGAGAGATAAGAATATTGTAATTTCATTTACTACTATTGGCAAGCCAAACATATAATTTTTAAATTCGTGTGTGTAAATTATTTTTCTTTACAAGATTTTCTAAACTGATGGAGAATTTTCTAAACTGATGGAGAATTTAAAACACTTATAATTGTAGACAGAATAAGATGACAAACCTCCATGTATGCATCACTCACCCCTAATACTGATAAACTCATGATGCATCCTGCCTTATTGAACTTTTCCAATCACTTTGCCCAAATACTATTTTGACATCAGCTCTAAATATCATTTCATAAGAGCTATTTTAAAATGATTTACTTTCTACTTACACATTTACTATAAATGAGAAAATTAAAAATGCATCAGTCATCTAGTGACAGGTTTTAGTATTTTGCCATATTTTCTTATAGTCATTTTATGTACACAGGCATACACATATAAAAATGCAAAGATATAAACATAATTAATATAAATTTTTGTACATAATTGCATTAAGTGGGAAAGACAAAAGACTAACCTTCTGTAATAGTGACAAAAATACAATGTTTTTTTTTAAACATAGATCTTTATTCCTCACAATAGAGTCCTGAGATAAGCAGTTCTAAGTGGTCAGCGTGGCTTTATGCCATGTAGTTTTTTCAGAGAGTTATCTTCTGTTGCTATCATTCTCTAATATAGTTCTAATATTCAGAGCTATGTTACAGGCCCTTTTGTGTTCCAGTTTGCAGAAGGGGAAGAAAGTGAATGGGTCTTCAAACATTAAACATGTATTCATAGTCCACTGGTGAGAATTCAGTCACATGGCTACCACTAGCTACAAGAAGAAAGGGTGGACTTCCCTGGTGGTCAGTCGTTAAGACTTCGCCTTCCAGTGCAGGGGGTGCAGGTTTGATCCCTGGTTAGGGAGCTAAGATCCCACATGCCTCATGGCCAGAAAACCAAAACATAGAAACAGTGTTGTGATAAATTCAATAAAAGACTTTAAAAATGGTCCATGTTTAAAAAAAAAATCTTAAAAACAAAGAAGAATTGGGAAATCTTGTCCCTAGCAGAAGAATTATGTGACTTGCTAAAGCTCTGTTACTGTGCAGTGTGTAGTAATTCCTCTATACTGTCTATTGCCTGCTCACAGGTAGGCAAATCTAGAGACTTGCTCAAACTAGGCATTCAGCCCATTTGGAAAAACTGTATTTGGTGTGAGTTCTTTCATCAAGATGAGCATAATGTCTTATAGACTTTCTTTTTGTGGTACTGACATATTAGCTTTTGATGCTTTTAGCTTTTGATTTTAATGGATACCTAAATCCGTTAATTCATAAATATGGGGCTATTCAAATTCTACATTTCACTTTCACTCATTATTTGGAATACATTTATAAAGATATTCCTTCCCTCATCTACTATTTGGTTACTGATTAGTAGGTTAAATTTTTTTCATTTTTACCTGTTTCCAGTATAATGAATTCCCTATTATCCTAGGAAACAGTTATTTTAAAATATGTATCATTATAAACTCTGGAATTTTTGATGGCTTTCCTTCATTGAAAATTTTTCTTTTTTTTAAAGCTCAAATTATGCTATCTGTTGGTCAGGGGCAGTCTCTTAAGAGTTTGCTCTCAAGTTCTTTTGACATAAGCCTGGTAGAATTTGTTAGGTACTTTGCTACTTGATATGGCAAGACGTTTAGTTTAATAGTTAGCTGTTTCATTAAGATGTCTTGATTACTTTTATTGTGAAATGATATTTCAAGAGCATAAAATATATGTGATGTGTGTGTGAGTATTTTATACACAAACATACACACACATGTATGCATGCGTGAATGTGTACTAAGTCACTTCAGTCATGTCTGACTCTTTGTGACCCCATGGACTATAGCCTGTGAGGCTCCTCTGTCTATGGGATTCTCCAGGCAAGCATACTCGAGTGGGCTGCCATGCCCTCCTCCAGATATACATACATATATACGTTTACATAACATACGTTTTGGAACCCAAGAAGAGAAAATGTGTCACTGTGTTCCACTTTGCCCCTTTTTGTTTGCCATGAAGTGATGGGACTGGATGCCATGATCATAGTTTTTTGAATGTTGAGTTTTAAGCTGGCCTTTTCACTTTCCTCCTTCACCTTTATCAAGAGGCTCTTTAGTTCCTCTTCACTTTCTGCCATGAGGGTGGTATCATTTGTATAGCTGAGGTTGTTGATATTTCTCCTGGCAATCTTAATTCCAGTTTGTGCTTCATCCAGTCCGACATTTCGCATGATGTACTCTGCATATAAGTTCAATAAACAGGGTGACAAATTACAGCCTAACGTATTCCTTTCCAAATTTTGAAGCAGTCCGTTGTTCCATGTCCGGTTCTAACTGTTGCTTCATGACCTGCATACAGGTTTCTCAGGAGAAATGCTATCTCCTTTACTTCATCCGACATTATGTACACAGCAGTCTTAGAATAACATTACTAATAATCCTACTGCCGATGTTAATTACTGAGAACAGGTTAGAATTTTGTTCATGTTTTCCTCATTCTCATCTTTTTTAATAGTAATTCTGTGAAAAGTCTGACATACAACCATTTTAAAACTCTATTTCCTTAGCTTTTAATCACTAGTTTAGTCTTAGTTCTGTAAATATATATGAAATATTTACCACTAGTCCTCATGTCTCTGTCTCTATGTTGATTTTCGAGGCTTGTTCTATAGTAGATTCTTCAAGGAAGGTCTTATGAAAATAATATTCTCTTTAGATTTTTTTAATGTTAATAACAATTTATCTGTGCTTTCTATACCTGAAAGCTGGTTTTACTGGGTATAAAATCCTTAGTTCACATTTCTTCCTTTGACAATTCTAAATAAATTTATAGTAGTCCCCTCCCAACCTTGGAGGATATATTCCAAGACCCCAGTCCCAGTGGATGTCTGAAACCATGGATAGTACTGAATGCTATATATACAGTTAATCCTTGAACAACACAGATTTTAATTATGTGAGCCCATTTATACATGAATTATTTTCAATAAACACAGTACTACGTGATTGTGGCTGGTTGCATCTATGAACATGAAAGGCCAACTGTAAGATTATGTGTAGATTTTTGACTGTGTGGGGATCAGCATCCCTAACTCATATTTTTCAAAGGTCAGCTGTATTGTCTTTTTCCTATGCATAAATACCCATGATAAAGTTTAATTCATAAATTAGGCAAGTTAGAGAATATTGAAATTGCCAGTGTCACTATTCTCATGCTTAGAAGTCATTTTTAAATAAAATAGGATCACTTGAACACAAGCACTGCCATACTACAATCCATGTGATAACCTAGATGGGTACTATGTGACTAATGGGTGAGTAGCATATACAGTGTGGAAACACTGGAAGGGTAAGATTTACATCCAGGCCATGTAGTGGGGTAGTGTACTTCCCAGAACAGTACCCAATTTAAAACTTATGAGTTTATTTCTGGAATTTTCCATTTAATATTTTTAGACCATGGTTGACCACAGGTAATTAAAACCACAGAAAGTGAAACCAAGGATAAGAGGAAACTACTATACTTCATTTTGTTCTGGCATAAAATATTGGTGTCAAAAGGCCTGGTGATAATCTAACTTTTTATAGATTTTATTTTTAGATTTCATAATATTATATGTTTTGTTATTAGCCACTCTGGGTCAGTATTTTCAGATATGTGGTGTACTCTTTCAACATTCAGTTGTATTCTTTTTTAGGAAAGTTTTCTTGAATTATATTATAGTTCTTAACATTTGATTTGTTGCCTTGTTTTGGTTTTCTTTTTCAGGTGCTCCTGTTTGCTGTATATCTTTGCCTATCTTCTGTATTTCCACTTACTCTCAAATCATTTTTATTTCTTTTAAGTATTTTTCTCCCTTTTGTATTTTTAGTTGTCTGAGGAATTATTTGCTGTGTTTGTTCCCTCTTTTGTCTTCTATTTTATCTTCATTTCTTAAATGATATATTTTCTCTTGCCATCTTCACTGAGTTTTGTGACTTAAATTCTGAGTCTTTGAAATGGTGGTCTGTGTTAGAACATTTTGTATATTCGTTTTAGCTTATTTTGAAATAGAAGGTTACATACTTATCTTTTCTGTGTATTTTTTTTTTGGGGGGTGTTTTCATTGTTTGTAGTGTTGCTATTCTACTTATTTGTTTGTTTTTAATAATTTTGTCATATGAACTTGATACCTTTGTATTGCTTATTTTTATGGGGAATTTGTTTTATAAGACCTTTATAATGAGTTATGATTCAGGGTACCTATTCTAACTTCTTAGAGCTCCTTCTATTGTTTTTGTAAAAAATATAGTGACTTGCTTCCTAAAATTTTCTAGTTCTGTTTGTATCCAGGCATTTCCTCCCTTTGTTTCTGTTATTCCTAGTTTGCTTAATTAAATTCCTTCTTTAGCAGTTTTCTTTGTGGCTTAGCTTTGAGAGGTCATAGGGCTTAGCCTGGGCTTCCCAGGTGGCACTAGTGGTAAAGAACCCACCTGCCAATGCAGGAGACAGAAGAGTGCTGGTTCCCTCCCTGGCTTGGGAAGATCCCCAGGAGGAGGGCATGGAAACCCACTCCAGTATTCTTGCCTGGAGAATCCCCATGGACAGAGGAGCCTGCTGGCCTACAGTCCTTGGGGTCATAAAGAGCTAGACACGACTGAGCAACTAAGCAGGGCTTAGCCTTCACAGACTGTTCTGACCTTAATGCAGGCACCTTTCACTCACTTGCCATTTCAGTGATCAAACCTCTCTCCGTTTTAGATGCTGTACTCAGATTGGCCTGTTGAACTCTACAGTGAAAAATGATTTCCTTTTTAGAGTTCTGTTCTCAGGTTCATGATTCACTCTGACTGTTTCCCTCTGATTTCTCCTTCAGAAACACTGAAACCCTGCTGATCTGTTGGTGGTTTGTCCTAACCCACTCCTGCTTGGAGGCTGTGGGGATCCCTTGCCACTTACTTGTTGTAAATATTTGTTGTGGGTTTTGATTTTGCTGTCCAGTTGCTCTTTCTGTTTTATATGGTGATTCAAAGAGAATCTATAGCTTTATTACCACTGCCATCATCTTCCCAGAATCCTCATTATAAGTGCTTTAATGGCTAATACTTCACAAGTAGAAATGCATTATAATTTTCTAAACCACTTCTTAGTGTTGAAAACCTTCTTTGTGCATGTTCTCCCTCTTCAGAAACCATCTCAAAACCTTCCTGTGTAGTCTTCATGGTTTAAATGGAAATATAACAATTAATTATCCTGTGTCACATCCAACAGTGCATCACCAAAAGGCAGTCTCTTTCTCACAGAAAGTGAAAACGTAATGCAACCCACTAGAAGCAAATCTATGAAACCTTGAAAATTAGAAAATTAGAAAAGAGACATATTTTAAGTCACATAAGACAAAATACAAACAAATGGTTAAGCATATTAATATAAGTTTTTCAGCTAACAAATTGACCGATTTACAAAACAAAACAGAAATACTAGGTACTGGCAAACCACTTGTGGGGACTTACTCTCATTTTGGTTGTTTTGGAATACATATGAAAAGCCTCAAAAATGTGTGTAATCTGTAGCCCAGAAATTGCAGTTCTATGCTTTGATCATAAAGGAATAATTTAAATTTGTTAATGCTTGTTTATTTGGCCGCATCAGATCTTAGTTGCGGCATATGGGTGCTCAGTAGTTGTGGCATGTGGGCTCACCAGCTGCTGTGTGTGGGCTTAGTTGCCCCGCGGCGTGTGGGATCTTTTCCCAGCCAGGGATCACACCCATGTCCCCTCCATTGCAAGGTGGATTCCTAAGCAGTGGACCACCAAGGAAGTCCCTAAAAGTTTAGCTATATTTGTTTCCCTAGTATTTATCATATTGAAAATAAAAATTCACATGTTTAAGAAAAAAGCATTTAGTAAAATTAGATATACTGTAAATAATCAGTAGATTATGTTGTAGAACATTATTTCATGGAATGAATATATTTGCAATATTAAATTTAAAAACAGATTGTAAAATATTATAAAAAGTATATACATTTTAATAAAAATGTACGTGAATAAAAATGTCTGGATGATTACTCAATTATTTTTAGGTGTTAAAATTAAAGGAGATTTTTATTTCTTAATTTTATTTATATTATTTATAATTAACATGTGTTGAGTTGTATTTTTTAAAATTAATTAATTTTAATTGGAGGCTGATTACTTTACAGTATTGTGGTGGTTTTTGCCATGCATCCATATGAATCAGCCACGGGTGTACATATGCCCCCCTCCTACCTCTTGAACCCCCCATCTCCCTCCCCACCCCATCCTTCTGGGTTGTCCCCGAGTACCGGCTTTGAGCGCCCTGCTTCATGCATCGAACTTGCACTGGTCATCTGTTTTCCATGTGATAATATGCAAGTTTCAATGTTATTGTCTCAAATCATCCCACCTTCACCTTCTCCCATAGAATCCAAAAGTCTGTTCTTTACATCTGTGTCTCTTTTGCTGTCTCTCATATAGGGTCCTTGTTACTGTCTTTCTAAATTTCATATATATGCGTTAATATACTGTATTGCCATTTCTCTTTCAGACTGACTTCACTGTTTATTTTTTATGATTAACATGTGTTGAATTGTATTAAGAAAAAATTAAGTCAAACAGAAATAGAGATATATTCTTACTTGGTTTTAGTTTTGAGATTGTTTTAAAAAGTTAATGTTAATGAGAGTTCATGATGCATGCTGTGTGTATGATTTTAATGTCTTTTAAAAAGATGCAGTTTTTGTTAATTCTGTATGGAATCCAAATTTTTCTGTGTAATGTCTGCATTTTAGACCATTAATGGATTCTATTAGATATGTAAATAGCATTTGTATGCAACTGAAAATAGTATAATTAAGCATTTCACAAAATTAAAAATGCCATTTAAAATACTCCTTTTCCTTAGTGTGGTGATAGAAATTAGATGTCAGAGACTTAGCTCACTTGAGCAGTGTTAGAGGGAGGGAATGTGGAGTGGGAAAAAAGCTTGGTCTTGTGTGTGTGCACGCTAAGTTGCTTCAGTCATGTCTGACTCTCTGCGACGCTGTGAGCTGTAACCCGCCAGGCTCCCCTGTCTATTCTTCAGGCAAGAATACTGGAGTGCGTTGCCATGCCCTCCTCCAGGGGATCCTCCCAACCCAGGGATGAAACCCACGCCTCTTATGTCTCCCGCGTTGGCAGGCAAGTTGCCAGCGCCACCTGGGAAGCCCTTTTGAACTTGAGTTTTATGATCATGAACATAATATTGAACCTTTTTGAGCCTTTGTTAAACATCTGTAAAATATAAACATTTTCCCACCTTTCTATGGGGTTGTGTAGACTTTAGCCCTTTGCTGATCACAGCAAGTATTTAATAAATGATAACTTGGATGGTGGTTTTATATGACTTGCTTTGTGTTATGTGTCTTTAGAATATATGTTAAGGGAGTTTTCTTTATTTACTTATGTGATTGCTTTCATTTGACTTGAGACCTAGGTTATTTTTTCAAGTTGCATGTATATGTATATTATATATACTTATCACTTAAGTAATTGCCTTTGTTTAGTGCCAAAGTATAAAGATGTTATATACAACCGGCCTAATTTATCAATGAAAATAATTACTTCCACTTTTGAGAATATTTTCTGCCTTTGTTTGGGGTGATTTTGTTTTACTGTTTTGGTAAGTTTATGATTTGAAAAGTTTCTGCTTTTTGTTGAAGTATGGTTGGTTTACAGTATTATATTAGTTTCAGTTGTTCAACACTGTGATTCAGTATTTTTATAGATTATATTCATTTAAAGTTATTATAAAACACTGATTATATACCCTGTCTTGTACATTGCATCCTTGATCTTATTTATTTAATAATTAGTAGTTTGTACCTGGAGAAGGCAATGGCACCCCACTCCAGTACTCTTGCCTGGAAAATCCCATGGACTGAGGAGCCTGGTAGGCTGTAGTCCATGAGGTTGCTAAGAGTCGGACACGACTGAGCGACTTCACTTTGACTTTTCACTTTCATGAACTGGAGAAGGAAATGGCAACCCACTCCAGTATTCTTGCCTGGAGAATCCCAGGGACAGGGGAGCCTGGTGGGCTGCCGTCTATGGGGTCGCACAGGGTCGGACACGACTAAAGCGATTTAGCAGCAGCAGCAGCAGCAGCAACAGTTTGTACCTGTTAATCCTCTTCCATTATCTTGCTCCTCTCTTATCCCTCTTCCCAATGATAACCACTGGTTTGTTCTCTGTGACTATAAGTCTGTTTCTGTTTTATTATATCCATTTGTTTGCTTTATTTGGGGGATTCCATATACAAGAGAAAATATACAGGATTTGGCTTTTTCCCTCTGACCTCACTAAGCACAGAAGTTTAATAATAAGCACAACTCTATGGCTCAACTCATTTTCTAACCATATCTCTAAAGTACTAGCCAAAAATACAGACTCCATAATCATATTGTCTGGATTTAAATTAGGCTGTATCACTACTATCTACAAAACTGCTAATCGTCATGATCTTGACTTTCTAACTTCAGGAAAGTTATTTGATTCTGTGTCTGTTTCCTAATAGTTAAAATGAAAGTAATAACAATATATACCTTTTAGTATAGTTCAAAGGACTAAATCAGTGATCATATGTAAAGGACTTACCTCAGTGTACATTGTATAATAAGCCCTCAGAATACTATTTTTTCCCTTTTTTATCAAGATATGATTGACAGAGAACATTTGTGTTAGTCTTAGGTATGCAACATAATGTTTGATTATATATATATATTTATATATCTGTATATAGTGAAATGATTTCCACAGTTTAGTTACAGTCTATGACCACTCAGAGTTACAATTTTTTTCTTGTAATGAGAACTTTTAAGATCTACTCTCTTAGCAACTTTCAAATGTACAGTACAGTATTGTTAACTATACTCACTATGTTGTACATTACAATCTGAAGATTTACTTAATCTCATAACTGAAAGTTTGTATGTTTTGACCACCTTCATTCATTTGACCACCGATATTGTATTAGATCTTGTTACCTTCGTTTCATCATTCATTTAACCTATACTTATTGAGTGCCTACTGTATGCCAGGCACAGTACCAGACACCAAATCATCACCGAACAAAACAAAGTCAGTGCCCTCATGAAACTGATATTCTAGTGCAGGAAATTACAAATAAATATTGATATCAGGCACTGATGATAGACAAGTCCTATGCAGAAAAATGAAAAGATGGCAAATAATAGAAGGTGTTATGTAAGGTTGGATGTTCATTTTAGCTGAGACCATGCAAGTACCTGGAGAAGAATATTCTTGGCTAAGGAAACAAGAGTCTTGAGGCAGTACCATTCCTGATGAATGTGAAGAACAACAACATCCTGAACTCCACTCCTATATCAGACTGTCTCCTGGAACTCTCCACTTGTGTTTCCACCATAAGCATTTACAAAATAACATTATACAACAACACCCTTATGCTCCTTGTATACATAAAATTTGCTGTTAGAGTGTTCAGTAACTTTGCACAACTGCTCAATCTAATATATCGGTAAACCCTATCAGTTCTACTGTTTAATATGCCCACTCCATCCACAGTGGAGTGAACAAAGGAGAAAGCAATGTCAGATGAGGTCAGAGAGGCTGATGATGTGGGGCTTAGTAGACCATGATAAGGACTGTGGATTTTATCCTGAACGTGATGAGAATGCAAGATTTTGATAAGAGGAATGATATGATGTAATTTATATTTTTTAAAATGGCTAATTTTGTAAAGAAAAGATTTTGAGGCCATAGAAGCTGGAAGAATATTTAAGAAGCTATTTCATAATCCAAATGAAAGCTACGAGGCCTTAGATTAAGTGATGGTGGTGAGGAGAAGTGATTGGATTGAGATTAATATGGGTATATTTGAAAGTAGAGCTGATAGGATTTACTGATGTACTAGATGTGAGCAGTTATGCAAATAGTGGCACCACTTACTAAACACTCTAAGGTCAATTTTTAATGTATATTAGCAGCATAAGAGCTATGTTGTAGAGTATTATTTTGGAAATGCTTATGTTGGAAATACTCCACTTAAGTGGAGATTTTCAGTAGATAGTTTGATACAGGAATAGAGTTCAGGGGAGAAGTCTGGATTAGAGATAAAAATTTGGGAATTGCCTCTGTGAATGATATTTCAAGTCACTGCACTTGATAAATAAGTTTGAATAGAGAAGAAGGAAGTTATAAGTCTGAGATGTTTAATATTTATCAGTCAAGAAGAGGAAAACGATCCACCAAAGAAGACTTAAAAGGTACATGCAGTTAGGAGGAGAGTGTGATATCTAGAAACCTAGTGAAGAAAATGTGTCAGGGAGGAAGAAGTGATCTATAGTTCTAATGATGCTGGAAGGTTAAGGAGAGGGTCTAAAATAATTTCTGGGAGGGAGAATGTAGACAAAGTAGACTGAGGTTGCTCGATTGCCTGGCAGTTCTAGAGCCCATTTGAGGTGTAATGTCATAAATTTAAACTGCGATCTTGTCACCATGGTTTGTAATTATAGCCATATTAATCTGCTCAGTTATGAGTACAAAGTAGAGAACGAGTTAGCTTGAGGGTTGAGGTTTTTCCATGCAGGTATGAAAGAGGAACAGAGGGACAAGGGAGTTGTGTACATGCAGGAGAGTAATAATAATGAGGTGCCATAAAATCCAAGATGGCTAAGGAGGGAAGTGGGGCCAAACTGTGTACTTGAGCCAGACCAAATTTCTGCTGCCACTAACCACATGCTGCTTTCTCACCTCTGCCTGTTTTCTGGAATGCCTACTCCTTTCTCCTTCCTGCCACCTTTCGCAACTGCCAGCCCAGACAAACACACACATACCCGATATCCATATGTTCAAATTCAATCCATCCTTCAAGGGATAGCAGACATGGTGCTTCCTTCTTAAAATCTTTCCTCCTCGCCCCAAGTGATCTTGTTTCCCCTTTTGCGCTCCTGTAGGACCAAGCTGGGTTTAATAGATTTGAGTATGGTATTTTACCTCTCCTATTGCAGTGTGGAGTTGCAGGGCACTTGAGTGTGTCCCTGTATCCTTAGCATTTAGCTCAGTTGATGTGCAGCAAAGTTTGACAGGTCAATGAAAGTCTCAAGTGAAATGGTTTCTTCAGTGTTTACCAAAGCAGTTTTTGAAGCCAGTATTTCCTAGAGATTACTTTTACTTTCATCTGTGTATTCTTTTATAGTCACTGTAGTCTGTAGCAGTGCTATTGTTGTTTTTAATTATTATTTCATTTATTTATCTTGCAGGAGCACCTTTCCTTAAAGAAATATGTTATTGACATTGTGGTTGAAAGTACAGCTCCACCAGAGCCTTTGAAAGATGGAGAAGAGAGGCAGAAAAATAAGAAGAAAGCCAAAAAGATAAAAGCACGGATGAACTTCAGGTACCATGAAAAGAAAAAAGTGAAATTGTTGGTCTGTCGGTCATGTCTGACTCCTTGTGACCCCGTGGACTGTAGCTCACCGGACTCCTCTGTCCATGGAATTCTCCAGGCAAGAATACTGGAGTTGGTAGCCACTTCATCTCTAGAGGATCTTCCTAATCTAGGGATCAAACCTGGGTGTCCTGCATGGCAGGTGGATTCTTTACTGGCCAAGCCACCAGGGAAGCCCCCAGGTGCTATAAATATGCTTAAAAACAAGGAAAAAGTTTTAGTGGTGTAACATTTTTAATGTAAATCCAAGGAAGACTCTCTGCCCCTCCCCAAAAGTTTAAACTTGTTTGCTTCAAGAAAGCCTTGAAAATAATACTGATGAGCCTAATTTATAGCCACTTTCTTTGATTGAGAAAGAAAACTGAATATTGATCTAAAGCCCTTGCTTTCACCTGTTAAGAGCTCTTCTTATAATTGGATGCCAAAGCCCTGCCAAACTTGTGCCTCCTTCAGCATACAATAGTATGTTTAAGTATGTGTAAACCAAGCCTATTTTTCTTTCCAACTATTGATTTTTAAATGAAGTATCAAAGAAAATCAATAGCAATCAACAAATAGAAGTCTGCTGGCTGTAGTGTCAAATCCCATGACTAGGTTTAATCAATTTGGTTGCCTGTCACAACAAGAGAAAGTTCAAGAAATATCTTGAAATGGAAAGTGAGTTGTCAGACCTGTAGTTTATCATCAGCCTCCAAAGTGACATCTGAGGATCAGACAGCTGTGTAGTACATCATTACCTCACAAGCTCTGAGCATTATTTGATGACTGATGAGTCTTGTTCCAGGACTCAAGTGTAGTTCCTCCTTAGAAAATAATTATTTGCTATTTGAAGAAAGGTTGTCTGAATATTTTGTTATACCTTTATTCCTAAATGGTTAGAAAAAGAGAAGCTTGACCTATGGAATTATAGAAACACAGGTCTAGAATAATGGTGAACAGGTACTCTCTCTCTATTGTTTCCAATTTCAGATTGTAATTAAAAGAAGATGTCCATTTCATCTTACATAATCAGTGGAAACTTGAGAGTACTCATTCAAGCAAAGAATAGAAAAGGCTTTTTTTTTTTGTAGTTCCTTGAAGTTTCTAAGAATAGTTTTACAGTATATACTTTAGGGTGTTACTGACCTTTGTTTCTAGTTTATGCTGAGAACTTGCTGACCTCCAGAAATGGTATTGAGTCTGTTCTTTGGACCTTTCTCTTTTTCCTCTAGGTACACATTCCTTTGGTTAGTTCACCAGGTGTTTGTCTTTAAATATTCTCCACCTGTTGATGACTACTAGTTTTATATCTCTTCAATTGTACTCAAATTTAGTGTGTCCAAAACAAGTTCCTGCTTTCTTCTCCGCATCTGCCCCTCCAAAACCTCTCCTTTCTAGTTTTCTCTATATTAATAACCAGGTAACTCTATTCTAGTTGTGTATGCCAGAACCCTTGAAATTGTCCTTGACCTTTTTCTCTCTCCCACGTCTCATCCAGCCTAACTGCAAATCACGTTAGCTTTGTGGTAAAGTACATTCAGAGGCTCTTTCTCTAGCATCACTACCTCCCCCCTCAGTCAAACCTCCATCATATCTCATCTGGGTTATTGCAGCACTTTCCTGACTAGTCTCTGTTTCTGTCCTTGGCTTTCACAGTCTATTCTAAACATGCTGGCCAAAGGGCACCTGTTCATATGTCAGATCATGTCACTTCTCTTCTCAAAGCCTCAGGGCTTTTACACTGCAGTTTTCCTCTTTCTGGACAGCTCTCCCACATATATCCATAGAGCTTCGCACTGTTACCTCCTTCAGGTCTTTGCTCAAATGTTAACCTTTTCAGTGAGGCTGTCCTTCAGGCCCTGATATATATATATATATAGTAATGCTAGGTTATTAAAGGAAATCTTTAAATTATAGGAAAAATCCTATAATTCTGATGCTGCTAATTTTTTGGCATATGTGTATCCTTTTTATGCTTACATACCTATATCAGTAACTTTTTTATTGCAGTATGATTTACATAAGTGAATGTAGAGATCTCTAATATACAGTTTGTTGAATTTTGTCAAACCTGCATACTCAAGTATAATCTGTAAGAGCCTTTGCGTTGTTTCACAGTGTCTTTGTGTCTCTTTCCAGTCAGTTTTCACCACCCTTGGCTCTTGGTCACCACTGACCTGCTTTCTCTCATCATAGGTTAGTTTTTCCTATTCTAGAAATACATGCAAATGAAGCCTTTGTGGCTGACTTCTCTTACTAAGTACAGTTGATCCTTGAACAATGAGAGTGTTAGGAGCACTGACTCTCCATTCAGTCAAAAACTCCACACATAGCTTGCAGTCGGTGCTCCGTATCTGCAGTTCCTCTGTTGGTTAAACCTCCACACATATGATGGACGCCTGACTGAGGGGGGGAGGTAGTGGTGCTGGAGAAAGACAGTCTCTGAATGTACTTTACAGCAAAGCTAACACGATCTGCAGTTAGGCTGCATGATTTGCAGTTTGACCAACTGGGCATTGTGTAGTTCTGTGGTATTTACTCTTGAAAGCAATCCAAGTATAAGTAGACCCATGTAGTTCAGTGCCATGTTGTTCAAGGGCCAACTGTATACCATTTTTGAGATATATCTGACTTGTGTGTAGTTTGTTTTCTTTCATTGCTGAACATACGATTGTGTGCATATTCCATAAATTTTTATCTGTTCATCTGTTACTAGACATTTGAGTTTTCACTTATTTGGCATTGATAAATTAACCTTCTATCAAGTCGTTAGGTGTATTTGCATTCTCCTTTCTCTTGGATAAATACTTAAAACTGAAACTCCACATTTTTGTCACAGTGGTGGTACTATTTTACACTTCCATCAGCAATCTGGTGGACTCCCAGTAGCTCAACATTTGTCAATACTTCGTATTTTTAATTTTTAAAATTTTAATCTTAATTCCAGTGTGAGCATAGTTGTATCTCGTGATTCTAATTTGCACTTCCTTAGTGATTAATAATATGTATTGAGTATCTTTCCATGTAATTTTTCACCATTCATATCTTCCCTTATGACGTGTCTTTGAAGGTTTTTGCCCATTTTAAAAGTTGAGTTGTTTGCCATTTTATCTTTGAGTTGTTTATATATTCTAGATACATGTTCTTTGCCAGTTATGTGTTATGTGAATTTTTTTCTGAATCTGGAGCTTGGCTATACATTTTGTTAGCAATAGCTGTTGATAAGCAAACGTATTTTTCATCGTGATGATGTCTATTTTATCAATATGTTCTTTTTAGGTCTTGTGCTTTCTGGGTTCTAAGAGATTTTTGTCTGATGAAAAGTTAAAAAACCTTTGTATTTTTTTTTTCTAGAAGCCTTGTAATTTTAGTTTTGGCACTTAGATTTTTGATCCAGCTCAAACAAATTAGTGGGTATGATATGAAGAATAGGTCCAAATTTCTTTTTCTCTATAGCTAGCCAGTTGTTCCAACACTATCCACAGAAAAAGATTTCCATTCCCACTACAATGTTTTAATACTTTGGTTAAAAAAAAAATCTCCCCTCGTGAGTAAGTCTATTTCTGGACTCTCCTATTCTACCCTGTTTTTCTATTTTGACACCTAATAAAAAATAGAAATCACCCCATGAAGTCTGAATCTACTTCTGGTCTGTTCTCTTCCATTATTTTGTTCCTTTTCACACTGTCTTGATTACGGTAGCTTTGTAGTAGGTCTTAAAATAAAGCAATAGAAGTCTTCAACTTTGTTTTCTTTTTGAAGTTTTGTTTTTCCAATGTCTTCAGTTCAGTTCAGTTCAGTCGCTCAGTCATGTCTGACTCTTTGCGACCCCATGAATCACAGCATGCCAGGCCTCCCTGTCCATCACCAACTCCAGAGTTCACGCAAACTCACGTCCATTGAGTCGGTGATGCCATCCAGCCATCTCATCTTCTGTTGTCCCCTTCTCCTCCTGCCCCTAATCCCTCCCAGCATCAGAGTCTTTTCCAATGAGTCAACTCTTCACATGAGGTGGCCAGAGTACTGGAGTTTTAGCTTTAGCATCATTCCTTCCAAGGAACACCCAGAGCTGATCTCCTTTAGGATGGACTGATTGGATCTCCTTGCAGTCCAAGGGACTCTCAAGAGTCTTCCCCAACACCACAGTTCAAAAGCATCAATTCTTTGGCGCTTAGCTTTCTTCACAGTCCAACTCTCGCATCTATACATGACCACTGGAAAAACCATAGCCTTGACTATACAGACCTTTGTTGGCCAAGTAATGTCTCTGCTTTTGAATATGCTATCTAGGTTGGTCATAACGTTTCTTCCAATGAGTAAGCATCTTTTAAGGTCTTGGATTTTCACAAAAATATTAAGATCAATTTTTAGTATCTAAAATTAAAAAGTCTCGGGATTTTGATTGGCATTAGACTGATCTGTAGATAAGCTTAGGAAGAAAGGATATCCTGATAATTTTGGATCTTCCAATTCATGATGAGATATGTATCTGCATTTGTTTAGAGCTTATTTAATTTCTCCAGTAGTTTTTTGTAATTTTCAGTTTAAATGCTTTACAAATACTTCATTAAATTTATCCCTAGTATTTTAAGTTTTTGTTGCTATTGAAAATTATATTTGTAATATTTTTTGTTGTGAGCATATAGACAGAATTACTATTTGTATATTCACTAGATATTGGGACCTTTCCAAATAGACTTATGAGCTCTAATAGTTTTATAAATTTATAAGATTTCTTTATGTACATAAACATATCAGAATAAAATCAATTTTATTTGTTTTTTTTCTACTTAGTATACTGTTTATTTTTTTCTATTGTCTGTTGCACTGTGTTGCACCTTCTACAAAATATGAAACAGAAGCTTTGGAGCTGATCTTAGGAAGAAAGCAGTAGGGTTTTCACTATGTTATATTAGCTATAACATCATACCTTACAATTTGTGTAGATGTCATTTCTCAGATTGAGGGAGCTTTATTCTATTCTTAACTTCCTGAGTGTTTTTTTATTAGATATACCATATTCTCAAATGCCTTTACTACATCTGTTGAAATGCACTCTTTCATTTTATCAGTTTGGTGCATTATGTTGACTTGTTATGGCAGCTTTAGTGAGATATAATTTGCATCCTATTCCCATGTAGGTATATAACTCTGTACTGACTTTTGAGTGTTAAGTCAACCTTATATTCTTTTAATAAACCCCATTTTCTTATTATATATAATTTTTTGTATATTGTTGGATTAAGTTTGCTAACCGTTTATAAAAGATTGGTACATTTATGCTCGTGATGTATGTCGATCTGCAGTTACCATATCTTTGGGTTTTGTAATCAAGAGAATGTTGGCTTGCTTAAGTGGGTTGAAAACTATTTGTCTGTGTCTGCAAGAGTTTCTATAGGATTAGAATTAGTTTTTGATGTAAATTATGTATATAATTCATCAGTGAAATCATACTTTGTATTTCTTCTTCAGTTTTGGTATTTTGTATCTTTCAAGTAGTTTGTCCACTTCATCTCAGTTGTTGAATTTATTAACACAAAGTTGCATACATTATTCCATTATACTTCTGATTTCTAGTCCTGCACATAGGAAGCTTGGAAATTACCACTCACTCCATCCTAACAGGTAAAAATGTGAAAAAAGTGAATAATCAGCAGCTCTTCTTAGATGCATAAGATACATGAAGTAACAGTGTAGGATGCAGCCTTCCAAATTGGATAGACAGATAAGCAAATAGAGAAAATCACAACTTAACAAGAACAGAAACCTCTGTGGAAATCAGTACTGGGGTAGGGAAACCTGAACTATAATTGATGACTCTCCAAATGTTCAAGGTGGACGAATATGGGAGTCAGAACTACACGAGATCCCTACACTTCTGTGTACTTCACTTCTAAGAGCTTGATCAGGTTCTCAAAGTGAGTATCACAGCAAAATGCTTTTGCTTCCAGCAGGGAATAAGGAACTGTTTTGAAATATGCCAGAGCATTTTGTTCTTCTTAAAAATGTCTGCCTTCCCACCATCACCCTGTTACCAATATGAGACTGAAATAAAATAATAGGCCAATACCACTGATGAACATAGATGCAAAAATCCTCAACAAAATTCTATCAAGCTGAATCCAACAATACATTAAAAGGAGATTGAGTGGGTTTAATCTCACGGATTTAAGGATTTTTTAGCATCCCTAAATCAATCAGTGTGGTACAACATATTAACAAATTGAAGAGTAGAAATCATTATGATCATCTCAGTAGATGCAGAAAAAGCTTTTGCTAAAATCCAGCATCCATTTATGATAAAAAAAAATGTTCTTCACAAAGTGGGCATAGAGGAAACCTACCTCAACATAATAAAGGCAACATAAGACAAACCCATAACTAACATCATACTCAATGGTGAAAATCTGAAAGCATTTCCTCTAATATCAGGAACAAGACAAGGGTGTCCATTCTTGCCATTTTTATTCAGCATAGTTTTGGAAGTCCTAGCTATAGCAGTCAGAGAAGAAAAAGGAATCCAAACTGGAAAAGAAGTAAAACCGTCAATGTTTGCAGATGACATCATAGTATACACAGAGAAAGATGCTACCAGAAAACTACTAGAGTCCATCAGTGAATTTGATAAAGTTGCAGCATACACAGTTAATACACAGAAATCTATTGCTTTTCCATCCACTGACAATGAAAAATCAGAAAGAGAAATTAAAGAAACAATCCCATTTATCATTGCATCAAAAATAATACCTTGGAATAAATCTGCCTAAGGAGGCAAAAGACCTATACTCTGAACAGCATAAGGCACTGATGAAAGAAATCAAAGATGACACAAGCAGATGGAAAGATATACCATGTTCTTGGATTGGAAGAGTCAATATTGTCAAAATGACTGTGCTTCCCAAGGCAATCTACAGATTCAGTGCAGTTCTTATCAAATTACCAGTAACATTTTTCACAGAACTAGAATCAAAATTTTTTAATTTGCATTTTGATACAAAAGACCCTGAATAGACAAAGCAATCTTGAAAAAGAAAAATGGAGCTGTAGAAATCAGGCACCTTCAGACTATACTATATAGCTACAGTAATCAAGACAATATGGTACTGGCACAAAAACAAAAATAAGGTCAATGATGCAGGAAGGAAAAGTCCAGAGACAGTCTCATGCACCTGTGGTCACCTAATCTATGACAAATGAGGCAAGAATATACAATGGAGAAAAGACAGTCTCTTCAATAAATGTTTCTTGGAAAGCTAACCACTATATGTAAAAGAATGAAATTAAAACACTCCCTAACACTATACACAAAATTTAAATTCAAAATGGATAAAAGATCTAAATGTAGGACGTGACACTATAAAACTCCTAGAGAAAAACATAGGAAAAACACTTTTTGATGTAAATGGGACCTACTTAAACATAAAAGCTTTTGCACAGCAAAGGAAAGCATAAACAAGAGGAAAAGACAGTCTACAGAATGGGAGAAAATATTTGCAAACAAAGCAATGGACAAAAGATTAATCTCCAAAGTATACAAACAGCTCATGCAGCTTAGTATCAAGACCTAACTAGACATTTTATCGAAGAAGACATACTGGTGGCCAAGACACACATGAAAAAGATGCTCAACATTACTAATTTTATTAGAGAAATGAAATCAAAGCTACAATGAGGTATCACCTCACACCAATCAGAATGGCCATCAACAAAAGATCTACAAACGATAAATGCTGGTGAGGGTGCAGAGAAAAGGAAACCCTCTTGCACTGTTGGTGGGAATGTTGGTGGGGATATGCCACTATGGAGAAGTAATGTGCTGCTGCTGCTAAGTCGCTTCAGTCGTGTCTGACTCTGTGCGGCTCCTCTGTCCCTGGGATTCTCCGGGCAAGAATACTGGAGTGGGTTGCCATTTCCTCCTCCAATGTATGCATGCATGCTAAGTCGCTTCAGCCATGTCTGACTCTATGGACAGCACCAGGCTCCTCTGTCCACAGGATTCAGGATTCTGAAGAATACTGGAGTGGGTTGCCATTTCCTTCTCCTGAACAGTAATGTAGTTTCCTTAAAAAAGCTAAAAATAGAACTACCATATGACCCACTACCAATCCCACTACTGGACATATAACTGAGAAAGCCATAATTGAAAAAGACACATGTACCCCAGGGTTCACTGAAGCACTGTTTACCATAACCAGGGTACGGAAAAAACCTAAATTTCCATTGACAGATGAATGGATAAAGAAGATGAGGTACATATATGTAATGGAATTTTAATCAACCGTAAAAAGAATGAAATTGGGTCATTTGTAGAGATGTGGACGGACCTAGAATATATCACACAAAGTGAAATAAGTTAGAGGAAAACAAATATCAGATAGTAACACATGTATGTGGAGTCTAGAGAAATGGTACTGATGAACCTATTTGCAGGGCAGAATAGAAACGCAGATGTAGAGAACATGTGAACACAGTCGGGGAGGGGGGAGAGTGGGATGAACTGAGAGATTAAGTTTGACATAAATACACCATCATGTGTAAAATGCTTAGGTAGTGGGAACATGATGTATGGAACACCACAGCTTGGTGTTCTGTGATGACTTGGATGGTGGAATATGAGGGAAGGAAGATCAAGAGGGAGGGTATATATGTATACAGATAGCTGATTCACTTCATTGTACAGCAGAGATTAACACAACATTGGAAAGCAATTATACTGCAGTTAAAAAAAGAAAGAATGAAATAATGCTACTTGCAGCAACACAGATGGACCTAGAGATTATCATACTAAGTGAGTGGTGATAGTCAGAGAAAGACAGATCTCATATATCACTTATGTGTAGAATCTAAAAAATGATACAAGTGAACGTATTTATGAAACAGAAAGGAACTCACAGACATAGAAAAGAAACTTATGGTTTTCAAATGCGATAGTAGTGGGGGGATAGATTAGCAGTTTGAGATTAACATTTACATAACTATTATATATAAAATAAACTACAAGGATCTACAGTATAGCACAGGAAACTGTACTCAATATCTTGTAATAACCAATGTAAAATAATCTGAAAAAGAGAAAATACATTATATGTATCACTGAGTCATTTTGTTGTACAAAATTATAGAGTAACTATAATTCAATTTTTAAAAAGAGGGTGAAAGTGAAAGTCGCTCAGTCATGTCCAGCTCTTTGCAACCCCATGGGCTGTAGCCTGCCAGGTTCCTCTGTCCATGGAATTCTCTAAGCAAGAATAATGGGATGGGTTGCCATTCCCTTCTCCAGGGCATCTTCCCAACCCAGGGATCAAACCTAGGTCTTCTGCTTTGCAGTCAGATTCTTTACTGTCTGAGCCGCCAGGGAAGCCCATCAAAGAGGGTAGTGGCCTTTTAGCTTACCCTGATCATATCTCAACTTCCCAACTCAGCAGAAGCTTTGAAGACAATCAACTGCATCCCTGTTACAGGAACCTAATACTAGAGAAGAACAGATCTTGTTCTCAAAGAACCATAGCTGTTTTGACCTCTCTGATGGTTCTCTGAAAGGTTAGTTTTAAGAGTTTGTCCTACTTTTGCCTAACTCGGAATTGTCCCAGAGCTGAGGAGGTTACCCGGGGATAATTGTCAAAAACAATTTGAAGGCAAATGTATTAATTGATGATACCTGGTGCAAGGAGGGCATGGCAAGCCACTCCAGTATTCTTGCCTGGAGAATCCCCATGGACAGAGGAGCCTGGCGGGCTACAGTCCATGGGGTTGCGAAGAGTTGGACTTGACTGAGCGACTAAGCACAGCACACAAGTACAAGGATATACAACTAGGATAAATAATTGACTAATAAAAACTTGCAGGGAATGGTTGAGGAGTAAGGTGCTTTGGGTAACAAAGGCTTTGAAAATCTCCCACATACTTTGAGAAATCTAGAAGGCCACATGTATCCCCAGGGATGGGTACATGTTTAGAAAAGACCCAAGACAACCCTGGAGTCTTTTCCCTACCTGACCATCAGGCTTTTATGCAAGCAGGAAGTGAGGGCTAAGACACTGTTGTAATCTGCTTGACTGTGTCTTGTTGGCTTGTTGCAACACAGTCACACAGCTCATCTGCAAATACTAGATTGGGACTTTTTGTTGTTATTATTTATGGTGTTCAAAGAAATCTCTTGGATCACTAGCTGATTCCTAAAATAATGGAACCAAGACTTTAGGGGTCATAATGACAAAGAATATAAACTTTAGAATATTAGTTCAGAAAAGTCACTAAACAAGTGTACCACAAGCAAAAACAAACCCTGAGAGGAAAGAGAATCTGATTTCCAGAGTTCCCACATTATAATGCTTAGAATATCTGCTTTTTTAATATGGCATTGATCTTTTTTTTTTTTTTTTTTTGATAACTTTAAACACTTTATTTTGTATTGGGGTTTAGCCAGTTAACAATGTGGTGGTAGTTTCAGGTGAACAGTGAAAGGGATCAGCCATACATATACATGTATCCATTCTCCCCCAAATCCCCTTTCCATCCAGACTGGCATGTAACATTGAGGAGAGTTCCATGTGCTATACAGTAGGTCTTTGTTGATTATCCATTTTAAATATAGAAGTGTGTTCTTAAGGAAAAGATGCAAGGCATGCAAAGAAAAAGAAAATTGGCCTATACTTTGAGGGAGGAGGAATTATAGAAAGTGTCCTTGGGGAAGCCCAGACATTGGCCTTCCTAGACAAAGACTTTAAAAATTTTTAATGTACTCAGAGAGGTAAAGGAAACCATGTAGATGATATCTAACCAACTGGAAAAGGTTAATAGTGAGATTAAAAAAATTTTAAAGGAACTAATAAATTTTGTATCTGTAAAGTACAAAAATTGAAATGAAAAATTACTTGAAGAGTTCATCAGGTTATTTGAGCAGGTAGAAGAAAGAATTGGTGACCTTGAAAACTATCAATTGAGATTTTCTATAGAAGAGAAAGAAAAATGAATGGGTAAAAGTCAGAGACCTGTGGGACACTACCTAGCATACCAACATAAACATAAGGGGCATCCCAGAAGGAGAGCAGAGAGAGCAAAGGGCAGAGGACATTTGAAGAAATATATCTGAAAATTTTCCAAATTTAATGAAGCATATGAATCTGCAGATCCAGGAAGTTCAACAAACTCAAAGTAGAAGAAATGTAGAGATCCACCTTATGACACATAATCAAGCACTGGAAGCTAATGACAAAGAAAATCTTAAAAGAGAAACAATTCTTCATATATAAAATATCTGTAGTATAGTAACAGTTTATTTCTGTAGGAAAATATGGAGGTCAGAAGCTAGTAGGATAAACATATTCAGTTTCCTGGTAGAAGAAAACAAATTGTCAACCAAGAATTCTATACTTGGCAAAATTTCAAAAATGAAGGAGAAATTCATACATTTTATGATAAACAAAAGCCAAGTGTTTGTCTCTAGTAGACCTGCACTTCAAGACGCACTAAAGGAAATCTTCAGTCTGAGATTGAAAAAAAAATGTAGACAGTAACCTGAATACACGCAAAGAAATAAAAAACACTATAGAAATAACTAGTGTAAATGTAGTATTTTTGTAACTTCTCATTTTTCCTATTTGAATTAAGAGTCAGCTGCACAAAATAATAATTATAAACCTATGTTTATGGGCACACACTGTATAAATCTGTAATTTATAATTTTAGCATAAAGGATAAGTGCTATATTGTTGTTGTTTAGTCGCTAAGTCGTGACTGACCCTTTTGCGATCCCATGGACTATACTCCATCAGGCCCCTCTGTCCATTGGATTTCCCAGCCAATCCACTTCCCATTCGAAGTGGATTACGATTTCCTTCTCCAAGGGATCTTCATGACCCAGGAATTGAACCTGAATCTTCTGCTTGGCTGGCATCTTCTTTACCACTGAGCCACCTGGGAAGTCAAACACTATACAGGAACACTTTTGTATACTACTGAAACTAAGCTGATATTAATTCTAGCTAGATTGTTATGAAATAAGATGTTGATTATAATTTAGGTCATCTACAAAGAAAATAAATAACTAAACAAATGTATATGTATGTATATATGCGTGAGGAAATGAGAATGGAATGAAGATGGTACATTTAACACGAGATAAAGCAGTAATGAAGGAAATGGGGGACAAAAGAGAGATTACATAAAATAGCGAAATGGCAGAAGTAAATCTGTCCTTCTTAGTAATTATGTTAAATATAGGTACATTAAAGACTCCAGTGCTTCCCTGGTGGCTCAGACAGTAAAGAATCTGTTTGCAATGCAGGAAACGAGTTTGATCCCTGGATCAGGAAGAGTCCCTGGATAAGGGAATGGCAACATACTCCAGTGTTCTTTCCTGGGAAATCCCATGGACAGAGGAGCCAGGCAGGCTAGAGTCCATGGGGTCACAAAGAGTCAGACATGACTGAGTGACTCACACTTTCACTTCAAAGACTCCAGTGAAAGATACAGGTTGGCAGAATGAATTTTTTTTTTTTTAAATGATTCGACTATATGCTCTCTACAAGGGACTCACTTAATATATAAGAACCCAGCTGGCTTAATGTGAAATGAAAGAAACAGATACTTCATGAGAAGAATAACCTCTGCAAGGTAACATAGCTAAACTATATTAATATAATACAACATATACATTAAGACCAAAATTGTACAATAAAAGAAGAAGGACATTTTGTAGTGATGAAAGAATGAATCCATCAAAATATGTAACAATTACAAACATATATGCATGTGAGAAAGCCGCAAAATACATGAAGGGAAAACTGACGGAATTGAGGGGAGAAATAGGCCGTTCATCAGTAATAGTTGGAGATTAAAGCAACTGAAACTCTACACTTTACTGGTAGAAGTACAAATTGGAATGACCCATTTGATAAATATTTTGTAAATTAGGGTTAAGCAGGTGCTTGTCATATAGCTCAGCAATCCTACTTCTGTATTTGTCTTAAGAGAAATTAAGGCATTTATCCATGCAGTGGTTTGTCTACAAATGTTCATAGTAGGTAGTAGCCCCAGATTGGAAAGTAAAATATCCAGCTGGTAGTGGATAAACAAATTATGGTATCCAAAGACTGGAACACTGTAAAGCAGTGGAAAGGAATAAACTAATAATATAGTCAACATTATGAGAGACTCTCAAGAGATTTATTCTAAATGAATTAATTCAGACACAAGAGAGTATGTATGATTGTACTGATTGGATATTCATAAAGCTTTAGGCGTAGAAAGTAGACAGCTGGTTGCTAGGAACGAAAGGGTAGGGGAAGGGGAAAGAGAGTTACTGCAAAAACAAATGAAAAAACTTTATGGGTGGCAGACATGCTTTAGATCATGATTACGGTTTCATTTACATTGTAGGCCCAATTGTGAAAACTCATCAAAATTACAGGTTTAAAACTTCAAGTATTTATTGTATGCAAATTATACTTCAATAAAGCTGACCCAAGAATGAAAAAAATTATACAGACAAAAAATGAACATTTTGGAACCAAAGCATGGGGATGGGGCAGAAAATATTTGAAGTAACAAGTTTTGTGGGGGGTTTTTTTGAGTAAGAAAAAATGGAAATAAACTATTTGAAATTTGTGAGAGTGAGAAAATGAAACTTATGGGCATATAGTAAAAAAAAAATTACTCAGAATGAAATTATAGCCTTAAGTTACTTTATCAGTTGAAGTAGAAATGATCTAAACAACTCAAGGATTAGAACAGTGTTCATATCTCCTTCCTGGAAAATGGTATGGATTTATTTATTTTTATTTAACAAATACACATATGGCACTTAAAATGTACTTTATCTTTATAAAGATAAAAACAAGTTAAATAGAAGTTGATAAGATCTAATTCTTTGAGCATATTGGTAACAAAAGAGCCTATGAAAAGGCTAGCCAAAAAAATGGAGTAGATAAATAACCCACATTATGGCTGAGAAAAAATGGAATCATGATAACAAGGAGACTAAAAGTGAGGAAATGTAGTAGACAACATGACACTAATTTAAAATATTAATAAAGTGAGTCATTACCTTAAAAAGTAAATGATCAGAATTGTTAATACTCAGTCTTATCTCTCATTATTCCCATCTTTTAACCTTTTGCTCCAAGCAAAGGAATCTGCACACAGTTCCCTCAATGTAACTTGTGTTTCCCTCTGTGTCTTCATTATTGCTCACTTCTCTCTCCTGTTAATGGCATTTTCTTTTCGAGTATTCAGATGCTACCTATCTTTCAAGCAGGTACACTTCCCATTTGCTTGAGGAAACTCCCCCTCGCATCTTAGGTGGTAATGAGCACTTGTGACAGTTAACATCTGTTACCTACTCAGCTTTGAGAATTATGTGCCTTTTAATGCTGTATCTTCCTCTTCCTTGTGGAGTATAAATATCTCGAGTAGCTCCACTATGTATATACCTCATCCCTGCTATATATAACTCTTATTATCCCCCATATTCTATCTAGTTTAGTTTATACAGAGTATGAACTTTGGAAATAAGTATTTAATTGATTGTTAAAAGTGAATCAGGACAAAATTCAAGTTAGGAAAAAGTGCTTAACTACCATTTCATGTAGAGTTAGGATATCTTTGGATAGTATTATAATTTACTAGTTAAGTGTGCACAAATGGGAGAATGTATTCAGTCTTTTCCACTTGAAGCCTCAGATGAAGAAATGTGTTGATACAATAGACAACTTCTTAAGCCTCAATTTCTTTTCTGTAAAATGAGGAAAAGACATATTTTTTAAGATTTCACAAGACAGTGAGTGTATAGCTCCTGGCATGTGTGCTTGAAATGCATTGAACCCTACATAATTGCAGTTTTTCCTGCCTTCATATGAGGTCACAGTTGCAAGTACAGTGTGGATATTTCCCCATTTTGATATGCCTTAATATTTTGGCTAAGAGCAGTGAGCACATTGAGAGTGTCCCTGGCTCAGGCGGTAAAGAATCTGCTGGCAATGCAAGAGACTTAACTTCAATTGCTGGATTGGGAAGATCCCCTGGAGAAGAGAATGGCAACCCACTCTAGCATTCTTACCTGTAGATGGACAGAGGAGCCTGATGGGCTACAGTCCATGGGGTCACAGAGTTGGACATGGCAAAGTGACTAACACTCACTTTCAATGAGTGCATCATAGAATCTGCCTGCAATGCAGAAGACCCAGGTTCAATCCCTGGATCAGGAAGATCCCCTGGAGAAGGGAATGGCAACCCACTCCAGTATTCTTGCCTGGGAAATCCTGTGTGCAGAGGAGCCCGGCAGGCTATAGTACATGGGGTTTCAAAGAGTTGGACATGACTGAGTGATTAACAATTTCACTTTCAATGTGTACATGTAGGTTGAAACATACATAATTTAATGTTTAATTCTAATTTAGTTATTTCTTCATTCCCAAGCATAACCTATGCTAGATTGATTTTTTTCTCTCATTAGGCCTGTTGTAATTTGCATCTTTCAGGTTTTTATGAAGCAGTTGTTATTTTTTTTCACCAGTCATCGCTGTCTGGATTGGTGTACATTGTAATTAGTTCTTTCACAGATCACTAATTAGAGACTAAACCCTTTGGATGAATGGTCAAATTTTAGATGTTGACCTCTGAAAAGAGAAATTGAAAAATTAAATCATTGTTAATATATTGTAGAAGTGACATTTGCTGATTGTTGACCTATTGATGGCTCTTAAGTGCTGGAACATGCAAGCTGGAGCATAGTTGAACAATGACAGAGAAGTGTTATTAGATTTTTGCGGGCTTTTGGCATTTAGTCAGTATAAACAACAAAAGCAGAACAAAACGAATCTTTGAGTATCTGATCATCATTTCCACTGCCTTTTAAAATTACTTCCAGACTTCAATGACTATTCTTTACACAGAAGAACTGTACCAAAAAGAACTTAATGACCCAGATAACCATGATGGTGTGGATCACTCACCTAGAGCCAGACATCCTGGAGTGTGAAGTCAAGTGGGTCTCAGGAAGCAATACTGTGAACAAAGATAGTGGAGGTGCTAGAATTCCAGCTGAGTTATTTAAAATCCTAAAAGATGGTGCTGTGAAAGTGCTGCACTCAATATGTCAGCAAACTTGGAAAACGCAGCAGTGGCCACAGGACTGGAAAAAGTCAGTTTTCATTCCAAACCCAAAGAAGAGCAATGCCAAAGAATGTTCAAACTACTGCACAGTTGCACTCATTTCACCTGCTAGTAAGGTAATGCTCAGAATCCTTCTGGCTAGGCTTCAGCAGTACATGAATCAAAAAATTCCAGATCTACAAGCTGGGTTTAGAAAGGGCAGAGGAACCAGACATCAAATTGCCAACATCTATTGGGTCATAGAAAAAGCAAGGAAACTCAAAAAACATCTACTTCTGCTTCACTGACCCTCTAAAGCCTTTGACTGTGTGGATCACAACAAACTGGAAAATTCTGAAAGAGGTGGGAATACCTGTCTTACTTGTCTCCTGAGAAACCTGTATACAGGTCAAGAAGCAATAGTTAGAACAGGACCTGGAACAACAAACAGATTCACAATTGGGAAAGGAGTACATCAAGGCTGCATATTGTCACCCGGCTTATTTAACTTTATGCAGACACATCATGCAAAATGCTGGACTGGTTGAATCACAAGCTAGAATCAAGATTGCCAGGAGAAATATCTACAGCCTCACATATGCAGGTGATACCACCCTAAGAGCAGAAAGCAAAGAGGAGCTAAAGAGCCTCTTGATGAAGATGAAAGAGGAGAGTGAACAAGCTGTCTTAAAACTCAGCATTCAAAAAATGAAGATCATGGCATCCAGTCCCATCACTTCATGGCAAATAGATAGAGAAACAATGGGAAAATTGGCAGATTTTGTTTTCTTGGGCTCCAAAATCACTGTGGATAGTGACTGCAGCCTCAGAATGAAAAGACTCTTGCTCCTTGGTAAGTGTCTCCTTGGAAAAACTATATCAAACCTAGATGGCATATTAAAAATCAGAGACATCACTGTGCCAACAAAGGTCCATATAGTCAAAGCTATGGTTTTTCCGGTAGTCATGTACAGATGTGAAAGTTGGACCATAAAGAAGGCTGAGCACAGAAGAACTGATGCTTTTTAATTGTGCTGTTAGAGAAGACTTTTGAGAGTCCCCTGGACTTCAAGGAGATCAAACCAGTCAATCTTGAAGGAAATCAACCCTAAGTATTCACTGGAAGGACTGATGCTGAAGCTCCAATACTTTGGCCACCGGATGCAAAGAGCCAACTCTTTGGAAAAGACCTTCATGCTGGGAAAGATTGAGGGCAGAAGGAGAAGGGGGCATCAGAGGATGAGACGGTTGGATGGCATCACCAACTCAATGGACATGTGTTTTTGCAAACTCTGAGAGATGGTGAAGGACAGGGAAGTCTTGCGTGCGTGCTGCAGTCCTTGGGGTCACAAAGAGTTGGACGTGACTTAGCAACTGAACAACAACAACAGTAATTTTGCATTGAATACCTCTTGAGGTACATTGATATTCAGCCATCTCAACCACCTTGTAGAAACTTAATATGGTTTCAAGTTTAATTATGATTTTCATTTTTTGAAAAATAAGCACCATTCTGTACCAAATCCCTAACTCAGAAATGTTTTTATGATTTTCTATCCTATGAGGAAATATGTATTTTTCAATTTTTTGGATCACATTTATAGTATTGTAAAGAAGCAGTGTCAGAAATGGAATTGTTAAAAATCAGCATTGTAATATTCTTAATACTGGGAGGGGAAAAACATAGCCAAAGTTTTATTTTGGTATAAAAATTAGCAACAAAATAGCTAACAGTGATAAAACTCTTCTCTCTCCAGGGCCAAGGAATATGAGAGTTTATTGGAAGCAAAAACTTTTGGTTCGGACTCACCCTATAAAGCAAAGTGAGTATTTTAGCCTATATTTTTTTATTTGTCTCTTTAGTCTCTGCCTATAACAGAAGTTTACCTGAACCATTATCGTTCGCTTGTGGTCGTAGACTTTTGTATCTGATGCCTAGGATTTTATTCTTCTAACACCATATATCCAACTGGGGATGATTTTGCCAGAGGTCATTTGTCTGCATCTGGGGATATGTGATAATATTTTTGTTATCACAGATCGGAAACACTGGTGCAGCTGCCATCAAGTGAGTAGAGGCCAGGGATGCCATTACACTTTTTTCAGTGCGTGAGATAGTCCTCCGCAGCAAAGGAGTATCTCATTCAAAACATCAGTAGTGCTGAGGTAGAGAAACCCTATTGAACAAAGCAAGTTTCGCCAGGGCTGTACTGATTCCTTACTCTGAGGAGATCTCATTCAGGATTGTTGCAGGGGCCACTTGACAGATAAGGATTTAGACTCCACCATTGGGTGTAAGTGTAATTTCTAGGTGTACTAGCTAAGGAAACAAAAACATCATCATTTTGTTTGTCTCAAATAGACTGCCAATAGCAGTGCAGCGAGAGAAGGGTACTCATATAATACTGCTGTTGGGAGTGCAGATCGGTATAGTCTTACTGGAAGGCCGTGTGAATCTGGAGCGCAGGATGGCCACTTTGGTTTTCTTTTACTTTTAAGATCTTTTATTCATTATATATAAGATTAAGTTCCAGTACTTAAAGTTTTATTTTTTAATTATAGTTGTTTATAATGTTATGTTAGTTTCTGATGTACAGAAAAGTAATCCAGTTATACATACATTGTTTTCAGATTATTTTCCATTATAATTTATTAGAAGGTACTGAATGTAGTTCCCTGTGCTGTACAGTAGGACATTGTTGTTTCTTTTGTATAGTTTGCTCGTCCCAAACTCATCTGATTTATCCCCCCGCTACTTTGGACATCCACTTTAGACTTCATACTGCCCAGTGAAATAATGAAAAATGTGTGCAAATATTTATATACAAAGATAACTATTTTTGTTACTTTCAATAGTGAAAAACTCAAGAAACAACTTATATGCCACAGATGGAGGAATATCTATAAGCAGTGGTTGGTATAGATTATGCAATAGCATTTTAATGTAGCTGTTATTTACATTTGTAATAGAAATATTCTTCCCTGTCAGAACTAAGACACCCATCAGGTAATACTTTATTACAGTTTTGGAGCTATGAGCCATTGTTATTTTAAAAGAAAAACAGAAGTATAAAATATTAAAGACATTAACAAAATTGTCAAGATTACGATCATACTGTATATCTGTAAAACCCAAGAGAATCAAATGAAGAGCTAGTCAAAACAAGAGAATCAATTCAGTAAGATGGCTGATTTCCAAATTTATGTGACACTGTTAATAATAGGTGATGTTTACTGAACCTTTACCTTATGCCAGGCTCTTTACATGTGTTGACTCATTTATTACTCACATCAACACAGTGAATTTCATGAGGAAACTAAGCCCTAAATAGAGTAAGTAACTTGCCTAAGGTTATGCAGCAGCATATCTAGGATACGAAAGTAGTAGCTTTTCTTTATGATAATCAGATAATATAAATATCATTTATAATAGCAATAAAAATAAACTTTTAAGAATAAACAAGAAATATGAAGGCTCTACAAAAATAAAAGCATAAAATGTTAACAAGGGATATAAAAAAATGACTAATAAAAGACAAATTGTACTCTTGGATAGAAGACAAAGTATAGTAAATTCTCTTTAAATTCTCCTACAAATATGTGATTTCAATAAAAGAACAACCTTCTTAAAGCTAGAGATAGAAGCATTTTAAAGAACATACAGAAAAATAAAATTTCCAGGAAAAATATTTTTAAAGAGGGGAAATGAAGTAGGATTCAGCTAACAGGTGGTTAAAATAGTTTTGCATTGGCATGTAAATAATAATACAAATTAATGGACTCGGTTTTAAAAAACAATCTAGAAATGGATCCAAAATTTGAGGAAATTTAATATATGACACAATATAGTGTTGGCAGAGATGGCCAGAAGTTGCTGAGCCATTCCTGAAGGCATGGCCCTTTGCAATATAACTTTGCCACCTCTCCATCAACGAGTGGACTCTTACTAACCTTACTCTTGATTTTGGCCTTTTGACTTGTTCTCATCCCTAGTCTACTGCAGAAGCAGTATGTGACTTCTGAGCCTTCAGAAGTCTTGAAGCTTTTGCTCACAACTTTGCTTTCTTGTTCCCCTCTGACTGCCATGCAAGGAAGCTTGGGTCAGCCTCCCTGATAACGGATCATTTGGTCATGGTGAATAATCCTTTTAATATGCTGTTGAATTTGTTCGGCTTGTTCTGTTGAGGGTTTTTGCATCAGTGTTTTTGCATAGTGTTCATCAGTGATAGGGGATATCAGGCCAGATCAGGCCTCTGCTTGTGATGTCTCATTGGCCAAGGGAAGTCATTTTGTCAAGTCCTTAGTCACTGTATGAGGAGACTATTAAGTCATGGCTATGCATTGGAGAAGGAAATGGCAACCCACTCCAGTGTTCTTGCCTGGAGAATCCCAGGGATGGGGGAGCCTGGTGGGCTGCTGTCTCTGGAGTCACACAGAGTCAGACACAACTGAAGTGACTTAGCAGCAGCAAGATATACTTCAAGGGGGACCTTTAATGTAATAGTCTGTTATACAGCTCTCTGGATTCTCCTCTTACTTGACTAACTGCTCTTCTTCATTACCTGTTGCCTCATTGTTTCTTGCCTCTTTGAGCTCTGACATTAGCATGCCTTTGTCCTGAGAGTTCAGGTAGAGAATTACTCTGTTGGTAATCTCATTTATTTTCATGACTTTAAACAACGAGTATCCAGATGGACTTTAAATTCATGTCTCTAATCCAGACCTGTCCCCAGAGCTCCATTGTACAATATCCAGCTTTCATGTTAGCATTTCCACTTGGATGTCTCTCTGTTCACTTGAATGCCTCAGGTGAACATGTGTCAAGGTCAACTCCTAAAATTTGTTTCCAAAATTTACCCCTCCTATTTCTGTTTATCTTAAGAAATGGCAGGTCCGTCCTTACATTAAGTCATCTAAAACTTTAGAGTCATCCTTTTTCTCAAAAAACTTAATTATTGTAACTGATTGAAATAGGTAACCAAAAAGGAGATGGAAAGACATGTCTCTTTATAAAATTATTCTATTTAATAAATGAAAAGGACTTTCTCCAGTTTCCCTTCCCCCTTCCAGAAAAATTCAGTCCTATTATTGTTAGATGAGAGCACCACCAAGCAGCCATCTGCATGGGCTGGATGACTGGATGCGGCGGGGGCAGAGGGGTGGCTGTCAGAGCCTGAGTGGACCAAGGAGGGGCGGCCCGGAGTGAAGGTTCAGAGCCGAGCAGAGTACGGGAGCTTCCGTGTGGGGCAGGACACCATGGCCTGGCGTGGGGAATCAGAGCCCAGTGAGGAGGGCAGAGCCATGGACTGTCATCCTTGCCCAGTCTGTCAGGGGAGCCTTGTAAAGGCTGTGAAACCCATGCATGGGTGAGAAGAGCAGAGGAGACCGGTGTGGGCAGTCAGAGCCAAGCAGGCAGATGATAGTGTGCATAAACAAAGATGGGTGATATGTCAGATGGGTATGTCAGGATATGTATGGGTGATATGTTGTTCATATAAGTAAATATATTAAGGATGTTGGAAGACATATTGCTCACTGTTAGAGAAGAGAGTTAAAAATTAGACTCAAGGAGAACAGAAAATCCTGCAGTGATGAATTGGAATTGTGGATATAAGTTTTAACTTGTATTTTCCAACATATATGTAGAAATAAATATAGATGTAAATTGTAGGGATACACACACACACACACACATGACCTTGGAACAATGCAGAGTGGGGTTTAGAGGTACTGACCCTCTGAGCAGTCAAAAATCTGCCTATAACTTTTACAGTCAACCCTTCTCCTCTGAGGTTTTACATTCATGAATTCAACCAACCATGAATCCTGTGGTACACACATAGTGTAAAACATCTGTATAAATGGACCTATACAGTTCAAAGCCCTGTTGCTCGGGCATCATCATTTTGTATATCTAATTATATATATTTTATATTTATTTATATAAAATAATGTACACACATTTTCTAGATCTTTCCACTATGGGTGAGGGCCTGGGAACAGCAGCACCTTGATAGCATTGAGCACGTCAATATGAAGTGTGAGGATGACATAGTTCCCTGAAAGGGTAGATGGGTTCTTTATTCACAAGAAAGGATGCTGGAGGCAACAATGAAAGATGTTCCATATGGGAGGCAATATATGCACACTGGCTTTTTTCATTTTATATGAGGATTTCTTAAACTCTTACATTTAGAAATACAGGCTTAGGCATATAATTTAAAAATGGAAGGGGAACCTGTAGCCTTAAATTTAAACTGTGTACCTCTCAAATAGAGAAGGTTTAAAAGAAAAAACGGAGGTTAATATATTTATGTCTTCCTGCCCATCACACTAAAGAACAATGTTATTTCCTAACATGGACCTAGTTTCCCTTCTTACACTTGTAAATCTTCCCAATAACCCTAATGAACCTCCCCAAACTCTATTGTGATAAAAGATAGGGTTCCTTACAGAGGAGCTGTTACATTTCACATTCACCAGTAACAGATTTGAACTGAGAATTGTTAAAATGTGTTCAAATTTTTAGAAGAAAATATCTGACCTTAAAAAATTCTCCACAAAGCCATTTACCTGTCAGATACTTCTCATGTTCTGGGGTAGGAATTACGAAGCCTTTAGTTTTTCTTTTCATGCTAGAAAAATTATCTGCCAGAATTTACACAAATAGCAGTTTCTGTATTAAAAAACTGCACCCTCTAAACAGCTCCTGTTCTTGCCCTGTAAGGAAACTATAACTTTCAGGAATTGAGTCCTGTGACATTCAATCATTATTTATAGTATGAATCAAAATCGAGTGCTTTTTTTCTTGAGAGGAGCTATGTTATTTGTGGTACTTGGTGGAGGCCAGGAATGAAGCAGAGGTTTAGCTCATGTTACCACAGCATCCCCTTCATTTGGCATTCTTCCTTGAAGGGTAGGTTCATATGAGTCCCAGATTTGATTTACCTCAGGGTGAAATATGAGCCTCTTGTATTCTGTGAATTAAAATGGTCCTTGTGCCTCTCTAAATACCCCTGGTTTTCAGTGGAATGTGAGCATTCTTGGTAAGAGTACTGCTAGATTCATATGCATCTGTTGCTGTGGCTGGATATTTAGTTACATGGTGTGCAGGCTTTATTCAGCCAAGAGCTGAAGTGGCTACTTATCTGTCACACAATGGAGTTTGCTGCCAATATTCGTCCACATGATAAGGTCAGTTACTTTAATCGGATGGGACTCTAGCCCACTTTCGATTAGGAGGAAAAGGACTATGTTGCTCTTAGTCTATTTTTGTATTTTTTGATATTCTCGAAATGTTAGATTGAGACTTTCTGTCAGCAAGTAGTAATAAGAGTTGATTATTTATTGATTATTTATTCAATGTCTACTTTAGTGAATGATGTTAGGTACATTACATTAATTATCTCTAGTCTTCACAAGCTCTGAAGAAAAAAATACATGTATATATAATCTCCACTTTTAAGTTGAAGAAATTGAGATTGAGTATTTAAATAACCTCCCCACAGTTTACATAAAGCCAGAATTTAAGCACAGGTATTTCTGATTTTAGAGTTTGTATTTGTTCTGTGACTTATCAAAGTAAACTCCATATGGATAGTTTAGATTTAAATTGGGGTTCACAAGTGCCTTTTGAACTGCCGTTGGTATTGTATTCTTTGAGGAATTAAAGATTTTTATATAAATAGATGAAATTGTGTTCTAGGATATTATTCATTTGTGAATAAAATATTCTTATTGAATTGATTAGATGGTGTGTAGATAAAGCATGAAATCTGAAGATGAAAGGCATAGGTTCCTAGTTCCAATAGTGCATTTACTAGCCATGAAGCCTTGGGAAAGTCACTTCATCTTCCTAAGCCCTAGCATTCAAACAGGGATGGATAATGTTTTTCAGAGGACAAATAAGATCATATACATGAAAGTATTTCGTAACATAGAGATTATGGATATTATTAAGATTAGTATAAAGAACTTAGACCATGTATCAGTACTTCTAGAGTGTACTTATGTAGCGGTGCTATGGATAAGATGGTGAATGGTTCCACAACAGCCCTCTCTCATAAGGGTGATGTTGTGCTTCTGCACGGTTCAGTATGATAGCTTCTAGCCACACATGGCTGTTTAACTTATTAAGATTAAGTTAAATTAGTTCTTCATACCAAAGCTCCTTCACTCTAGGGCCTGTGAGCCACAACTGCTGAGCGTGTGTGCTGCATGTACTAAAGTCCTAGAGACCCTGCTTAGGAAAAGGAGTACGTCAAGGCTGTATACTATCACCCTGCTTATTTAACTTACATGCAGAGTACATCATGAGAAACGCTGGGCTGGAAGAAGCACAAGCTGGAATCAAGATTGCTGGGAGAAATATCAATAGCCTCAGATATGCAGATGACACTACCCTTATGGCAGAAAGTGAAGAGGAACTAAAAAGCCTCTTGATGAAAGTGAAAGAGGAGAGTGAAAAAGTTGGCTTAAAGCTCAACATTCAGAAAACGAAGATCATGGCATCCGGTCCTGCCACTTCATGGAAAATAGAAGGGGAAACAGTGGAAACAGTGTCAGACTTTATTTTGGGGGGCTCCAAAATCACTGCAGATGGTGACGGCAGCCATGAAATTAAAAGATGCTTACTTCTTGGAAGAAAAGTTATGACCAACCTAGATAGCATATTGAAAAGCAGAGACATTACTTCGCCAACAAAGGTCCGACTAGTCAAGGCTACGGTTTTTCCAGTGGTCATGTGAGAGTTGGACTGTGAAGAAAGCTGAGCACCAGAGAATTGATGCTTTTGAACTGTGGTGTTGGAGAAGACTCTTGAGAGTCCCTTGGACTGCAAGGAGATCCAACCAGTCCATTCTGAAGGAGATCAGTCCTGGGATTTCTTTGGAGGGAATGATGCTAAAGCTGAAGCTCCTGTACTTTGGCCACCTCATGCGAAGAGTTGACTTGTTGGAAAAGACTCTGATGCTGGGAGGGATTGGGGGCAGGAGGAGAAGGGGACGACCCAGGATGAGATGGCTGGATTGCATCACTGACTCAATGGACGTGAGTCTGGGTGAACTCCGGGAGTTGGTGATGGACAAGGAGGCCTGTTGTGCTGTGATTCATGGGGTCGCAAAGAGTTGGACACGACTGAGTGACTGAACTGAACTGAGAGACCCTGCTTAGAAACGAGAACCCACCACAAGGAGAAGCTACCGCAACTAGAGAGTAGCCCCCACTTGCTGCCACTAGAGGAAGCCTACGCGCAGCAATGAAGACCCTGTACAACCAAAAATAAATGAAATAAAATGGTTACTTTTTTTCTTAAGTCCTTCATTCATACTAACTGTCTTTCAAGTGCACAATAGGTACATTTGGTCAATAGCCACCAGGTTGTACATAATAGGTATGGAACATTCCCGTCATTACCAAAAATCCTGTTGTCAATCTCTGCGTGAGAGAGACTTGTGATAGTGACTTGAAGGAATAGATCAGAGAAAGCAGTGTTTGAGCTAGGAACTTAGGGAAGAATAGGATTTTTCTGGAGGTGGGGCAAGTGTTTCAGAAGGAATTAATAAAAGAGCATTTGCAAAGACACTGAAACAGGGAAAGCAGGATTTAGATCCAGAAAGACCTCATGCATATAGAGCCAGTGTGGTAAGATTAGCCCTACATGGGAGGAATCCGTCTTCCTCGATTGTAATAGGAAAAATAAAGGAGAGTATGGGTGAAATGCTCACATGCGTATAGATTTTCGGCAGAAAGTGAGGATTTCTTTATTCCAGTAGCTTCCATTTTCTCTATGAAATGTAAAACCTTCTTGTATGAAAGCAAGGGGGAGAAGGAAAAGAGTGGAATTATGAGGAGATGGAGCAATATATGAAGTCTTTGTGGAAGAGTGCAAGAGGGAGCAGACTTGGACAAACTTATTAGTAAGATTCTGAAGCCATAGTCATACCAGTCTTTTGTATGGTATGAGTTTTTCTCAGTATCAGAAATGGAAACAGCTGGCAGATGTTCACTAATCCAGCTAAATTAACGTTTGCAAGACACCGAGAGGGATGCCTGGCCCACTAAATAATTGTTGGTGATTGTTACCCTAACTGGGGGTTAGCTGTAGAAGTAACAGAACAACAGAGAGGGAATGTACCACACGTTTTACAAGGCAGTGATTATAAAGAAGGCCAATGGAACCAGTCATAGGTAAAAATGGAAGTAGGGTAAGAGGGAAATGGCATATAGGGGGAAAGTGGAGAGATCTAGGATGGTCTCTGGTGAGTGTCTGTTGGTAGGATGCTCAGGAGAGTAACAGGACAGGAGGAGAAGATTGCTCAAAGAATGAGGTCTGTGAAACAGAAGAAGTAAAGAATCCTATGAAATATGTGTTATTTTTGTGCGTGCTAAGTCACTTCAGTCTAAGTCTTTGCTACCCCATGGACTGTAGCCCGCCAGGCTCCTCTGTCCATGGGATTTTCCAGGCAAAAATACTGGAATGGATTGCCATGCCCTCCTCCAGGGGATCTTCCCAACCCAGGACTGAACCCACATCTCTTATGTCTCCTGCATTGGCAGGCGGGCTCTTTACCACTAGAGCCACCTGGGAAGCCCCAGGTGTGTTACGTGTTATTCTTGGTGAAAAGCAAGTAAAAACAAATGCTCTGTTGTCTAAATGACATCAGCAGTGACAGGAAATCCTCAAATTGCTTATAAACTGGAACATGGGGAATTTGACATTCTGAGAATTTACAGTGCTTATAATTACCCTAAAGATTTACATCAAAATATGAAAACCTGCTCAGGCTCCTCTCCTCATTTTCTCTGCCATCATACTCTGACCTTTCCCCATCATCAAGTCTGTTCTAGTGTAAGAGTAATGCAGAAACTGATGGCAGCAACTGCTCCAGCTGATCCTGTGGACGGACAGTACTGTCCTCTAGGTCTGTTTTGTGTCACAAAGACTAGATTGGTGTTTGTGAATATAGAGTAATACCGGCCTTAGGAGTGGTTTGTTTTTCTTTTCCTTAGGTACTCTGTGAAGCAGCTTCTAATATAATAATGAAAGTAACTTTTGCTTAAAAGTGTTCTGGAAAGTGAAATATTGTAGCCTAATTCATTCATGTCATTCTTCTCTTTTATTTTGTATCCAAGGCTTCAGCGGTTAGCCAAAGATCTTCTAAAACAACTACAAGCACAAGACAGTGGCTCATGGGCAAACAACAAGGTTTCTGCTTTAGATCGGACCCTTGGTGAGGTCGCTAGAATATTGGAAAAAGAGGTATGTAACTCATCTCTCGCCTCTGGCCATAATCTTTATGTTTCTTTCTCATTATGACGGGCCATGGTACTACAAGGCAGACTCTACGTATATGTGTTTCTTTGGTGTTTCCAAAAGCTGGTCAACCATTGGTGGATATTTTTTTCTTTTTGTTCTTATAATATTGAAATTGTTTTTAGTTGTGTTAACTGAAGTCCTCTATGGCAAAAATGCATTCTTTACATTGTAGTTTTCTCAGTCATATTTTTTCTAACATGACATTCTATTTTAAATAAAATCAGAGTAATAAAGATATACAGTTTAAGGGCAGAAAATATAAGACTTTGAATTATAAAGCTCATAAATCACAGATTTTCACAAAACACCAGTTTCCTTCCTGTTTCCAATAGAAGATTTGATAGTTTTATTTAATGACTTATCGTCATTAAATGTTTCAGTGACCGTTTAAAAAATCCTTAATGGTTTTAAAAGTATTTATTATTCACTATAGAAAATTTTAAAGGAACAAAGAAGAAGTAAAACTCCCTGTAATATCCAATATTGACATTTGTGTTTTTTCTAATATTTTACTGTACATTTTTATAGTATTTTGTCTTGCTAATTTTATCATAAATATTTTATCATGCCTTATAAATTCGTTTTAACTGAATGAACATATCACAATTTATACAATTTATATCACTTAGGTGGTTTCTAATTTTTTTTGTTTAAGATGATGTTCATCTTTGTTTATTAGCTGCAATTTTTGTTTTCTTGGTTTAAACTGTATTATGTTATATTTTATATATATGAAAAAATGTAATAAAAATTACATAAATGCAATGGGTTATGATTTCATGACCAACCCAAGAACTAAGTTGATCCCAGTATATTTATTATTTATAGTTCCCATTGGATTCCTTCCTTACCCCATCCCCCTGCTCCCTTTCAGGAAATACTGTATAGAATTAAAGGGGTATCCTTTCTTTGTTTTATAAAAATAGTGTTATTGATTTATCACATAAATGTATATTTAATTAATAGATTATTTTGTTTTGCTTGTATTTGGCCTTTATAAAATATTACACTGCAGACTTCTTGATTTTTTTCAATCAAAATTATGGCTCTTAAGTTTTATTTAACCTTATAAATGTAGCTATTTTTCATTTATTTTCTCTGTTGTACAGTGAGTACTACATTGTGTTAGTACTACAGTTTTTTATATCATTCTCCTGACAATAGATGTTCATTTCAGGATTTGATGTGTGTGTGTGTGTGTGTGTGTGTGTGTGTGTGTGTGTGTGTAGACGGGGGTGATTGGAGAGAGGGAGAGAGGTAAGGGGCCGTGTGTGTGTGTGTGTGTGTGTGTGTGTAGACGGGGGTGATTGGAGAGAGGGAGAGAGGTAAGGGGCCGTGCTGCTCAAACAATTTCTGTATTAGAACAATTCAAGAAGAATTTCTCTAAAGCAGGGAAGGAGCCTCAGACTTTAGTCTGCATCAGAATCACCTAGAGGACTTGTTAAAACACCTTGGATTTCTGATTCAGTAGATCTGGAGTGGGTCCCAAGAATTTGTGTTTCCAGTAAGTTCCCAAGTGACATTGATGCTGCTGGTCCAAGGACTGTACTTTGAGAGCTTGCTCTATTCTAGGCAGTATGCCTCAGCGGCAGAATTGCTAGGTTTTCAGTCATATGAATAACCAACTTTACAAGACAGTGCTCAGCTGCATTTTGGCGTCAAACAACAACCCCTTTAGGAACTGAAAGCAGCGTACTCACTGTGACATGGCCGCAGAGCCATGTGGAGTCAGTTCTTTTGTGTAACATGTCCTTTTCAAAGTATGAGAGCGTTCAGAAACTGGTAGTTGTCCAGCATGTACTGGATGGAATGTTTAGAGGTTTTATATGCCTTGGGGAAATCTCTAATTATTTTAAAATTAGCAGATACTGATTATTTTCTTTTTGTTTTTAAAAAAGGGTACTTATACTTTGAAATAAAAGGCATTGCTTGAAGATACTACCATGTAAACTTTATCTTACGAATATTGTTTTAGATTGAAGTAGTCACAGAATTTTTTAGGAAAAAGTAAAATGATCTGTGTAAGAAAGGTATTCAGTCTGAAAATCTAGGTAAAGTTATTTCATTCACAAAGGGGCAATTTACCAGAATACCACTGATTCCTTATAATTTGAGGGAGAAAAATGTTGTCTGGCTCCCAGTCTAAATGGTCTGTGTCAGGAACCTTGCTGTAAAACTGTCCTCAGAGTATACACTGCAGGACCACCTAAGAGTCTAAACTTACCTACAATAAGATCCTTTTGCAACTTTTAGAACTAAAATCCTTTTTACTTTGCCAAGACAGACACACTTTATGTGAAATCCTGTTCACAGAGTTATACTGACATTTCAGTGTAATTCAGCTGATGGTATTTATGATTTCAGTCTAGGAATTATAAATAACCATTCCTTTTTGTTTGGAAAACTGCCTGGAGTAACAAAATCATTAGCGTCAAAGCCAAGTACCCAGTGAAGAATTTGAAGACAGCCTAGAAGTGACAGGGGTGGGACTGGTGGAACTTGGGCAAGCGCTCACTGAGGAATGGTGAGATTAATCTTGAGGTCTTTGTCCTCTTAGTTTAGACCTCAGCACGCTGATGCTTTCTGTTACTGCTTCGGCACAGTTTCCCTTAGAAAATTTTTCTGGAGTTCTGAGAACTGTTTTAGGGCTAACAGATTAAAAGTGTGAAGCACAAAAGTGCTCCTGTCACAAAAGAGATTTGGAGACTGAGGAGATCTGGGTATTTTTGTGCTTACTGTGTGACTCACGTTCCTTCTGGCTTCTTAGGTTCTCTGATTCCATTCAGAAATAAAACATTTGTAAGCTTTGTTGTGTGATAATGCTTTTTAACAAACTGCGCCACAAGACGCTGCTTCAAGTATAGAATCTAATAGGAGATTTTCTCTTCACAAGGACTATAGCCACCAGGGAGCACACCCTGACATAATCCTGAACGGTCTCACCTGCCCTCAGAGACTGCAGGGAGAGTGCCTCAGCATGGTACAGAAGGGGTGACCATAATTCAGCCCTGGAGTAGACTTGCAGTCCAAATTCTCACACCCATACTCTTCTAAATGTTGAATTGAGTGTAGAGTAGCCCCAGACTGATTAGTAGCATCCCCTAGGAACCTGGCAGAAAGAAATGCAAATCCTAATTGGAAGAGGACACCTTTATCCTAGGCCTCAAGGCATTTCTGTGAAGTAATTTTATGAGAACAAGTGGCCACAGTCAGTCAAAACACAATCACAAAAGTAGATAAGTCATTATGAGTAAGCTCAAGCAGAAAGCAGAACTGCAAGACTTTATAAATACCAGTCACAGATCATAAAACTGTGTGTTGTGTATGTTAGGAAATAAAAGGATTGAAAATATCTACAGGTATGGACCTAACAATAGTGACACAGGAGGTAATTCAGAATAGTCCTCTCACTGATGACAGTTAATAAAGCTAAACAAACTATAAGCTGGTTCCGAACTGCTAATAGAGTAGTAAAGAATTACTGGTCCAAGATCTAGGAACATGACATTTTGGGGCTGGGTATAGTTGGTGATCAAAAAAAGGTGGATGAAAAGCTTGAGTAGTACTTTTAATAATATTGCAGAACTGATGGAGGAGAAACAGGAGCGTCTAGGGCTGTCAGTGCTAACACAGTGGCAAAAAGTCTGTGTTTTGGGTTGAGACTTTAAAGGACTGAATGAAGAGACAGGGTAAACAGAAAGTATGCCAGTCACTGCACAGACTGCAGCTAAAGGTCAAACCATCTGGGTGGCTGGGGAAATCCTGATTATTGAAAAAAAAAAACAGGGAAGTGATCTGGAATTGCTAATACCTGCAGGTACCTAACCAAAGCAAATAGAAAATCTACTCTGAAGGAAGATATTGTAATAATCAACCTAAGCCTCAACTTATTTCAATAAAGTGATTTTAAAATATATTTTCTGGCAGAGAAAGATAGTTAAGCATATAAAAGGCAAGACAACATGGATAAAAATCAATAGAAAGAAACAAATAGGGACTCTAGAACTATGCTTACTGTGTTCAAGGATATAAGTATTCATTTTTTAAAAAAAAGTATAGCACATTTGAAAGAAAATAGAAATTTGAGAACTGAATGTTTTTGTAATTAAAATTACAAAAACTGTAGATGAAATAACAGAATAAACCAACTGGAGAGAGAATTTGTGTACTGTAAGATAGGTCATAGGAAAGAATCCTGACTGAAGCACGGAGAGAAGATATGGAAAATACAGAGAAGAATGTAAGAGGCAAATAATATATGGTGAAAATACCTAATATATGTATAGTTATTCAGAAGGAGAGAAGTAGAAACATTATTTGAAGTAATTATCATTTAGAACTTTCTAAAACTTACAGATCAATCCACAGATTCATGAAACCAAATAAAATTCAAGCAGGATAAATTAAAAAGAAATCCACAGTCCACAGACATCATAGTAAAATTGAAGAAAATCATAGTGTAAGCCAATCTCATTCATGAACTTGGATTCAAATTTCCTAAGCAAATTTTGGCAAACCAAATCATGCAGTGTGTTAAATGAATAATATGTAACAACAAAGTTATGTTTATTCAAGATATGCAAGTTTAGATTATTGTTGGAAAATCAGTCATAGCTTATGTTAGTGGAAGAAAAAGATCATCTCAAAAGATGCAGTTAAAAAGCATTTGATAAAGTCATCACCAAAGCAATTCATGATGGTAAACCAGGAACAGAATGGAATTTCCTAATCTAACAAATTGTATCTGCCCCCCAAAAAAGCATAGCTGATATCATAAACTATTAAACAAGTTTAACAAAACCACTAGATACAAGGAGAGTATATAAAATTGTATTATGATGTCATCAAAAGAATTAAGTATGTAAGAGTAAATCTATCATGTTCATAGATTAGATTTTTTTGTATCTCTGATTTAAAGCTGCAGAAATTAATATGGTGTGCTGTTGGAGCAAAGGTGGAGAAAAAGAAAAATATAAACAGTCCTATTCTAATGTGTATGCTTGATGCATGACATGTGGGGGATTTGTTTATGTATATATGGAAAAAGGAGGTGGGGTGAAGCATTAGGAGAAAGTATGGTCTATTCTGTGAATGATGCTATGGTGATTAAATATCCTTATTTTTAAAAACTGAAACTTGACCTTAACTCACATCATAAACAAAAAATTCTAGGTTGACCTAAATGTAAATGAAAAAATAAAATTAGGAAATAACAGAAGAATGTCTTTTTGACTTTGGGGTTTTGCCTAGATAAGAAAAGTACAAAAAAGACATTAATCATAAAGGAAGGTGTTAATAAATTTGCATTAAAGTAGGAACTTTTATTCATCAAGAGACTCCAGGGAAAGAAAAGAATAAAAAAGAAACAGAATGGGAGAAGACATTTATATGTACAACTCACAAAGAAGAGTATCCAGAGCATATAAGGAATTCCTACAAATTAATGAGGAAAGAAAAACCCCAACAACAACCCAATAGGAAAATGGTCAAGAGAATGGCATTCCAAAAGGAGAAATTTAAATAGCCAATAAATAAATGCAAAGATAGTCAGTCTCTTTCGGAGAAGGCAATGGCAACCCACTCCAGTACTCTTGCCTGGAAAATCCCATGGCTTGAAGGAGCCTGGTAGGCTGCAGTCCATGGGGTTGTGAAGAGTTGGACACTACTGAGCGACTTCACTTTCACTTTTCACTTTCATGCATTGAAGGAAATGGCAACCCCCCCAGTATACTTGCCTGGAGAATCCAGCGGGGAGCCTGGTGGGCTGCCGTCTCGGGTCGCACAGAGTCAGACACAACTGAAGGGACTTAGCAGCAGCAGCAGCAGTTCCAGTTATATGAACTTCAAGAACAGACAAAGCTAACCGTACTGTTTTGGAATGTATACCTAGGTGGTAAAACTATAAAGAAGATTTGGGAAGTATTTCTCATAAAAATCAGGGTAATGATTGTCCAGAGAGGAGAGTGCTTGGTATGATCAGGGAGATTTACCTAAGGGGTTTCCAGATTCTTCTTTTTTCTTGACCAGATGATGATGTTATACTCAAATTACTCTTCAGATTGTGTTATGTATTTTCTTTTTTTTCTTTTCTGGCTTTCTATATGTTATGTTTCACAATAAAAATTACACTGAAAGTTCAAGTTAAATTGCTTCAAAGACACTTTTGTTGCACAAATGTTTAATTATTTCAAATAAGAGTTTTTAAAACATTCTTATATATGCAAAGGCACTCTCCTCATTCTTGCCATTGTATTAAATTTGTTCTAAGTAAATGTGATTTGTATTTGCATTGACTTTCTCAGTACTCTGCCACACTGAACATTACATTTAAGTTTGGATAGTAACAGCATCCCACAAGCTTTCTGTGGTTTATCAGTAACATGAGACATTTGTATGCTGTTACTATAAGTAAACAGTTTAAGCAGATGGATTGGACATGGATTTTGTCCAGTTGCCTTTCCTGACTTTTTTAGAATCCTGCCAAATTTAAATAGGGATTCAGCTGTAAGTCTCTTCAACCTCAATAAGTAAACCACATAGCTGACAGCATTCATAATTTAACTGAATTGAGAGATGTCAAATCACAATTGACTTTGTGATAACCTATAGCACACTCTGCCATGCTTTGGTGCTTTTGAAGTTCATCCTGCAAAATTCCACCAACAAAAAACTATAGAAGATAGAAAAGTAGAAACTCAGCCTCACCCCATCCTCTTCTTTCCTGCTTTTCACCAACTGAGGTTTGTGGCTATTCCATACATGCCTAGACTCAAAGAAGATAAACCACTAATCCCTAGGAGCTTTTTCACCCCAATTGTGTTCAGGCCCTGCTGGACACTGCCTCTTGTCCAGACCTCATGGTTGCATTAGGTTTTACTTCTCTTACTTTCAGCTGGAACTCCTCAGTTGTGAGAAACTGGAAAACATTCAGTTGTAGGATCCTTTCATTTCGATCGCCTCACTTACAGTGTTCTCACTTTATGGAGTTTCCTCATAGCAGCTGCCTAATAACTGTATGTAGCTTGTATGACACCCACATTTTGTCAGAAGGTGTCAAGTATATCTTATGGCCCAAAGTAAAATGAAAATGTTTCTCATACCTTCTTCAACTCGCTTGTTTTAGTCAACTAAATGGAATTGTTATTTTAAGAATCATGCGGATCTTTAATATGTACATGGTTTGTGTTTTTTTTTAAAAGAAACAGTGAAGGAAAGGGAAGAAGTTTATATATTTTGTTTTAGGTGTGGTTATATACGTATGTCCAATTGCCAAAATTCATCAAACCAAATACTTAAATCTCTGCATTTTATGTTAATTATCTCTCAGTAAGAAAAAAAAAAAATTAGGTGATCATGACCACAAAATAGTGTATATTTCAGATGATGAGGCTTGCCTTTATAAAAGCACACTATTTAGTCATCTCGTCTGAAATCACTTACTGTGGTTTCTTTATGAAAAGTCCTCTTTTAAAAGCAAATAAATTTGTTATAAAAATTCAGTTATGAATATTTGCACTGCTAGTTTACAGCAACATTTTTATACGACTTGTGATATTTTCTATTATGATTATGCAAATTATCTCTTTGTGGACTACTCTTAAATTCTTAAGAACCTCTTACATAATATAACATAGAAATTTATATAAAACACTTGCACTGAAAATTAATAATTATAACAGCAAAAAACCTGCTGACTACTCCTTGAGAAACATCATTGTCAGCATCTCAGAACCCTCCAACCCACCTACATTTATTTTGCCAATCATACATTTCTCTTAATATTTGGGTAAATTATTACTTTGGCTTTTTGGAAACCACTTTTTTTTATTTTATGATTTTGTCCCCTAAAGGCCCATTCTTAAATAATATATGTTAATTTAAACATGTCTAGTTTTGAACATTATATAAATGGAATGCTCTTCTCTGTAATTTGATGTTTTGCTTCTATCAAGATTATGTATTTAACAATTTATGTTGTTGTAAGGGGTTTTCCCATTGTTATATATTGTGTCATTATATAAATTTACCACAATAACATTTATCCATTTCACCACTAATGGACACTGGGTTGTTTTGATGAAATAAGTGCCTCTAAACATGTATCGTGGAACTCATGTGCAAGAATTTCCCTAGGGAGTGGAATTCCTGGGTCATATGGTATGTATATCTTTAATTTTTCTTGATAATGCTGTATTGTTTCCAAAATTATTACAAACGACTCTACTGCCAGCAAAGTATGAAAGTCCTTTCTCTCTTTCTAACACTTGATGTTATCAGACTTTAATTTTTGCTGATCTTGTAGGTATGTAGTACTCCTTGCTGGAGTTTAGTGTGCATCTCTTGTTTGCAGATAGGTTCGAGCACCTGTTTGTACTGCTTGGCCATTTGAATTTTTTTGTGGCATGCCTGTTCAAATCTTTTGCCCATTTTTCTACTAATTTATTTTTTATGTTCTGGTTACCAATCCTCGGTTGTCAAGTGTATTAAATACATACATTTCTGTTACTCAACTGTCATTTTACTCTCTTTTGGTTTTTTCTTTTTTAAAATTAAAATATAGTTTATATATTTATAATATTATATAAGTTACAACTGTACAATATAGTGATGCACAGTTTTTAAAGATTTTACTCAGTTTATAATATTGGCTTATTTCCTGTATTGTACAACGTATCCTTGTAACTTATTTCATGCATAATGGTTCATACCTCCTACTACCCTACTAAAATATCCCCGCCCCGCCTCTCTCCTGTAACCACTGATTTGTTCTCTCTATCTGTGTCTGTTTCTTTTTTATTATGTTCACTAGTTTGTTGTATTTTAGATTCTAAGTATAAGTGATATCAGATAGTATTTCTAGGTTTTAATATGAGAAAAGTTATTAGTATTTTATGGCTAATAGTTTTTGCTTATCTTTATAAACAGTTGCCCCATTCCTGAATCAAGAAGTCTTTTATATTTTCTTGCAGAAGTTTTCTAGTTTTGCTTTTACTTTTAGTTTATTATCCATCTGGAATTAATTTTTTGGCTTATTGTGAAGCTTAATTCCATTTTTTCCATCTGGGTGCTTAATTTTTTGAGCACCATTTCTTAAAAAAACTAGTTTTTCCCTGTTATTCTTTGGTGCCTCATCTATCATAAATCAAAGTTTTATAGATATGCATTTCTTCTATTTTTTGTTTTAATTTATTCTCTCCCCAGTTGTCTCTGATACACTGTTAAAACTGTCCATTAAATTCTTAATTTTAACCACAGTATTTTCCATGTCTAGAAAGCCTGTTTACTCTTTTTCACATCTGCTATAGCTTTTTTATAATTCCATGTTCTGTGCAGATATTTTTGAGCTTGCTTTTTATTTATACACAGAAGATATCATTTTACAGTCTATTTGATAATCTCAATATCTCACATCTTTATTTGATTTTATACATTCTTTTTATGCCTTAGTTCTTTTTTCACCTATTAATTTTTCATTACATACTGATAAATGTAATTGTGGAGAACTTCTGCCTCTATATTCATAGTGTACTAGTCTGGAATTTCTTCTGATGTCTTTGACTAACTGTGATATCAGGGTGATACCAACTTCATAGAATGAGATAGGAAGTGTTCCCTACTTCTGTTTTTTGGCGTACTTTGAGAAGGACTGGTGTTAATTCTTCTTTAAATGTTTGGTAGAATTGACCAGTGAAACCATCTGGTTCTGAGTTTTTCTTTGTTGAGAGATTTTTGATTACTGATTCTATCTCTTTACTTGTTACAAATATATTTCAATTTTCTATTTCTTCTTAAGTCTGTTTTAGTAGTTATCATATATCTAGGAATTTGTTCATTTCATCTGGGTTATCTAACTTGTTGGCATATAATTGATCATAGTATGCTCTCATAATCCTTTTATATCTGTAAGATCAGTAGTAATATCCCCACTTTCATTTCTGATTTTAGTTTTTTGAGTCTTCTCTTTTATCATTAGTTAAAAGTTTGTCAATTTTGTTGATCTTTTCAAAGAACCAATGTTAATTTTTCTGTTTGTTTTTCTATTCTCTATTTTATCTCCACTCTAATCTTTATTTCCTTTAGTTTAAGGTTATTAGCTTTGAGGTTAGTTTGCTTTTCTTCTTCTAGTTCCTTAAAATTTAGAGTTAAGTTATAAATTTGAGATCTTTGTTATTTTTAAAGCAAATATTTACATCTATAAATTTTTCTCTTAAACATCACTTTCAGTGAATTTCATAATTTATATTGTATTCATTTTCATTTATTTCAAAATTTTCTGATTTCCCTTGTGATTTCTTCTTTGACCCATTCATTGTACACAATGTATTGTTTAATTTCCACATATCTGTGAGTCCTTCAGACTTTCTTCTGTTACTGATTTCTGATTTCATTCTTTCGTGGTTAGAGAATATACTTTGTATAATTTCAGTCTTTTAAAATTTATTTACATTTGTTTATGGTCATTGTTGGAACAATTTTAAAAATAATTGAAAACGTAATATAATGGTGCCTTCCTCTGGAAATATTTTTATTTATTTTTGGTAGGTGCTAAGTATATTAATGTTTCTGGAATATCTTAATTCAGATTCAAGGCCAAAGGTTCCCTAGACCTCTTGGGGTGTCCTAACAAGCTGCAAGTATGTGGATTGGCTGGCTATCTTCCATTTCAGACTTATTATGAGGGTGAATCTTTTCAGTCTTGGGTGGAATGGTTAACTTGTGTCATTTTATAAATGTTTCTCATGGATCAGCAAAAGCAACTTTGAGGGCTGTGCTTCTGTGTCTTGATTTTTACCTTTTCCCGGATATTCAACTTGCAGTTCTCTTTCTGGTAGCTTTAATTTGTGTAGAATAATTTTTAAAAGCGTTTTATTCAGCTTTTTTGTCATTTTTCAACAGGAGAGTTTATCTTAATTGCTGGTTTCTCATTTTAGAATGAGATAGTCCTTCTAGTGCCAATTTAAATTATACTTTAAAAATAAATTATAAACTGGAAGGATATTGAAGTAATGTCTATAACATCAGCATTTTGGGGAATGGCTGTTAAATACTTAGGTTAGCTAGTTGTGTAACTGAGGATCAGCTTGTTTCATATTAAGCTATGTTGCAAATATATGAAAACAGCTGTGTGTCCCTTCCACTTAGAAAAGTATCACACAGAGGATTTAGTTTAAAAAGAGAATGCCTTTGCTGATGCATCAGTGAAGGTCCTTATTCAGAAAAGTATTTAGTTCATTGACCAGAACTATAGAACATTAGAGTTGTTTATAACTAAATCCCAGCTACACATTTTTGATGGTTATTTGTTATTTCTTCTTAGAACTAGGGGCTTCCCTGATGGCTCAGTGGTAGAAAATATCCCTACCAATGCAGGAGACTCAAGTTCAATCCCTAGGTAGGGAAGGTTCCCCTGGAGAAGGAAATGGCAACCCATGCCAGTGTTCTTGCCTGGGAAATCCCACAGACAGAGGAGCCAGACGGGCTACCGTCCATGAGGTCACAAATAGTAGGATGCGACTTACTGACTAAACAACAAAAACAGCTTAGAATTAGATAGAATGTGTTTTGTTGTTGTTGTTGTTATTGTTGTTGTTTTTAAGGAGAGCTAAGCATGGTGTTGGAGAAGACTCTTGAGAGTCCCTTGGACTGCAAAGAGATCCAACCAGTCCATTCTAAAGGAGATCAGTCCTGGGTGTTCTTTGGAAGGACTGATGCTAAAGCTGAAACTCCAGTACTTTGGCCACCTCATGTGAAGAGTTGACTCATTGGAGAAGACTGTGATGCTGGGAGGGATTGGGGGCAGGAGGAGAAGGGGAGGACAGAGGATAAGATAGCTGGATGACATCACCGACTCGATGGATGTGAGTTTGGGTGAACTCCGGGAGTTGGTGATGGACAGGGAAGTCTGGCATGCTGCAATTCATGGGGTCGCAAAGAGTCAGACACGACTGAGCGACTGAACTGAACTGAACTGAAGCATGAGAAATCAAAACCAAGTTCACTACTTATCTAGCTAGGTAAATGCCAATATACTGTCATTGCCCACCTTTCCTTAGCTAAGGGAGGCTTCTCAAAGCTATTAGATACAAAAGTACCCTTCCCTGGAATGTCAATTTTATACAAATATTAGAGACCAAAAAATCATTAAAAATTCTTTTACCTGCAGGTTTTTGTGCAAAAGATCATGTGGCAAATAATTGATAATATTTAACCAAGCATGTCATTTATTACATTAGGCAAGAAATGTCATGAAAATGATATTTGAGAGCCAGAAGTAGGACCATGAGTTATTTAATCTATATTTATGTTGCTAAATGCTGCTGCTAATATTAAGAACAAATTATTAGAGTTCTTTCTTCACTAACAAAGTTCTTATTGAGTACATTGTTGTTATGATTTAAGGAGATAGACAACACTGTATAAGAAACCCTTTCAGCCCAGCATATGATAAGAGTGATTTTACCTCTCAATAAGATGTGCTTTTTGAAGTTTCTGCCTGTAGCATCCCAACAGTATTCCATCATGCTACCTCTCTGGCAGTGTTCTGCTCTTGGGCTCACCTTAGTGATTGATTGCTGGATGCAGTGAGTAAACACTTACTGTTTTTAACTACATTTGTATAAGTCTGGGTTCTCGGAAATAGTGACACTAAAAAACGAGAAATTGCCCGTATAAGGACCTTGATACTAGCTGTCTTCAGTTCAGCTCTTTTTTTTTTTTTTTTACTTTAATAGACTCCATGGCAAATACCTTGTATGTAAGTAAGACAAGAAGAAAACTATTTTCCTCCTCAATAGTATGTAATATAAAACATTGCTTTCTAGTTAAAATAAGCATAGATGAGATCATGGAAAAGAATGCAAAATTTTTAAATTTTTGAAATAAAATTCTCATGAAGATGTTTCTTGCTGGTACTAAGAATACCCTGTTCCCCTTCATGTCCCTGAAAACTCACTATTCTTCTGACATTAGAAATTCTTAAATGAACATTTTGGAGAAACTCTACCTTGTAATAAATTAAATCATCTAGGTTGTCCTCTATCCCATCCTTAGGAACTGTGGAGAAATAAAGGATTGTTGAAAGTTACATGTGATGTTGGTGAAAATTGCACCATCTGTGGGCAGATACTAAGGAAGCAGATGAGAGCAGTGTTGAAAGCATGGACCTAGAACCTGCTGCCTGTTTACCTGGAAAAATTAATTAAGCAATCTGGGCTTCAGTCTTCCTTATAAGAAAAAAGTATAATGTTGACATGTCCCAAAGGATTGTGTGGCTGTTAAATGAAATAATGTATGTTAAACTCATGGCAACAATTAGGCATTCAGTAGATGTTGATACAATATAATGCAGCTATTAAGACCACAGGCTTTGTAGTTATAAGCCTGAATTCAAATCACAAATCAGCCATGTAAATAGTAGCTCTGTGAGCTTAGGTAGATTATAACCTTTGTAGGAAACTTCATTTTCTTCCTTTCAAAAATATGAGTAGGATTACATATCTCTTTTGTGAGAATAATTTAGTAGCAACATAATCAACTTATTTATTACAAGAATTAAAATATAGCATCTAAATTAATATAAACCATCATTTTAAATATTAAAGGAGAAAAACTATTAATAGAAACAGAAAAGACATAAATTAAAATTCAACAATTATTCCTAGCGGTTAACAATTTTAAAGATTTAATTTAAGAAGAGCCTAGTTTAGGATGGTTACCAAAAAACTGCCAAAGAACATCATATCTAATAATGAAACATTGATTCACTGTCCTGGAGGTCATGGCCAGCTCAATATAACAAGAAAAAGCAGTGCTGATAACTACCTGATGTGCACCAGTATAGCCAAGTGGATTGTTTGAAGTCATTTCTTCCTTTTGATTGGTTGATATCTGGTGAAATATGTTGCTAACATATCTGAATATGCCTGAGTACTCCATTATCTTATCCACACACACCCATATCCCCTGACCAGCTCCCACCGCATGCCCCTGACAGCAATGAGAGGAAACTTCTGCAGATGACTAATGAGCATCACAGAAAGCTGACTCAACTCTGAGGAACTGAGAAATCACCCAAATGTGAACATTCAGCACCACCCTAAGGAAAGCATTGGAAGGACTGATGATGAAGCTGAAGCTCCAAAACTTTGGCCACCTGATACGAAGAGCCAACTCATTAGAAAAGACCCTGATGCTGGGAAAGATTGAAGGCAGGAGGAGAAGAGGATGACAGAGGACAAGATGTTTGGATGGCATCACTGACTCAATGGACATGAGTTTGAGCAAGCTCCGGGAGTTGGTGAAGGACAGGGAGCCTGGCATGCTGCAGTCCATGGGGTCACAAAGGGTCGGACACAATTGAGTGATTGAACAGCAAGGGAAAGCAAAAGGGAGGCTGTCAGCACATGGACTGGCTTTGCAGGATCAAGAGAAGGCATATAATCTTTACAAGTTCCCTCACAAAAGGAACCAAAAGTGTGGAGCAAGTGTATTCATAGAAAAGTTCTGAGAAACCTTAGAATCACTAATAAAACTGACCAAGTTAATTTTTCCCCCAAAACCAGACTTCTTTACTGTGATGGCTTCTTTAAATGATAATACAGCAATGCAAGACATGAAAACAACTGAATGAACACAATTTTCCAGCAACTGACTCCAAAGAGATGGAGACCTAAAATTTAACCCGAGAAAGAATGAAAAGGAGTGAAGAAAACCTAACAAGAACCATGGTCTACCAGTAAGAAAAATAGTCTGCTTTATTGAGGCCTTCCCTGGTGGCTCAGACAGTAAAGCGTCTGTCTACAATGCGGGAGACCTGGGTTCCATCCCTGGGTCGGGAAGATCCCCTGGAGAAGGAAATGGCAATCCACTCCAATACTATTGCCTGGAAAATCCCATGGACGGAGGAGCCTGGTAGGCTACGGTCCATGGGGTCGCAAAGAGTCGGACACGACTGAGCGACTTCACTTTCTTTCTTTCTATTGAAGTACAAGTAGGAGAAGAAAGGGTCTCTTGAGAAGGTTTATTTAAGGAAATAATGCCTGAGAACTTCACAGTTATGGGAATTTGGAAAGACTTTTGTGTATCCAAATTCATGTAACTCAAATTGCAATCCCAAATAATCTTAAAGACACAAAATATAATACAACTGTTTTAAAGTCAAAGACAAAGAAAAATTTTAAAGCAGCTGAAGGAAAAAAAAGATCTTCACATACAAAAGACTGTTCCCCCCACCCCCAACAATAAGGCCATCAGTGCATTACTGTCAAACAAGAATACTGTACCCAGCAAAGCTGTCCTTCAGAAATGAAGGTGAGATAAAGACTTTCCCAAATAAAACCTGAGGGAGTTCATCACATTATCCCTGCCTTATAAGAAGTGCTGCAAGGAGTTTTTTAAAGCTCCTTTAAATGAAGGAATGCTAATTAGTGACAAGAAAATAGAAAACTGTCTAATAATGTAGTGAATGTTAATCACTTAAGTCTTGTATAAAACTTAAAGGACCAAAGTATCAGAAGTAACTACATTAGTCTGTGACAAGAGACTATTATAAGTTGTTTTACATAAATTTCATGGTACCCAAGATGCAAAACCCCCAAAATGGTACATACCAAAAGAGGAAGAAAAGGTAAGGGAACTACAAAGTAGCCGGAATACACTAAAATCACTTTAGCAAGTCCTTACCCATCAAGAATTACTTTAAATGTAAGCATTATCAATCAGAAAGTATAGAGTGGCTGAATGGATTAAAAAAAAAAAGACTTCAGTATATGCTGGCTGCAAGATTGAAAGCTTTCCCTCTAAGATAAGGAATAAGATAAGACTGCTTACTGTCACCACTTTTTTCCAACATAGTACTGGAAGACATAACCAAATAAATTAGGCAAGAAAAAGAAATAAAAATGAATTCAGATCATAAAGGAGGAAGTAACATTGTCTCTGTTGGCAGAAGATACAATCTCATATATAGAAAGTCCCAAGACTCTAAGAAAAGCTGTTAGAACTAATAAAATCACTGAAGTTGGAGAATACAAGATGAATATGCAAAGATCTGTAGTTTTTCTATATACTAACAAGGAAGTATTTGAAAAAGAAATAAAGGAATCCTATTTACAATGGCGTGAAAGACAATAAAAGACTTAGGAATAAGTTTAACCAAGAAAATGAAAAGATCTGTATACCAAAACTGTAAGAAACTGATGAAAGAAATTGAAGAAGGCACAAATAAATGCAGGGAGGGGGGAATCTCATGTTCATGGATTAGAAAAATTAATATTGTGAAAAATGTCTGCGTGGTACTTCCTTGCTGTTCCAGTGGTTAAGATTCCACCTGCCAATGGAGGGGACACAGATTTGATCCCTGGTCCAGGGACTAAGATCTCACATGCCACAGGGCAGCTGAACTTGTGCGCCACAACTACTGAAGCCCAGGCACCCTAGAGCCCATGCTCCACAATAGGAGAAGCCACCATAACAAGAAGCCCGGTCACCACAAATAGAGAAAATTCCACATGACACAACAAAGAGTTTGTGTGCCACAATGAAGACCTGTGCAGCCAAAAAATAAAATAAAATTCCATACTAACCAAAACCATCTGTAGATTGAATGCATTCCCTATGTAAAGCTATAGTAATCAAAAATAGTTTAGTGGGGGCATAAAAGCAAACACACAAACAAGTGGAGTAAAATTGAGACCCTAAAAATAATACATAAGAGTCAACTAATATTTGACAGGGGGGCCAAGAATAGTCAACAGGGATAAAGATAGTCTCTTCAAAAAGCAGTATTGGAGAAATTGGATAATCACATTCAAAAGAATTAACTCAAAGTGGAATGACAACTTACATGTAAGGCCTGAAGATGTAAAACTTCCAGAAGAAAACTGCCATGGGCGGAGTTCCTCATGCTGGCCCCCGGCATATCATGAGGAAGGAGGCTTGGCATACGCAAAGGCGTGATCAAGCCTCAGAAAACAACAAGGGAAAGTTGCTTGACGTTGGTCTTGGTCATGATTTTTTTGGATATGACCAAAATTTCAAGCAACAAAAGCAAAACTAAACAAGTCAGACTATATCCAACTTAAAGGCTTCTATGTAGCAAAAGGAAGAAGCAACAAAATGAAAAGGCATCTTATGGAATGGTAGGAAATATTTGCAAACCATGTATCTAATTAGGGGTTAATATCCAGAAAATATAAGAAACTCCTGCCACTCAGTAGCAAACAATAATAATAATCTGATTTAAAAATGGGCAAATGTACCTAAAATTGATATTTTTAAGAGCACATGAAATAGGCCAACAGGTTCTTGAAAAGATACATCATCATCATCATCATCATCATCAGGAAAGTATAATCAGACTCACAATCAAATACCACCTCAGTCTGTTAAAATGGCTGTTATCAAAAGGATAGCAATTACCAAAGGTTAGCAAGGATGTGGAAAATAGAACCTCATACACTATTGATAATAATAGAAATTGGTATAGATTGGTATAGGTATTATGGAAAGCAGTATGGAGATTCCTCAAAAAATTAAAAATAAACCTACTATATGATCTAGCAGTCCCACTTGTGAGTATATAGTCAAAGAGATACCTGCACTCCTGAGTATATTGCAGTTTTATCCACAATAGCTAAGACACTTGCTGTTGTTCAGTTGCTAAGTCATGTCTGACTCTTTGCGACCACAGGAACTGCAACATGCCAGTCTTCCCTGTCACAATCTGCTAGAGTTTGCTCAGAATTATGTCATTGAGTTGGTGATGCTATCAAAACCATCTCATCCTCTGCCACCCTCTTCTCCTTTTGCCTTTAGTCTTTCCCAACATGACGGTCTTTTCCAATGTGTTGCCTCTTCACATCAGGTGGAGAGAGTTTTGGAGCTTCAGCTTTAGCATCAAGAGTCAGTCCTTCCAATGAATATTCAGGATTGATTTCCTTTAGGATTGTCTGGATTGACCTCCTTGCAGTCCAAGGGACTCTCAAGAGTCTTCACCATCACCACAGTTTGAAGGCATCAATTCTTGGTGCTCAGTTTTCTTTGTGGTACAGTTCTCAAACATCCATACATGATTGCTGGAAAAACCATAGCTTTGACTATACAGACTTTTGTCAGCAAAGTGATGTCTTTATTTTTTAATATGCTGTCTAGGTTTGTGATAACTTTCCTTCCAAGGAGAAAGCGCCTTTTAATTTAATGACTGCAATCACCTTCTGCAGTAATTTTGAAGCTCAAGAAAATAAAATTTGTCACTGTTTTCACTTTTTTCACCATCTGTTTGCCATGAAGTGATAGAACCAGATGCCATGATGGTTTTGAATGTTGAGTTTTAAACCAGTTTTTTCATCCTCCTCTTTCACCCTCATCAAGAGGCTCTTTAGTTCCTCTTCACTTTCTGCCATTTCTTCACTTTCTGGTATCATCTGTATATCTGAGGTTGTTGATTTTTCCCCCGGAAATCTTGATTCCAGCTTGTGATTCATCCAGCCCAGCATGTCCACTTCTAACTGTTGCTGCTTGACCTGCACACAGGTTTCTTAGGAGACAAATAAGGTGGTGTGGTATTCCAATTTCTTGAAGAATTTCCCACAGTTTGTTGTGATCCACAGTCGTGGAAACAACCTAAACGTCCATCAGCAGATTAGCGGATAAAGAAAACGTGTGGAAATGTGCAATGAATGTTACTCAACCTATAAAAGGATAAAAGGAAATCCTTGCATTTGTAACAGCATGTATAGAGGACATTCTGTGTGAAATAAGTCAGAGAGGGAACAACAAATACTGTGTGGTCTCATGTGGAATCTAAAAATCAAATTTGTAGAACCAGAGAGTAGAATGGTGTTTGCCAGGGCCTGGGGTTTAAGGTAAATGGGAAGCTGTTGGTCGAAGAGTATAAACTTCAAGTTATAAGAGGAATAAGTTCTGGGATCTAATGTACAGTGTGGTGGCTGAAGTTAACTATACTGTATTATATATTTAAAAGTTACTAAGAGATTAGGTCTTAAAGGTCCCCAATTTCCCCACACATACACACACATAATGGTAAGTTTGTGAGATAAAGTGAAAGTGAAGTTGCTCAGTCGTGTCCGACTCTTTGCGACCTCATGGACACCAGGCTGCTCCATCCATGGGATTTTCTAGGCAAGAGTACTGCAGTGGGTTGCCATTTCCTTCTCCAGAGAATCTTCCCAACCCAGGGATCGAACCCAGGTCTCCCGCATTGTGAGATAATGAAGGTGTTAATTACCCTTATTGTGATAATCATTTCATAAAATATATGTGTATTAAATCAACATTTGTTTGATTAAACCAGGTACCATAAATGTGTACAATGTTGTGTGTCAATTATATCTCAATAAACCTGACAACTTTTGAAAAGTCCCCTCAGTGACTACTGAGGGGAAAAAAGCCAAGAATTAAATGAGGGTTTTTATTGTTGTTGTTGCTCAGTTGCTCAGTCGTGTCCAACTCTTTGAGACCCCATGGACTGCAGCACGCCAGGCTTCCCTGTCCGTCACCATCTCCCAGAGCTTGCACAAACTCATGTCCATTGAGTCAGTCATGCCATCCAGTCATCTCATCCTGTTTCATCCCCTTCTCCTCTTGCCTTCTATCTTTCCCAGCATCAGGGTCTTTTCTAATGAGTCTTTTTATAAGGTATAGTAAATGTGTGATGTTGGTACAACTACATAGTAGAAAATATTAGCCCAGAAACTATTTTACATATATAGGAGTGTGTATGTGTGTATAACACATAGATGTACACATATACATACGTATATAGAGGGAATCTTGGTATTGTGACATAAATTGCATATTCAGTAGTAGAGACAGAATGGACCCTTCAGTAAATGGGACTGGAACAATTATTTTTTCATATTAATCAATGAGTGGATGTATGTGTAAGTGAATTAAGTGATGGGATAAGACCACTATCTCACAAATTTGAAAATTGTGTGAAAATTAATTCTAGGATAAGTTAAAGTCCTGTATGTACAAAAGCAGAACTTTTTTTAATTTAGAAAAAATATAGTATATCTCCATGGGATTAGTTTGAAAATAATTTATTATCTCAAAAGTGTGTATAATTAAGTAATAAGATTGACCACATTGATGTGAAAAACAAAATTCTTCGAATAATAGCTTTGATAAACGAAGTTATACGGTATGACTGAAAAGATATTTGCAACACATATAACCAGAAATTGGACTAGAAGAACCTGTTAGTTTTCCTACAAATCAGTAGGAAAAGGTCAACCCATTAGGAAACTGAGCAAGTCATTAAAAATAAAAGAAATCCAGATGGCCGTTAAATATTTGGAAAGATGCTCAATGTCATTAATAATCAGATTTCTGTAAATTTAAACAAGTTACCATTTTACTCCCAGACTGGTAAAAACTGAAAATGGAAAATACTATGTGTTTGAAAGCATATGGTGAAAGGAATCCCTCATACATACTGGTGGAGTATTAATTGATACACTACTTTGTAGAGCAGTTTGGTGAGATCTGGTAAAGGAGAAACTTTGCAAGGCCCATTTGACCCCCACCCCCGCCACCCCTGCCAGGATTCTATTTGTAGTTTCATACTTTGGAAAAACTCCTGTACCAGGGTGCAGTGAGATCTATACAGGGATGTGTGTTGCATCCTCATTTTAACAGCATAAGCCTGAAAATAACCCACATGTCAATAGGTTATTGACATCAATAGGGGGATAGCAAGAGTAGAATGAACAAGTTGCAGCTTTGTTGTATAATAGAATACTATGGAGCAGTTCATTGCTTATTTATTTAACAAACATTAATGAACTTTCAGCTATGTACTAAACACTTTGGATACTGAGGACATGATGGTAACCAGCATGAAGTCTTTTAAATCGTCACTTAATTTCGGGCCATTACAATGAATGGAGGCAAGGAGTACATTCACTTTGTGGAGTCGTCACACTTTATGCTTATAATTTATGCACTTTTCTATATGTATCATTAAATGAAGCATTTACATTTTAATTTTAAAAATATTTATTCATTTATTTTGGGCTGCGCTGCGTCTTCATTGCTGTGTGTGGGTTTCAAAGAGTGAGGCTAGTGTTCCTTGGGGTGTGTAGGCGTCTCACTGCAGTGGCTTCTCTTTTCATGGCGCTTGGGCTCTAGGGCTCTCAGGCTTCAGTTGTTGTACTCAAGGGCTCTAGAGCATAGGCTCAGTAGTTATGGTCCATGAGCTTAGTTGCCCTGTGTAATATAGGATTTTAGTTCCTGGACCAAGGATCGAACCCATGTCCCCTGCCATGGCAGTCTGATTTTTAACCATTGGACCATCAAGGAAGTCCCCAACTCAGTGCTTTTTGACGTATTTGCAGAGTTGCATAACCATCACCACAAATGGTTTCATATCTTTTCCATTACCCTTAAAAGAAACCTTGTACCCATTAGCAGTCACTCCCCGTTTTCCCCTACCCCTTCCATCCCCGGCAACCACTTATCTACTTTCCGTCTATATAAATTTGCCAGTTTTGGAAATTTCACATAATGCAGTCATACAGTTTGTTGACCTTTGTGACTGGCTTCTTGCACTTAATATTGTCAAGGCCCATCCACATTGTAGCATGTATTAATATTCTGTCCTTTTTTGTTGCCAGATAATACTGCATTCTATAGATATACCACATTTAATTTTGTTGATAAACATTTGAGTTGTTTTTACTTTGGGGCTATTATAAATAATGTTGGTATAAATATTCATGAGTAAGTTTTTGTGTGGCCATGTGATTTCATTTTTAAGGGTGTTTGTATGTAGGAATAGAATTGCTTAGTTGTATGCTATATTCTAGATTTAACTCTTTGAGAAACTGGCAAACTTTTCCAAATTGTCTGTACCACTTTACATTCTCACTAGCAACATACGAAGATTCCAGTTTCTCCACATCCTTGTTAATTTCTGTCGGTAGATAGGTACACAAACAAATGTAGATATCCTAGATCGTGTGGAGTGGAATTTTGTGATTTTAATTTGCATTTCTCTGATAAGTAATAGTATCAGACGTGTGTGTATGTATTGACTGTTCATATATATATTCTTTGAAGAAATGTCTATTCAAATCCTTTGTCCATTTTTAAGCTGGGTTATTTATTATTGTTGAATGGTAAATGTCCGTTATATATTCTGGATCTAAATCCTCTGGATCTAAATCCCTCATCAGTAGTAGGACTTAAAAGTATTATAATTTTTCCCATTCTTTACGTTGTCTTTTCACTTTGTTATTGGTGTCCTTTGAAGCATAAAATTTATTTCATTTTTTTATGAAGTTCAGATTCTCTGTTTTTTCTCTGGTTGTTTGTGGATTTCGTGTCTTAATTCAAAATCATGGCTGAGGTCTTAGTTTTCATGGCTATCTTATGAATACAAGCCTTCCCAAAAGAGAAATTAGAAAATTATCTTTCCAGCCTCTCTGACAGCTTGGCACAGGCATATGATCTAAGTTCTTCCAGTTAGAAGCACACATGCCAGATTTCGCATCAGAGTCTAAGGTGGTAAGAAAGAAAGGCACTATCAAGAATTCATTTCAGTAAGAGTATCAGGAGATACCTCCAGTTCTCAGATTTCAACAGTGGCAGGAATTAGCAGTAGTTCAGTTCCTTCTGTCCACAGTGCAAAGTACAGTGCTATGCCCAGCAATTGCAAGCACAGTGTCTACACTGAAAGTTCCCTCTTGCCATCCTGAAATGAATCCATTTTGTGAGAATAGTAACTGCAAGTCTGTTTCCCATTACTTTAGATGAGGGGGAAAAAATCATATTTTAAACTCCCAATTCCTTAAACTATACTTAAACTATAAAGCACAGTAAAATGCATATATAAATGATAGACACAATGTAAAATATCCAAAACATCATAACAATTAATACGATTGTTAATATTTTGCTTTGCATCCAATAGCATGTTACATATTCCCTTTGTTTCCAGTCAGTGAACTTTTTGCAATATGTATATGTGCTCTGACATTTTATGAGTTCTGTCTGGAGTGTAATTCAACTTGCATATCATTGTATTTAAAACGTACGAAGTTTGGATTAGATATAAATTTTTCTGTGTATATATCAACTGAAAATCTTGTAATTAAAGATAAGTTTGTTCTATAAAGTTTGGATTTTAAAAACCAAGAGACATTGTACTAGGAGAATGTTATCCATAGAAACGTTGTTCAGAGGCATGCCTGTTTTTATTGAGCACTTGTAACATGCCAGGTACCCTGCAAGGGATATGATTTTTGTCTACAGACCCTTTTTTTTTTTTTCTGGTTCTCATACCTCTTTTCTTTTTTTTAACTTTATTTTACTTTACAATACTGTATTGGTTTTGCCATACATCAATATGAATCCACCATGGGTGTACACGTGTTCCCAATCCTGAACCCCCCTCCCACCTCCTTCCCCATTTTAAATAAAACATGGTTGTGTTTTCTAACCCTGTCCTAAATACCCAAAAAGTTAGTATTGAGGGGGAAATAAGCAGAAATTCTTTTTTCTTTAACCAGATGGGCTTTCCTACTCCTCTCACTTAATGAAAAATTATAAAACATCTCGTCAGATGAGTTCTAGATTCTAATCCTAGCTCTGTTTGGGCATAACCCTAGGCAAGTCACTTCCCTAGGTGACAATTTCTTTGCAGTATGAGAAGTAGACTGAATTGGATCTCTGGGGTTCTGTCCAGCTCTAAAATTATCTGACATTTTGCTTCAAACACATATATGTAAGTCATATAAGCAGAAAATACTCAAATGAGTGGAACACTTTTAGAGCTTCTCCCTTCTAGAATATTCAGAATTTCCGTCAATAGCTTGTATCCTGTAATTGCTTTCAGAAAAACCCCAGTGTTCCTCTTGTTTAGGAATGTCCTGATCTCATAGGATAGGAAGACAGTGATCAAAAATTGTTTTTTATCTATTTATTTTGTTAATTTAAAATATGTTACCAACAAGTATTAAGAAAAGGCACGTGAACCACAAAATTGATTATTAACTTTTCATCATATATGTTTCTAGGTGAAGGTCTATAATAAGAAAAGGGCAATGAGAAGATAAATTTCACAGTGTTAATAGGCAAGTCCTCTCTGGAGTAGTTTTTTCTTTTTCCAGGCATTACTCTGCCACTAGTGAAGTCTCATTATTTCTAAGTGTCCTAATCAATAAGGTCATGAAAGATTGATGTCAGGAGCTGTCACTGTGTTTATGACAAGAAGCATATAGAGTCATTTATAGGAGTGGGCAGTAATTCTCCTGTTAACTTGTAAGTCAGGGAATCAGTAAGCCCATCTTACATGTCTTTTGGTGGTGAAGAGAATCTCAGTGGTGTCCATCACTGACTGAGAAGGAGGCCAATATTGTTAATTGAATTTCCCTAAAGAGAACAAAAACATACCATCATGTCAGGGGAAAAGGAGAAGTAGAAAATCCATACAAGTCTCTGATATGTATGAGTTGGTTGCATTGATTTTCCTCTGCTAATGGTATGGGATGGATACAGAATTGTCCTCAGAAAGTAAGAGGTTGATTACAACAGCTCTTTTCCACTTAAGACTTTAAGGAGCAAACTACCAATGTTTCAAATAAAGATACATGTATTTTATTATAATTTTGAAGTAAAACATTTTAGTTTTATTTTATTAAAGTAATGTGTATGGTAGAAAAAATTTTTATTTCTATAACATGTTCATTGTTAAAAACAAAATTAACTAATATAGAAACAGAATAAGTGAAAGCTCCTTCCTCTTTCCCTCCTTGGCCCTCTTCTCAGATTTAACAGCTGTTAACAGTTAGGAAAATATCCTTCTGTATTTTTGGTTACTTCATATTCTTATGCATATACATGCATACACATTGTTTCTAGTTGAAAAATCAAGCTATATGTATTGTTAGTCCTTTCTTTTCAGATAGTAGCGTATTATCAATATTATTCCACATGAGCACATCATCTACCTGATTCTCACCATTTTAATTAGCTGGGCTTGTTTTTCAATTGAAAAAAATGGCAACACATGGCTTTAGAAAAATTAAACCATCCAAAAGGGAATTCTGTGTAAAGGAAATTTCTCTTTTACTTTACCCTGGAAATTCTTTTTAAAAGACTGAATAGTATTCCATGGAATAGTTGTACCATTATCTTATTTAACCATTTCCCTACTGATAGACTTTTGTTTGGATTTGGAGGGGCAGGGATTTTGCCTTTTCAAATAGTGCTTCAGTGTACATCCCTGTTCATATGCCATTGTGGACCTGGGCTTATATTCCAGGATGCATGCCTGTATGCTAAGTCACTTTAATCATGTCCAACTCTTTGAGAGCCTATGGACTGTAGCCATCCAGGCTCCTTTGTCCATGGAATTCTCCAGGCCATAATACTGGAGTGGGCACCCTTTCCCTTCTCCAGGGTTTCTTCCCAACCCAGGGATTGAACCCAGGTCTCCTGCATTGTAGGTAGATTCTTTACCAGCTGAGCCACAAGGGAAGCCCTTTAGACCATGAATTTCATATAAATCTTTATAGCGAGGCTGAAACACATCTTTATTAATGAAAGTAGGAACTATTACATGTTTGCCAAGGGGAATAAGTTTGTTTATTCCTGAAGTGTAAAAAATCTACGCTTCCAGATTCGATGAACTCTTGGAAAGCATTTTCTGCCTCCTGCTTGTTGTAGAAGCATTTTCCCTGCAAAAAGTTGTTGTCAAAATGCTTGAAGAAGTTGTATGCTCAAGATGCTCTTGATTAGTGAGAGGTCAGGTGAATCTGGTGGATGAAGCAAAACTTCATAGCCCAATTCATTCAACTTTTGAAGCGTGGATTGTGCAATGTGTGGTCGATGGGGCACTGTCATGGAGAAGGATTAGGCCCTTTCTGTTGACCAGTGCCAACTGCAGGCATTGCAGTTTTCGGTGCATCTCATCTATTTGCTGAGCATACTTCTCAGATGTAATGGTTTTTGATGGGATTCAGAAAACTCTAGATCAGCAGCAGACCAACAAACCATGACCATGGCTCTTTTTGTGGTGCAGGTCTGGCCTTGAGAAGTGCTTTGGAACTTCTTTTTGGTCCAGCCACCAAGCTGGTCATCGCCAGTTGTCATATACAATCCACTTTTTGTTGCACGTGACAATCCGATTAAAAAATGGTTTGCTGTTGTTGCATAGAGTAAGGGAAGATGACACTGAAATGATGAATTTTTTTTTTCAGTCAGCTCATGAGGCACCCACTTACTGAGGTTTTTTACCTTTCTAGTTTGCTTCAAGTGCTAAATGACTGTAGAATGGTCAACATTGAGTTCTTCATAAATTCTCATGTAGTTATAAGAGGATCAGCTTTGATGATTACTCTCAGTTGGTCATTCTCAACTTCCAGTGGCCGGCCATTATTGCTCCTCATCTTCAAGGCTCTCATCACGTTTGCAAAACTTCCTGAACCACCACTGCACTATACATTCGTTAGCAGTGCCTGGGCCAAATGCATTGTTGATATTGCAAGTTGTAGTCACTGATTTACAACCCATTTTTAACTCAAATAAGAAAATTACTTGAATTTTCTTTTTGTCTAACATTATTTCCCTAGTCTAAAGTAAATATAAAATAAACAGCAAGTAATAAATCATTAGCAAAAAGCAAAGTGAGAAATGCATGTTAAAATGGTGTATAACCACATTTATTTAAGAATGTATTCCAATATCAAATGGCAAATTTCAACAGTGTAAAACCTCAATTACTTTTGCAACACCCTTATATAACCTTCTTTGCCACGAGAAATATCAGTAACCTCAGATATGCAGATAACACCACCCTTATGGCAGAAGGTAAGGCGGAACTAAAGAGCCTCTTGATGAACGTGAAAGAGGAGAGTGAAAAGCTGGCTTAAAACTTAACATTAAAAAAACTAAGATCATGGCATCTGGTCTCATCACCTCATGGCAAGTAGATGGGGAAACAATGGAAATGGTGACAGACTTTATTTTCTTGGGCTCCAGAATCACTGCAGATGGTGACTGCAGCCATGAAATTAAAAGATGCTTGCTCCTTTTAAAAAAAGCTGTGACAAGCCTACATAGTATATTAAAAAGCAGATTCATTACTTTGCCGACAAAGGTCTGTCTAGTCAGAGCTGTGGTTTTTCCAGTAGTCATGTATGGATGTGAAAGTTGAACCATAAAGAAATATGAGCACCAAAGAATTGATGCCTTTGAATTGTAGTATTGGAGAAGACTCTTGAGAGTCCCTTGGACGGCAAGGAAATCAAACTAGTCAATCCCAAAGGAAATCAGTTCTGAATATTAATTGGAGGGACTGGTGCTGAAGCTGAAGCTCCAGTACTTTGCCACCTGATACAAAGAACTGACTCATTGGAAAAGACCCTGATGCTGGGAAAGATTGAAGGCAAGGGGACAGAGGATGAGATGGTTAGATGGCATCACTGACTCAATGGACCTGAGTTTGAGTAAGTTCCAGGAGATGGTGAAGGACAGGGAAGCCTGGCATGCTGCAGTCCATGGGGTCACAAAGAGCCAGACATGACTGAGTGACTGAAGAGCGACAGGCTGTCATAAAAACTCAGTCAGCAATATTTTAATCTTATAACTGTAAATATTATTTATTATAACCTTATAGTATATAATTATAAAATAATAGAATTTGGTTTGCAGTGCTATCTTAATTAGAAGATAACGTGAAGTCTTCTGGAGAACTGGGCTGGACCTGCATAACTTTTCAGAAAGGTTGTACAGAGAAGTCATAACAATTATCTCCCATAGGACTGAAGAAATGGAAGAATGAGTTTCATTCAATTTTATAGAAAATTAGACATAAATTTTATTCCATACTCTTCCACTTAAAGTTATTGAAAAAACAGAAATTAGATCGATTTTAAAATTCAGCTCCAATTAAAAACTATCCTTTAAAGAGACAGTTTCACCCTTTTTCTACTGGTTAAAACTGTCCTTTAGAGTAAAAGAAAAATTTACTCTTTTTCTACTGGTTTGTAGTTCTTCTGTCTCTCATATTACTTATTCTTGCCTCAAGTAAGTTGTGACAATACCTTCGGTGCATATTTTTTCAAGACTGATGACAACACTTATGACCTCCCAAAGCTGCTCCCTTGGTGACCACTAATGGTTTATCCAGTGTCAAACAAGATCTTTGTTTTCTTGATTTTAGATAAATTTGCAGGCCACTGCTTCACCAGTCATGAAGTCAGTTGTTTACATTTCAACAAAATGTTTGTCGTAACTTTCAAATACAGAGGAACTGTAGACAGACGGTGTTTATCACATTGTAGAGACTGTCAGAAATGGTTGGCCTCAACATAACTGAGTTGAGCTCAGTGTTTACATTTTCATCTGCAAACTGTCAGGCCTGCTCACTGGAGTGACCAACTGCAGCATAAGAAGATGAATAGCATAGCATTTCTTATACTACTTGCCATATATTGGTCTGAAATAGTCTTTTTCCAAAAAAGAAAAAAAAAAAACTGTGTTTTACAGATGATGGCTAAAGGATGAGAAGAAGCCATTCCAGTATTAGAAATTTTAAGATTACTATTTTGGTTAATGACCCTCTTCCAAAAGTGAAATGTGGAAAGTCACGTGTAGTATGTGTTTCCTTTGGTGATATTTTTTTTCCTATCATCTCCAAGTTCCATCAGAAAAATGTGCTGACAAGTAGACAGAGGAGGAGGTTTTAGAACGGAGAAGTGGCCCTTTGCTTGCACTGTGGCCATGTCAACTATCACAGTCAATTAAAGCCTGTTTCTCAATTTTAGGCATTCACTCAGTCTTTTATTGAACAAGAATGGGGATGTATAAATAAATTTGATATTGTCTTAAGATATGTCCAGAGATCATATACATGTGTGTAAATACTGACATACTGAATTTTTAACATTTCATTCCCGACTGGCTGCATGCTGCTTCTTCCTCTGAAATACCTACTTCCTGAAGCCATCTCCTACTCATTCTTCAAAACTAATTTCAGTAATCTCCACTTTCAGGAACCTTATCTCAGTCCATTGTTTAGCTTTAAAATCCTTACCAAGTTTTTTCATAGCTGAATAATAAAGTTTGTCATTGCTGCCTCATAATATGATTACCTATTTTCTTGTTTGTCTCCCCTACTAAAATCTAAAGCTTCTAAAAAGTAAGGGCTATTTTATTTAACCAATGTGCCACTAGAGAAAAGTAGAGTGTTTGGCATACAGTAGGTGCTCAATAAATGTTGAATTATTTAATTTGGATATCATATTTCTGCTTTAGAAGTCTAGCATTCATGGCCCCCCTGACTGGTTCTTTCCTTCCTCCTTCTTGAAGGCCTTCATCCCTTGTTAAACAGAACAGAGTCTTCTGTATTGAGCCTGTACCATCTTTTCCTTCCTGCATTTCCTTGCTTCTGCAGTAGGCCCTCATTTCCTCTGCTTATCTGGGTCTTGTTTTCTTCAGGATCACATTCAAGATGCATTTCCTTTCGAAAACCTGTGATTAATTGATGCTATCCTCGATGCTTTCAAGAATACAGTGAGGAGTATAGGCCCTCAGATACTTAATGAAAAAGCAAATGAGTAATAGATAAATCGAGGAATAGAAAGTCACCATTAGACTGCAGATTTAAAAGAGAAAAATATGGTAAACAAAAAAGGAAAAGAAGTGATGGGGAAAATCACCTCAGTGGAGCTTGAGGGTTAGTCATATAGTCATTTTACTGCCAGTGTGGTCATCTCCGCAGTGAGGGAAAGCAGTGCCACAGAGATGACAAGCCTCTGCTTCCTGCTCCAGATGCATCAATCCCGGATGCTCGTGCTGGGGAGTGACAGAACCTCTCGGCCTGTTTCCTTACCTGTGAAACAGTAGTCTTAGGGTTCATCCAGCTTTCCAGTCTTGGACTCCACAGATATCTGAAAGTAGCGAAACTGGTTTTGGGTGGAACTCTTTAGACTGATTAAAACTCAGTTAGCATATCTCTCAGGAACCATACTGTGGAGGCTGCTTCCCTGCTGAAAGGGTTGTACAGTCATGGCAAGGGGAGTTTTAAGTTATTATGTGGCTTAAGACAAGCGTTCTAGGATTTCAAGAAAATTGTTACATCATTCAAAGAGAATTTAAATGTAATTTTTCCTCTGATTGCCTCATAGCACAATTATAGAAATGTAGAATATGAACTAGAAAGTTTTCAGCAAGCATAGTCAGATGTGAAGTGAAGTGAAGTTGCTCAGTCGTGTCTGACTCCTTGCGACCCCGTGGACTGTAGCCAACCAGGCTCCTCCGTCCATGAGATTCTCCTGGCAAGAATACTGGAGCAGGTTGCCATTTCCTTCTCCAGGGGATCTTCCTGATCCAGGGATCGAACCCGGATCCCCCACATTGCAGGCAGATGCTTTAACCTCTGAGCCACCAGGGGCATAGTCAGAAGGTAGTGAAATCTCAGAATGTACCATCTCTCCAATCCCATATTAATAGTAATAGTGCTTATATGTGTAGACTGCATCCTGGTTTCCAAAGAATCTTTCTCATTTCATTCCTCATCCTCTTACAGTAGTTAGAGCAAAGCTAATGGGTCAGTAAGAGTTGGAATGAGGATAAGGAAACCAAGGGTACCATGGGGCTGGCAAGTGGAAGAAAACTTATGTTCTGTCTACTCCATCTTCGAGAAGACGTTTTTTCTTGCTAGGGGATGCTTTTGATTATCTGTGTTTCTCTACCATGCCTGATGCCAAAGAGACAGGGAATCTGCTGAGGAAAAGCACATGGACACCATCCAGACATCCAGTTTATTGACTTAACTAAAGATTGGTAGATGGGCCACGAGCTCTCTGTGGGGTGCTGAAGGCTTTCTTTACTCAGAGCAAAAGAAACTGGAAACGTAGAAGACATCTCTGGACAACATGATTAAATAAATGCAGACTAATAATACTTATTTGTGCCAGGTACACATATACTATTCCTCCCTGGTGGCTCAGTGGTAAAGAATCCACCTGCCGTTATAGGAGACACAGGTTCCATCCCTGGGTCGGGAAGATCCCCTGGAGAAGGAAATGGCAACCCACTCCAGTATTCTTGCCTTGGAAATCCAATGGACAGAGGAGCCTGGAGGGCTACAGTCCATGGGTTATGAAAGAGTGAGACACAACTTAGCCAGCTGAACAACAACAAAACCAGCATAGTAACACATGTAATCCTCACAGCAGTCTTATTTATTATCCCCATTTTACAAATGAGGAAACTGAGGCACTTTTCCAAGGTCCCACAGTAAATAAGTGGTGAACCAGGAGTTGAAAACAAATTACTGCCTGGGTCCATGCTATTAATCACTACCATGTACTGAGTAAAGCTGATATATCTTTAAGTGAGGTGGTGACAGATTAAAGTAGGTTGACATATGTAGGAATGAGAAGTAAATGCATTTGGAAAGTATTCAAAAGATAGGATCAACACTGGCTATGAGGAGCATGGAAAGGAAAAGCTTAAGGTGAAGTGGATGATTCTGCCTTTTACTTCAAGTTCATAAGACAAACAGGAACGGATTCCACCTTGGACATGTACATGTGCTTGTGGTACATCCGTGTGGTGAAATCTAGTGTGCAGTTAACTGTAAACACAAAGGGCTTAGAAGAGGCATCTAGGTAAAGATAGAGGTTGAATATCATCAGCCCTGGATACAGTGAAAGAAATAGTAGAAATGGATGATAATCTGTGAAGTAATGAAAGGATAGAGTAGAGGAGAAAAAACGGAAAAAATAAAATTTACTGCAGAGTTTGGCAGACTAATGCCTATGGACCGAAGCTGGCCCACTGCCAGTTTTTTAATGGCCCACAAACTGCGAAGGCTTTTTGCATTTATTTATGATTGCATTTTATGGATTTCCCTGGTGGCTCAGATGGTAAAGCATCTGTCTACAATGCGGGAAACCCAGGTTCAATCCCTGGGTCAGGAAGATCCTCTGGAGAAGGAAGTGGCAACCCAGTCCAGTACCCTTGCCTGGAAAATTGTGTAGACAGAGGAGCATGGTAGGCTGAAGTCCATGGGGTCGCAAAGAGTTGGACATGACTGAGTGACTTAACTTCACTATGATTGCATTATACGTGGGCTTTCCTGGTGGCTTAGTGGTAAAGAACCTGCCTGTCTAAACAGGAGATGCGGGTTCAATCCCTGCGTGGGGAAGATCCCCTGGAGAAGGAAATGGCAACCTATTCCAATATTCTTGCCTGGGAAATCCCATGGACAGAGGACCCTGGTGGGCTACAGTACAAGGAGTTGCGAAAGAATCAGACACAACTTGACAACTAAGCAACAGCATTTTATATTATAGTCTTATTTTTGCCTGTTGACCTGCAAAACTGAAAATATTACTATCTGGTCTGTTGAGAAAACTTTACTAATCCCTGATTGAAGCAAAGGAAGACAAACCTTCTACGATGAAGATAAATGTTAGAGAAGATGATGGAGAAAATCAGAAGACTAAAGAATCATATAAGCTAAGAGGAAAGGCAGGTTTTTCAGATAGGGAAAAGTTGGAAATGTTGGCATAATAAGATTATATACTGGCACCTCTACATAACAGTAATAAAAGATATTTTAAAACTAAGAGGATGAAACAGGTTGAAAGCAAAATTGGGATTTTTGTTGACCAGAAATGGAATGCATAGAAACCAGCATATTAAAAAAGGCAGAAGTCACTATTCCATAGCGCTCTCAGTCCAGAGACCCTCGTGACCAGAAGGTGAGCTCCTGTGGGCTAAAAGGGGGTAACACGCCATTCAAAGTCAGGTTCATAGCCTGAGGACAAAGCTTGAGCTGGACACTTTTCCACTCCTAAAAGATGGTTGAAGAAAAAATGCTGCTGACTACTGGGAGGAAGAGAACACACAGCCTCAAAACCAAGCCACCTGCCTGCTCAGTAACGGGTCTGCAGTATCTCCAGGACCGTTACTGGAGTTACAACCTCTGAATTGCCATTTAAGTGACCTTGGAACCATGGATGCCCAAGGGAAACAACTATGAAACTAGATAAGGGAGCATAAAGGGTTAGACATAATAAAACAAAGCTCCTATGCTTAAAAAACAAAATTACAGACATGAGTAAATAAAATGTTAGGAAAGATGGCTGTGAAACAGATTTTTTAATGGAGCAAGAGTTTATATCAGATGAAACTAATTTTACAGACCTCTCTGAAAGAAATTTTGAAAGAAATATATTTAGTATGCTCAAGGAGGTAAATGAAAGTACCCTTTTAAAATCAATAGGAAAGCATGGAAAAAATAAGCAGAAGTGAAATAGTAGGTAATATGAGAAAGAACTAAAACAAATATAGGAAATAAGAATATAACTCTTGAAATGAGTATAACTTAATAGAATAAAATATAAACTGAAATTAGACATGTAAAGAGTTAACCAGTAACTTGGGAGGTGGTAATAAGTAACATACCCCAAACACAGAAGAAAAACAAAAGGGATGAAGGAATGATTAAGAATCATGATTGTAGACTGAGGGTTTCCATAGCATCTAGTTGGAGTTCTGAAAGGAAAAAAATAGAAAAATAGAGTTAATCTTTGACATTCAACACCTGAGAATTTTTAGGAATGGAAGAAAGGCATGAATTCACATTATAGGGAGACGCTCGATGATCAAAGAGAAGAACAAAATATGTAAAACTACCAGAATAGAGACAGATTATCTGAAAAGTACAGTTAGACTGAAACCTCTTGTCAGCTATGAGGCATGCCAAAAGTCAACAGAATGGTGTCTTCAGATGTGTAATATCAGCCAAGAATTTTATGCCCAGTGAAACATGATTCAGGAATATAGGCAAATTGAAGACATTTTCAAACATTCAAAGGCAAATAAATAGAAGTAGTGCAGGCTTTCACTAAAAGAACAGTTAAAAGATAGTTCAGCAGAAGAAGGCGAGTTCAGAGAGAAGGCATGTGGTACGTAAAAATGGTGAGCCTTGAAATTGTAAAAATGCATCAGCTTGCTTTTTTAACTATTTAACTATTTTAATTACATTTAATTAAAATAGGCATCTGTTAAGGGATGCCTATATTTTAGGTATGCATAGAAAATGTAACTTTACGAAAAAAATAAATTCTATCTTGCAGTCATGTATTAGCTTAATATTAATATGTACCAGTAATTATATTTAATTTTTCATAAATTAAGGGTCCTTTGATGGATTATTTGAATAGTCCAGGTCTCAGAAGATTTTCCCTTCATGTAAACCTAAAGTTTGCAGAAGCTTTCATGGTTATTCTTGAGAACTTTCAATATTTGGTTTCATCCAGAGATCATACTCTCGTGTATTGGTAAGTCTCTGAATGAATGATAAAAAATCTCCAGAAACTGTTAAAAGCTGTCTTCAGTTCAGTCTCTCAGTCATGTCCGACTCTTTGCGACCCCATGAATCGCAGCACGCCAGGCCTCCCTGTCCATCACCAACTCCCAGAGTTCACTCAGACTCACGTCCATCGAGTCAGTGATGCCATCCAGCCATCTCATGCTCTCTCGTCCCCTTCTCCTCCTGCCCCCAATCCCTCCCAGCATCAGAGTCTTTTCCAATGAGTCAACTCTCCACATGAGGTATCCAAAGTACTGGAGTTTCAGCTTTAGCATCATTCCTTCCAAAGAAATCCCAGGGCTGACCTCCTTCAGAATGGACTAGTTGGATCTCCTTGCAGTCCAGGGGACTCTCAAGAGTCTTCTCCAACACCACAGTTCAAAAGCATCAATTCTTCAGCACTCAGCTTTCTTCACAGTCCAACTCTCACATCCATACATGACCACAGGAAAAACCATAGCCTTGACTAGATGGACCTTTGTTGGCAAAGTAATGTCTCTGCTTTTGAACATACTATCTAGGTTGGTCATAACTTTCCTTCCAAGGAGTAAATGTCTTTTAATTTCATGGCTGTAGTCACCATCTGCATTGATTTTGGAGCCCCCAAAAATAAAGTCTGACACTGTTTCCACTGTTTCCTCATCTATTTCCCATGAAGTGATGGGACTGGATGCCATGATCTTCATTTTCTGAATGTTGAGCTTTAAGCCAACTTTTTCACTTTCCTCTTTCACTTTCATCAAGAGGCTTTTTAGTTCCTCTTCAGTTTCTGCCATAAGGGTGGTGTCATCTGCATATCTGAGGTTATTAAATATCCCCGAAAGTACAGAATGAACATTTCTCAGCAGAATGTGGGACTGTCCTAGTTTCCTATTTCTGAGTATCATAAAAATAATATGGCAGCAAAAATAACTATGCTGTAGGATGTAAATAATAATAAGTAAAAATATTTTAAAATATTCACTTAGATATGTGGTGGTCTTCTTTCTAATGGAACCATTCATAAAAGCCTAGTAATCCAAGTGAAAATATCTTCCCAAGAAGAAATGATCTCCCTCTTCTTTGAACTCTGAAACACTTTGTCTGCAGCTCTCTTAGGACAAGTATCAATTTTTGCCTTGGCTTGCATTGACAGTTGCTTGTTCTTTTATCTCCTGTCACGCTAGTCTTTTCAAGGTCTCTACCATGGCTCTCTCTCTTCCACAAGGTAGATGAGAAGTCTATACACACAGCACACACATGTTACATGAGCAGTCACTTTGTATATCTGAATTTTGTGGATTTTTTTTTTTTTTACTGTAACAACAAAGCATTTTATAGGAGTGTGTTACTGCATGGTTTCTTAAAAGCTATGAAAATTTTACAAATTTGCTGGTAAAATAAGTAAAGTTTCTATTTGAATATTTGGGCCATTAATATAAGAAAAGTTTGTGTAAAGCTAATTATGTTGATGTTTTGAAGGAACTTCAAACCATAGATGTATAAGAGTCTTATTTAAATTGTGACAGTCATTTCAGTCTTATGAGAGTCAGGAATTGATGGTATGTAGGAAGTAGCGATGGCACCCCACTCCAGTACTTTTGCCTGGAAAATCCCATGGACGGAGAAGCCTGGTAGGCTGCAGTCCATGGGGTCGCTAAGAGTCGGACACAACTGAGCGACTTCACTTTCACTTTTCACTTTCATGCATTGGAGAAGGAAATGGCAACCCACTCCAGTGTTGTTGCCTGGAGAATCCCAGGGACGGGGGAGCCTGGTGGGCTGCCGTCTATGGGGTTGCACAGAGTCAAACACGACTGAAGCGACCTAGCAGCAGCAGCAGCAGGAGGTAGCTAAGGTAGAAAAGGTTATTTATTTTACCCTGATCACACACAACAGTTGGGATTTTTGATAGTTGATTTATCCATGCTTTTTTTTTTTACTAAGACACTAAAGTGGCAAGTATATCATCCTGTCCATAATATATGAGAATGTGCTGTAAATGTTATTTTTCATGTATAAAGCATATACTTCCTTTTTAAAAAATAAGTAGCAATTTCTCTTCTGTGTTCTCAAAACCCTCTGATTATACTTCTGTTACAGCATTAACTGTGGAATTATAGTGATTTGTTTGTTTTCCTAACATAGTATACTTCCCACCTCAGTACTGTCATTGGGTGCATACTCCTAGATTAATAAGGAAACACAGCCTTAAGTGACATGAAACTGTTTACTGAATGGATGAATAAGATGACTGACTAGTTTGTTGTGGTGCTGTTCAATCGCCCAGTAGTTTCCGACTCTTTCTGACCACACGGACTGCAGCACGCCAGGCCTCCCTGTCCCTCACCATCTCCCAGGGTTTGCCCAAGTTCATGTTCATTTCATCAGTGATGCCGTCCTCTGACGCCCTCCTCTCTTTCTGCCCTTGATCAGAACTGTAGTTTAATTCCCATGAAATACAGTTGTGTATGGTTCCTTATGTTTTCTGAAGCACGGAGATTCTTAATCTCTTTGTTGACTATTAGTTGGTTCTATCAGATTCTCATAAAGGGTAATCAGTGAACATCCTGAAAACCAGTAACTCAGAATTTCTGGCTTCTGTGAGAGAGAGAGAAAGAAAGAGATTGAGAGAGAAAAACATGTCTGTCCATACCAGAACTTTAGGATCAAATTTTTGTCTAAGTTTTCCTCATTTATTGTACAAATATATATTTCTGACCTATTAATTAAGACTTTCTCCAGTCCTGTCAACTCAGTCTGAGTCATTTGTAAAGCAGAAAATACTTCTATAAATGTTCTAATTTGAATTTTATATAGCATGTTTACTTAAAGCAATGTGCTACTCTTAGTAAAGACAGTGCTGCATAAGAATTAAGCTAACTGGCTATTCTGCAATTGCTGTAAATATTTCAAACCCAGTATTTCAGTAAATAGTGTGGTTTTTAATTAGACCATTTTGTTATCATTTTAAACAGCTTTATTAAGATACAGTTCCCATTGGATGGAATTCACCCTTTCAACAATATAATTGGCTGTTTTTATATATTCGCAGAGTTGAGTATAATCTTTAGAACATTTTAATCACCCTGAAAAGAAACTTTAATCATTACTCTCTAATCTCCCCCATCCCCCTTAGCATTTTGTTAACATTTTCACTGGAAGTTTCCTGTCTTAATATAATGATCAATGGTTCACACTGCCTATGTGTGTATTTCAACCATCTATTTCTCTATTCCAGGTTTTCACATCTTACTGCAAGCTATTAGTTTAATGAATTCCAGATTTAATAATTGAATATTATCATTTTATTCTTTCCTTTCAAGTAATAAAACTTAAAAATTAGCATACTGCTTGAGGAGTAACTGTTGCTTTATTGACAGAGTTAAAATCACATTTAACTGACTCAATACCAGTGAATCAGTGCATAGTGATTAAATAGATATTTCTCCACCAAATTGAAGTTGGAATAAGTCATACTGGGTGAATGTATCTCTTACAGTTTGGATTATGTGTATTCAATTCATACTTCTTGGCCTAAGTTGTTCTTTATCATAGATTTAGACAGGTCAGTTCAATTCAGTTCAGTTCAGTCGCTCATTCGTGTCCGACTCTTTGCGACCCCATGAATCGCAGCATGCCAGGCCTCCCTGTCCATCACCATCTCCCGGAGTTCACTCAGACTCATGTCCATCGAGTCAGTGATGCCGTCCAGCCATCCCATCCTCAGTCATCCCCTGCTTCTACTGCCCCCAATCCCTCCCAGCATCAGAGTCTTTTCCAATGAGTCAACTCTTCGCATGTGGTGGCCAAAGTACTGGAGTGTCAGCTTCAGCATCATTCCCTCCAAAGAAATCCCAGGGTTGATCTCCTTCAGAATGGACTGGTTGGATCTCCTTGCAGTCTAAGGGACTCTCAAGAGTCTTCTCCAACACCACAGTTCAAAAGCATCAATTCTTTGGCGCTCAGCCTTCTTCACAGTCCAACTCTCACATCCATACGTGACCACAGGAAAAACCATAGCCTTGACTAGACGGACCTTAGTCGGCAAAGTAATGTCCCTGCTTTTGAATATGCTGTCTAGGTTGGTCATAACTTTTCTTCCAAGGAGTAAGCGTCTTTTAATTTCATGGCTGCAGTCACCATCTGCGGTGATTTTGGAGCCCAAAAAAATAAAGTCTGACATTGTTTCCACTGTTTCCTCATCTATTTCCCATGAAGTGATGGGACCGGATGCCATGATCTTCGTTTTCTGAATGTTGAGCTAGAAAATTAAAGTCAGTCATAAAGCATCTTGAATTTTTCAGAATAGGAAACCCCATGTGGATGATCCAGGTACTGCATTTTGGACTCTGTTGGCCATGATGGCTGCTCCATTTATTCTAAGGGATTCCTGCCCACAGTAGTAGATATAATGGTCATCTGAGCTAAATTCACCCATTCCAATCCATTTTAGTTCGCTGATGCCTAAAATGTCAATGTTCACTCTTGCCATCTCCTGTTTGACCACTTCCAATTTGCCCTGATTCATGGACCTAACATTCCAGGTTCCTGTGCAATATTGTTCTTCACGACATTGGACTTTACTTCCATCACCAGTCACATCCACAGATGGGTGTTGTTTTTCTCCACTGATCTCCAGTAGCATGTTGGGCACCTACCGTCCTAGGGAGTTCATCTTTCAGTGTCCTATCTTTTTGCCTTTTCATACTGTTCATGTGGGTCTCATGGCAAGAGTACTGAAGTAGTTTGCCAGTCCCTTCTCCAGTGGACCATGTTTTGTCAGAACTCTCCACCGTGACCTGTCCATCTTAGGTGGCCCTGCACGGCATGGCTCATGGTTTCATTGAGTTAGACAAGGCTGTGGCCCATGTGAGTAGATTGGTTAGTTTTCTGTGATTGTGGTTTTCATTCTGTCTGCCCTCTGATGGAAAAGGATAACAGGCTTATGGAAGCTTCCTGATGGGAGAGACTGACTGAGGGGGAAACTGGGTATTGTTCTGATGGGTGGGGCCATGCTTAGTAAATCTTTAATCCAATTATCTGTTGATGGGCAGGGCTGTGTTCCCTCCCTGTTGTTTGACCTGAAGCCAGACTATGGTGGAGGTAATGAAGATAATGGGGACCTCCTCCAAAAATCCCATGCACACACTGCTGCATTCAGTGCCCCCAACCCTGCAGCAGGCCACCACTGACCCACGCCTCCACTGGAGACTCCTGGACACTCACGGGAAAGTCTGGGTCAGTCTCTTGTGGGGTCACTGCAGAATGATTTCTGTTCTTTTCCAAGGCAAACCATTCAATATCACAGTAATCCAAGTCTGTGCCCGACTAGTAATGCTGAAGAAGCTAAAGCTGAACGGTTCTATGAAGACCTACAAGACTTTCTATAACTAACACCCAAAATAGATGTCCTTTTCATTATAGGGGACTAGAATGCACAAGTAAGAAGTCAAGAGATACCTGGAGTAATAGACAAATTTGGCCTTGGAATACAAAACGAAGCAGGTCAAAGGCTAACAGAGTTTTGCCAAGAGCATGCACTGGTCATAGCAAACACCTTCTTTCAATGACACAAGAGAATACACAGGGACATCACCAGATGGTCAGTACCGAAACCAGATTGATTATATTCTTTGCAGCCAAAGATGAAGAAGCTCTATATGGTTAGTAAAAACAAGACCAGGAGCTGGACAATAATAAAGGCTGAGCATTTTTTAGACTCAATGCTTTTGAACTATGGTGTTGGAGAATACTCTTGTGAGTCCCTTGGACTACAAGGAGGTTCAACCAGTCTATCCTAAAGGAAATCAGTCCTGAATATTCATTGGAAGGACTGATGCTGAAGCTGAAACTCTACTACTTTGGCCACCTGATGAAAGACCTGACTCATTGGAAAAGACCCTGATGCTGGGCAAGACTGAAGGCAAGAGGAGAAGGGGATGACAGAGGATGAGATGGTCGGATGGCATTACCAACTCAATGGACATGAGTATGAGTAAGCTCCGGGAGTTGGTGAAGGACAGGGAAGCCTGGCATGCTGCAGTCCATGGGGCAAAGAGTCAGACACGAGTCAGACATGACTGAGCGTCTGGACTGAACTGATGTGGATGATAAGCTATGTTGTATATTAATAGTCTGTTTTGATTAATAGAAGTGTTATATAAATCACTCATCAGAAACATATGAAATGATCTTTTTATTTGTATCATTTACACTAAGTTCTTGCTAGCACAGAGCATTTCTGAATGAACATCTCTGCAGAAAGCAGTAAAATGCATAATGTACTAATGAATAGTACATTAACAGCCGTATAGTCAAGATCACTGATAAACAAATTGGTAGCCTACTGTCCGGGACACATTAGGTTGCTGACTCCATTTGATAGAGGACTTTTTGGACTTGTCTACTGTCTGTGTCTGAAGTGCCATAGAAACAAATTTAATAAATTCCTTATCTAATTTAAATGAGGATTTGGGTAAATTCATGATGAGTCTATGCCACTTCTTTCATGTCTTTGTTTATGCTTTGTGTACCTTTTTTGTATCCTTTGTATACGCTTTGTATAAGTTGTATCACATATATATTCCTATTCCTCACTGTAACATTAGGAACAGGAATGGATTACTAAAGTACATCTATGAAGGGTTGACTTATCTTATCACTCCAATTGGTAAAGTTACTTTTATATTTTGGTTTACTTAAAGCAATAAATTTAAGTTTCAGTAAAGCATTCACCAGTAAGAATTAAGTAGTACTTTATGATCTTACTTTCACTGAGTTTATAATCCTTACATATTTTTTAATAGAAGCTGCTTATACCACTAGAATGCTAGACTGTAAACTTCATTAAAGGATGGGCATGTCTGTTTTATCTGTCCGCGGCACCTAATGTAAGAACATAATGGTTGCTTGTTAAATGTTTGTTGAATAAATGAATGAAAATGTCAAGCAACAGTGGGCAGCAAGAAAGTACTCTGCAGTTAAGAAAGTAGTAACTACTCTAGGTATTTCTAAAAGAGATGTGTTTAAAACAAAGATTTCATCATAAAAGTTATTGGACGGATTGGAGGAGCAAAAGAAGAGGGTGATGGTACCCAGAGAGTTGTAACTTGAGGAAGCTATTCCTGTCTACCTCAATGCCGGCCAGAGCTGGAGGAGTAAGAGATGGGAAGGTAGAGTTGCCTAGAACCTGTCAATCCATAGCAGCCCCTGGCATTGCTGGATCTCTGCCTCTGCCTTTTCAAAAGTGACATTTCTGATAAATAATAATGTAACACATTGTATGTATATACTGAATAGTGCAGATTCAAGTTCTGGTGTAAGGTTTATTCGACATAGCGATCTGTATAGAATGTGATTCTTGTGCTGCCTGGGCATTTTGGTATTTCATTTGTTTAGAGACTACAGTCTTTTGATTTATTCCTTTGTAAATTGGGAGGTGTTTTATTAGTATCAACACAGGAATGTACATTTATTTAAGTACCTACTCAGTGCTAGGCACTGTGTTAAGTATTAGGAGTATAAAAATTAATTTTTAAAGTATGACTTGTAATATATAAGTATACCTGACATAACACTCGTATTTTCATGTAAATATATTCAGACCATGTGTGTACTCAACGGTTTAGACCTGCCAGTTTACTTTAAATAGCGCTAGTTTTTCATCTCAAGTTGTACTATTCTTGAAGAAAAAGGCAGGATGACATAACTGCGTATCTGATGCAGTCTACTGACTGTTAGGCAGTGCCACTCAGAGGCCATCTGCAATATGATAAGTGTATTTCTCAGCAGACTGGAGAAAAGATGACTTGACAGAAACAGATTTACTTAATATAATGCACATTCTGAGAAGACATAATCATGTCTGTGAGTATGCGGTAGCTTACAAAGGTTAAATATATACTGCTTTCTGAGATTATAGATATACTTACTTACTAGGGCTTAGAAAACATGAACATAAGATCATACAAAAATCTTACATTCTCATCTCTTCTTTGAACTGTTCTATGTTCAAACTGTTCTAAATTGGCACCTATATGATGATGGCACAGGAATCCTTGTAAGTTCAAATTAAGGAAAAAGAAAAATAGGCTTTTTTGTTCAGAGGCATGGCAACCAATATATGATATCCATTGGAAGAAAAATTACCTTTCCTAGAAAAAGCAGTATATCTTCATTTCTTCCTTCCCCTCCTCCTTCATATTTTACTGCTTTTTCTTTTGCATGAAATTAATGTTATTGCACAAAGATGGCTGATTAATGATAAATGCAGTTTAAAAAAAAATCTGTCCAGCTTTCAGTCCTCTGTACAAATACCCGATTGACGCCACTGTTCCATTTAGCAGGGCTATGTATTAAAAGTTAAAATGGTGTTTGAAAGTGTTTTTCGTTTGGCATTATGAAAAGGAGGCACAAGACCTCTCCCTCTCCATGCATGAACCCTGCGTCCTGTGACCGCCACATATTCATTACCTTGAAAATCATTGCATTCTTTTTATGCCTCCTTTACTCAGTTGATAGACTCTAAGCTTTTCCGTAGGGTGTGCTAGACCAGTTTGTGTCCTTTCTGCTTCATATGTAGAAGATGATCAGTGAATTGATTCTTCTTTCTCCCACTTCCAATCAGTAGCCAAGGCTGTTGTTGCTTTTACTTGTAAATATAGGTTTTAGCCAGCCATCTTACCTCTCTGTTTGAATTGTCACTGATGGTGTTGACTCCTGAATCATTTCTTTTACTATTTTTTTTTGTTTTTTTTTTTCTTAACCCACTCCAGTCTAGCCACGATGTAGATTCTAGCATGTGCTTTCAAAAGTGGAGGGGGCAGGGGTGGAAAGTGTGTCTGTCACTCTGCTTTAAAACCGTTTGGCAACTCTCTGTTGCTTTAGAATAATATTTAGATTCTCTGTCTTTGAACACAAGGTCCTCTGAAAAGTTTGTTCTCTCCGTACACCTCAGACATCATCTCTCAACATTTCCCCATCACATCACACTCTTAACCATTTTTAGCAGCTTATTATCCCTTGAGTAGGCCTTCTACCCTCTAATTTCCATGCACCTCATCCCCTAGAACAGCTCACTGTCTCCCATTCAGTGCATTTGCCTCCCTCAACCACACACACACACACATCCACCCCCACCCTGTAATCAGATACTTCTGCCTGGATGACTTCTTTTGAGGTTCACCTCTGGTATCGCCTCCCTGTCATTCTGGTCTTCACCCAAGCAGGCTATATACTTAACTGTGTAAGCCCAAGGTGTACCCTGTACCTCCATCCTACTGTTTAGTCGCTAGTTTGTGTCTGGCTCTTTGCGACCTCATTGACTGTAGCCCGCCAGGCTCCACTGTCTGTGGAATTTCCCAGGCAAGAATACTGGAATGGATTCCCATTTCCTTCTCCAGGGAATCTTCCCAACCCAGGGATGGAACCCGCGTCTTTTGCCTTGGCAGGCGTATCCTTTGACACTGACCCCAGGGAAGCCCCATACCTCCATCATACACAAGACTCACCACCCTACGTCACATTCATCTGTTTCTGAGTCTTTCTCAGTAGAATGTGAGGTCCTTGACGATAGGTCCTGATCCTCTGGGCTTTTGTATTTCTGCCATTTAGCAAACATGCCGATAGCTGACAGGCAATAAATGTTTGTTCAAATAAACTGAATGGTTTGTTGGCTTGTCTTCTCATCCATTCCTTGCCTTAAGGCAAGCAGATGCCTGGACATTCAAGAAATGCTTGTCAGGGCCAAATAGCTTACTTTACAGAAGTGGCCAATTTGGCAGATTTGGTAATACCAGGAAAAAGTTCTGGGAATTACCTCACAAAGTCGGTCTATTCAGAGGGGAAAATTGGTGTTATCTTGAAGAGTTGCAACAATGACTTGTGTTTGCGTTCATTTATATATCCCCATTTTATTTCAACTAAGGATGAAAGGAAGCTGGAGAATATTTTTTATCTTAAAAAAGCCTATATATAATTTACATCATTTACTTCTCAAATACAAGTCCAAAGTACAGACATTAGTTGTTAGTTAAGTTTGATTCTTTGCTATCCTTCAATTTGGTCTTCTAAAGCACCAACTACAGTTCCTTGTATATTCTGGGTATCAGATAGATTGTTTGTCGAATTGATATAACAAGCTTGTTCGTATATGTACCCAAGAAAATAAATTGTAAGATATACCATAAAAAGCTAGTAAAGTTATAAAGCACGTAACATTTGCCAGACTACCCAAAATGGTACTTTAAATAAGGGAACATTTTCAAGTTCCCTCTTAATCCAAAATTCTTAGTTTCTATAGTTCTTTTCTGCCTCTTACCATTTACTCTTAGCTTCTTGAGTAATGGCTTTTGTTCAAAGCTTCAGTAACCTTATTCTGAAGAACAGTATAGAGCCATTCCTTGTCTGGAAGTGTATAGTTTATTATGTCTATAATGCTATCTTCTTGTCTAGGGAAACCTCCTAGCACTAGTCTGTATCATTGCACTCACCTTACAGACGTTTTAGTTCAGTGAAACAGTTTTGTTTTTCAGTGCACAGTATGCAGAGAAGTAATATGGTGTGATGGTTAAAGCTCAAGATTCTAAAATTAGACCTACCTGAATATGAGTCCTAGATCAGCCCTTACTAGTTATATAATCTTAAAGAAGTTACTTATCTTCTCTGAGCTTTCGTTTCTCCATGTAAATAGGGATGGTGATTATATTAACCTCATTATCTGAGGCACTGCTTGCAAGGCAGCACTTAGGAGAGTGCCTGGTGCATGTGTGTACACACTTTAAAATGTTAGTGAATTTTTCATGTGCCAAGCACGAGGAAAATAGCAGTAATTAAAGACAGATACAGGCCCTGCCCGTATAGGCAGTTGAACAGTTAATTATTAAAAAAGAGTGTGATGAGTTTTTTTAGGATGTATTAAGGAAATACCGAGTTGTTTGTGGAAATAGTCAGAAGACTATATCCTTGAGGCTCTTTGGAGGTAAGAAGGTAGACTCAGATAAAATAAAGATATTTATGAGAGAAATCATACGTTAGTGAAATTTTGAGATACCAGAAAGACTCTAGGGTATATCCTTTTAAGAACTTTAAGGGTCTGCTCTTACGGGTACTGGGGTTTCCCAAGTGACTCGGTGGTAAATAATTTGCCTGCCAATGCAGGAGACTCAAGAGACGCTGGTTCAATCACTGGATCGGGAAGATCCCTTGGAGTAAGGATATGGCAACTCACTGCAGTATTCTTGCCTGGGAAATCCCATGGGCAGAGGGGTTGCAAAGAGCCAGACACAACTGAGCACACACACACGTGCATGTTATGGGTGTTTAGCACTGAATGAACTGGAAGTGAAATGTGAAGGCTGGAAAAAGCATGAGCCCTCAGCAGGTAGGAACTAATATTTGTTTGATGATGTTATATTAGGTAATTAGCTTAAGAAGCAGGGATAATATAAAGAAGATAATGACAATTAGTAACATTTATGCACATCAACTTATTTAATTCTCTTAATAATCTTTCAAGGTAGAAATTATGTGGCTTCATTTGTAAGAACATGGAGGTATGGAGAGGATAAGGAACTTGTCTGATGTTATGCTTCATAAGTGAAAGAACTGGGATTCAAACCACGGCAGCATTAATCTATAGGCCATGCTAATAGTTTCTAAATGGTAATTATGACATGGTTTGCATCTAATTCATATACCATAAAATTCACCCTTTTAAAGTATACAGTTCAGTGAGTTTTAGCATATTAACAAGGTTGTACAGTCATCACCATTGTCTAATTCCATAACATCATCATTCCCATACCCCGTTTTCCCCTCCCCCAGCCCCTGGCAACAACTAACCTACTTTTATCTCTATGGATTTGCCTATAGAATTAATTTTTTGCAGTGACTTTATATCGAGGCCTTGTTAAACTCACTTATTATTTTTTTAGAGCTTTTTTGTACACTCATCTGGATTTTCTACATAAATGTTCAAGTTGTCTGAGAAACGGAATATACAAATAGACAATAGCCAGCCCATCTGTAGCAGTGACCTACAACCCCTGAAGCTGTCAACCCAGAATGATCAGAAGTTGATCAGTGACTGCCAGCTTCACTGGTTTTTGATCCTGCTTCTTGCTCAAGACCAGCCAGACAAAGATGAGTGTGCTCCTCAAGCCACCAATAAGATGCCCCCTTGTAGTTAACCTGCCTCTGGCTTCCCATGCCAACAGCCTCCAAACACTACATACTTGAAGCCATCTCTTTTCTTCTTTATAAAGCTTTCCCATCCCTCTGTCTGACTTTGAGTCTTTGCCAAGTACAAGTGGTTGACTATCTGTTATAGCAAACTCTGAATGAATACCCTCTGTTCTTTAAAAGTTAGTCACATAGTCATGTCCCAACTCTTTGTGACCCCATGGACTGTAGCCTGCCCAACTCCTCTGTTCATGGAATTCCCCAGGCATGAGTGCTAGAATGGGTGGCCATTTCCTTCTCCAGGGGATCTTCCCGACCCAGGGATTGAACCCCAGTCTCCTGCATTATAAGCAGATTCTTTACCAACTGCGCCACTAGAGAAGCCCCAGTTCCTTAAAAAACAAGCAAACACACACTGTTTGTGCCGCAAGGAACTCACAATCTGAAATATCATTTCTGCCCATCTTTCTCAAAGCCCTCTCCCTATCCCTGCTGAAAAAGCCTCCTAGGTTGTATGCCTTTTAGTGTTTACACATGACTGTCTCCGGAAGTATAGACTCATTTTAGGATCTTTACATTTCTTTTTTAACTGATGACTTTAGTTTTCCATAATGGGAGGACATGGACTTGGATGCTGACCTAAAACTAAAACACACCTCATACTAAAGGCTGTGTAAATATAAGTTGATCACCAAATTTCTCTTTAGATGAAATTGAGAGTATTCCTTGTAAAAAGAGATAAATATATGCCTTTTTATAAAGAAATAGCATTCTGTAATGGTCTGGTGTTCTCCAGACTTAATGAATCCTCTAAGTTTTGTTTGCCTTGAATAAGCAGACTTTTAAACATCTTAGTTCTTTAGAAAAGGTCTTATCTTATTCATGCTAGCTAAAAGTGGTAGCTCAGAGCATCTCTAGTGTAACAATTCAGTGGGGCAGCATTAACCCTTCAGTAAACATGATCATACTTGCTTTAGCAAAGTCAAGAAGACCAGATACTCTGAAAAAGTCTTTCACACTGTTCTCTACATAAGAACATCTTGTTTGCAACATCTTAATGGGGAATAGAAGCTCTGTGTAGTAAAGCAGTTTTCATTTCATTTAACTAAAGTATGAAAAGAAAAAGTGAAAGTCGCTCAGTCATGTCCAACTCTTTGCAACCCCATGAACTGGTCCATGGAATTCCAGGCCAGAATACTGGAGTGGGTAGCCATTCCCTTCTCCAGGGGATCTTCCCAACCCAGGGATCAAACTCAGGTCTCCCACGTTGCAGGCGGATTCTTTTCCAGCTGAGCCACCAGGGAAGCCCACAAATACTGGAGTGGGTAGCCTATCCCTTCTCCAGCAGATCTTCCTGACCCAGGAATCGAACTGAGGTCTCCTGCATTGCAGGCAGATTCTTTACCAGTTGAGCTACTCGGGAAGCTAACTTAAGTATAAATTAATACAGTCATCTTGAAGTTCAAAATCTGAAAAGCTGCTCATTTTTGCCTTCTTCCTTGCCATGTTTTGTATTGGATAGTCTCTTTAGTAACAGATTTAGCAGTGATTTTATCTCATCTATTTTCCCTCTATACTTTAGATGCTAGAGAACCAGGAGGGGCTGAACCAGAGTGCAGACTCCAGATAATCCATCTGGGAAATGGATTGCCTGTGATCACTAGCTATTTCCCCCCTTTCATTTCCTTTGGACTAAATTAAGCAGGCACAGTGCTTCCTAGCAGGATCATTTCTAAAATCAACTGTGCCTGACTTTCCTAGTACCCTATCTCAAGGTTGTGTGGGTTTTTTTTTTTAATTGAAGAATAATTGCTTCACAGAATTTTGTTGTTTTCTGTCTGCAAGTTTTTTAACCTTGCTACTTCTTGGGGAAGAAATCTTGCAATAAATATCCTATCCTGGGCACAGGTAGAGAAGGCATGCTTTGAAGACTCTGAAGCAGTATCATGTCTTTGCTGGATTTCACTGATAATGAGAAAGGAAAGGGTTTTGAAAGCCAGCCCTCTGCCATAAAAAATACTGAAGGCCAGTTGGGACTGGAGCTGCAGGGGGAGCCCATCCTGGACCACCTGGGGTTTCTTCTAACCCTGGTCCCACATTCCCTTCCTCCTCACCCAGGGCCTGCTGCCCTCCTGCTGTGTGCACATTTCTTCCCATTTCCTGACAGTCTCAAGAACTTCGCCACCAGATAAAGCACTACTCGTATTTCAGTCCCTCAGAATCTAGTTAGCACTCATTTCCTTTTTTATTTACTTGTGATAGTCAAACTTGGCATTCCTTTACATTTTCTGAGTCTGGATTATTTCAAGAATTAAAAAAAATTTGTTTAGTTGCTAGTGAATGTTAATATAAGAGCTCAGGATTCCCTCTCTAATGCTAAAAGTAACCTTACCATGTCTTCACAATAACATGGAGCTCAATGCAACGTGGGTTTCCAGGAACAGGAAAAGGGCATCAATAGAAAAACTAGTGGAACTCCAGATGAGGTTGTAGTTTAGTTAATAGTGTAGTGTAATTTCTTAAACTATAAGTTTTGAAAAGTGTGCCATGAGATTAATATGAGGGAAGGCTCAACTAAAGTATATAGGGACTTTCTACTGTCCTTGTAACTCTTTAATCTAAAACTATTTCAAAATAAAATATTCCTTGAAATTTTAAAATAGCATCAAGTCGAAGATGTTACAGAACTGGGATGTTTAGTGCTAAGTGTGCTGAAAGTCCAGCACATTCCTATAGTCACACACTAGATTTTCCCACAGCTTTCTTGATGTAGATACATTGTGCCCTTGGAAGTCAGATAAACCTCGGCTCGATCCCTGGCTCCGCCACTTGCTAGCTGTAAAAATTTAAGCAGTAAAGTAACTGATTCCTCTGTTTCATTAATGGGATGATGATTCAGACCTCATCATCATCACATTATACAGGGATGTTTTGAGGGCTTAGATAAGATAACAGCCTACCGCCTACCACATGGTAAGCCCTTGAATTTCTCACTTTCAGCCCTCCACGTTGGCACTTTGAGAAAATTGCTCTCCCCCTCCCTTCTTTAGGACATAGAGGGCCTGGGTCATTACTTCCCTTGAGAACTGAGGGGAGGGGATGAATGCCAGGTAGGGCAGGACATCAGCAAAGATACCAACAAAGGCCTTGCCATTGCCCTTCACATTCCTGGCTTTTCCTCTCTGGACTTGTCCTCTTCAGGCAGGCCTAACCCCAGAGCTGGCCTTGCTTTATGTACCATAGTTTCTAGCTTACCTGTATCCTTGCCTTGCCTTTCCCAGGCACATGAATGTTTCTAAGCCTTTTTCTTTGTCATTGTGGATTCATGGGTTTTCTTTCCTCTTGAGAGGATTTCTGATGTTGAAGCCCAGAAACTAGACTGTACTTTTATACTCAGCAGGTATTTATGGAAAACCTGCTTTTTGCTAGACCCTGTATAAACATCCCAACTGTCAAAGAGCTCACAGTCTACCTTGTGATTAAATAATCACTATGATCTACTTTATAATTAAATTTTAATAGAAAAATCAGTCAGGAAGTGCAGGTGTTACCATGGAGTGAGAACAGAGCCCTCTGGGAACACTCATCTCCATTTCCCTGCCATCTCAGTGAACAAGAGCCTCTGAGCTCTCAAGGTCCTGCTCCTTGGGAGCTGCTGGACTGAAGGAGTTCGTCCTTGTTACTAGCTCTTGTCTGTATCACTCACTTGTCCCAAACAGATTCTCCTTGGTCTCATAGTCCTGAATTTCTTTTGCTTTCCAACTTTAAAGCATCTAGAATGGATTAGATGCAGGAACAAGGAAAACAAGGAACTGCTGTAGTTGGACTCTTCAAAATCTCCCATAAAGCACAGGGTAGCCTGGAAGTTGGGGATGGTGGGAGAATAAAGGAGCTGCACAAGGCACCTCTTATGTAGGCCCTTGACTGAATCCATTGTCTTTTAGTTTCATGGCATGATAACATGATGACCCCTGTTGTGTCCTGAAGACCTTGTCCTCTGTGTGCATACGGCTTTTTGTACATCCCCTCGTCATAGTGCTTACTTCCCAGCACTGCATTGGTCTATGTTAGGTCTGTCCCTCACTGTGGCTATGAGTGCTGGGCCTGACCCAGTGCCTGCCACTTGGCAGCTTTGTGGAATGTGAAGATGAGAGAAGATCAAAATAACTTTATTGTGAGTTTTGTTGGATTGCAATCATAAACTCTATACACTAATCTTTGGTCATCCGTCTCATAGCGGTTTAAAGAGAAGGAATGAGAGCCCTCAGGCCTTGTGTCCTGCTTTCATCCTTCAATTCCTGAACCACCCCCTCTCACTCACCCTGCTCTCGCCTCAAACAGATCAAATATGGCACAGTTCAGCTCCCTCAGGGAGAGCCTTCCAAAGGGTCCATGTTCCAATTAGCATCACAAAGGAATGGTTCGTCTCATCTTGAGAAAGCTTTTCCAGCCTCTTTCAGCACCACTTACCTTATTACCCAGGCCTTCAAACTGTGGCTTATGATTTTACACCACTTTTTGGCACCACAGTCCCACAGATTTACAATTTCCTTGTGATAATCTTTCAGATGTGAGTGTCTATAGCTGAAAAGCTGAGCCAAACCTTTATGTAGATATAGGAATATGAAGAAGCCAACATTAGAAGGCTTAGGAGAGAAAAATCATACACAGTAGAAGGAGTCTCAGTTCATTATGCTTGCTTCTTTGAAGCTGACAATAACCAGTGAAGATCGTAGTTGAGTAGAGATGATGTCCTTTAAGTGTTAGGAAACTTTTCCATATGGGAAAACAACCATAAAAAAATTCACCCCAGAATCTTTTTGTTTCTATAAATTGGGCTGCTAAGTTCTGAATTTGTGGACTTGCCAAAACCTACTTGTATTGTCTCTAAACAGGTCTTAAGGTACCACCAGATGCTGCAAACAAATCTAGCCTATCCTGCTAATGAACATGAAAAGAGTTTTCCCCATCTGCTGCCTCTGTCTAAAAGGCTAGGAAGGCCTTCCTCTCTGATCACAAAGAACGTAATTACTGTCTATAGAGAAGTCAAGTACAAAGGCCACCAGCCTTTGCAGGCCACCAAAGATTAACAGCTGCCTCTCCTTTAATTGGGAGAGGTAATAACAGTTACTCTAGTCAATAATTGAATGGATTCCTAGGCCATGTAATTCAGATTGAAGCTGTCATTTTTTTGCTGGCCTTTAGCTAAGCTGGGTTATTAGAATGGAGCCTGTAAGCCTATTAGTCAGTTGTCAGTCTCACAGTAGGAGGGAGCAAAGGAAGGCAGAGCTATTAAGGTGTTATGTCAGGTATTGAATATACAAGTAAAGCCACAGGTTTCCACTTTAGAGGCATTTTTTTTTTCTTGCTCAAATCAGAATGATGAAGCTCTTTATGAAAGTTCTGATTTCGTAATTTCTATCTGAATGCAGAGTATTTGAAAAAGGGGTGGCAGAAAAAAAGAAAAATACCTAGTTCACCTTTCTAGACGAGATGTTTTCAATCAGTTAATGGACTTTGCTTGGTGTCTGTAGTATGTGCATCCTGAGTTCAACCCCGACTGAATGCAGAGGGAGGAGAGCTTAGGCTTCATGTAGTGCACGAACACAGAAAACTCTGGGATAACGTCAGATGTGAGAAGGGCCGTGAGAGAAACACAAAGACCAAGACCTTTGACTTTAGTTGAGGGGATTTGGAAAAATGTTATGAATGATTTGATCTGGGTCTTAAAGGATCGAGAGATTGCTGTTTGAACATTACAAGATGAGAAGGGGACAGGATGGATAGAGAGAATTTGTTGTTCAGTCACTCAGTCGTGTCTGACTCTGTGTGACCCCGTGGACCACAGCATGCCAGGCTTCCCTATCCTTCACTGTCTCTTGGAGTTTGCTCAAACTCATGTCCATTGAGTCGGTGATGCCATCCAACCATCTCATCCTCATTTTTAGTATATCTGCTTTATTCTAGACACTGAGAGGCATAGAAACAAGTATATAACTGTATTTGAGGAGTATCCAGCCTCATTGTGGCGTCCAGGTATATAGAGAGAGCAGTGTATAGGAAGTACCACGTGACTGGCACAAGGAGCTGGTGTGGTGGAAATGGAGAGGAAGAGGAAGGCTCTCTGCATCCCTTAGTCTACTTGAATTGTTGCGTGAAAGTGATCTTCATTTTTCATTTGCATAGAGTGTTTAACACCATATGCTTAAGAAGGTGTTTTTCGCCCTTGGTTTTAACATTTGAGGAACTCGTCATTGAGCCAGTGTGATTTTTCCCTTTCTGTCATAGGCTATCAGAGAATTGCCGTGTCTACCTTATGTACACAGAGAGGGAGAGCTGTTCATTTGCACTGCGTTAGGCAGTGAGATCCTGCCTAACGGGATGTTAGGGAGATGTTCCTGCTTGTTGTGCTCACAGGCCTCTGTGTTGTGATAAACTGTCATATCTCACAGGACATTTTTGCTGTTTGAGAGAAGGCTTTCTGTTTATTCATCCTTTTGTTCAGCTACTCACCCATCATGAATTTACCATTCGTTTTCTGTGCCAACACTGGGGCTGCAGAGATAATTCAGCTGCCACTCTTGAGCTTGCAAAAAGAGAAATGGAGCTCTGAGAAGAGCAGAGATGATGGCATGAATAGGAGTTAATGTGGGGCACGAGGGAGAACTTAGGACACTGACCAGTATGTCCATTTAGTCATGCTCTGTGGAAGAGAATCCAAAAGTGGCTTGTTAGATCTGTAATCCAAAAGTGCATATAACCAGAACTGCCCTTGACTCTGGGGAGAAACTTGTGAGGTTTTTTTTTTTTTTTTTCCCACAGTTGGTTTTGCTTTTTTGCTTTATTTCTTTGAAAAGTTGCAAATGACAAATTAGAACTTCAATTTTCAATAATACTTCAGTAAAAAATTTGGCTTTCAGTGTCCTTTATGTTCCGGAAATCAGCTTATTTTTTGCTGCTTAATGTCTATTAGAGCCCATGTCTTAAGTTTTTTGAGAGGTCACATCCATGTTGTTGGCATTGCATGAAAGACTTTGAGTTTATTTTGTTTTGTTTTTAAGGCACAGATGTGTACATTAAGATGGTCTGCTTTCCCTCAGTCCTTTCCCCTCACTTTTGCAGTGCTGACCCAGTTCCTCCCCTTGTGGAAAGGTCTACAAGAACGGCAGCGGTGCTGTTTTGTTTCTCTGTGGACAGATTGCATTGATTGGTGCATCTGCTTGGCTTAAAGTATGACGTACTTTGTTTTTGAGTTGATAAGTATCAAAATATAGAGGCTTTGTATTGAAACAGAGTATGAAACAATGGAGAATGTATTTTCTTAATGGCGCTTAAAGAGTTTCAAGGTAAACATGTCTTTCAGTCTTGAAATCCTAAACTTCATTGTTTGGTCTTTTCCATCCTGGTGGAAAACTACTCCATTTGGGTACATGCAATAACAGGAATGGGAATTTTATCCTGGGCTCATACTAGAGCAATTGACTGCCTGTGTTTTCACAGTTAAAATTGTGTTAAAATACCTTTGTGAGTCTTCTTTTTCACAACTGTCATTCAACAACCACTGATGATGCATTTGCTGAGTACTCACCCATCTGCTAAGTGTTGGGGATGTGATGATAAAACAGACATAGTCCTCAACTGCAAGAAGCTCTAAGTTTAGTGGGATACAAAGAAGAAAAGCTAGAGGGTCATCCCTTCTGAGAAAGGATACCCCAAAAGCACAGAGTCCTGAAAGAGCATGGGCCATATGGGAAATTCGATTGAGAGAGGTAGGAGCGTGGCAGGGAAGGAGGCTATTAGAGAGAGTTCAGATTCTGAAGAAGTGTGTGAAAGAATTTGGGCTTCATTCAGTACACAGTGAGGAGGAAATCGTTCACATGTTCTACCCCCAGAGTAGCGTGATCACGTTCACTCTTGATCATATTGTCTTCATTGCATATAAAGGCATCCATAGCAGGACTACTAAAAAAGGAGTCCACAGGCCAGCACCAGGCTGCTGTCACTAGAACATGGTGAGATAAGCGCACAATTAAGAGGAATTTCATGACTTTCATCTAATATTTTAAAATGTGGGCTCAAACTTAGTATATCTTTTTTCCCTCATTTGTATACTATTTCACCAAAGTATTGGTCACAATGGAGTGAAGATCTTCAAAACAAAGAAACAAACAAAACCCCTGACTTGTGTTGGAGGGTCTGGGAAGCCCAGCCCTAGAGAATGGGGCTGCTGTGAGCCTGGATCCAGAGATACTAATTAGGAGGTTGCTGCAGGGAGACCAGGAGAGCCTGCACGGACATGGTAAGGTAGGCATGGACAGAGCGGCAAGAGTGAAGAGCTGTAGCAGGAGAGGAGCAGTCGGAACTGGAGCCCGAATCACTGGGAAAGCTGGCGCAGAGTCTAGAAAGGTAGATGTTCTGTTAAGAGTCTGCTGAAAGTCAGCCTCTTGCTCTGCATTGTTTTTTTTTTTAATTTAAATTTATTTATTTTAATTGGAGGCCAATTACTTTACAATATTGTATTGGTTTTGCCATACATCAGCATGAATCCGCCACGGTGTACACATGTTCCCCATCCTGAACCCCCAGAATTACTTATTTATGTATGTATTGGCTGTGGTGGGCCTTTGTTGCTGCACATGGGCTTTCTTTGGTTGTGGAGAGCATGGGCTACTTTCCAGTTGCAGTGCACGGGCTTCTCATTGTGGTGGGCTCTCTTGTGGAACACGGGTTCTAGGGCACAAGGGCTTCAGCAGTTGCAGGTTGTGGGCTCCAGAGTGCTGGTTCAGTAGTTGTGGCAACAGGCTTAGTTGTTCCTCAGCATGTGGGGTCTTCCCAGAACAGGAATAGAACATGTGTCCCTTGCATTGCAAGGCAAATTCTTAACCACTGGACCACCAAGGAAGCATTATTATCAGCTCTTCCATCCCTGTTTTACAGCGATGTTCCCTTTACTTTTAATGTGGTTATTTTTTAAAATATTATTAAATATTTTATCTATAATTCCTACTTGAGTATAGAAGAAAGGAGACGAACATAGGTGTTTACTTTCCTCTCGTCACTCAGAGCCCCTCTGCCGTTTTCCCTAGGCTGCCCAGGCTACCCTGGGCCTGGCTCTGATGAGCTGCTTGTAGGATAACTCATCACTACCTGCTTAAATATTCGTAGGTACTAGATGATCTCCTCTATATGACACTCTACAGCAGAGAAAGCCAACCTGTGGTAGCATTAATCAAATCAGTGGGTGTTTCAGGGATGAAGGGTTGGCTGTGGAAAGCACGTGAGGGCACTTTCTAGGGAAATGGAAACGTTCAGAACTTGTGAGCACTCATCAGGTTTAATTGGATGATATCCTTACGATGTGAGCCCTCACTCTATCGTAAAGTGATCCTCAAAATTAAAAAAAAAAGCCATTAAACAAAAGGTGTTCAACCTCATTATTATCAGGGGAAGACAACCAAAACCTCACTCAAATGCCAGTATACACCCATTAAAATGACTGAAGGTTAAAAAAAAAACAAAAACTGGTAAAGCCAAGTTTTGATGTGAATTTAGGATAACTGAAATCATCTCTGCACTGCAGTGTGTACAGGAATTGTTCTGAATATTTTAGAAAGTTGTTGAGCCATAACTAATAACACTGCACCTGTGCGTGCAACATGACCCAGTAGTTCCACCCTTAAGCATATACTCAACACAACTACATGTCACATGTGCCCAAATATGTGTACAGAAATATTGAAAGCAGCATTGTCCAGAGTTTCAAAGTAGGAACAACCCCAATGTCAATCAACAGTGAAACACTGAAACATTTAAATAAGGTGAGGTATATAATTAGATAAGGAAGCCAGGTTTCAACAGTATGTGAACCGTGAACTTCCTGATGTTCAAGCTGGTTTTAGAAAAGGCAGAGGAACCAGACACCAAATTGCCAACATCCGCTGGATCACGGAAAAAGCAAGAGAGTTCCAGAAAAACATCTATTTCTGCTTTATTGACTATGCCAAAGCCTTTGACTGTGTGGATCACAATAAACTGTGGAAAATTCTTCAAGAGATGGGAATACCAGACCACCTGACCTGCCTCTTGAGAAATCTGTATGCAGGTCAGGAAGCAACAGTTAGAACTGGACATGGAACAACAGACTGGTTCCAAATAGGAAAAGGAGTACGTCAAGGCTATATATTGTCACCCTGCTTATTTAACTTATATGCAGAGTACATCATGAGAAACGCTGGACTAGAAGAAACACAAACTGAAATCAAGATTGCTAGGAGAAATATCAATAACCTCAGATATGCAGATGATACCACCCTTATGGCAGAAAGTGAAGAGGAACTACAAAGCCTCTTTATGAAAGTGAAAGAGGAAAGTGAAAAAGTTGGCTTAAAGTTCAATATTCAGAAAACTCAGATCATGGCATCCGGTCCCATCACTTCATGGGAAATAGATGGGGAAACAGTGGAAACAATGTCAGACTTTATTTTGGGGGGGCTCCAGAATCACTGCAGATGGTGACTGCAGCCATGAAATTAAAAGACACTTACTCCTTGTAAGAAAAGTTATGACCAACCTAGATAGCATATTCAAAAGCAGGGACATTACTTTTGCCGACTAAGGTCCGTCTAGTCAAGGCTATGGTTTTTCCTGTGGTCATGTATGGATGTGAGAGTTGGACTGTGAAGAAGGCTCAGCGCCGAAGAATTGATACTTTTGAACTGTGGTGTTGGAGAAGACTCTTGCGAGTCCCTTGGACTGTAAAGAGATCCAACCAGTCCATTCTGAAGGAGGTCAGCCCTGGGATTTCTTTGGAAGGAATGATGCTAAAGCTGAAGCTCCAGTACTTTGGCCACCTCATGCAAAGAGTTGACTCATTGGAAAAGACTCTGATGCTGGGAGGGATTGGGGGCAGGAGGAGAAGGGGAAGACAGAGGATGAGATGGCTGGATGGCATCACTGACTCAATGGACGCGAGTCTGAGTGAACTCCAGGAGTTGGTGATGGACAGGGAGGTCTGGTGTGCTGCAATTCATGGGGTCGCAAAGAGTCGGACACGACTGAGTAACTGAACTGAATACTATACAGCAAGGAAGATGAACTAAATACTGCTATAGGCAATAAAATTGATGAATTTAGGGGGGAAAATAATAGAGCAACATTATTAAAGAAATGCACAACAAAACTTCAATGCGGTATCACCTCACACCAGTTAGAATGGTCATCATCAAAAAAAGCTACACACACATACTGGAAAGGAAATGGGAAAAAGGGAACCCTACTGCACTGTTGGAAGAAATGTAAATTGGTACAGCCAATGTGGAGAATAGTATGGAGATTCCTTAACAAGCTAGGACTAAAACTACCATATAACCCAGAAATCCCACTACTGGGCATATACCCTGAGAAAGCCAGAATTCAAAAAGTCACATGTACCCCAGTATTCGTTGCCGCAGGGCAGGAATAGAGATGCAGACATAGAGAACAAACTTGTGCTCCGTTCACACAAGTCGTTGGGGAAGGAGATTGGGACAGACTGCGAGAAGAGCATGGACGTGCATGCACTGTCTTGTCTGAAATAGCGAGCTAGTGGGGGCCTGCTACCCAGCACAGGGAGCTCGGCGCCGTGCTCTGTGATGACCTAGAGGGACGGAACAGGGGCTGTGTGGGAGGGGGGACCAAGAGGAAGGATGTGTAGCTGACCCTCGATGGAGGGCTGCAGAAACTAACACAGCATTGTAAAGCAGCTACGCTGCAATTAAAAAAAAAAGTCGAGCAAGAAAAGTTAAATATTATAGAATATGTGGAGTGTGAGCCTGTTTTTATAGAATTGAATAGAAGACAAAAGGAATCTATGATTTCAGAAATCAGGATAGCCTTTACATGTGGCAGAGAGGGAGAGAGAATGACTAGTATGGGTGTCAGGGGGACTATGCCATGTTTCAGAGCTTTACTTTTCAATTTTGTAATTGTTACATGGTGTGTTCAGTTTGCCATATGGTTATGATATAGCTATATGGTTGTGATTAGTGCAGTTTTATCTGTGTATGTGAAAATTATTACTATTTTCTATTTATATTGACATCCCAGCATAAGAATAAAGAATGGTCACAGCATTATGGCTTTAAATAAATTACTGAGCACCTAGTTTTTCAGTTTTCTGATTGTTCTATTGCAGGAAACATTTTTTTCATTAATAACATAAATTGTTAATTGTTAATCTTAAAATTAAGGTTAAAATCTTATCTGGGACTTATAAGTGAAGTCTTATCTGGGATTCATGATGGACTTCGTATAGTCTCTTACTGTATTGTATTGTGTACCAAGAAGGAATAAATGAATGATTAAGATATTATACTGTCCAACTCCAGACATGTCCTAGAACCTGTAACTGTTAGTCCACATAAAGCAGGCAGAGCACTGTGCTTTGAGCATCAGAAGAGTCAGGCAGACATGTTGGGCAGAGCTTGTGAACAGCCCATGTCTCTCTGCCAAGTACTCCCCCCGCCTACCGCCCCCACCAAAAGTCCCTCAATATTTCAGAGACATTTCAAGGCTTGATAACTGTGAGAATACTATTAAAACAAATACAAGGTGGTGTTGTAATAGAGACATGGACTATTAGTTTGCTAGGACTGCCATAACTAAGTACCACAGACTGGGTGGCTTAAATATAATAGAACTTCTTTCCTCACAGCTCTGGAGGCTGAAGTCCAAGGTCGAGGTGTGGGTAGGTTTCGTTTTTCCTGAGGCCTCTCTCCTTGGTTTGTAAAACATACCTGCTTGCTGTGTGCTCTCGCAGGCTTTTCCTTTGTGCATCCCTGGTGTCTTTTTGATAAGTTCACCAGTCATACTGCACTACTGCCCCACCCTACCAGCCTCATTTGAGTTTAAATCACCTCTTTAAATTCCTATCCTCCAACACAGTTACATCCTGAGTGAGGTCCTGGGATTGGGACTTCAACATAAGAACTCAGAAGAGGGTGAGGACACGATTCAGCCCACAGCAGGTTGCCATCCTATTTGTCACATATTTGACACAATGATTCTGTGTATGTTTAAAAACTCTTGCCTTCCTCATGCCAGAGGAAGGCAAAGAACTTAGATATCCTTTACACAAGAACTGTATATAATTCAGAAATTGTCTAGAAAAAAATCATAGGTTGAGTTCTAAAATGGTTACTTAATATTCTCCCTAAAATAGCTGAAGTGGCTTAAAAAAAAAAAAAAGATGCAGCTAACTGCTTAGATATTAAATTACCTTGTATTACTAAAGAGAAAAGTTCTAGCAAAGGAAATCTTTATGGAAGTCAATTTGTCTTGTTAGGTGGTAATTAACATTACAAAAAGATCCAAGTTTTAAAAGTATTGTTAAAAAGTTATCTATAAAATGATTTTTTCCTGTGCTTGAAGTACTTCATCCCTTTCCCTTTTGCCTGTCTCAAAACCTCAACTTTCCCAGAAAAGCCTGTGCTGACCTTTTCCCCAATATAGACTTAGTTTCCCCACTGTTCTCATAGAGCATCTTTCCTTCTTCAGAGTACTTGTTATAGTGGAAATTGTTATACATATTTGATTAATGTTGGTCTCATCCACTACATTTTAAGCTTCACAGGGGACAGCAACCATGATCTTTTTTGTTCACCACTTTTGACCTGTAATTCCTAGCACTGAGTAAGCATTCAATAAGTGTTTATAGAATAATTGAACCAACACAATATTTCACGCTACAACTAAGTATTTCATTTGGTTATAATTTTATGTCTGGGAAATTGGGCTAACTTCTCTTTGTGTTTCTATTTAGAATGTAGCAGATCAGATTGCATTTCAAGCCGCTGGTGGATTAACAGCCCTTGAACACATTCTTCAAGCAGTGGTCCCCGTCACAAATGTGAACACTGTTTCACGAATTCCTCCTAAGTAAGTATAGGTTTTTAATCTGTCTTTCACGTTTCATTTGTGAGTCATTTCTGCCTATGGTTTCCATATGGGGGAACCACAAGAAAATTGTATGTGTGTGCAGGTTTGAATAGCAAAAGCTTACACTCCCCATTAGGGAGGAAAACAGAGGTGCTTGACTTCACTTACAAAACTCAAATTGAGCCTAAAAAGCCTTATGAAGGAAATTCCTTTGGTCTGTGACTTTTACTAACCCCAAATCAAGAAGACCCGATGAACTTGTGAGACGTTCTAACCACTTAACAAAATTTGAACAGAAATGAATACTAATAAGAGAAAACTAACTTTTGTATTGCATACAAAAAAAGGTGACTAAGGACATTAACAAAGGACTGAGCTGTGAAATTTGAAAAAGGCCCTAACATACAGGAAGAGCAGTCTGAGGCCAAGACTGCCATAGTCTAGAGTGCCAGCCAAATAGTTGGGAACTGAACTGTCATTTGGTCTTTAACTATAAACTGCTCTGTCCTAAGGATCGTGTATCCCCTTTAGACACAAGATCTCCTTCCTTATTATTTTAAGTTACCCTCTCGTCCCTGGCCACCAAGGGTGTAGTAGCAGACAGCATTATTTCAGAAATATTGTATTCCTGAGTTGTAACGTGCAAACTTTTTGGATATTTTGTGGAGACACTTGTAGAGTTTAAATAAAAAGTTTTGATAAAAGTTCACTTATGTCACTGAGAAGCTTTTAAATATTTAATTAGCTCAGCTAAAGTGAGTGCTTCATTTGTCCGCTGGATACAACAGGGGAAAAAAATTCCTTGAGTATGTTATCTTTTTTTTCTAAGAGACATTTGGTAAATGAGAAATAGCAGCAGCTTTGGAGTCAAACCAATCTGGGTTCCAGTTTTACCTCTGCCAGGTACTAGCTAGGAGATTTGGGACAAGTGCCTTGATCTTGTTATATCTGTTTCCTCATTTGGCTAGACAGGGGTAATCATTTTCACCTCATAGCATGGGGATCAACTGAAGTGATAATGTATGTGAGAGTTCTTTGTTAACCTTAAAAATGAAAGTGAAAGTCACTCAGTCTATCCGACTCTTTGCGACCCCGTAGCTGCCAGGCTCCTTTGTCCATGGAATTCTCCAGGCCAGAATACTAGAGTGAGCAGCCATTCCTTCTCCAGGGGATCTTCCCAGCCCAGGGATAGAACCCAGGTCTCCCACATTGCAGGCAGATTCTTTACCAGCTGAGCCACCAGGGAAGCTTATAAGCCTTAAAGTGTTTTATAAATGTTAGGTGACAGTTTTTAAAATAGTCTTGCCTGGTTTAAGACAGTGTTATCAATTTGATGTGAGATATTTCTGTGTACACATTTTGACACTGAGTTAGTTTGGGTTCTTTTGCTTTACTGACAAAGTAGAGATGAATGAAAGAAGGTGTAAGTACCCTGTAAAGTCAGAACATCTTTCTTTGGAGCAGAAAACTCTCGCATAGGGTAGTTACAGTGTACGTACAGATGTTCTGTCCCAAAAGAGTTGCTGTGCCCTATCAAAGTGGACTTCATTGACAGCGTGTTACTTGGCATGTTGTCATCACTCAGTGTATGTTGATTGGCAGGGAGAGAGGAAGGAAGGAATCAAACACACTGTTAGAGATAAGAAAGGAAATGGCATTTGATTGTTTGGGACAGTGCTTTTCCTAACTGTTAATTCGTATTGTTCGCCTTAAATGCACTTGGTAGCATTTGTTTTCTTTCTTCTTTGTTTTATTGCTGCTGTTTGCTGTGTTTTTCGGTAGGCTTCAACATGCGTGACACTGAGGTCCCTTGATGGTAACCTAGATTAAATGCCTGTTCCCAAAAGCTGCCTTTGTCACTGTGGCAAAGGGCATGTTCTGGTGCTTATCTATGCCTCTCGTGTAGAGAACAGAAGAGGTTTTTCCCACAGTTCCTAAAAAGACCTAACCAAGCATTAGCGCACATGCTTTGGAAAGGAGCCGTGGAACCCTGAGAGTCCAGATCAGTGCTTCTCTGATGGACACCAGCTGCCGAAGTGCCAGGACCGAGAGTTTGTTTGTTCATCTCATCTTAGGCTAATAGATTCGTGTTTTCATCCAGGTACTGCTTACTGAGTGAGGCCAGCTTAAAAGGCTGTGGGCATCTAGCACTGACTCTAAGATTCCCCTGTCCTTAGCACAGCTCAAGATCATGACTCTACTTTCTAACCTAGCCTCCCTTCTTAGGGCGAACAGATTAAGGCTGAGAGTATTATGCTGCTTACTTGGAGACAGGAAAAAGAAATATCACAATTATGTTAGATTTAAATGTAGACTCAAAGCACACTGGTGGGCATCAGTCAGTGATTTAATTGCAAAAGTATTCTTTTTCATATTCCTTCTAGCAGCTTTCTGGCCTTGGGACTTGCATAGTTGCTGGGCTTGAGCTCCCAGCCCTCAACATCATGAGCTTTCTGCCGCCTTATTAGCACATCTTGTTTTCTGCCTCCTGTGGCATTCCATGGCTCTTGCCTAGAGCAACTGTTGTTGGTTTTGTTTTAACTATCCTTCATTAGTTCATTTTCCTTAGTGATAAACAAAAGGGGCTTTGAAAAAGTTCAGTCACTGTCTGGTAACGTTTATCATGTGGATCATCTCAACAGTTACCATGTGGACCCCCTATGTCTGCAAACCCAATGTTTCACTCCCCCTGCAACCCAGAGCTCTGTAAATGGATAAAGGAACTCCCTGATCCTCTTTCCTCACCGTTTTGCCCATCTCCCTTTTTATTCCACATAGTACCTCAGCAGCTGTCCTGTAATTATTGCTAGGTAACTCCCTCTGGGTGAATATTTTGCTTTCAGCAGATTTTTTTAATGTGAAACTGAGGATTCTACCCACTTCTGGAAATTTTAATTTTTGAAATCTTTCTGAATCTTCACTGTGTTGCTTTTCTTTTTTAGAACCAGAGAAAACTCATAAACTTGCTTGAATCCTTTTCAAATTATTATTGATTAGGTCCCATTTGTTTATTTTTGTTTTTATTTGCATTACACTAGGAGATAGATCCGAAAAGATACTTCTGCAATATATATCAAAGAGTGTTCTGCCTGTGTTTTCCTCTAGGAGTTTTATATTATCCAGTCTTACATTTAAGCCTTTAATCCATTTTGAGTTTATTTTTGTGTATGGTGTTAAGAGAATGTTCTAATTTCATTATTTTACATGTAGCTGTCCAGTTTTCCCAGTACCAGTTATTGAAGAGACTGTCTTTTCTTCATTGGATATTCTTGTCTCTTTTCTCATAGATTAATTGATCTCAGGTGCATGGGTTTGTTTCTGGGCTTTCTGTCCTGTTCTGTTGATCTATATTTCTGTCTCTGTGCCAGTACCATTCTGTTTTGATTAGTGTGAAACTATAAAGTTTCGTAGTATCGTCTGAAGTCAAGGAGCCTGATTCCTCCAGGTCTGTTTTTCTTTCTCAAGATTGCTTTGACTATTCAGAGCCTTTTGTGTTTCCATACAAATTTTAAAATTTTTCTTCTAGTTCTGTGAAAAATGCCATTGGTAATTTGATAGGGATTGCATTGAATCTGTATTTTGCCTTGAGTACTACAGTCATTTTAACAGTATTTATTCTTCCAGTCTAAGAACATGAAATACCTTTCCATTTGTTTCTGTCATCTTCAGATTCTTTCATCTGCATCTTACAGTTGTCTGGGCCTTTGCTTCCTTTGCTAGATTTATTCCTAGATATTTTATCCTTTTTGATGCACTGGTAAATGAAATTATTTTTTAAATTCTTCTTTTTGATCTTTCATTGTTAGTATATAGAAATAAAACATTTTTAAAAATTAATTTTTTGTTCTGTAACTTTACCGAATTCATTGATGAGTTCTAGTAGTTTTCTGGTAGCATCTTTAGGATTTACTATGTATCATATCATGTCATATGCAGACACTGACAGTTTTATTTTTCTGTTCCAGTGTGGATTTTTATATTTCTTTTTCCTCTCTGATTGCTGTGGCTAGGGCTTCCAAAACTATGTTGAATAAAAGTAGTGAGAGTGAGCCTCCTTGTCTTGTTTGATCTTAGAGGAAATGCTTTCAGCTTTTCACCGTCGAATGTGATGTTAGCTGTGTGTTTGTCATGTACAATGGAATAGTCAGTTCAGTTCAGTTGCTCAGTCATATCCGAATCTTTGCAACTCCATGAACTGCAACAGACCAGGCTTACCTGTCCATCACCAACTCCTGGAGCCTACTTAAACTCATGTCCTTCACATTGGTGATGCCATCCAACCATCTCATCCTCTGTCGTCCCCTTCTCCTCCCGCCCTCAATCTTTCCCAGCATCAGGGTCTTTTCCAGTGAGTCGGTTCTTCGCATCAGATGGCTAAAGTATTGGAGTTTCAGCTTCAGCAGAGTTTCATGGCTTGCTCCTTGGAAGAAAAGCAATGACTATGGTTTTTCCAGTAGTCATGTATGGATGTGAGAGTTTGACTATAAAGAAAGCTGAGCACCCAAGAATTGACACTTTTGAACTATAATGTTGGAGAAGACTCTTGAGAGTCCCTTGAACTGTATGGAGACCCAACCAGTCCATCCTAAAGGAAATCAGTCCTGAATATTCATTGGAAGGGCTGATGCTAAAGCTGAAACTCCAATACTTTGGCCACCTGATGTGAAGAACTGACTCATTGGAAAAGACCCTGATGCTGGGAAAGATTGAAGGCAGGAGGAGAAGGGGATGAGGATGAGATGGTTGGATGGCATCACCAACACGACAGACATGAGTTTGATTAGGCTCCAGGAATTGGTGATGGACTGGGAAGCCTGGCGTGCTGCAGTTCGTGGGGTCACAGAGTCAGACACGACTGAGCGACTGATCTGAACTGAATATTCCATAAAAAAGAATCCAGTAATGCCATTTGCAGCAATATGGATGAACTTAAAGATTATCCTATTAAGTGAAGTAAGCCAGACAAAGACAGTTATCATATTATATCACTTATATGTGAAAGCCAAGGGAAAAAAAAGATACAAATGCACTTATTTACAAAACAGAAATAGGCCCACAGACACCGGAAACAGACGGTTCCCAAAGAGGGAAAGAGTAGGGGAGGGATAAATTAATTAGGAGATTGGGATTAGCATGTACACACTAGTTTGTATGAAATATGTACCATCAGGGACCTACTGTATAGCACAGGGAACTATCCTCAGTATTTCATTAAACCTATAAGGGAGAAGAATCTGGAAAAGAAGATATATAGAGGGATTTATAGAGATACAGATATATAAATAAAACTACATCACTGTACTGTACACCTGAAACTAACATGACATTGTTATATTTAAATTATACACACACACACACACACACACACACACACACACACATTATTAAAAGGAATTGGCCAGGATGTGGTATTCTTAAGTCAACCTTTTTAACAAACGTGCTCCAATAAAACTGTTTTCAGTGCCAAGAAATATTACCCTGAAACAAGGCAATTTTTATTTCATGTTGTATCTACTTTTGGAATGACTCATGTTATTCTTCTTCCTAATTTTAATTGGAGAAAACAAATAACAAAATAATGAATGACATATTCTAAGCTTTTCTTTGGTTTAGGCTAATAACAATTGTTTAACATTGCTTTTTTTAAAATAGAAGTATACTTTATTTACAGTGTTGTGTTAGTTTCTGCTGTACAGCAAAGTGACTCTGTTATATATATATGTATATAAACATTATTTTGTATATTATTTTTCATTTTGGTTTTATCACAAGATATTGGCTATAGTTCCCTGTGCTATTAGGACTCTGTCGTTTATCCATTCTTTATATACTAGTTTATCTCTTAACATAGCCCTTAATATTTGAAAATAAATGGCGGTTTGTCATTTTCTTTGGGCATAAAGAATGCCCCATATTATGTAAATAAGAAGATGGATCTGCTGTGACTAAGGTTGTGGCCTAAACTTTGTGTTGTGTTTTTGTAGTATATTTACATAGTGGCCGTGAATAGAAGTTATAGAGTTGACACAGCATTCCACATCTCCAGGCCCAAATATTGTTGTTCGGTCACTAAGTCATCTCCAACCCTTTGTGACCCCATGGACTGCAGCACACCAGTCTTCCCTGTCCTTCACTATCTCCTTGAGCTTGCTCAAACTGTCCATTGAGTCAGTGATGCCATCCTATTGTCTCATTCTCTGCTGCCCTCTTCTTCTGCCTTCAGTCTTTCCCAGCATCAGGGTCTTTTTCAATGAGTCGGCTCTTCACATCAGGTGGCCAAAGTATTGGAGCTTCAGCTTCAGCATCAGACTCTTTTCAGACAGCAGTAAATGTTCATATTTCATAAAGAAGCCAGCATATCTTTTGGGCCACCAAAAATCATCACAGGGCTGTCTTTCCTAGGTTGCCTTTTACTTGCTTGGAATTCTTAGTCCTTGACAGATAGTTATAAACAATAAAGGGGCCAAATAGTTAAGTTATTCTACTTAACTATTCTAGTCTCCAAGCTACTCTAGGTTGTCCTACTGTAGAACTAATTAGCCCCTTTCTCTTCTCCATCAGCTTTACTTCTCTTCCTCCACTGTCCCTCTGCACAGAATTTTTATGTGGAAATAGTCTTATCAGCATGAAGCATTACATGGTATAATGAAGAATAGACAGACTCTGGAGTCAGATCTGAGCTTAAGTCTCTGCTTTTTACTTTGTAACTATGGTATCATGGGCCAAATAGTTATAACAGCCTTAATTAAATGTTAATACTACTATGCAGGGTAGGATTTGTTGGCTGCTAAAAGTACATCTGTTCATTAAGTGCCCTGCACAAAGAAAGCACTTAGTTAATATCAATGGGTTGGATTTCTTTTCTTTTTCTTTTATTTTTGTGGTTATTATTGTTTTGACTACACGTTACCCTCCTTAATTCAGTTCAGTTCAGTCGCTCAGTGGTGTCCAACTCTTTGTGACCCCATGAATCGCAGCACGCCAGGCCTCCCTGTCCATCACCAACTCCCGAAGTTCACTCAGACTCATGTCCATCGAGTCCGTGATACCATCCAGCCATCTCATCCTCTGTCCTCCCCTTCTCCTCCTGCCCCCAATCCCTCCCAGCATCAGAGTCTTTTCCAATGAGTCAACTCTTCGCATACTGAGCTTTAAATCCCTGTGTCTGTGTCACTTTGGGTTCTAAGAATCTATGATCTATTCATTTTACTTGGTCATTTTTTTTTTCCACCCTAAGTCCAGACTTCATCCTGGTTAATTTTCGCCCAGCCTGTCAAGATTCTCTTTGGACCCGGATTTGGCTGCTTACTTAGTCTTTTTCCTTTAACACCGTGTCACATCTGAGGTTGATGTGTAAAAGATACGTATCTTTATCTAAATCATTGAAGAAATATCAAACAGGTTAGAGAATAGTCCAGTTTAGCCCTGTATTAATGTTCCCAGGTATTCTACTTATGTTATCTTTTTCTCAAAGGGACTCTAATTCCTTGGGATCAGAGACCATAGTAAATGCATTATTTGTTAATCATACGATGTCTTAATAAGTATCATTTCCATATATGAATGAATGAATTTTCTGAGACACTGAAGTAAAACAGTAAAAGAACACACTATATCAAATACTTGACTCTGTGGACTTAAAATATGATTACATCTCAGTCCTAGATGAATAAGGGCCTGATTTAGACCAGTCTGTTAGCTCGACTTAAGGCAGTATTTTTGTATTCCATCTTTCAGTTTCTGTGAATCTTATATCTGTAACTGCTTTACTTAGAAGGTCAAAGGGAATGCTGGAACTGTATTCTTGGTTTTTGTCCTTATCACAGTTTTAAAATCACAGCACCCCCATTTTAATCTATGGTGAAAAATAAATTCTTCCCACTGCTGTGGCCTTTATAAACTATACCCATTTATTCGTGTCAAACAAATTAATTAAGTTCCCTTTTTTCTTATTTAGAGTATATACATTTATCTATCCATAAATCAGTCTCAGGTAAAACAGTAGTTACTAAATACAGTAAAAGTAAATAAATTTAGAATGACGTGAGTTAGAGCTTGGCTGACTAGGAAAATCACAGATTTATTATCCGAAGGAAGATAAAAATAAACTTGTGCAGTTTATCTACTTGGCCATACTGCATTTACTTGATACTTTGAAGTTGGTGAGGGGACAGAACTTAACATTTATTGAGCGCACCCTCAGTGACAGTCGCAGGGCCCGAGGCTTAGCATGGTTTCCCTTGTTTACCCCTCACCGTAGCATCAGGATTGCGAGCAGTCGTGTTTGGGACATGACTACAACCTGAGAGAGAGCCATGATACCCTTTCTCAGAGAGTGTGTATTCTTTCCAGATGACAGAATGTTCAGAATTACTCTCCCACGATTATTGAGGTTTCATCCCTAGAGGCTTTCTGTTCCTTTCTCTTGGTCTTGTGATACTCACAGGGTGGCAACTGATGCAGTTCATTTATAGTGGAAAAGGTGTACCCTGATGGATGCCAGAAGCAGGTAAATGACGTTGGGCTTCCGATTCTGATACCCAGGGAAACTGTTCTCTAGGGATTCCCTTTTTGGGATCACTTGTATGGACATAGGAATGGGATTCCCACATCTCAGAGCCGTTAGAAATAGACCTTGTCCTTAGGGAACTTACAGTAATGGAAAATGAAATGGGTAAATCTCTAAGTATCACTAATATTAGCCTGCCTGTGTTACCTTTGTGGAACAGCCAGCCTGGTGATATACATAAGCTCTTCATAAAAGGAATGCTTTGCTACATATCTGATGTCTGCAAACTTAGTTTCCCTTTGTTTCCTCCGACGCGTGGCTTCATGTGCCTGGCCTGAGCTTGCTGCTTGCTCCCCTCTCTTGCTTGAGTGCCTTGTCTGTCCTCTTTGGAGCTCACCTACTGTTGGATCTTTGCTTTTCTCTTCGGTTTACAACACAGTCTAAACTGTTAATCCTCTCTTTACCATGAGTTTCCTTCCATGTTACCATTTTCTCTTTTCTTGGCTTGTCATATGCACCTCAACTCCATTGCTGTTTGTTGTGTCCTCCCTTTTTCTGGGTGTTATGATGTTACATGTTCTAGGCTTTACACCTATGCCTCTTCTAAGCTGCTGTATTTTATGCCATGAGATGTTTCCCTCAATAACCACAGCTGGTTAAACCAAGACTGAACATTTGACTCAAAAGCAGCCAATCTTACAGTTTTAAAACTCAGCCCAAAAAGTTAAACTGGGCCAGTCAAGATTGTCTCTCAGGAATTTGCAGTTGGAAAACCGTAAAACTCCAACCCATTGTGTGTGTGTGTGTGTGTGTGTGTGTGTGTGTGTGTGTTTAAATTTGAAAAATCATGCAGAGTAACTTCTGGGATGGTCATTACAGGGTTGTGTTCACTCCAAGTTTAGCAGGACTAATGGAGGCCAGTTGTGGGGGGAAGGAGGAGACTGGAGCTTCATGAGAGATGAGGGGGCTGGAAATGAGAGGAGGCCCAGTCCACAGAGCTGGCATTGTTCCTGCCCTCCTGAAGTCTGGTAGCTTATTTTCTCCTGGATTCACGTGAACGTTCCCAACAGCTTTACAGTAAATGCCTCTTTTTACTTGAAATATTTTGAGTGAATTTCTGTCCCTTCTAACCTAGATTCTGATACTTTTAAATACAAATATTAAAAGATTTTTTTAAACTCCAGATTGAGTTGAAAATATTGGACTATGTAATAGAGCCTTCCTTGCAACCTCATAGCAGTTTTTCTACAATCTTCCATATCAAGAAAGAATGAATGAATGCTCAAAGTTTAAAGCAGAAATAAAGAGAGAAAGCACATTCTACATGTTCTCTAGGGTATCATTCTTTATGAACATTAAATGTTTCTACAAGCTCAGACTGACTGAAGTTTCCTTTTTCCTCTTAACCTTCATTTGGAAAACTTGTATAGAGAATTAAATACTTTAAACGTTCTGTACCTGGATGCTAACGTAAGGTACTCTAGAGTGCAGATCTCACTTTCAGGATCAAAGATTAGAGAACATATTGTTCTTTAGTAAAATACATGAATTCTATAAGAGCAAGTAACAACACCACTCATGTGCTTTATAGTCCTCAAATGTTAACTTCTTGGTGGCCCTTGGGTCACACAGAGTGGTTTCCTCATTATTAACCTTATAATTAGGGTTTAGTTTGAATCCCAGTAACATTGTCTTATTTTCATAAAAACTAAAAAATATATTTCTTAGCCTCTGTTTTCTCTGACTTGAGCATAATGGACCATAGTCCAACTTTTTAATATAGAATACGTTTGTTCATGATGAACTTGATCATTTCACTGGTTGTCTTCTGAAATTAGAACCAGTTGCTTTCATGCATTGGAAAAGGAAATGGTAACCTATTCCAGTGTTCTTGCCTGGAAAATCTCAGGGACGGGGGAGCCTGGTGGGCTGCTGTCTATAGGGTCGCATAGAGTCGGACACGACTGAAGCGACTTAGCAGCAGCAACAGCAGCAGCCTGTTTTGAAGTTGAGATTAAGATGTTTAGAAGGTGAGAAGATTGCAAGAGCAGTTACTCCTACCAGCTCCCCACTCAAATCCTGACAGCCTGATGCAGCTCAGAATGTTAATCCTATACTACAAAATAAAGCTTTATGATATTTTTAAGAACTGAGTAATTTGCCTTTGTTTTAAGACTCAGTAGTGCAGTTTCAACTGCTAGGCGAAAGATAAAACATTTGTAAAAAAACAAAAGATTTTTTTGTTGCCATTTTTATAGTACTCAAAAGAAGAAAGAAAAGCATTGACTTATTTCAGTCTGAGCTTTTATGAAATTGCAGTTTTGTTCTTCTCAAGGAAAGCACACAGTATCTCCATATTACTATACATCTATCCCAACACATGACATAGTCATACACCTGATGCAAGTTTCAGAGCCCTGCCTCGTCCTGTGCCTACCTCTGTCTTTCCCAATAAGAAATGCAAAACTTCGTTCTAGGTGGGCTGGTTGTATTACCAGAATTACACTGGTGCATTCCGGATTCATGTTTTCTGATAAAGTTTGCAATTCTAAACTTTTTTTCTTAGTCACTCTATGTTAAGGCATTTTCTTTCCATGTAGAATGTTCTCAAGTAATAGTTCATTGGTTGAACATTTTTGGTTACCTGTTTACTTAAGAAAATCTTTCACTTGGACTATCACTGTTAGATCACTTCCTGGGATGTTACTAACAACTTATTTGAGGCTCTAACTTTCTTGCTCTTTCCTTTACACTAATGCCTTCTCCAGGGAATCATTTTCATGAAGCCTAGCTATTGATTCAGAGATTGGGTTGTTGCCTTACTGAAAATCAAAATTCATATAAATATTTCTCAGCATGACATTTGAGTTAATATAAATACAAATCTCTCTCCATTTTTCAAATTTATGCATTCCAGCAAAAATTATTGTAAAGCTAATTTCTGTTAAGTGAATCCTATTTTCTTATTAATTTCCTTCATAAAATCAGCAGTGTATTTCCGTAAGGAAAATGTCACTGACCTAAACAATTGATGTAGAATTTGTGACCAAGTCCTCTGGGGTTCTAGACAGTGTAACACAGCAGTCTTGCTGTGAAAACACTCTGTAGCACTTTCAGAATTGTGAACTATATAGGTCTTTGCTAACTCTGTAACCTCTTTTGTCTTGTCACCTTCTGAGACTTGGATTCTTGAGAAACACCTAAGTAGGATGAAGATTACAATGTCATATTTTGCAAATATATACACAGTCTAACACATAATGTATTTTAGGCTAAAATTTACCTCTGTGTTCAACCATACACTTTTGCTTATTTCATGTGCTAGCAAGATAATGCTCAAACTCATTCAAGCTAGGCTTCAACAGTATGTTAACTGAAAACTTCCAGATGTACAAGCTGGATTTAGAAAAGGCAGAGAAACCAGAGATCAAATTGCCAACATCCATTGGTTCATAGAAAAAGCAAGGGAATTCCAAAAAACCATCTTCCTCTGCTTCATTGACTGTGCTAACGCCTTTGACTATGTAGATCACTACAAACTGTGGAAAATTCTTAAAGAGATGGGAATACCAGACTACCTTACCTGTCTCCTGAGAAACCCATATGCAGATCAAGAAGCAACAGTTAGAACCGGACATGTAACAACAGACTGGTTCCAAACAGGGAAAGGAGTATGACAAGGCTGTGTATTGTCACCCTACTTATTTAACTTCTATGCAAAGTACATCATTTGAAGTGCTGGGCTGAATGACTTGCAAGCTGGAATCAAGATTGCTGGGAGAAATATCAACAACCTCAGATATGCAGAGGATACTACTCTAATGGCATAAAGCGAAGAGGAACTAAAGAGCCTCTTGATGAAAGTGAAAGAGGTGAGTGAAAAAGCTGGCTTCATTCAGAAAGCAAATATCATGGCATCTGGTTCCATCACTTCATGGCAAATAGATGGGGGAAAAGTGAAAACAGTAATATATTTTATTTTTTTGGACTCCGAAATCACTATGGATGGTAACTGCAGTCAGGAAATTAAAAGATGCTTGCTGCTTGGAAGGAAAGCTATGACAAACCTAGACAGTGTTGTAAAAAGTAGAGACATCACTTTGCTGACAAAGATCCATATAGTCAAAGCTGTGGTTTTTCCAGTAGTCGTGTATAGATGTGAGAGTTGGACTGTAAAAAAGGCAGAGCGCTGAAGAATTGATGCTTTTGGACTGTGATGTTGGAGAAGACTCTTGAGAATTCCTTGGACATCGAGGAGATCAAACCAATCAATCCTAAAGGAAATCAACCTTGAATATTAATTGGAAGGACTAATGCTGAAGCTTAAGCTCCAATACTTTGGCCACCTGATTCGAAGAGCAAATCATTGGAAAAGACCCTGATGCTGGGAAAGATTGAGGGCAAGAGGAGAAGGGAGAGGCCAAGAATGAGATGGTTAGATGGCATCATCAACTCAATGGCCATGAGTTTGAGCAAGTTCCAGAAGATGGTGAAGGACAAGGAAGCCTGGTGTGCTGCAGTCCATGGAGTTGCAAAGAGGCAGACACGACTTAGTGACTGAACAACAATAAACATATTCGCTTTCTCATTTGATTAGTTCTAGGACTCAAGCCAGGATCTGTATTTAGAATTAGAGACAAGGGACTATAATGCACTAATGAATTAAACCCAGCTGGGATTCAGAATCAGAGCATTAGAGTTCAAATACCAGCTTTGCCAATGTTTAATGTGAGACCTGTCTTGAAGACCTTATTGTGCTGTAGGATTTTTCATCTGGGGAATGGGGAAAAGATTTCTATCTTGCAGGGTTGTTATGAAGGTGAAATGCTAACATATATGAAAGGGCTTTGTGAATTGTCACACTCTAGCGTGGGATCCTAATGGCCCTGGTCACAATGCCCTGCACAGTGCATGATGTGTAACATTCCTTGACCCATTAAATACCTCTGCCCCCAGTCTTTGTGACAACCAAATTTGTTATTACACATTTCCACACACACCTGGGGAATTGGTTCCATTGGTTGTGTGCTGAGCAGTAGTTGTGAAAATAAAACTGTGTCCATAACTGTCAGCAGGCTCATTCATTAAAAAGTGAACTAAACAGGGGAAGAGGTAATTTGGTGCTAAGTATAACTATACAAGTTTGCGCCAAGTGCAGAGACAGTGAAAAGGATGGCGTCATTAACAGCCAGAGAAAGACAGAGTCTTTCCTATAGGTTTTAAAAGATAGATTCAGAGTTTGTCCAATTAACAAGTCTTCCTCAGCAGAGAGCACAGCATGTGCAAGAACATGGAGTCCTGAAATAACAGGGTACACTTTTCGGAAGGTGTAAACATTTTAATATTATTAGGACACTGTCAGTACAGTATGAAAAATAATTAAGTTCGAGTGATTTGGACAAAATGACTAATTCAGGGAAAGGTCAGAGATATTCATTCCTTTTTTTTCCTACATTTTGTAGAAAGTTAGTATCTTTTTCATTCCTCATCTTTCTGTTATTGTCTCATCTTTCTATTACCTTAATTTAAGCCCTCACTGCTTATGCTGTTTTACCTAAAGAGGAATTCACTCATTTAATATATACTTTTATTGCCATGTGGTTAGCACTTTGTTTAGTATTGTGAGTGAAGGATGAGTGAGAGAGAGAGAAAACCTTTACAAAGAAGTTGTAATGAGTCCCTGCAAAACACTTGGCATTGTCAGAAATATAAGAGTAATAAAGCTATTTTATATTAATCAATATATTACATTTATTTAACAGAGTCTTTGACACATGTTTATCAGTTTGTCACATTATATAAATGAAGAAACTAAGGCTTAAAAACACTGAATGATTTATCGTCTCTTATCACATTGGCAGCTAGGACTGAGCATTCTATTCTGGTATTCTTCCTTCTCTATCTTATTGCCTACATGGATGGTATCACCCAAGAGGGAGGTTTTCAGTCTGGTAAAGAGCCAAAGGGGGACAAGAAGAATGATCTAACAGAAGTTCAGAAAGATGAACCAAAACCGCTTGTAACTATTTGTATGTATGAGACAAAATATTCAGAGAAGATCTAGCAATGAAGTCTACAAAAGCAGTACAACATTTCTGTGTTACCTTCAATACCCTTTTCATGATTTAAATCAGGTGGTAAATATAGAGTAAATTCATCATAAGGCTTATTTCCCATCAATACCAGATATAGATATAGAGGTGGAAACCACATACCACCTTATGTGTCTGCTGCATTACAGCCTCTCATTAAGTGTTAATCAAATGTTATTTGCTGGTGTGGGTGAAGTTTAGGATACAATCCATTGTTAATAAACAATTCCTTATTTCTAGGCAGGATTATTGTAATATAATTCTAAATAGCTATTTTTAGATCAAGATTTACTAAAAGTAAATAACTTTCCTTGAGATAACGAAAGTTTAAAAAGTTTTTTTGAAAGCTCATTAGCCGTGTATGTGTGTATATGTGTGTGAGTTGTGTGCTCAGTCGTGTCCAACTCTTTGTGACCCTATCGACTGTAGCCCATGAGGCACCTCTGTCCGTGGGATTTTCCCAGCAAGAATACTGGAGTGGGTTGCCATAGTGATTGATAAATACTCTTCTCCATTTGACATATTGAGGCATTTTGTTTGTCTCAAAAGGCAGCACAGAAATGGTTACAGTTGACAGCTGTTATACCACTAATAAGATTAAAGTAAAGAAATTAGTTGTGTCGACTTTAATCTGCTGTTTAACACTGCAAGCCACCTGGGTCTCTTCTCCAGAGCCTACGTGTTTAATTGTGACTTTAAAATTATATAACCAGATCCTACTTAAGAACATATCTAAAGACTAGCTAATCATAACTGTCTTTTTATTAGACAAGACAGAGTTTAACACTAGACTTCAAATTAATGTTTTAATTTTATGCTCATCCTAATTTTTAAATGTATTTTTGTAATCTTTGCAACAAAACACCATCTCAGTGGGAGGTTAATTTTAGGAAACACAGGAAGTCTAATTAGGTTGTACTTAAAATATATGTGATTTCTCATTTAAAATTAGAGTATGTCTCTGTGGAATAATTAAACTGCTTATTCTAATTATAACAGATTCACCAGCTTAACAAGAACCTTTGAAATAACTCATCTAGTTGAAGATTTCTTTCTCCTGCTCTGAGGCATCATTATACTTAAGAAAATCCCTGAATTAAAAAATTGATTTTAGTGTTTTTAAAATGTTACATTGTAGAATATGATATGCAGTGTAGCAATCATTTGTAATTGTTACGTTGAGTTTTGATGCAAACTGATGTGTAGAAGGCGCATAATTTACATTTGCGTAGCAAAGACTGGTTGGTCGACAGCACTATTAGCATCCTTCTCTGCCCCAGTCTTGAGCTTTTATTTCCATTTCCTGGATGTTGGCTCCTCAGCCATCCTCACCCAGCCTAAGTGTTCTAGCGTCAGAAAGGAGGGAGTCAGAGGTGGAGAAGGCTGTGTGAATTTATGCTAACCATCACAGTGCCAGTGGGGAGAAGTTTTCCTTTTTACCTGCAGCTCACACTGATTCAAATGTCCACTGCAAAAAGATACCCCGAAATTCTGTCACAAATCCACCTTCTCTGTAGTCAGCAAAAATATTAAAATGGAATCATCTGTTTATTGTTAAATTTTCTGCATCATTTATCTGTCCCCAGATTTCTCGCCAAAAAACATTTTCTTCTTCTTTTTTGAAAGTTTTATTTATTTTAGTTTTTGATTCTGGGTCTCTGATGCTGGCGGGCTTTCTCTTGTTGCAGAGATCGGGGGCTTCTCTTGTTGCGAAGCACAGGCTCTCGGGGGGCAGGCTTCAGTAGTCGAGGTTCCCGGGCTCTAGAGCACAGGCTTAGCAGTTGTGACCCACGGGCTTAGTTGTTCCACAGCAGTTGACATCTTCCTGGACCAGGAATCAAACCCGTGTCTTCTGCCTTGGCAGGCCGACTCTTTACCACTGAGCCACCAGGGAAGCCTGGAGAAGGCATTCTGTTATTAACCAAGACTTGCTTATCTAATTGTACTAGTTCAGTATTTGAATTTTGTTATTCTCCGTGTCAAAGAGAGGAAAGAGGACTGTTATGTAGAAGAGTTTGAAGGAAAAATCCTTTTGAGTCCTGAAATATCAGTACGAAATTAACGAGATACTTTTAGCTAGGGGGATGGGGCTCCCACCCCTCTTCATTCTAATGATTGTTTAAAAGTAGAAAATGTGGCTAATGAATGTATTTGTATGTTCCACAGTTATTTCTTGTATGTTCTGCTTGAAACAAGGAAGACAGTTGTCCCTTCATGTAGACGTCCCTGTGCCCAGCCAGCTCTGTGCTACATGCTATGAGGACTCCACAAAGGATGAATCGGGCAAGGACCTGAACTGGAAGTCACTCGAGCAGTTGTATAGTGGAGTTTTCAGTGCTTGGACACTAGTCTGTTTTTAGCCTTTAAAACTGGCACATGCAGCTTTGACGTGGGCCAGTCCATTGCGTGAGCAGCCACTTGCTCGGTGGGTGCAGTTCAGTTCACTTCAGTCGCTCAGTCGTGTCCGACTCTTTGCGACCCCATGAATCACAGCACGCCAGGCCTCCTTGTCCATCACCAACTCCCGGAGTTTACCCAAACTCATCTCCATCAAGTCGGTGATGCCATCTAGCCATCTCATCCTCTGTCGTCCCCTTCTCCTCCTGTCCCCAGTCCCTCCCAGAGTCTTTTCCAATGAGTCAACTCTTTGCAAGCATGTTAGAATTCTAGCTGCAGTTGCCTCTCCCTAGTTCAGATAATTCTTTTTGATAGTATCTAAACAAATTGTTTTAGTTTGCAGCTTTATAATGACAAAGCATAATTTGAAAATGGTGAATATAAACTATATACCATTTATTAGATGCTTAATGCAAACAAAATGTACTTGGAGATTATAATATGTTTGGGAGCTCTAGTTTTAATATTCATTTCACCCCTCCCTAGGAAACTGGTATTACTCCAGGTCTGTGTGTTCTGGTTCAGTCCAGATAATCTTTCCTTAAACCATATCATTAGCTAACCATCCTCTGTGATTTGTAGTATTCTGTCCTTTCCTACACTTATTCACATCAAGCCAGTTCTTTCTTCCATGAGGGCTGAAGCAATAATTTACAAAAATTCCCAGTTTCTCTTTGCAGCTGTATTGTTGTGACTCTGTTACTTGGCACAGGATTTTGCTCCACAGGAACATAAAGCCTTCACTCACCTCCATGTATATAAGTGATATGCCATCTATTATGAGTAAATGCTTAAGGCAAACCAAAGGCATTTGTAAATTATAATTTATAAGGGTTCTGGTTTTAAACTGCCAATGGCAGTTGTTTTTAAATGTCTGCTTTCTTGACACTGGTATCGGAAATGGATTTGTGAACAGTGTTTTCTGAAAAGCCGTAGTCGCTATGAACCGCGTAAGGTTATAAACTTACGTACTTCCTAAGTGATATTATCAAGTCCTCTTCGGCTGTAGCTCTCCAGGGCTTTTCTGTTTAACTAGTTCATAACATCTTAGATACTAATCTTAATGTCTGAGGTATACTATACTTGCATTCAAATAATGTTCTTCTTGGATTAAAAAAAAACAAACCCACCTTCGTGATGCCTTTTCTGTCCTCTGTTTTTCAGAGAAAACATTTTCAGTGAGAAAACCTACTGATACAAGATTCACTCATGTATTCATGATTATCTGGGGCAGAAAGCCTTTATCTCTAGCCCCAACCACAGTGTACTTTTGACGGAATGGACAGTAAGATTTTACTGTCTTCTCAGAAGATACTTTTAAAATCCGGGGCTTTCTGTTTGATGTTAAAAAGTGCTTCCAGTCATTTGGGTTTTAAATTACAAGGAAAGCTACTTGGGCAGACCACCCAAGCTGGGTTCAAAGACGTGATCGTTCTAAGACAGGTGCTCTTCAAATAGAGGTTGTCTTTCAAACAAGTTCTACTGAGTGGACAAGTTTTTCCTGACCCCTGGGATTTTTTATACTCCCCCCGCCCATTTTTTCTCATCAGAAACCAGTTTCTTTGTGGAAGTTTTCTCGGGAAAGTTTTGTAAGCATAAGACTATAGATGTAACATTCCGCACTTCACTAGTAAATGCAGTGTCTTTAATGTAAAGCGCAGAGGGCGTTAGGACAATAATCCCACACCCTGTGCCGTTTGCTTTTTCATGTGTAGATTTACTTATGCCCTGGGGTATTCCACAAAAGAGTTTAGATAGGCTGTAGGGTTTTCATTGACTAAGAAAAAAGAGAGATTAGAAATCAAGGCTATAAAAATGATAGATCAGAATCAAAGGGAAAAGAGGATACAATTATAGAACTATAAATTCCACATGTCATTCTAAATATAGCACCCTCATTTTTGAAACTTCGAGAGATCTACAGTTGTATATATTAGTCCCACTGTACAGCTGCAATGCATAAAGCAGTGTGTTATTGGCTCTATATATTACAGAACTTACATAAATTATCAACTAGACTGGAAAGCCGGGAACACATCCTGTGTATATAGTTATAGTAAAGGTGGCGTTTCAAACCAGTAGAGAGAAGGTGAATTATTCAAGACTTTCTTGGGTAGGAGAGGGAATTTAGGCTTCTGCTTCATGCCACACATCAAAATAAATTTTCAATGATTTGATAGTAAATTATAAAACCATAACATTACCACACACAGTGATGATTAAATAAGCGCAAATGGCTAGATACAAACATGTAGGTACCTCATCTCATGGTAAAGGATAACTTTTTAAAGGAAAAAGGGACAGGAAGAGAAAATAAATCACAAAGAATTGTTTGACTACATAAAATTGTTTAGCTTCAGTATATAAAAAATGCCTTAAAAATAATGAGCAAAATTATTGGCAGTAGATAAACTGAAAAAAATATTAACAACATGTATTAACCCTTTGTTATAGATATATAATGAGAAAATCCTTATAAATCATTAAGAAAAAGAGAAAAATCTTCAACAAAAATTTTTAAATAGAGGATAAGAATAATTAACAAAAAGATAAGTGTAAATGGCTACTTATGTCATACCTTACCCCACAATCAATTTCATATCTTGTATTTAAATGTAAAATCTATGAAAATACCAGAAGTATTTAAATTTAAATTTACCAGAAGTAAATTTAAAAGAATATTTTTGTAATGCTGAAGTAGAAGGTTCTTCTAAGTCTGACACAGTATCCAGATATACTAAAGGGAAAGTTTGACAGATTTTATCAAATAAAAATGAAACCATTCTTTATGACAAAAAGCAAAAAATTTAGATAAGCAGCATACAGGAAAATTTATTTGCTGTATATGATGGTGGTCCAGCGGTTAAGAATCTGCCTTGCAATGCAGGGGACATGGGTTCAAGTCTCTCACTGGGAACTAAGACCTCACATACCATGCCAGCACACTGCAAATACTAAGCCCGAGTGTAGCCTTTACTGACCCCACACTCTTCAGGGTCCACACACCACAACTTGAGAGTCTGTGCACCACCACAAAGAGCCCACATACTGTAACTAAGACCTATTGCAGCCAATAAACAAATTAAAAGGTTAATACCTTTGTTATTGGTAAAGTGCCTTATAAATCAATAAGAAAAAGACAAATCCCCCCCCCATAGAAAAAATGGGTAAACAGTTCACAGTGATAATTTAAAAAAATATAAATATACATTGCTAATCATGACGTGAAAAGTCCTTAATCACACTAGCAATTAAAGAAATGCAGCCTTTAACATTTTTAGCTGTCAGATCAGTAACAGATTTTAAAAATGAAAGTATCTGATGTTAGTGAAAACATGGATGAACTTTTTCTGGGAGTATAAATTGATTTATTTCTGGAGGGCAATTTGAATTCTGCAGTGTCTATCAAAAATCTTAAAGTAAATCTTCACATCCTTTGAACCAAATTATTATTACTGAAAATTTACTCTCAGGAAGCAGAAGGATTTGTTCAGTACAGCTGTTGTGAACGTTGGTTGTGCAGTTGAGCACCTCCTGTATTTATGGAGTTCCCAGGCACATAGTGTGGCCCTCCCTCTGTAGTGCATGAGCACACCAGGTGTCTGCTTCCCAGCACTCTGTGTCTAGGATATAAACTTGTGACCTAGGCTTCACAGCCCAGCATACCCACTCCAGACTTTTACTCTGAGGCTAATAAACTAAGAAGCAAGGACATCCCAAACTCTATTCCTTTGACAATTGCAGGCAGCTGCGTCTGTTGTCCAAGGTCATAGTGTGAGTTCAAGCTGTGACATATGGTGCCCGGAGTTTTTGTTTTGTTTTGTTTTGTTTTAGCAGATCAGGTTCATGGTGTGTGATTTGGATATTGGTCCATGCAGTATAACTTTGATGCCTGTGTTTTCTAAATTCTATGATATACCCAAAGCTTGTCAGTTAATTTCCTTCCTGTTTAAATCAACCAGAGCTTTCTTCCCCTGGCTTATAACTAAGAACTCTGAATATTAAAACAGTGTTGCTTCATTATGTTGAAAATTAGATACAATAGTAAGGAATTGATTGATGTAAAATTTTACATACATTGGATGATCCTGTTCCTTCTTTTAAAAGCTACAGTATTTCTTAGTTTAAGCAGTTTAATCAGAAAAGGAATTTAAAATAAGAAATTGGATGCTTACAAATCTGTTGGAAAAGGTTGCAGACCTCTTTATTGACTCCAGAACAATACCAAACGTATCCACTGGGGGCACTGCTCCCTCTGAGGCCAAAAAAGTTAGGAAGGAAGGAAGAAGCTAATGCCACACACAACTTTCTCTCACACTCAGGAAACCACAACGGATAAGGGAAGCTGCAGATAAGAGATTAGGAAATCAAATCAAATAGTACAAGTTACCCCACTGGTTCTTGACACAGAGAATCTGGAAAAGGGAACCTGAGTCTACTGCAGGGAAGCCTCACATTTCCAAACCTTGCTTGATGACAGCAACAGCCAACCTTGCTTGATGACAGCCAACAGCAAAAGATGGCCTTGGCTCACTTCACCCTTCAAATCTTGTATGATACCATTTGTGTAGGGGGAACACTCTTGCATATGCACAGACTCCTGGAAGGATATGTGCACTAGTAACCATGGTGATTTCTAAGGTAGGGAACTGAGGGGCTGGAGGACATAAGTCAGGGGGAGGCACTTTTCACCATACTTCTTGGTGTGTGTTGTATTAAGGTCATCACTCCTAGTCAGAAAGTTCCCGAGTTAAATTGTATTAGTGTTAAAGCTCAGGAGTTTTTACTGTACTCCAAGGGAACACACCCCCAGGTCTCTGAGGAGTATTCCAAGGCTCTTTGAGAGGAGAACAGAGTAGGTCTCTGGGTCTACTTCTGCTTCAGTCAGAGCAACTCTGATTTTATCTGTTCTTTAGTTTAAGCTTTTGAAAAAGATTTCATTAGCTTTTAAGCTTCTGAGTAAGAAAATAAGAAAGCTGCTTTTGTAAAAAATTGAAGACTGGTGTTATGGAAGAATATTAAATGTCATGGAGAAATATTCATTTTACATATATTAACTAAGTGAATATTTCTGAGATGAGAAGACTGGAAGTACAAGTACCAAATCACCTCTTCATAGTTTTTTACTGTTTATTTATACTCTCTTTCTCACAGTTATTACAATTATCTTGAAAATTATAATCACAATTACATCTTATTTTTTTAACTGAAAAGAAAAGCACTTTTGCTAAATCTAAATACGTTAGCTAATAAATGGAATAGTGCTGAATTGCATTTGTGGGGGATTTGTTAGGTAGAACCTCCAACTGATGTGTCGTAAATGAGTTACACATAGGCCAAGATTTCCTGTACAGTCCTCAGGGGTTAAGTCAGGCTGGAGCTAAGCCTCCTCCTGCTCCCTTCAACTTAGAGTCCTTTCATTGTTCATGCCAGTATACCATGTAAAAATTTACGAAGCATGGTGCTTTATTGTTCTGGAAATTACACCTTTCATAGCATGCTTTAATTTGATTTGATTTTTAACTGCTTTAATTGTGACTTATTCACAATAAGAATAATAAGATTAATAACTCTAAGGAAGCCTATCATTATGAATTATTTAACCATGTGCCAGGCACCATCCTAAGTACTTTGCATCTATTATTTCATTTAATTCTGATGATGACCATGTGAAGCTTAGGTATTATTATCTCAGTTTTACAGATAAGAAATTGGATGCTAAGATATAAAAGAGTAACTTGCTAAAACCTCAAATGACAGAACTAGGTTTCTAACCTAGTATCTTATTCCAGTATCTCTCCTCTTAACCAACATACTCTAATGCTTAAGTTTCAGGAACCTATCATTATGTTGAAGCAAGTACCACTATATCAGACAAACAGATGATTACAACAGGGGCTGTCTTTACCATCTTTCTCCCACTAGAGCATCAGCTCCATGAGAACAGAGAGCTTGTCTGTCTTGTCTACCTAGCACAATGCCTGGAAAATCATAGGGAATTAATGAACAAATGAATACTTACATGTTGATTCTTAGACCCATGCTTCTCAACTCTGCCTGTACATCAGAATTGCTCATAGAGCTTTTGAAACATGCAGAATGTCTAGAGCCCTCCCACTCCCACTAGCATCTCCAGGGGAGGAATTCAGGCAAGTCTGTATCTTTAAAAATATACAGATGATACTGGTGCTTTGTCAAACTCTAGAGCCCCTATTCCAGAGCAGTGGTCTGGAATTTTGTTTAAAAAAAGTGAAATTCGTTAAAACACACATTGCTGGACTCCACCCCCAAAGTTTCTAGTGTTTAGTACATCTGGGGTGAAGTCTGAGAATTTGCATTTCTGAAAGTTCCCAGGTGATATTGATGCTACTGGTCCATGGTTCACACTTTAAGAATTATTGTTTTAGAGGATTGGTTGTAAGGGACTAAATCAAAACATTTGTACATAGGACTTAAGCAGGGGATTTAGTAAGGCCAGAATCAACATTGATCACTCAGGCAGTGCAGGTTAATTACAGTTTTCAAAGCACTCACAAGAATGCCCGTTGAGTTTGTTGCCCCAAAAGTTTCTTTGAAAAAAATGGGATATGATTTTTTAATCCCAAGGAAAAAGAAAAAAAAAAAAAAGCACATTTCTTTGATGGGTTTGACCTGAGACTGTTTGACTCTGTAGGTCCTGCCCTGCTGAGGCACTCTGGGTCTGTCCATACAATCTCTGAGCAGGTGCGGTGCTCACTCCCCAGACCTCTGCAGTTCTTGTCTCACAAGGGAAAGCCTGTAGTTTTTCTTCGTGTGTGCTCCTTTCCTCCATCATCTGCCCTTGTCAACCAGGAGACCTGGCAACAGGAGCTTTGGCACACTCTTATTTTCTGGATACTATTCAAAAATTCTAGATCCCAAAATTCCTGGGTAACATCTAATGTTAGATTATTAAGACATTGTCAGTATACTGGTAAGTACATTTCCATTGCTTGTTGCTGCATTAATAAGAGGCAAGAATTAGTTTCTAATGAGCACTAGGCTGTGGATAAAAATTAAAAGCTTTTATATCTAGCCGATGAACCTTGCACCTAGTAATATTTGGCTTGGTTTTTTAAGATTGATTTCTATCCCATGCTTGCTGCTTTTATACCATTCATTTTGCACATTTCACATTGTTTAGAGAAGAACTGCACAAGTTTTATAAATGGTGTTTTTCTCCTTGTGTTAGGTCTCTTTGCAATGCAATCAATGTTTACAACCTCACCTGCAATAACTGTTCAGAAAACTGCACTGATGTTCTGTTTAGTAACAAGATTACCTTCTTAATGGACCTCCTCATACACCAGTTGACGGTATGTAATATTATTGCTTTGAATTAGAAGCAGTTAAGATTTGAAAAATATACCCTATGGAGAAAACTAAAAGAAGCCATCTTATTTATTCTCCAGATTGAAAAAAAAAGTGAAGATGATTGGTAGAGTAAAATAGGAACTGACAGAAAAACCTCTTCGTTTGAAAATCTTATAGTGCATTCTCCTAAGTCCCAGTATTTGATGGATAATGTACTTGTAGCACTTGCCGAGACCACAGATTTCCACGGTTAGACTGGGACTTTGGAATGAGTTAGGCTCAAAGCCGTATCTCTGAGGTCATAGAAATTAGTCTCATAACCTCTCGTGCCAGCTCAGTTTAAAGGGTCAGTTTATGTTTAACTTGGTAAGAAACATAAAGAAAGGGAAGTAATGCCTCAGTGATGAGGCAGGGTGAATGGTGGGAGAAGATACTAAAGAAATTGGATTTTTTTAAAAAAGGTCAATTTAAGACAGACTTTTTGAGGGCTCTTGATGTATTTTTTGAAGCAAGAAACTCCTCTGTCACAAAGGGGCAAACCTATTATATTTTTGAAATAGGAACAAGCAGCCAATTGTAGCCTTAAATTTTACTTCAGTTCACAGATGTTGAAAGAGGTAAGCTCAGTATAATATCCAAAGGTTTAAGTCTGTCAACTGCAGCCTCCAGAACACAGCCCTGGGACCAGAAGTTTCCTGGTCAAGTTTCTGAGCCCCTGAGGTATTGGCACAAAATCACTCTCAAGCTGCAAGTTTATAACACAGGAGATTTATTTTTCAGAACCGATTTATTTTACTCAGCACGTAGTTCTAATAGCTTTTCCCTAAACTGTGAGCCTTTTGCTCCCTTTCCTTCTCCATCTGGTTAATTTCTACATCCTGAGACCTTTACTAAGCTATAATGGCACTTTCTTCATGAAACCTTCCCCAACCTGACCCTCTCCCCAAGTCCAGGTTAGGTGTTCTTCTTATATGCTCCTGTTCATTAGGTCATTCATAGGATTAATCACATTGAATTGTAATTAACTGCTTACTTGTCCATTTCCCCAACTAGCCATAAAATCAATGAGGACAGGAAATGATTCATCACTTTCCCCAAGATCCTAAAACAGGGCCTGACACAGTAGCTTCAGCACATTGTTGATGAATATATAAGTAAACACATGGATTCCCATATGTTTCAAGCTGAAAATCAGAAAGGAAATGATGAGGCTCATACCTGTTCTTCTCATGACAAAGAGAAGGGACAGCAGTGAAAAAGGACAAAAACACAGACCTAGAACAATACAGTGCAATAAGGGTTGTTTATAGATGACACTGAGTCAGCACTTGAGGGCTAAGTTATATATGGTTTATCTCTAAAATAAGGCATTGAAATACAGGTAATGAATTTTAGCAAAAATTTCTATCAGAAATATGTCGAAGCCAGGGACAAGGAGAAAGACTTAGCATTTGTTATATGACCTTATATTCCAGGTATTTTAATATTTATTGCCTCATTTCATTTTTAAAACAGAAAGTCTGTGTTGATATACTGCTTTACAGGTGAAGAAACTTGAGTCTGAGAAAGGTTGACTTGCCCAAGGCTACATGGATGGTCATGGAGTCAAGAGCCCAAGCTAGGTCTGTCAAACCCCAATTGAGGCACATTCTGCACAAAAATTGACTCATATTTTTCAAAAGTGTCAGTGTCATGAAAGACAGAAAAGTTGAAGAACTGTCACAGATTGGAGGAATCTAAGGAGATCTGACAATGAAATGTAATGTGGGACCCTAGACCAGAAAAAGGATGTTTGTGAGAAAACTTGAAACTTCAAATAAGATCTGTAGAATAGTTAATTTTATTGGCTCGATGTTGATTTCTTGCTTCTGGTAATTATAACGTGGCTTTTCAGAATGTTAGCCGTAGGGATGTGGGTGAAGGGAACTCTACTACTTTTGCAACATACCCTGTCTTTAAGTCTTCTTGCTTACTCCTTCACATTTCAGAGCCGTTCTCTTCTGTTACTTTACCCTGTTCAAAGTATATAATTTCTGTGGTTCCATTACCAATTTTAAATTATTTCAAAATGAGAAGTGGAAAAAAAAAAAACAAACCCCATGCTCTCCAACTATTCCATGCCACATTATCTGAAAGAATATACTGTGTGAAACCTATTCTGTATTGGTAATGGAAGAAGATACATAAATGTACTTTGAACAGAACAAGTAACAAAAGGGAATGGTGTTTGAACTGTGAAGGAATGAGCAAGAAGACTTACAGACAAGATCTTCCATCCTAGCTCTTCATTCTTTTCTGATCAAAACCTGTTCTGATCATATAAGGTAGTTTGTTCATTCTCTCACTTAATAATTATAAGTGCCCACTACTTCCAGTTGCAGAGAAGTGTAGGGTATGATCCTAACCATCCAGGAAATTCCTGCTTTGGAGTAGGAACAGATATGTAAGTTGCACATAAAAATGGTGTGATGTCAGCCTGTATAGAGTATGGTGAAACACAGAGAAAGGAGGTCGGTAGCCTCTGCCTGGGACATCACAAAGCTAGACCTTAGCTCCTCATAATAGCTTTCATTTATTAAGTGCCTACCATGTGCCAGGAGCTTGTAAGTAGCTTGATCCTTTCCCTCTACTTTGAAAGCCCCAGTTTCCTTTGAATAATATTCCCTTACTTGTGACCTCAAGATTTCTTAACACTCGGAAAGCTTTTAATCTCCCAACCAATGAATTTCACCACATTCTATGTTTATTTTGTTCAGTTTAGAACTTGAATCCTGGGACATTAGTTTGTCAAACACATTTTATCCCTCCTTCCCTTAAACGTGGCACTTCCTGGTCTTTGCTGTTCTTTTTGGGTTTTTATTCTCTGTCAGTTCTAACACTGCTGTGATGGAGTTTGTGATAATTGAAAGAGGTGGGTATGTTTTCTAAGTGGGAGAGGTAGAGGTGGTGGTGGTGATTTTTCCATTTCTGGAAATCACTCGTGCATTTACATTTTTATTGCTAACTTGTTTTGATGTACATGTAACTGAAATATGGATCACTAACTTCTAGTACCCTTTCAGCAAAGGGTAGGAAACTGTCGTCACACATTTTCCAGAAGGATTATAAAGAATCACAAAAGAAGTTAATTAAGATCTGGCAGAATTTGTATGACAACTGATTATAGGGCAGTTCGGCCTTTCTTCAGCAAACTGAGATGGTTTAGAAGGCTTTTCTCCCCTAATCTAGTTGTTTGGAGTTTGTTTTAGCATTCTTGTATTGAATCTCAATTATGTGCAAAGCGTTGTACAGATGCCAGGATTATAGAGGTGAGTTGGACACAGTTCCTTCATTCTAGAAGCCCACGGTTGAAGAATGAGCAACTTTCATACATTAATATTAAAGAAAAGCTGTGAGAAGTTCTGTAACATAATCAGAGCTACAGAGTAGTGCATACAGCCTAGAAAAGTACCTGGTACGTAAGGAAATGCCTGTTAAATATTTGATGAATGAATGAATGAGTTCTAACTTGGAGCATTGGAGAGACTTTTGGGGAGAATTTGGATTTGCCTATGCCTTGAAGGGTAGAAATTCTACAATTCTGGATTATGAGTTTTACAAAAGCCAAATTAGCATGGGTGGCACTGAAAAGGTATGTGTTTTTTCTTGCAGTATAGATTCAAAGTAGGATTTTTAGGATAAGGTCTTGAGTTTATTTGGAGCCCTATAAAAACAGTACATTTAGATAGGCATTATCTTTAAAAAGTATGAAAACTTTGCTGTTGCTGCTGCTGCTAAGTCGCTTCAGTCGTGTCCGACTCTAAAACTATGTTAAAGCAGATTTCAATAACTGAGTGTTAAGGATCTTCTCTGTGCCTGAATCATTACACTGCAGAGGAAAGTAGGCCTCTACCTTCAAAATGTCTCCTTGAGGAGACTAGACATGAACATTAGAAGGCAATAAAAAGACCAGTGAAAAAGAGCAAACTGGCAAAATAGATAGTCCCAGTTCTCATTCCCAAAGAAACACTCAGCAAAATACCGTTATGAACTCGATGACAAATCAAAGCAAGATCCTCTATGACCCACCTCCCAGAGTAAAGAAAATAGAAACAAAATAAACAACTGGGACCTGATTAAACTTAAAAGCTTTTGCACAGCAAAGGAAACCAAAAGCAAGATGAAAAGACAACCCTCAGAATGGGAGAAAATAATAGCAAATGAAACAACTGACAAAGGATTAATTTCCAAAATATACAAGTAGCTCATGCAATTCAAAACCAGAAAAGCAAACAACCCAATCAAAAAGTGGGGAAAAGACCTAAACAGACGTTTCTCCAGAGAAGACATACAGATGGCTAAAAAACACATAAAAAGATGTTCAACATCTCTCATTATTAGAGAAATGCAAATCAAAGCTACAATGAGATATCACCTCACACCAGTCAGAATGGCCATCATCAAAAAGTCCACAGGCAATATATGCTGGAGAGTGTGTGGAGAAAAGGGAAACTCTTGCACTGTTGCTGGAAATGTAAACTGATACAGCCACTATGGAAGACAGTATAGAGATTCCTTAAGAAACTAGGAATAAAACCACCATATGACCCAGCAATCCCACTCCTAGGCATATACCCTGAGGAAACCAAAATTGAAAAAGACACGTGTCCCATTGTTCATTGCAGCACTATTTACAATAGCTAGAACATGGAAGCAACCTAGATGTCCATCAACAGATGAATGGATAAAAAAGTTGTGGTACATACACACAGTGGAATATTACTCAACCTTAAAAAGGAATGCATTTGAGTCAGTTCTAATGAGGTAAATAAACCTAGAACCTATTATACAGAGTGAAGTAAGTCAGAAAGAGAAAGATAAATATCACATTCTAATGCATATATATATATAAATATCACATTCTAATTCATATATATATATATATATATACGGAATCTAGAAAAATGGTACTGACAGGGCAGCAGTGGAGAAACAGACATAGAGAATAGACTTATGGACATGGGAAGAGGGGAGGAGAGGGTGAGATGTATGGAAATAGTATGGAAACTTACATTACCATATGTGAAATAGATAGCCAACAGGAATTTGCTGTATGGCTCAGGAAACTGAAATAGGGGCTCTGTATCAACCTAGAGGGATGGGATGGGGAGGGAGATGGGAGGGAGGTTCAAAAGGGAGTGGATATATGTATACCTATGACTGATTCATGTTGAGGTTTGACAGAAAACAACAAAATTCTGTAAAGCAATTATCCTTCAATAAAAAATAAATTAATTTTAAAAAATACTGTTATGAGAACTCCAGAAAACAGTTTAGATATTACAGTACCCAAGGTGATCTCAAGGGCAGGAACAACCACGCTGATGTGAGTAAGAAAAACTATTCTGCTTTACTCACAATCTCTCCTCTCTTGAGTTGGCACAGCTTGGCATTGGAAGATGATACCCCAGGTCATGGTTCTCCGCTTTAAAGGGAGAGGAGTTGAGTGTGAGTCCAGCATTCTGGCTTTTTGGAGGGCTGCCCAAGGGACTTTTATCTGCCTCACCTGACTCATGGCACTGCCAGGAAGCTGGCATACTTTGGATGCCTGGCAGCCCTTGAGAACAGCAGAAAGCAGGGCAGCTTGCTGCTGAGAATCAGAGAACCTGCAGTGCTACAGACAGACACTAGAGGGAGCAAGAGATTACGATCTCCTGAGAAAGAAACCAGCCAGGCCTTTCTAATTGAGAAATTGCACATGCAGGCCCAGAGAAGTCCTATCCCCTATAAAAATGCTTCATAGAACCTCTGACTCTCTAGTCAAGGAAATTGGTGTCTTCCCCTTTACAAAGCCGGAATGTACAGTCTAAAAGTGATACCTCTTTTTTCAAATGTGCAGATTCCAACACAAAGTTACAAGACACACAAAGAAAAAGGGAAGCATGGCCCCTACAAAGAACAAGATAAATCTTCAACCAACCCTAATGAAGCAGGTATATGAATCACATGACAGATATTCAAAATAATTATTCTAGAGATGTTCTGTGAACTCAGAAAAATGATATATGAACAAAAGGAAAATTAAAAAGAGATAGAAAATACAAAAAGAACCAAATAGAAGTTTTGGAGCTAAAGAATAAGTTATTGAACCGAAAAAATAGAGGAATTCAAGATCAGCCTTGATCAAACAGAAGAAAGAATCATTGAACTAAAAGATAGGTAATTTGAAATTATCCAATCAGGAATAAAAATAAAAAGGAATGAAAAAAAGCCTAAAGGACTTATGCTGTACTGTAAAGTAAACCAATATGTATGTTATGGTGGTCACAAAAGGAAAGAGAGACAAAGAGAAAATGGGGCAGAAAACTTATTTAAATGAATAATGACCTAAAATTTCCCAATCTAGTGAAGGAAAGGGAATCCAACAAGTCCAACAGGTCCTAACTTTGGTGCACCGAAGAAATCTCACATAGACACGTTATACTCAATTATCAGAAGTCAAAGATAGAATTTTGAATGCAGCAAAAGGAAATCAACTTGTCACATGCAGAAGAACTCGCATAAAACAATCAGTGTATTTCACACCGGAAAACCTACAGGCCGGAAGGGAGTGGGTGTTATAATCAAAATGATAAAAGAAAAAAATGCCAACCAAGAACACTACATCCAGCAAAACTATCCTTCAAAAAATGAAAGAGAAATAAAAACTTTCCCAGATAAACAAAAGCTAAGGAAATTCATCACCACTACGAGACCTACTTGACAAGAAATTCTGAAAGGAGCCCTTAAAGTAGGAGAAAAAAAAAGACACTAAATAGCAACATGGAAGCATATGATAGTATAAAGCTCACTGATAAATGTAAATATAAAGACAAATACTGGATGCTGTAATACTGTAAAGTGAAAGGAAAGTGAAGTTGCTCAGTCATGTCCGACTCTTTGTGACCCCATGGACTGTAGCCTACCAGGCTCTTCTGTCCATGGGATTTTCCAGGCAAGAATACTGGAGTACTGGAGTGGGTTGCCATTTCCTTCTCCAGGAGATCTTCCCGACCCAGGGATTGAGCCTGGATCTCCTGCACTGTAGGCAGACGCTTTACCATCTGAGCCACCAGGGAAGTAATACTGTAATGGGGGGGTTAAATCAGTGTTAATCCTGACATAGAAATTAAAAGACCAAGCTTCCCTTCCTATAACCTAAATTGATGTGTCCTCACTTTATTGAGTTGACAAATGAGATAAAATAATATTTTTGTGACTTTAATTTTATCCATGTTTCATATTTTCACCTGGGTAATATATACTGAAAAAGCATTTAATTAAAAGATTTATAATTTCTTGATGTTTCATTGTACTTTAAAAAGGCATTCAATATTTTATTAGCATTCTTATTTTTAATTCATAGTGACCTGCTCCTCATGGAATATTTAAAGAATACTCTTATAAATTGTGTGTATATATTTTCTGGAGCCAAAGAAACTGTTAATTGAAAAGTGATGTACAAACCTTAAATAATTGATATGATACTGTTGGATCAGAGACTGTTGGTGAGCACTGCAGAAGATGACAAGAAAGCCCTGTATACTAACGAAGAAAACATAAGTGCAACCTTACAGCAAGGGGATTGTTTTTCACTGAGTCTGGTGCAGAGCCATATGGATGCCTATTTTATTTTCATTATAGCAGCAAAGGCCTGGAATTGGCCATTCACCACATTCTCTTCTTTGTACCAAGGAGGCAGAACATGGACTTCATAGTTAATTACATGAGAATAGAAATCCTTCAACTCTCCACAAGTAACATTGGTCTTCCTGATGCCACTTGCATCTTGCTTCTCCTTTCCTCACTGTGTGGTACTTGCTCAACGTGTCAAGGGCACCCTAACCATTTCTTCATCAATAATGTGAATTCTGTTTCTCATACACTATATATATTATATACATTTATTGATATAGAGTGTATCAGAACCAGAGAGGAGGCTTTCATAGTATCTAGTCTGGTCTAGTCCTCCTTGTCTTACAAATGAGGACAGTGGAACTCAAAAAACGGGAAGGATGGGAGATGTGTGGCCTGGGTATTTGCCCCAAATTTCACAGCCTGTTTCCAGTGGAATTGGGATACAAATTCAGGTCTCCTAAATCCCAACCTAACTTTTTTCACTATATTACATGGCACACGGCTCATTTAAGTCTGGTGAGAACAGTTAAAAGGATATTGCGACTGGTAGTTGGGGAAGACTCTTGAGAGTCCCTTGGACTGCAAGGAGATCCAACCAGTGCATTCTAAAGGAGATCAGTCCTGAGTGTTCTTTGGAAGGAATGATGCTGAGGCTGAAACTACAGTACTTTGGCCACCTCATGCGAAGAGTTGACTCATTGGAGAAGACTTTGATGCTGGGAGGGATTGGGGCCAGGAGGAGAAGGGGATGACCGAGGATGAGATGGCTGGATGGCATCACTGACTTGATGAACGCGACTCTGAGTGAACTCTGGGAGTTAGTGATGGACAGGGAAGCCTGGCGTGCTGCAATTCATGGGGTTGCAAAGAGTCGGACACGACTGATCAACTGAACTGAACTGAACTGAATAGAGCTTTACCCTTAAAGCTACATTCAAAATTGATCTAGTGAAAGAATATGGGTCAAATTATAACTCTTATGTGCCATTCTGCTGCAGTCATATGAATTCATATCGTCATCATTATTATTAGTGTCACCTATAATCACAGAGGAATTGACACATCCAGCATCATAGTGGAGATTTTATCACACTCCTTTCAGATGGTGGGTAAAGCAAACATAATGGTTAAATATGCACAGAACTGAATAAAGCAATTAGCAAACTTGATACACATAGATAGAACCATATGTGAAACTTTAGAGAATATAAATTTTTTATAAATACCCATGGGAAATTTACAAGAATTGACTATGCACTAGGCCGTAAAGCAAGTCTTAACATGCTTGAAAGAGTCAGAATCATACAGAGGATCTGGTTTTGCTTCCAATATTATTGAATAAGCTCCTACCAGAGTGCCCCTTCTGCAGATGACAGGAGGGGTAAAGCATGAGAAAACCTACCTGAAGGTGGCACAGACCTAACAAAAGCAGGCAGATTCTGATCAGAAGAAGGGAACAGCATTGAGTAAGTTTCCTGGTTTTATGGCTTTTAGCCTGAGGGTAATACCACATGGGATGGATAAAACTACCATAGAAAATCCAGTCTTTCAGGCCTGAAGAACCAGAAGACAGAATCTGGGGCAAAGGTAACTGCGAGAATGTAGGGATGACATTCAAAAGGGAGAAAACCAGAAAGGAGGATTCCCTAAATTATTTATAAGTATCTGAATGACCCTGGTACCATATGTTTGTGGGAGACTCCAAGTACTTCCAGAGAAGGCAATGGCACCCCCCTCCAGTATTCTTGCCTGGAGGATCCCAGGGACGGGGGAGCCTGGTGGGCTGCCATCTATGGAGTTGCACAAAGTCGGACACGACTGAAGCGATTTAGCAGCAGCAGCAGCAGCCAAGTACTTCAGCTAAAGACAAACTGAACTGAGATTTCAACTGCTATCCATGAATAACGTTTTGTAGTTGAGTCCAGCAAAACCATATGCCTGCTTCTTTTTTAAAAATCAAACTGAAAAATATAACTGAAGTCAAAAATTCACTGAATGAATTAAGAAATGATAATGATGAAAAATAGAAAAATAACGTGAGACAAACACCACAGTAATACTTATTGCAGGAGAGAATCATCAATGGATGCAAAAATTAGTGAGTAAAAGTTTAATTAGGAAAAGGATATTTTTTAAGTTTCAGAATAACTGAATTACAGAGAAGGAAAATAGAAAATTTGCGATGAAGAAACTTGGCAGATACTACCTTAACTGTGTGATCAAAACTAACATCACTAAAAACAATATATCAACATCATTTACCCTCTAATATTATATTCTTAGAAGCTCACACTGTCATTCTGTGACATTTGATACTTTTGCAAAATATCTCATCTAAATATGAGAAAATATCAAACAGTTCCAAATTGAAGATGGTCTACAAGATAGCTGATTAAATCCAAAGATTGAAGAATTCACAGAGACTAGAGAGGTGTGACAACTGAATTCAATGTGGGATTCTGGATTGGATCATGAAGCCAAAAAAAAGTTTTTTTAAAGGACTTTACTGAGAAAAACTGGGAAAATTCTAATGAGATCTGTGGATTAGCTCATTCTTTGATATCAATGTTAATTTTCTGCTTTTAGTAATTGTGCTGTAATTATGTAGGGTGTTAACATCAGGGAAGACTGGGAAAGGTGTAAAATTATTTACAAAATAAGTATAAATTAAAAAAAAAACAAACAGTTCACTGGTGGACCTAACAGAGTGGAAGTAACAGAGGAAAGATAATTGAACTTAAAGTTATATGAATAGGAATTAGCCAGTCTGATCAGTGTGTGTGGTGGAGAGATTGAGAGAACAAAAGCAAACAGAAAGGAACTGAACCGAAGGGGATTGCGGGCCAGTATTAAACAGTGTAATACGTGCATTGGATATCCAGAAGAACAAAGAATGAAGCATTAAAATATTTTGAAAGAATAATGTCTAAGTTTTTTCCAAATTTGATGAAAGTCACAAATATACAGATTCAATAATAAGTTCACCAACCCCCAAAAGGATAAATACAAAGATAATCATGTCAAACTACAAAAAACAAGTATAATAAAAAAAGAAAATGTTGAAAGGTGCCACATTGCATACAGATAAATAATGATTCAGGTAACACCTGACATCCGTCTCACCAGAGGCCAGAAGACAGTGAACATTTTTAAAATGCTAAAAATTAGAAAAATTCAATCCATAATCTCTATGTCCAGCACACCAGAAAAATGCTTCAAGAATAAAGGTGAAATAAATACAGTTGACATTTTGAAATATATGCCTTAGACAATTAAATGACAAAAGGTTGTACTATAGAAATGATAAAGTTCTTCAAAGTGAAGAAAAATGACACCCAATGAAAATGACCATCTTTAGGAAGGAACGAAGAACTCTGGAAGTGAAGATGTGTTGTTTTTCTAACAAAACTTTTAAATATACACGATGGTTTGAACAAAATTTTTAGCATTGTTTTTGTTTAGTTGCTCAGTTTTGTCTGACTCTTTACCACCCCATGGACTGTAGCCCACCAGGCTCCTCTGTCTATGGGATTTCCAAGGCAGGAATACTGGAATGGGTTGCCATTTCCTTCTCCAGGGGATCTTCCCAACCCAGGGATCAGACGCGTGTCTCCTGCTTAGCAGGCAGATTATAATACGTTTAGGTGTACTGCATATGATGCATAGTATAACTATAATATAAAGGATGGATAAATTCAGATTTAAACTGAATAAAAAATTCAGACTTAAACTGAAGAGGTAGGGAAAACCACTAGACCATTCAGGTATGACCAATAGATTAAGGGATTAGATCTGATAGACAGATGCCTGAAGAACTATGGACAGAGGTTCGTGACATTGTACAGGAGGAGGTGACCAAGACCATCCCTAAGAAAAAGAAAGGCAAAATGGTTGTCTGAGGAGGCCTTACAAATAGCTGAGAAAAAAAGAGAAGCAAAGGCAAAGGAGGAAAGGAAAGATATACCCATCTGAAATGATGCAGAGTTCCAAAGAACAGCAAGCAGAGATAAGAAATCCTTGCTCAGCGATCAGTGCAGAGAAAAGAGGAAAACAACAGAATGGAAAAGACTAGAGTTCTCTTCAAGAAAATTAGAGATACCAAGGGAACATTTCATGCAAAGATGGGCGCAATAAAGGACAGAAATGTATGGACCTAATAGAAGCAGAAGATATTAAGAGGAGGTGGCAAGAATACACAGAAGAACTATACAAATTTTTGTATAGTTAATGACCCAGATAACCGCGATGGTGTGATCACTCACCTAGAGCCAGACATCTTGGAGTGTGAAGTCAAGTGGACCTTAGGAAGCATCACTACGAACAAATCTAATGGAGGTGATGGAATTCCAGCTGAACTATTTCAAATCCTAAAAGATGATGCTGTGAGAGTGCTGCACTCAGTATGCCAGCAAATTTGGAAAACTCAGCAGTGGCCACAGGACTGGAAAAGGTCAGTTCTCATTCCAATCGCAAAGAAAGGCAATGTCAAAGAATGTTCAAACTACCATACAATAGCATTCATTTCACATGCTAGCGAAGTAATGCTCAAAATTCTGCAAGCGAGGCTTCAATAGTACATGAACCATCAACTTCCAGATGTTCAAGCAGGATTTAGAAAAGGCAGAGGAACAAAGAGATCAAATTGCCAGCATCCACTGGATCATCAAAAAAGCAGGAGAGTTCCAGAAAAACATCTACTTTTGCTTTATTGACTATGCCAAAACCTCTGACTATATGGATCACAACAAACTGTGGAAAATTATTAAAAAGACGAGAATACCAAACCACCTTACCTGCCTCCTGAGAAGTCTATATGCAGGTCAAGAAGTAACAGCCAAACATGGAACAATGGACTGGTTCCAAATTGGGGAAGGAGTACATCAAGGATGCATATTGTCACCCTGCTTATTTAACTTATATGCAGAGTACATCATGAGAAATGTCAGCCTGGATGAAGCACAAGCTGGAATCAGATTGCCGGGAGAAACGTCAATAACCTCTGATATGCAGGTGACACCAACCTTATGGCAAAAAGTGAAGAGTAAGTAAAGAGCCTCTTTGTTAAAGGTGAAAGAGAAGAGTGAAAAAGCTAGCTTAAAACTCCACTTTCAATAAACGAAGATCATGGCATCCGGTCCCATCACTCCATGGCAAATAGGTGAGGAAACAATGGAAACAGGGACAGACTTTATTTTCTTGGGCTCCAAAATCACTGCAGATGGTGACTGCAGCCATGAAATTAAAAGATGCTTCCTGCTTGGAAGAAAAGCTATGACCTACCTAGACAGCATATTAAAAAGCAGAGACATTACTCTGCTGACAAAGGTCCATCTAGTCAAAGCTCTGGTTTTTCCATTTGTCATGTATGGATCTGAGAATTGGACAATAAAGAAGGCTGAGTGCCAGTGAATTGATGCTTTTGAACTGTGGTGTTGGAAAATACTCTTGAGAGTCCCCTGGACGGCCAGGAGATTCAACCAGTCAGTCCTAAAGGAAGTCAGTCCTGAATAGTCAATGGAAGGACTGATGCTGAAACTGAAGCTCCTATACTTTGGCCACCTGATGGGAAGAGCCAACTCGTTGGAAAAACCCTGATGCTGGGAAAGACTGAAGGCAGGAGGAGAAGAGGACGGCAGAGGGTGAGATGGTGGGATGGCATCACTGGCTCAATGGACATTTGAGCAATCTCTGGGAGACAGTGAAGGACAGGGAAACCCGGCGTGCTGCAGGGCGTCTCAAAGAGTTGGACATGACTGAGAGACTGAACAGCAACAATATAGTTGAAACATGTTTTTAAATGCCTGGAGAGAAATTTTTAAAACATCTATTTAACTCTTGTTTTGAAAATTCCTTAAACAGGGTGACAGCTGTTCAGTGTATACTTTGTGCCAACTTGAACACACTGTGTTGTCATCTAACATAAAGACTCAGGAAAATGGGTGATCTCAGTGCTCAGATGGGAACCTGTAATACTGTGGGTGTCCTATAATAGAAGGTTCTAGCTGCAGGGAGAAAACTAGCGCAGATGAAAAGCACAGAGACCATCACCAACAACTGCAAGGGAATAGTCCTGTTCCTTTGCATCCACCAGGTCTAGATGGGCTTCCCGGGGGCTCAGTGGTAAAGAATCTGCCTGCCAACGCGGGAGACAGGGAGTGGATCCCTGGGTTGGGAAGATCCCCTGGAGAAGGAAATGGCAACCTACTCCAGTATTTTTGCCTGGGAAATCCCATGGACAGAGGAGCCTGGCAGGGTACAGTCCACAGGGTCACAAAAGAGTTGGGTAGGACTGAGCGACTACGCAAGAACATCGAGTCTAGATACAGTCTTGGTGGGTTTTGTTTGTGAGGAGGAGGAGAAGCCTGAAATACACCTAGCGAAGGTGAGAACCACACACATGCACATTTGTACACATACTCAGCAGAAAGAAGAGTGTAAATGGAAGAACCTAAAAGGAAGCCGAGTGGGACCCAAGAAGAGAAGGAAACGGAAACAGGAGATCGAGGGAAGGGGATATAGAATGGAGGAAAAAAGAGACAGCTAGTGGGTCAGGTGTAGGGGGTGAGCAGAAATTATAAATAGAAGCGTAAATACAGAGAAACTGTTTGGGCCTTTCTCAGCACCCTATAACAGTTCTCTTCCTGTCTTCTTGAAGCTTACATCCCTACATCTTCATGTTTGTTCTTAGACACAGTAGGGCATCAAACAGAAGGCTTTCTGACTCTTCTAGTAAGTGAAAGAGAAAGGAATACTAGACATTAAAATGGCCATACACACAGCTAAGTTCCTGTTTCTCTGCCCTTTCCCAGTCCTCTTGGGGTTTTATGAGATGTTGGAAATAGACTAAAAGCATTCTTTATGTTTGGCCTCTGCTTTTGCTTAGTTCATTCTCACCTGTGAAAGCAGTCTGTTCAGAGAGAAAAAAGCAGTAATATTAGGTCTCATTAACACCTCTGACTGCAGCAAATGAGAGTCTTAAAGCTGACCACACTTCAGTATGTAGTTTCATTTCTTGAATGATAACTTGCTTTCTCTTGAATCTTGACAATATAATTGAACAAATCCTGATGCTTTTAAAAGTGTGGTTGAAGTTTAGCAGTTTCTCAGAAACATGCTAGCCCTATGCATGCATGCTAAGTCACTTCAGTCAATTCTGAATCTTTATGACCCTACAGACTGTAGCCCACCAGGCTTCTCTGTCCACAGGATTCTCCAGGCCCAGAATCCTGGAGTCAGTTGCCATGACCTCCATCAGGGGATCTTCCCAACCCAGAGATCGAACCCATGTCTCTTATGTCTCCTCATTGGCAGACACATTCTTTACCACTAACACCAGGTGGGAAGCCCCACATACCACCAGTGTCTTTCCTTGCTATTTACCCAAGAAAAATGAAAACATTTCTTCACAAAAACAGCTTGTACAAGAATGACATTAGCAACTTTATTCATAAATAACTAAAATCCTTGAACAGCATACATATCTACCAACAGGTTATAATAATAAACAAATTATGGTATATCCACACAATGGAGTAATATCTAGCAATAAAAAGGAATGGACTGATGATACACTGAACAGCATGAATGATTTATTCAGAAGAAAAAAAGCCAGATTCAGAAGTCTACCTACTGTATGATTCCACTTATTTGAAGTTGTAGAAAATACAGAATAATCCATGACACACAGAACAGATCAGCAGTTGCCTAGAATCCTGAAGGTGCTGAAGGACATTGACTTCAGAGGAGCAAAGGGAACTTTGGGGGCTGTTGAAAATGTTCTTTATCATGATGGTCTTACACAGGTACATACATCTGTGAAAACTTACTGAAAGATACACTTAAAATAGTGAAGTTTACAGTAAAATTTATCTTTAAAATGTGCCTTTGAAGATGTAGCAAAATGCTCTCAGCTGATGAATCTAGGTAAAGAGTATAGTTCATTTTAATATTCTTTGGCTTTTCTAACAGCCTGACATGTTTCAAAACAAGAATTGTGAGAAACGTGCCTTTGTTTCCATACTGAAAGGTCTTCAGCTTTTGGCACTGTAAGCTGAGGGAAATTTAACTTTTTGCCCTAGACTTAGAAGGGGAGAAGTGCTGTTTAAGAGGGAGCAGTGTAAAGACACTGATTACATTACTGAAGGGTGAAAAAGCTAGTACACCATCTTTATATGCTTTTATATCCATTTTCTCTTTTTTTGTTGTTGATATGAATAACACAGAGGGAATGGCTGTTGATTTTCTCTCCTTCTGTTTTAAGCATGTGCAATTTATTCCATTTACTTGCGTGCCTTCTTTAGGCAAAAATATGTTATACTAGGCATCACAAGAAATCAGAGACAGTATGGTGTGGAGCTTGCTTTCAAGAAATCATAGTCTTAATGCAAAGGTCAACAAGCTAGGATCTATAGGCCAAACCATCACCAAGCTAGGACCTATAGGACAAGCCATCACCTGTTTGTAAGTAAAGTTTTATTGAAATAATGCCACACTCATTTGTTGCATATGACTGTTTTCTCCCTACAATGGTTAGAGTAGTTTTGATGGATACTGTATGACTGCAAAGCATAAAATATTTGCTGTCTATCCCTTTATAGAAAAAGTTTGCCATCCTCTAGTCTTGTAAAATGAGACACCAATGCCAAAGCAAAGAGTGCCATAAGCAGAGCAAAGAAGTGGGTATTCTAAAGGTTCAGAGGAAGGAGAGATTCCTTCCTAAGAGGAAAGTTGGAGAAGGCCTCACTGAGGAATTGTTGGAAGCTAAACCTAAGTAGAAATTAGGCAAGTGGGAATGGAGCAGGAGGCTTGGAAGGAACACTTGAATGGGCTCTTGAAAATCACCAGGTATAGAGAAAAGAATGTCCAATTCAGCATCCTTAGACCTGCTTGTCAACAAATCATAGAATATCAAGAACTATAGAGGTCTTTAAGGATTCTCTCATACGGCCAGCCCTTTCAAGTTTCAGGTGAGAGAACAGACTTAAAAAGGTTAAATGACTCATGCAAGGTCACATACAAAGTTAGTGGAGGGAGCTAGCCTAATGCCCATTGCTTTTGCCTCCACACCTTGTGTTGGGCGCCCTGAGGCACTTTGATAAGCGCTGACTGAATGGAAATGACTTGCCTTCCTGGAAGAAGTCTCATCTAAGGTGTGGGCATACACATCAGACGGTCTAGAAGACTTGTCAAATCACACTTACTGTCCCTTCCTTTGAGGTTTCCTGCGTGCAGTGAGAAATGTCACTGGGGATTTGTCTCCCAAATGAATGCTGTGAAAGAGGAAGACCCAAACCTGTTTTTTAATTGTGCACTTCACATATGGTTTAATAGATGTTTGATAGGTATTTTTAGAAAAACAAATGACATATTTCTGAAAACTACCTGTTGTCACCTATAATTAACTTGGGAATATGTGGCTTATATGTTGGATCAGAATACCCATCCTGAGATTGGCACTTTTGTATTTTTCTCTGTTTCATCCCTGCATGTGTTTTTGACCAAGTTGCCAAATGTTAAGCTATCATTTGTAAAATGCCAGCATCATCAGCTTTATTGTGTTACTGTTATTGTTTAGTTGCTAAGTCATGTCTTGAGTCTTTGGGACCCCATGGACTGTAGCCCTCCAGGCTTCTCTGTCCACAGGATTCTCCAGGCAAGAATACTGGAATGGGTTGCCATGCCCTCCTCCAGAGGATCTTCCCAATCCAGGGATAGAACCTGTGTCTCCTACATTGGCAGATGGATTCTTTACCTCTGAGCCACCAGGGAAGCCCTCCTGAAATTTAGCATTCCAAAAACTGGGCCTGTCCTCCCCCCTTTACCATCCTGCTAAATAACACTACCATCTGTGCCAAAAACCTAGGGAGTGTTTTAAAACCATACTTCCCCTTCACTCCTCTTCCTCCTCATTCACCAAATATGCAATTAATCAGATTATTCTGTAGCCCCCATCATCTCTCATTTGTAGCAATATGGTAGCCGCCTTCCCTGCCTTCAGTTTTAATCTCTACCATAACACCACGTTATGACAAGAGGCCTGTGTCTAAAATGAATCCTTCTTTGGCTCACCCATCACCTTCAAGATTAAGAGCCAAAATCCTTAATGAAGCATACCAGGCATATGATCCTATAGTCTCATTTCCTGCTGCTCTGGCTACACCCAGCAACCTGCAGCTCTCCAGGGGTCTGCACTCCTCCAGGCCTTCTTTCACGCTGTATTCTTTTGTGTATTCTACTGCCCCCCACCAACCCACCAAGCTCTTTTCACTTAGCTCTTCTCTTCAGTGAGACTCAGCTCAGGAGTTACCTCCTTCTCATGGTGTTCCTTGTGCCAGTCCTCATGGAGATTACTTCTGGGGTTGTACTACTGCATGGAATTCTAATTATTCTTTACTTACCTATGAACTTTTGAAAGCAAGACTGCTTTTATTTTCATCTATTGAGCTTATCACAGAGCTCTAGGATGTAGTATTGTGAAAATGTTTGATAAATGAACGAAAGAAAGTATCATAAGCTCATGTGCTTTAGAGAATTATAATGTCATTTCAAATATAGTTGAAATGTAAATGACAGACATTTCCTTTTTCACATGAATTTGTCTGCTTCATGATCTACATACAACTATTTCTGTAATCTAAGGGATTCCTCCAGAACTTAATCTCTTTCCTATAAAGTGGGTAACATGGCTCAGTGATTATCTGTAACATCTCTCTCCTCACATCTTTTATTTAAACGTATCTAAAGAGAGAGTCGGACACGACTGAACTGAGCTGAAAGAGATTAACCCAAAACTCAGCTACCATTTCTGTATGTACAAAATGTAAAAAGACCTATGGGAAAATACTCTGTATTTCCCTAAAGTTTTACCTTTAAAACTTTCATTAAGAGCAGCTTTGCAGCTTTTGCAGAATATGAAACATTGTCTTTTGTGTAGCTACTACAATGGGAGACAGTGTTTAAATGATTCATTAACATTGGATGAAACCTGAATTTTCATTTATCTAATTGTGATCACTTGTCAGAGTACTCTGAAAAGTGGTAATAAAAATTTCCTCACACTTGTTTAGTGCTTTCTAATTTTCAAACACTTTCACATGTCATCTTAATTAATCCTCACTACAGTATTATAAAGTAGTTTAAGGCCCAGGCTTAGCAATGAGACTGCTTGGATTGAAATCTTGGACTCTACCATAATACAATCTCTCTAAACCCTAGCTTTCTTGTCTGAAAACAGGAGTAGCAATGCTGCTGTGTGGGGATACCATCTGGGTTCAGTTCAGTTCAGTCACTCAGTTGTGTCTGACTCTTTGCGACTCCATGAACTGCAGCACGCCAGGCCTCCCTGTCCATCACCAAATCTCGGCGCCTACCCAAACTCATGTCCATTGAGTGTGTGCTGCCATCCAGCCATCTCATCCTCTGTCATCCCCTTCTCCTCCTGCCCTCAATCTTTCCCAGCATCAGGGTCTTTTCAAATAAGTCAGCTCTTCGCATCAGGTGGCCAAAGTATTGGAGTTTCAGCTTCAGCATCAATCCTTCCAATGAATATTCAGGACTGATTTCCTTTAGGATGGACTGGTTGGATCTCCTTGCACTCCAAGGGACTCTCAAGAGTTTTCTCCAACACCACAGTTCAAAAGCATCAATTCTCTGGCGCGCGGCTTTCTTTATAGCCCAACTGTCACATCCATACATGACTACTGGAAAAACCATAGCCTTGACTAGATGGACCTTTGTTGGTAAAGTAATGTCTCTGCTTTTGAATATGCTGTCTAGGTTGGTCATAACTTTCCTTCCAAGGAGTAAGCGTCTCTTAATTTCATGGCTGCAGTTACCATCTGCAGTGATTTTGGAGCCCAAGAAAACAAAGTGTATCTCTGTTTCCATTGTTTGCCCATCTGTTTGCCATGGAGTGATGGGACCGGATGCCATGATCTTAGTTTTCTGAATGTTGAGCTTTAAGCCAACTTTTTCACTCTCCTCTTTCACTTTCATCAAGAGGCTCTTTAGTTCTTCTTCACTTTCTGCCATAAGTAAAAGTGAAGTCGCTCAGTCATGTCCAACTCTTTGATCCCATCAACTATAGCCTACCAGGCTCCTCTGTCCATGGGGTTTTCCAGGCAAGAATACTGAAGTGGGTTACCATTTCCTTCTCCAAGAGATCTTCCTGACCCAGGGATTGAACCCGGGTATCCTGCATTGTAGGCAGACACTTTACCGTCTGAGCCACCAGGGAAGTCTTCTGCCATAAGGGTGGTGTCAAGGCTGTATATTGTCACCCTGCTTATTTAATTTCTGTGCAGAGTACATCTGCATAGAATGTTATGCCCTTCTGCCATAAGGGTGGTGTCATCTGCATATCTGAGGTTATTGATATTTCTCCCAGCAATCTTGATTCCAGCTTGTGCTTCCTCCAGCCCAGTGTTTCTCATGATTTACTCTGCTGCTGCTAAGTTGCTTCAGTTGTGTCCGACCCTGTGCAACCCCAGAGACAGCAGCCCACCAGGCTCCCCCGTCCCTGGGATTCTCCAGGCAAGAACACAAGTGGGTTGCCATTTCCTTCTCCAATGCATGAAAGTGAAAAGTGAAAGTGAAGTCGCTCAGTCATGTCCAACTCCTAGTGACCCCATGGACTGCAGCCTACCAGGCTCCTCCGTCCATGGGATTTTCCAGGCAAGAGTACTGGCGTGGGGTGCCATTGCCTTCTCCAGATGTACTCTGCATAGAAGTTAAATAAGCAGGGTGACAATATACAGCCTTGTACTCCTTTTCCTATTTGGAACCAGTCTGTTGTTCCATGTCCAGTTCTAACTGTTGCTTCCTGACCTGCATACACATTTCTCAAGAGGCAGGTCAAGTGGTCTGGTATTTCCATCTCTTTCAGAATTGTCCACAGTTTATTGTGATCCACACAGTCAAAGGCTTTGGCATAGTCAATAAAGCAGAAATAGATGTTTTTCTGGAACTCTCTTGCTTTTTCCATGATCCAGCAGATGTTGGCAATTTGATCTCTGGTTCCTCTGCCTTTTCTAAAACCAGCTTGAACATCAGGAAGTTCGCGGATTGCTGAAGCCTGGCTTGGAAAAGTGAGATGAACTGAGTGAAGCCATTAGCACTGGTATCTCACATTGTCAAGTGCTCGCATTAACTGCTATTATGCTCCCTACTGCCTCTTTCACTCCTTCTGTTACCACCGTGAGAAAAATCCCGACACAGTGACAGTGGATATTACTCTCTGGAAGAATCAGAGGCCTTAAGAAGGGGTTAAGCACTCAGGCTGTGCGCTTCTACCATGGTGGTTTCAGAGACGGCTGAGTGGAAAACTGGAATTTTAATAATCACCTAGCAGTAATTAGCCCCTCTCTTCCCACCAGGGAGCTTCCCAGGTGCCTCAGGTAAAGAATCCACCTCCCAAGCAGGAGATGTAGGTTCAGTCCCTGAGTCAAAAAGATCTCATGGAGAAGGAAATGGCAACACGCTCCAGGACTCTTGCCTGGGAAATCCTGTGGACAGAGAAGTGTGGTAGGCTACCGTCCATGGGGTCACAAAGAGTTGGACATGACTTAGAGACCACACAGCCTCCCACCAGGGTCAGTACAGACCATACTGAGAGCTTGAATTTCTACCTCACCCAGAAATAGTGAGACTCCCTCTTTCTCTTTCTCACCAGAGTGGGATCAGAAAGGGCCAAATAGGATGCCAGGACTTACCACCTTCCTCTAGTAACAGATCCCACCACCCTTACACCTTCCAGTGGTAACCCTCCTGTGGAGGCCATATAGGGAGCAGTAACATCTGCCTCTCCCTCCCCAAACCACCAAGCCAGTGTGGTATCAGTGGAGAGCTAAGTGAGAAGCCTGAACTCCTGTTCTCACCCAACAATCACGGGCCCTTGTTCTCCACCAGGGTGTCAGTGAAGGCCCACAGGGCACCTGCACTTCCGTCCCCACCTGACTGACAAGGTGGTACCCCCAACCCCACACCAACACAGTCTCAGAAAAGGCCTTTTAAAATCCACGATTTCAGTAAGATCCAGAGTCTTAGAATGTAATACCCAAGACATCAAAGATATAATTTTAAAAATCAGTCATCCAACCAAGAGCCTGAATGAGACATGATTTAGTGGCTGAGCAACAACAATAGTTATAAAATGTTATCATTGGAGGAAACTGGGACATGTATATAGAACTACTCTATACTTTTATTTTCAGTTTCCAATTAATCTGTAATTATTTTATATTAAAGAGTTAAAAAAATAACAAATGCCAGTTCACCCAGTCGTATTTCTTTGAGCTTCATAGTCCAATATTCTTTCAACATCTTGCCTTGCTGCTCTGTGCTGCCTTACAAATCATCATAGGACCTAGTTAGATATGCAGATATGTATAAGCCCAACATTCCGTTTATGATGCACATTTATTCTCCTCATTGTACCTCTTACTCTTCACTCCTGACACTTCCATCACAGCAAATGAAATACTCTTTTCTGTTCTGTTTGACTTTTATTTAGGCTGTGTTGGTCTCTTGCCATTTACTAGGCTGTATTCCAGAAAGTCCTTTAAATGTCCACTAGAAATTAAATGACTTCAAAATACTTAATTCTTATGATTTAGAAATCCCACTTCTGGGTATGTATCCAGATACTAAAATAAGTATCTCGAAGAGATATCTGCACTCTTGTGTTCACTGCAGCATCATTCGTAATAGCTAAATTGAAAAAAGTACCAAACTTAAGGGGACCGGCAGAAGTGGTACGGAGGAGGAGTTTTACAGCTAAAAAGGCTTTATTAAAAAAAAAGAAATATCTCAAATCAACAACATACTTTACAACCTGAAGAAATAGAAAAAGAACAACAAACTAAACTCAAAGAAAATAATATAGCTTACAGAAGGAAAAAGCTAAATAAAGAATGGGAAGACAGCATAGACAATAATGAAGTGAAAAGTTGATTTTTTTCAAAAAGATTGACAGAGTTAATAAACCTTTAGTTATGTGGACTATTTTTTTCAGGAAAAGAAGTAGAAGACTGAAATTACTAAAATCAGAAGTGAAAGTGAGGCCATTACCACCAATTCTGTGGAAATGAAAAGGATTGTAAGAAAGTACAGTGAAGAGCTGTACACCAAAAACTAGATGAAATGGATAAATTCCTAGAAGCACAAAATCTACCAAGACTAAATCATGGAGAAATAGAAAATCTGAATAACCTATAACTAAGGAGATGGAATCTGCAATTTAAACTCTTAAAGAAAAGCCATGTACCTGATGATTTCACTGGCAAATTCTAGAAAACATTTAAACAACTACTATCTGTACTTCTCAAACTTAAAAAAAAGAAGGGAACATTTCCTAACTTACTCTATGAGGCCAGCATACCTTAATATGAAAGCCAGTCAGGACACTACAAAAGAAGAAAACTACAGACCAGTATCCCTTGTGAACATCAATGTAAAAATCCTCAAGAAAATACTAGCAAACCAAATTCAGCAGCATATTAAGAGGATTATACACCACTACCAAGTGCCGTTTATTCATGGAATTCAAGCTTGGTTCAACATACAGACACAAATCAGTGTATGACACCCCCTTGACAGAAGGAAGGAACGAAATACACATGATAATCTCAATTGCTACAGAAAAGCATTTGACCAAATACAGCACCATTTTGTGTCAAAAGAAAAACCATTGTATAAACTAGAAAGAGAAGGAAAGTATCTTCACATAATAAAATTCATATATGAAAATCTATAGTGAACAATATACTCAGTGGTGAAAGACTAAAAGCTTTTCCCCTAAGATCAAAAACAGGCAGTGTGCATACTCAACTGCTTGGACTCCACAGAGTACTGAAGCTCTAGCCAGAGGAGTTAGGCAAGAAACAGAGATAAAAGTCATGCAAATTGAGAAGGAAGAAATGATCATTGTTTTTTTTCCTGATATGATCTTATATGTAGAAAACCTTCAAGATTCCACACAAAAGGAAAAACTGTTAGAACTAGTAAATGAACTCAGCAAAGTGGCAGGATACAGAGTCAACAAGCAAATTTAACTACAAAACTACAGTAATCCAGTAGTGTGCATGTGTGTGCGTTCTCAGTCATGTCCAGCTCTTGGACCCCATGAACTGTATTTCACCAGGCACCTCTGTCCACGGGATTTTCTAGGCAAGAATACTGGAGTGGGTGGCCATTTTCTTCTCCAGGGGATCTTCCTGACTCAGGAATCAAACCCACATCTCCTGTGTCTCCTGGATTGGCAGGCGGATTCTAAGACAAAAATGAATCAAGGAACTAAATATAAAAGCTAAAATAATAAAACCTGTGGAAAAACACAGGGCAAGGGTTTCATGAGGTTGGATTTGGCAGTGATTTCTTATATATGACACAAAAGGCACAGGTAACAAAAGAAAATAGACATATTGGACTGAATGATTTTTTTTTTAATTTGTGCATCAAAAGACACTATGAATATATTAAAAAGGCAGCCTTCAGACTAGGAAAAAATTATTTGCAAATCATTTATCAGATAGGGGATTAATATCTAGAATATATAGAGACTCCTGCAACTCAGTAACAACAGCAGCAAAATAAAACCCAATTAAAATATTGTCAAAAAACTTGGACATTTCTCCAAAGAAGATATGTGAATGACCAATAAGTGCATGAAAAGATACTCAACATCATTAATCATTAGAGAAATGAAATACTACCTCATATTCATTCATAAAGATGGCCATTGGCAAAAAGATTTAAAAAACAAATGGTTTGGTGAAGATATGGAGAAATTGGAACCCTTGGGCACTGCTGATGGGAATGTAAAATGGTCACAACCATTGTAGAAAATGATGTTTTCTTTAAAGTGTCTAAAGGAACTAATTCTTGAAAAAACTAAAAATAAAATTACCATATGGTCCAGTAATTTTGCTTCTGAGTATGTACCAAAAAGACTTGCAATCAGAATCTTAAAAAGATATGCATATATTCATAGCTGCATTATTCACAGTAGATAAAATGTGGAAACAAACCCAAATGCTCATCAGTGAATGCGTGGATAAATAAAGTTATGGTATATCCATACAGGGGAATGTTATTCAGCCTTCAAAAGTTTAGAAGGAAATTCTGCCGTGCACTTCAGCATGCATGAACTCTGAGGATATTACGCTTAGTGAAAGAAGCCAGTCACTCAAAGACAAAATACTGTGTGATTCCACTTATATGAGATGCTTAGCGTAGTCAAAATTATAAAGACAGAATCTTGAATGTTGGTTCCCAGAGGCCCTGGGAAGGAGAGAATGGAGAGTAATTGTTTCATGGGTATAGAATTTTACAAGATGAAAAGAATTAAGGGGATGGATGGTGGCGATAGTTGCACAGAAATGTGAATGTATTTATTACCACTGAACTGTGCACTTAAACATGGTGAAGAGGGTAAATATTGTATTGCATGTATTTTGCCACAACTTTTTTAAAAGACATAAAAGTGGGTTAAAAAGAGTAGATGTCTCCTGGTAATTGTCTCATATACCTTAGACGATGATATAGCCCAGCCTCTGGAATCAGACTACCTGGATACAAATTCTAACTCCATAATTAGCTAACTTCTAATTTTGAACCAATTTCTTTGCTTCTCTAAAACTCAATTTTCTCACCTATAATATGGGGATAAACAATAGTACCATTTTCAAAGAATTTTGTAGTCTTTTAAAAATACTTGTTAAGTACATATATGAGGAATTGAACATTAGTTACAAGGGGTAGAACAGTGTGTGAAGCACATCTGTCCCAGTCTTCACAGAGCTTCTGTTTTACCAGGTATGGGAAGCAGGCATCATGTGATTAATTACGTGACTAGTGTTGTGACACAGGCTGAAAGAATGTGTACAGGGTACACTGGGAAAGCATAAATGGGAACTGACCAAGTTAGGAGGGTCACTTCTCCCAGAAGAAGTGACATTTATAGTAAAATCCTGAGGCTTTAGTTTTTGCCTGTTAGCTAGGCAGAAAGGGAGGTGAGAGGATAATCTAGGCAGAAAAAATAGCTCCTGAGAGAGTCCTAAGGTGGAAAAGAGCTTGTGGAATTCAGGGAACCAAAGAAAGGCCATTGAGGCTAGATCCTCGTGAGCAAGACGTGAAGGGAATCAATTTGGGCAAATGAGGTAGACTGGGGCCAAAGCTGGACTTTGTAGGTTCAGTTAAGTTTCTGACTTTAGTCATAAATGTACACTCTGGAAGGATGTCAGGTACAATCAGAAATGGATTTGGGGGGAACAAATATGAATGCAGAGAAACCAATTAGATTATTAGAGTAGTCTGTAAGAAAGATTATGGTGACTTGGATTAGTATAAGTATGGCCGTCAAAATGGAGTCAAGAAACATTCAGGATGTAGAATTGGGGTGTGTCTATCCGCTCAGTTACTTCAGTCATGTCTGACTCTTTGCGACACACTGGACTGCGTAGCCCGCCAGACACCTCTGTGCATGGGATTCTCCAGGCAAGAACACTGGAATGGGTTGCCATGCCCTCCTCCAGAGGATCTTCCCGACCCAGGGATCAAACCTGCATCTCTTGCATCTTCTGCATCACAGGCAGATTCTTTACCGCTGAGCCACTGGGGAAGCCCTTAAAATTCGTAGGTTTTGGTAATGGATATGTAGATTAAGGGGGGGCTTCCAGGTGGCGCTAGTGATAAAGAACCTTCCTACCAATTTAGGAGACATAAGAGTTGCAGGTTCGATCCCTGGGTTGGGAAGATCCCCTGGAGGAAGGCATGGAAACCCACTATTCGTACTCCAGATAGATGGCTTTATTTGAATAATTTCGTGATCATAAATTAGACCTACAGAACCATAGACTCTGAGAATAAAAAGAGGCCTTAGAGATTAACCACTCCATCCTCCTACTAGGAAAGATACAGTGATGTTGGGATAAATCACCATATATGAAATCAGGCGTTCTGAATTTGAGAAGCTGTGTTATCATTTACTGACTTCACAAGCTTGTTCAAGTTGTTTTACCTTTCTGAGCCTCTGTTTTCTCACTTGCACAATAAGGATAATAACAGATATATTTGAGGGTTGCTGTAAACATTTAATGAATTAAAGTACCTCTCATCATCTTACTTCCAACAGACTCAGCAAATTTTAAAGCCGAATGCCCTTAATTTATGCAGAAAGATTGGAGACACACAGGTCATGTTGGTAACAATGGCTAAGGTAGAATGAGACCCTAGCCTCCTAGCTCTCGACACAGTAATCTCAACACATCAGTACTGCTTTGTAAATGCTTCTAGAACCTACTCATTCTTTCATTCCACAAACATCTAAAAGCACCAGGTAGATAGCAGGCACCTTAATTGCAGAGACAAATAGCTTACAGTCCAGTAGAAAAGACATTGTTACTGTTGTTAGTTACTAAGTCGTGTCTGACTCTTTGCAACCCATGGACTGTAGCCCGCCAGGCTTCTTTGTCCATGGGATTTCCCGGGCAAAAATACTGGAGTGGGTGGCCATTTTCTTCTCTAGGGGATCGAACCCAGGTCTCCTGCGTTAGCAGGTGAATTCTTCAGCGCTCAGTCACTAGGAAAGCCCAGAAAAGATAGATAAGAGACATTTAAAACGCGCTGCTGTTAGTGCTACAGTAAAGCCGAATGTGCACGGGGTATTTGGAGACTGCAGTGAAGCACATGACTTAGGTTGGCAGGTGGGGGAAATAGAAGACATACCCCATAGAGTGCAGCAACTGAAGCAGGAGTACCAGGTGAAGAAGCAGAAGACTGCATGGAGAAGGGGGTAATGGGCAGATTCCTTTCTGCCTCCTACTCGCTTTACAGATTCATCCAGGGTGACTGCATACTGTACATTTTTTATTTTTAAGTGCTGGCTTTATTTTTAACTTGTGAATGAGTTACAGTAATATCTTTCTAATTGAAAATCAGTGTCTAAGTGCATTCAACAAGATATTTTTCTAACACCTTCTACATAGCCAGCAGGCTTCCCAAGTGACTCAGTGGGTAAAGAATCCGCCTGCCAATGCAGGAGATGCAGGTTCAATCCCTGGATAGAGAAGACCCCCTGGAGAAGGAAATGGCAACCCATTCCAGTATTCTTGCCTGGGAAATCCCATAGACAGAGGAGCCTGGGGGGCTATAGTCCATGGGGTCACAGTCAGACATAGCTTAGCGACCAAGCACCCATACACATAACCAGTGTTGTTTCAGGTGCCAGGAACAGAAAGAAAGTGAAGTCGCTCAGTCGCATCTGACTCATTGCGACCCCATGGACTGTAGCCTGCCAGGCTCTTCCATCAGTGGAATTTTTCAGGCAAGAGTACTGGAGTGGGTTACCATGCCCTCCTCCAGGGGATCTTCCTGACCCAGGGATCGAACCTGGGTCTCCCGCATTGCAGGCAGACGCTTTACCATCTGAGCCACCAGGGAAGCCCAGGAAGTTGTTTTAGGTGCCAGGAACAGAGCAGCGAACAAAACAAAACCTCGCCCTCGTGGAGCTTATATTCTAGCTTTGAGGGAGAGGAAATACCAACACATAATAGTTTAGAAGGTGACCACTGCAGTGGGAGAAAAATAAAGCTTGAGGAAACAGGAAAGGGAATTGGGTTTGTGGGAGAAGGCTGTGACTTTTAAAGAGGTGGTCTGGGAAGGCTTATGGATAAGGTGGCGTTTGAATAGAGAACTAGCAGAAGAGGGGGAGTGAGTCTGGGACACCTGGGAGGACACCTGGGAGGACACCTGGGAGGAGAGTATTCAGGCAGAAGAGACAATAGAGCAAGAGCCAGCAGAGTGAAGCACATGAATTTAGAAAGGCTACTGAAGAAGTATGTCAGGGAGGGGCTCTTTGGCCATGATGCATTTTTGGACTTTAACTTTGCAGAAGATAAGAAGCCAGGGATTCTTTTGAGCAGAAGAATGATATGATTCAACATTAATAACAAAGAAATTTCCAACCATCAAGACCACTAAGGCATGTAGTATAGAGTTTGCTAAAATTATTTTATGTAGGATTTTGACTGCATAAAATATATAAACAGTCTGAAAGGCATAAATGTATTAAAAATACAAATGTATTTGGGATAAAATACAAAATCCTCTAATACTGTCTTAATATTGTTTATGGAATTTTGAAAAGATAACATTGAAAAACTATTAGCCATTCCTATGTAATTTCTTTTCATGCGTTCAAGCCAAGTAAATCATCAGGGTAAATATCTTTCATGACTTCTATTTTTATAACATAGCATGTCATAATGTAACATGAGCATAGATGTTTTACAAAATATCAGTGGTGCAAAGACTGTTGTGTGTCTGAAGACAGTTTAGCTAAGGAAGTAAAATGGTGCCAACAATGTGGAAACCTGTGTCTGATGCTGGAGTCCTTCCACACTTTTTTGCCTTTTTTGTTTTTTTTTGTTTTTTGCTTATACTCTGACACTGACTTGGTAGGAGCTTTCTAAACAATCTCCTGTTGGTTCTTAGTGAGTTTAATTCATATTCCAACCATTGTGAACACACTGTACAACTTAAAAATACTTAAACCCAACTTCACAATACTGAAAATTAGTTGGATAGTGTTACCACTGATTACCAAGTTAATTTTGTCTCTCATGGAATCATATTACAGAGGGATAGATTTATACTACTAATAAAAGCATCTTTCTGGGTTGCAAAAAAGAGTGTAGGAAGTTTTTGAAACATGGTAGGAGGTATTGGGGTGAAAAAAGAATATGAGCTCGTCTTTTAAAAGTGATAGTGACTTTTAATTTAATTTTGCTAAAACACTTTGCTTCAGGGCTTGGCCTTATAGATATTGGGTTTCTCCTTGGAATAGGTTTAGAGAACAGTACTTATTCCAGCCCTGATCGTTTCTTTCTTTTCAGGAAAGTCTCTTTCTCCCCTGGACCATGATTTCCTCAACTATAAAATGAAACAATCTGATTCTAAGTTTCTTTCTAAATCTAAAACTATATGAAATATCTGCAGATTTTGAGAGGGCCAAATGTTTTTTGAGAGGAAGGAGAAATTTAGTAAGCATATGTACATGAAATTAACTTAGCAGTAGTTTGCTGCTACTGTGAGAGTAAGATAATGACCACACCAGTGTATCCTAAAGAAGTATACTAGAGGAAAAGAAACTGTGGCTTTTTAGATTTCTGCCTCAGAAGTGACAAATTGAGAGGAACCAAAAGTTACATAGCTCTGATTTTTCCCAGGCCAAGCCTGGCACATTCCGGCAGGTGGTAAAGTCACACGCAGGGCTGCATGCTGGGAAGGCAACCTTTCCCTGCCCTCCACAGACCACCCACCCCAGGATGGAATGTTTTCCAGACTCAGGTAAGCCAGGTGTGCAATAGTGTACAGGGGGAGGGGAGAATGTTGCTAAAACACCTTTTGTAAAGGACAGGCCCCTGAACTTGCAGTGTGCCCTTGGCCCAGCAGCGGTATTAGAAGGAAGTTCAAACTCAAGTGTTAGTGTATAAGCATATATCAGAACTCTGGATATGCATTTCATCTACTAAGTGTCCCAGAAGAGCAGGCCACTAATGAGTTACTTTACCTCCAGCAAGTAACAGTGATACCCAGCTAGACAAGACAGCAGTACAGAGTACTGCTCTGAATAGAATATCCTTTACAGTGTAGATACCTTCTCCTTAAAGTTTCTCTTTATCAAGTCTCATTCTTGAAGACTAGAAAGAACCTTTTGTCTAACTAAAGATAAGCGCTTTCATACCTTAATTCAGGCAGTTTTGAAATTCTTTCTTAGATGAAACATCAGTTTCCTATGAAAGCATTGCAGTAAAATGATTTTAAACCAGCAGAAGAAGAATCTATATAGAAGGATGGAGAAAGCTTCTGTGATTTTGAGTAAGGTGATGTCCTGATGAGACAAAGTCTTCACCAAAGGTTACAAGCGAAAGAAAACTATTCTCAACAGTGAAAGGATCAATGTTAAATGAAGAAATTAGAGAAAAACAGATGTGGGGGGAAATCTGATGAGGTGAGGGGCTTAGACTGTTGGAAAATAAGAAATCAGGATGAGAAAAAATAAAACTGTTCAGTACAGTGAGGGCCTTTGGACTCAGGTCCCTGGTCCCAGGGTTCACCATGACAAGCCTAACAAGGGAGGCTTGGCTCCCAAGGAGGAGGAGAGCTCCTTGGCTCCTGCAGACCACAAGGGTTCTTCGTATAACTGGCAAATTGTTAGAGACGTTTTTTCATTTCTGTTTACTTTATAAGAAACTGGTAAAATGGTGTTTCTAAAATTAAGCAGAAATCCTCAATGAAAGACAAAAATCAAAAGTTGTCAGCTGTGGACAGAGAATATAAAAATAGTGTAAACATATATCTGATTTACTTGACCTTGATTGAGCTTATTTTAGGGGACGGATGAAGAAGTGACATTTGGTCCCTGCACCACATTTATGGTTTCTGAATAAGAGACTTAGTATATTTCATTCATAATTATTCCAACAATCTTTAAATAAAGTATTTTCATGCTCTTTGGTCACGAGTAAAGTTCTTATTAATTAAGAACTTTTAATGGAAGAGACATCAGAAAGGCTGTGTTTGACCTATGATCAGTTTTCACCTCCTTCCACTAGAGACAGTTTCTCCAGAATTCCCAGAAAAAGAGATGGCCAGTGGGAAGTTGGTGTGGGGTGAGAGAAAGCACATGGCTTTAGAGTCTAACAAACTCAGGTTTCAATCCCAGCTCTTTAACTATAGCTGTGAAACTTGGATGTGTTGACTGCTGTCTCTGACCTTTGAGATGTTAATCTGCAAAAATTAAATGTGATGGTATAAGTGAAGTGAAAGTGAAATGAAGTCACTCAGTCGTGTCCGACTCTTTGCTGCGACCCCATGGACTGTAGCCTACCAGGCTCCTCCATCCATGGGATTTTACAGGCAAGAATACTGGAGTGGGTTGCCATTTCCTTCTCCAAATGGTATGGTATAAGGAAAATGCTTAAGTGCTTGGCATAGAAGAAAACCCTAAGAAATGTTAGTTTTCATCATTTTTTCTCTGCACCCCCCCCCCCACCAAATAAGTTGTGGCTCATAATTTAGCCTTTTTTTTTAATACCTCAAGGTTGTCATTTTGAGCATAAACAGGTATACTGTTTTTAGTAAATAATAATTTCAGTGCAAAAAAAAATGAGTCCAATAAAAGCAATGAGTCTCAGATTGCAGAGCCTTTATATCTTTATTCTTATATCTGTTTTTTTCCTTGAGCTTCAAGAATAGCATCTTGTTTTGCTTCCCTGATAGCTTAGTTGGTAAAGAATCCACCTGCAATGCAGGAGTCCCTGGTTTGATTCCTGGGTCAGGAAGATCCGCTGGAGAAGGGATAGGATACCCATATCCAGTATTCTTGGGCTTCCCTTGTGGCTCAGCTGGTGAAGAATCCACCTGCAATGCAGGAGAGCTGGGTTCTATCCCTGGGTTGGGCAGATCTCCTGGAGAAGGGAAAGGCCACCCACTCTAGTCTTTTGGCGTGGAGAATTTCATGGACTGTATAGTCCAAGGAATTACAAAGAGTCAGACACGACTGAGTGACTTTCACTTTTACTTTGCTACCTCTAAAATGGCCACCACTTCTTCCTATTGTTCTTTCTGTTCTACTGTAAACCAGTAAGCCACAGCTTGCTACACTTACTTGTAAAATCAGAGTCTACAGGGTCTAAAGGACCTTACAGTAAACAGAGAATCTCTGTGTCTTTGACCATGGACATACTGGATATTCAAATGTTAGATGAGCAGGTGATTAAATAAATGACATTAATTTTGGTATCTCAGAAGTCTTTAATATCTTCATGATTCTCAACTATATTTTTAAAAGATCTGATTACTGGGTTAAAATGCTTCTAGAAAAGGGAAAGGTTGCTAAGAGCACGTGTATAGTGTTTTATTTGAAATATTTAGTATCAGTACAAGGTTTTTGAAATGAAAGGAATATGAAAATTTGTGATGTATGAAGAACCCTGACATTACCCAGAAATGTGTTTCTCATATTCTTTCTGAAGTTTGTAAAAGAAAAGAAAAGTTGTGCCTTTATGATGATTTGCCGAGTTGTAAATGTGAAGTGTTTACCTAAAGTCATGTGACCTGCTAGAGGAGGAACTGGAACTTGAACACAAAGCCATCTGATTCCACGTTTAAACTTTCTTCCTCCCTATCTCTGGCCTATTGTCTCTGCCCCTTTCTTGGTAGCAAGGTCTTCAGGAGCCTCTGTCCTGGGAAGAGTGAACCCTTAAGTAGCCAATATCACATGCCAAAGCACAGAGTTCCCAGCCTGGTGATTACATATCTAGCCACTGTGCTTCCAGTCATCCTTCTCTGTGAGAGCTGCTGTTCATACCCAGTTGTATTTACTCCTGGTAGTAGTAGGAATCATAGTAAGAGTAGCAGTTGCTACTTCTTTTTGGATGTAGCAGATGACACTTCTGTGGGACTTACCTATGAGCCAGACACTGTGCTAAGGCTTTACATATGTTGATTCATTGGATACTGTAATTATCTTCATGTAACAGTTGAGGAAACTGAGACACAGAAAGGTTAAGGAACATGTCTAAGATCATATATCTAGGGCTGGAACCCAAGCCCAAGTTCTGACTCCTTGTCCAACTTTTAACAGCCATATTACTTCCTGTAAACTATAAGTAAACAGCTCAATATGACTCTGTGTATTAGGGGAAATTCTGGAGAAATACTATTATATTTTACCATTTTGTAATAAATGCAAAATTTTTCCTCATAGAGGAATTTAGATTAGATGTTTTAAAAATCTACTTTGACAAGAAACAGAGCTATTGTGGGAAGGGGGACACCTGCCAGGGCCCAAGGGTGGGCTCTTGTCTAACACTCAGAAATGAACTGTCTGAGGAGACATGTGCTGACAAAATAAGAGACTTTATTGGGAAGGGAGACCCAAGGAGAGCAGGAGGGTAAGGGAACCCAGGGGGACTGCTCTGCCACGTGGCTTGCAGTCTCGGGTTTTGTGGTGGTGGGATTAGTCTCTGGGTTGTCTTTGGCCGGTCATTCTGACTCAGAGTCCTTCCTAATGACACACGCATTGCTCGGCCAAGATGGATGCCAGCAAGAAGGATTCTAGGAGGCGGCTGGACACGTGGTGTCTCTTTTTGACCTTTCCTGAACGCTTCTGGTTAGTGCTGGCTTATTAGTTCTGTGCTTCTTACCGGGACCTCCTGTTGTAAAATAACTCACACACATGGTTACTGTGGTGCCTGACCAGGATGGATGGTTTCAGTCAGGGTGTGCTTCCCATAACAGTGCTATCAGTTAACCAGTTGGCTTGTTTTCTGAGTTTATACAAATTTTTAATACTTTATTCAGTTGAATAAGTAATATTTATTGAGTGCTTATTATATGCTTAGGATGAGATAAGCATTTTATGTTATTAGCTAATTTAGTCCTCACAAGAACCCTCTGTTATCGGTAATGTCATTATCCCTGTTTTATGAGAAAATTGAAAATTGGAAGTAGCGACCTGCCCAAGGACACCTAGCTACTAGGGGCAAAACTGAGATTTGAACTGACAGTCTGACTTTAGAACCAGTACTCAAGCATTCAAATAGCACTTCTAGAATTTCAAAATTATTTATGATTCCAGAAATTTTCCGTTATCATCTCTGTTCATTTTTGGTGGTTTTATTGAAATACAATACTGTATTTTTTCCATCTAGGTTTATGTTCCAGATGAAAATACTGCTATTTTGGGAAGAAATACAAATAAGCAAGTTTTCGAAGGCTTGACAACTGGACTTCTCAAAGTCAGTGCTGCGGTTTTTGGCTGCCTGATTGCCAATCGACCAGATGGAAACAGCCAACCAACTACACCAAAAATATCAACACAGGAAATGAAAAGCAAACCCTCACAAGGTGATGCTTTTAACAGTCGAGTTCAGGACCTCATCAGGTAAGTTTCTAGATTTCTTAAAACTTGTTTGTTTAAAAAAAATTATTTTAAAATAATTTTAAGTCTCAGGGCCCGTGTGATGGTAGTTGTTTTCACACCATCCAAAAATTCCTGATAGAAAATATACCACATTTTGTAGAGAGAAGAAAAGTCCTATTAAGGAAAAGCAGTATAGTTAAAGCTCATCTGTCATTCTTGGTATTTAATATTCAGTATTAGAATTAGAATTTAACTGTTTTTGCTGTCAACTCTTTCCAACTCAAAGAATTTCTAAGAATTCCCCTATCTCAGGTCATCTCTCCTTATAAATTTTTTCAGATTTTAAGTACTCAGAATAGCTATCATTAATTGTCGCACCCATTATTAGTAACGTATTATGCTGTTGTTTAGTTGCTAAGTTGTGTCTGACTCTTTGCAACCCCATGGACTGCAGTATGGCAGGCTTCATTGTCCTTCACTGTATCCTGGAGTTTGCTCAAACTCGTGCATTGAGTTGGTAACCTCATTTTATCAGAACTCTCCACTATGACAAAGAACTCTTGACTCCCGGTGTGGAAAGGAAGAATCTTTTAGGGGCTTCCCAGGTGGCACTAGTAGTAAAGAACCAGCCTGCCACTCCTGGGGATGCCAGAGACAAGGGTTCAGTCACTGGGTTGGGAAGATTTCCTGGAGGAGGGCATGGCAACCCACTCCAGTATTCTTGCCTGGAGAATCCCACAGACAAAGGAGCCTGGCGGACTACAGTCCATAGAGTCGCAAAAAGTCTGACACAACTGAAGTGACTTAGCACTCACACAGAAAGTGTAGAAACTCTAGAGGACAATGATATCCTCTGGATCCTCTGTAGTTGTGCCCCAGGTGATGCTATTGGTAAAGAACTTGCCTGCAGTGCAGGAGACATAATGAGATGTGGGTTTCATCCCTGGGTCTGGAAGATCCCCTGGAGAAGGACTTGGCAACACACTCCATTATTCTTGCCTGGAGAATCCCATGGACAGAGGAGCCTGGTGGGCTACAGTCCAAAGGATCACGAAGAATTGGACACAACTGAAGTGATTTAGCTTGCACACACTCCACTATGACCTGTCCGTCTTTGGTGCCCCTGCGAGGCATGGCTTATAGCTTTGTTGAGTTATGCAAGGCTGTGATCCATGAAGGAGAGTAAGGTATTGTAGTAGAGGCTTTGCAGCCCTGTAAGTGTAGGATTTCTAATCCAGACTTTGTTCAGTTCAGTTCAGTCGCTCAGTTGTGTCCAGCTCCTTGCATCCCCATGGACTGCAGCATGCCAGGCCTCCCTGTCCATCACCAACTCCCGGAGTTTCCTCAAACTCATGTCCATTGAGTCAGTGATGCCATCCAACCATCTTATCCTCTGTCATCCCATTCTCCTCCTACCTTCAATCTTTCCCAGCATCAGGGTCTTAGCAGATGAGTCATTTCTTTGCATCAGGTGGCCAAAGTACTGGAGTTTCAGCTTCAGCATCAGTCCTTCCAATGAATACTCAAGACTGATTTCCTTTAGGATGGACTGGTTGGACCTCATTGCAGTCCAAGGGACTCTCAAGAGTCTTCTCCAACGCCACAGTTCAAAAGCATCAATTCTGGAAAAACCATAGCCTTGACTAGATGGACTTTTGTTGGCAAAGTAATGTCTCTGCTTTTGAATATGCTATCTAGGTTGGTCATAACTTTTCTTCCAAGGAGTATCTTTTAATTTCATGGCTGCAGTCACCATCTGCAGTGATTTTGGAGTCCCCCCAAAATAAAGTTTGTCACTGTTTCCATTGTTTTCCCATCTATTTGCCATGAAGCGATGGGACCAGATGCCATGATCTTTGTTTTATGAATGTTGAACTTTAAGCCAACTTTTTCACTCTCCTCTTTCACGTTCATCGAGAGGCTCTTTAGTTTCTCTTCTCTTTCTACCATAAGGGTGGTGTCATCTGCATATCTGAGGTTATTGATATTTCTCCTGGCAATCTTGATTCCAGTTTGTGCTTCATCCAACCCAGTGTTTCTCATGATGTGCTCTGCATATACGTTAAATAAGCAGGATGACAATATACAGCCTTGACGTACTCCTTTTTCTGTTTGGAACCACTCTGTTGTTCAAACTTTGTAGGTAAGGAAATTGCTCAGTGGGGTTAAAGGTTATGTAATGAATAAGTTTAAAATTTAAGTAGGAGAATTGAGACTGGAACTCAGGTCTATCTGGACTTCCAACAGCTGTATATTTTCCACTACACAAATGTGGCAATTTCTAACACCTGTTCACGGTCAACCCTGCTTCCTTCCACGGTCACCTTTTCTCCGGGGAAATTTATTCCTACCCTGACATTTAAATTCTTTTTCCCTGGTGAATCTGGAATCAGATAGGACATTTAATTTCCCAAGATTCCATCTGGTGTTAATCAATTACCTGTCCCACCTAGCAGAAACTCCTCTGTGATCTGCACTGATCTCTGACTCCCAAAACCCATGCAATTTGTTACTTTTTGAAGCTTATAGTAGGTTAATAGGAGAAAGAGAATGCCCTCTTCTGCATTCGCTTCTTTCTCAGTTCATAAATTTCATCTGGTCTCTTGTGCTTTCTTGGAAACAGTTGTTTCATTCAGGATCTTTCTTACCCTTGATTACTTTGTTAACTTGTCCCTTGCAGCCGCCTGCCCTCTCTCCCCAAGCATATTTATTGCTCGAGAGTACTAGGCAGGCCCTTTGGGTGCACAAACCATTTATCATGCAGCACTTGACTTTGACCCTCCCTGGCCTTTCTCTCTGTTGCTTGATCTCATTCAATTTCCCCATGTCCTTTTGGTCTGTAGAACCTGGCCCTCCCTGCTGATAAATGCCCAGCATCCTCCCTTGGGCTACTGTGTGATGCAGCGGCCCTGCATTCTTGTCATCCAGACAACTCAGCTACATGCCTTGGCTACAGTGAGGCAGAAGGCCCACCTGTGCTTTAGTGCAATTCCAGTGGGCCTTCCAGGAAAAAGTACCTACATTTTTACACTTATTATTATAGTTACCAGATCCTTCATTAAGAAAACAGGTTATTGGGGGGAAAAAGATAACAGTGATGATCTGCCAAACCAAATAATTCATGTAACTTAAAAAGGATGATAGGCAATTACAGTGCTTCAGAGGAAAACAATGTCACTCTATCTGGCTTGAACCACTTTTGGTAAATAGTGTTTTCTTGTGGATAATGCATTGTTAGCTGGCTTGATGATCCCTATGTGTAGGACCACAAACTTTATCTCAGATCTTCGTAGTGAAGCAAACAGAATATGTGTAAATAGTTTCATGCTTTCTTTCTCACCTTCTCGAATATGAACTGACAGGAAATCTCACTCCACTCCCTGCTACAACCTGGGCCTTTTTTGTCAGTTTATAAATCTCTAGCATTGTAAAGTTGTGAGGGAAGGGTTCCAACACAGTTTTTGGCACTGTTCTCTTGCCTGTACCACTAAGGTAGAGCTGGAAAAGGGCACATCATTCTGACGTATGTCTCTTTTCTCTCCTTATCTGGCATGGAAGAGGCAAGGGGCTCTCTATCCGAGATGAGGTAATAATAGTATTTATTCTCCTTATTTTAGATAATTGAGTCCAGTTCCTAGCCCTAAGGGATCCTCAGAAATATCTATCGTCTCAAAATATTGCCACTTGTACTCACTTTATGCCAGACACTTTACAGGGTCCTGGGATACAGAAACAAATTAAAAAAAAAAAACTTAAACAGAATATCCAGATAATATCTTTTGGCTGTAAAACATTCGAATTTTTTTGTAAGATGCAAATGTTGGTAATTTCATGTGTTTAGCATAGTTCTAGGAAAGCAGTATTATGTATAGGATAGAAGCAGATTGTGATGTGAAAAGAACACTGGTTTGAAATTTGCCCAGGAAATGCATCAGTCCTGAAGCTCTGCAATTTGGTTTTTTTCCTGGCTTTATTGAGATATAGGTGGACATATATAGCATTGTGTAAGTTTAAGATGTACAACTTGATGATTTGTTACACGTATATGTAGGGCAAAATGATAACCACAGTAACTGTTAGTTAACACCTCCATCATCTTACATAATTACCTTTTGCATGTATGTGTGTATATTGAAACATTTAAGAGCTACTGTTTAGCAGCTTTCAAGTATGTAGTACAGTGCTGTAGCTTGCAGTCCCTATGCTGTATGTTACAGTCCTAGAACCTACTCATCTTATAAATGTCAGTTTGTACCCTTTAACCAACATCTCCCCATTTCCCCTACCCACCCCCAGCATTGGGCAGCAAGCATTCTACTATTTCTGAGAATTCAACTCTTTCAGATTCCACACAGTATTTGCCCTTTAACTGTCTAACTTATTTCACTTAGCATAATGCCTTCAAGGGAAACCCATATTGTTACAAATTGCAGGATTTCCTTATTTTTTATGGCTGAATAATATTTCATTTTATACACACACACACACACACACACACACACACACACACACCACTTTGCAGGTGTGCTCAGCTGTGTGCAACTCTGTGGAATTTTCCAGGCAAAATTACTGGAATCAGTTGCCATTTGCTCCTCCACCCAGGGATCAAACCAATGCCTCTTGCATCTCCTGCATTGGTAGGCGGATTCCTTACCACTGAGCCATCTGAGTGTGTGTACTTAGTCGCTCAGTTGTGTCCAGCTGTTTGCGACCTTGTGGACTCTAGCCTGCCAGGCTCCTTTGTCCATGCAGATTCTCCAGGCAAGAATACTGGAGTGGGTTGCCATGCCCTACTCCAGGGGATCTTCCCAACCCAGGGAGCGAACCCAGGTCACCCACATTGCAGGCAGATTCTTAACCATCTAAGCCAACAGGGAGGCCCATGAGTCCTGGAGTGGGTAGCCTCCAGGGTATCTTCCTGCGTTGCAGGTGCATTCTTTACCAGCTGAGCCACAGCTTTACCACTTTTCTTTATCCATTCATCTGAGGATGGACACTTAGCTGCTCTGGATAATGCTGCACTGAACATGAGAGTGCAAGTATCTCTTTAAGATAGTGATTGATTTCCTTCACAATAATATCCGGAAGTGGAATTGATAGATCATATGGTGTTTCTGTTTGTAATCTCTTGAGTAATGCCGCACTGTTTTTCATAGTGACTATACAAATACACTTTCCCACCAGCAGTGTACAAAGTTTCACTTTTCTCTCTACATCCTGCCAATATTATTTCCTGGTTTTTTGAATTTCTTTTTTGTTTGTTTTTTATAATAACCATCTTAACAGGTATTAGGGAGTATGTCATTGGGGTTTTGATTTGTATATCCCTGATGATTAATGATGGTGAACATCTTTTCCTATATCTGCTGGCCATTTGTATCTGTTCTTTGGTAAAATGTCTATTTAGGTGTATGTCTATTTTTAATTGAATCATTTGTATTTTTACCATTGTGCTATAGGAGTTCCTGCAACAATTTGGAAGACATAGAAGATCACAATGCATTTTTTAATACACAAGCATTGTCTTTAATCCCACCACCCAAAGATAATCACTGGTTTTAATTTTGGTTTTGGTGTACATATATGTGGTTATTTTATGAAAACAAATTGTAATACTTACACATACTTTTTTATGTCATACTTTTTTCATTTCTTTTATTCCAAATCAACAGAAACTTGCAAATGACTTTCTACTGGCTTTCCAAGTATTTAATTATGTGGCAATGATTTGCTTGTGCATGTGTGCTAAGTCATTTCAGTCATGTCCAACTCTTTCTGACCCTATGGACTGTAGCCTCACCCCTCTGTCCACAAGAATTCTCTAGGCAAGAATACTGGAGTAGGTTGCCATGCCCTCCTCCAGGGGATCTTCCCGACCCAGGGAACAAACCCACACCTCTTATATCTCCTGCATTGGCACTTCTTTACCATTAATGCTACCTGGGAAGCCCAAGGTGATTTGCTTCAGGTGACCTATTACTTAAATAGTATTTTACTATTATACTTATCTAGTATTTTACTATTATAGATAACACTGTAAAGAATATCTTTCCCTATAATTGATTATTGTTTTCTATTAAACTTTGGGAAGTATAATTTGGGGTCAAAAATGTGTATTAAGGATTTTGATACAAACTGCCAAATTGTCCTACATAGAGAGATCAAATTCCCAGCATCCACTGGATCATGGAAAAAGCAAGAGAGTTCCAGAAAAACATCTATTTCTGCTTTATTGACTATGCCAAAGCCTTTGACTGTGTGGATCACAATAAAATGTGGAAAATTCTTCAAGAGATGGGGAATACCAGACCACCTGACCTGCCTCTTGAGAAACCTATATGCAGGTCAGGAAGCAACAGTTAGAACTGGACATGGAACAACAGTACGTTAAGGATGTATATTGTTACCCTGCTTATTTAACTTCTATGCAGAGTACATCATGAGAAACACTGGGCTGGAAGAAGCACAAGCTGGAATCAAGATTGCCGGGAGAAATATCAGTAACCTCAGATATGCAGATGACACCACCCTTATGGCAGAAAGTGAAGAGGAACTAAAAAGCCTCTTGATGAAAGTGAAAGAGGAGAGTGAACAAGTTGGCTTAAAGCTCAACATTAAGAAAACGAAGATCATGGCATCCAGTCCCATCACTACATGGGAAATAGATGGGGAAACAGTGTCAGACTTCATTTTTCTGGGCTCTAAAATCACTGCAGATGGTGATTGCAGCCATGAAATCAAAAGACGCTTACTCCTTGGAAGGAAAGTTATGACCAACCTAGGTAGCATATTCAAAACCAGAGATATTACTTTGCCAGCAAAGTTCCATCTAGTTAAGGCTATGGTTTTTCTAGTGGTCATGTATGGATGTAAGAGTTGGACTGTGAAGAAGGCTGAGCACCAAAGAATCGATGCTTTTGAACTGTGGTGTTGGAGAAGGCTCTTGAGAGTCCCTTGGATTGCAAGGAGATCCAGCCAGTCCATTCTAAAGGAGATCAGTCCTGGGTGTTCTTTGGAAGGACTGATGCTAAAGCTGAAACTCCAATACTTTGGCCACCTCATGCGAAGAGTTGACTCATTGGAAAAGACCCTGATGCTGGGAGGGATTGGGGGCAGGAGGAGAAGGGGACAACAGAGGATGAGATGGCTAGATGGCATCACCAACTCAATGAACATGAGTTTGGGTGAACTCCAGGAGTTTGTGATGGACAGGGAGGCCTGGCATGCTGCGATTCATGGGGTCGCAAAGAGTCGGACACGACTGAGCAACTGAACTGAACTGAACTGAGATATTACATATGAGTATGTCCTTGTACCTTCAGCCTAGACAGTGTTGAATAGCATCATTCTTTTGAGTGTTAGCCAGACTGGGAGGTGAAAATGTTTCATTTCTATATATTAGTGATGATACTGCACATTTTTAAATGTTCACTGGCCATTTTAATAGGACTTTCTTGGCGGCTCAGACAGTCTTTTGTGAGTTGCCTATTCATGTACTTGCCCATTTTCCTATTGGAGGTCTTGACTTTTTTAGTTGTAAAAGCTCTTGGTACATGATAAGATCATTAGGCACCTGCATGAGGAACAACCATATGAAGAGGTAGCAAGAAGACAGCCATCTGGAAACCAAAAAGAGCAGCCTCAGAGGAATCCAACCGTGCTGGCACCTTAATCTTGGCTTTTTTGGCCTCCAGAACTTTTCTGAGATATGGGTGGAATATACTAAAGAACAGCCAGCCATCTTGTACTATGAAATGGATTCCAGTGCTGTAGATGATACTCCTATTTGTCAGGATCAGTGTTGATTCCCTGTGGTAAATGCTCCATTTACAAGGTCTTCATTCATTGTTTGTGAACTTATTGTGCCATCAAACAGATGGCCTCACTAGAAGCCCAGATAGTAACTATGCATAGACAAGAACCACTGTGAAAACTCAGAATAAAGAAAGTGGGTAAGCCTGAAGCATCTCTTACTGGACCTCAGAGACCAAGAAGTACCTCATTAGAAGGGTAAGAGGAGCAGCTGCTCACTGTGCTCCCACAGGCCAGCACAGTGCTGTATGCAGGCCCCCCCACAAGCCTGTGGTTTCTCCAGTACTAAGAAGGAGCCCAAATGGACATCTAGCTCCCCCAGCATTGTGGGACACTTCCACTTTGGTCTCACCTAACAAAGATTACTGGGGGAATCTGCAGGGCCTGACCAGTGGGGAGCAAATAGAACAGGGGAGTGTGGTGCTTCAGCACTCAGATCTTGGTGGACTGTGCTCCTGGCTACTGTGGTGCCCAAGCAGAGATCCCAGGCAGCAGCTCTGCCCATATATGAAGTTGAGCTGTAGCCCTATCTGGTCAGGGAATTCAGTTGGCAGTTCTGCTGCTTAGGGTCCCCAGGCTGTACCAGCTACAGAGCTTGTTTTACCATGCAACCTGGGCAGGAAAGCAGGTCATCATCTGTGCCTTCTTGCTCACCATTGCCTTCATTTCTGAGCATCCAGGAAGGTCAGCTATGGAACCTAAGCAGCTGCAAAGTCCAAACTACAGCCCTGTTCAGGCAGGGCGTCAAGCCAGCAGCCATGTCCAACTGTTGAGCTCAGCCTCTGACCCCACATAACCAGGAAGACTGAACAGTAACCTTGGGAAACCTCATAACCCAGCTATGGTCCCATACTCAACTACAGAGCATAGCCTGCAGCCCCACCCTATAATGGAGCCCAGACAAAATTCTTCTCAGTCACAGAGACAGTTTCTAGACCCACCCATCTATGATGTACAACTGGAGACCGCTCCCAACCAGAGAGGCCAGCCAGCAATCTTGCTTAATATCAGAGCACAGCCAGCAGCCTGATCAAGAAGCCCAGCCTATGGCACAGGCTTTCAGAATATTGAAGAAAAAACTGCCAACCAAGAATGCTATAGTCAGCAATGCTGTCCTTCAGGAATGAAGGAGAAATAAAGATTTTCTCAAACAAAAGAAGCAGAGGAAGGTCATCACCACTAGACCTCTCTTACAAGAAATACTATAGGGCATTCTTCAGGTTAAAAGAAAACGGTGATAATTAATCAGATAAAAACATATGGATGTGTAATACTCACGGGTAATGCTAACTATATAATCAAAATCAGATCTCTGGTGTTATAATGGTGATACATAAAATTCACTTACAAGCTAGTTTGAAAGTTAAAAATCAAATGTAATAGATGTAACCATAACCACAGAAATTTGTTATTGAATAAACACTATAAAAACATGTAAACTGTAACATGAATAACCTGAAATATGAGGAAGGAGAAGCAAAAGTACAGCTGACTTTTAAACAACACAGGTCTGAAATGTGCATGTCCACTTGCATGCAAGTTTTTATTTTAATAAATACTATAGTACTACGCAATCTGTAGTTGGTTGAGTCTGCAGGTGCAGAACCAAGGATATGGAGTCCCAATGATGGGACTTGAGCATCTGTGAATTTTGGTATCCACAGCAGGTCCTGGGACCAATCCCCCACAGATACTAAGAGACAACTGCATAAATTTTCTGTATGCTGTCAAACTTACCAACTTAAAACAGAATGTAATATGCACCACAGCTTCTTTATCCATCATTCATCTGCCAGTGGACATCTAGGTTGCTTCCATGTCCTGGCTATTGTAAACAGTGCTGCAGTGAACATTGGGGTTCATGTGCCTCTTTCAAGGCAGCGAAAGAAACACAGATGTAGAGAACAGACTTTTGGACTACATGGGAGAAGGTGAGGGTGGGATGATATGAGACAATAGCCTTGAAACATGTATGTTACTATATGTGAAACAGATGGCCAGTGCAAGTTTGATGCATGAAGCAGGGCACTCAAAGTCAGTGCTCTGGGACAACCCAGAGGGGTGGGGAGGGGAGGGAGGTGGGAGGGGGGTTCAGGATGGGGGACACATGTGCACCCGTGGCTGATTCATGTCAGTGTATGGCAAAAACCACCACAATATTGTAAATTATTCTCCAATTAAAATTAACTAATTTAAAAAACAGAATGCAAGAAGTACATTCCCAAAGAAAAACCTATAGTAGATACACTTAGTATAAAGAAGTCAAAGCATACTGTCACAAAAAGTCATCAGATCACAAAAGAAGACAGCAAGAGAGGGAACACAGGTCGAGGGGGCTAAAAAACAGAAAATAATTAGTGAAATATCAATAGTAAGTCCTTACTGCTAAGTCACTTCAGTCGTGTCTGACTCTGTGCGATGCCATAGACGGCAGCCCACCAGGCTCCCCTGTCCCTGGGATTCTCCAGGCAAGAACACCGGAGTGGGCTGCCATTTCCTTCTCCAATATATGAAAGTGAAAAGTGAAAGTGAAGTCGCTCAGTCGTGTCCTACTCTTGGCGACCCCATGGACTGCAGCCTACCAGGCTCCTCCATCCATGGGATTTTCCAGGCAAGAGGACTGGAGTGGGGTGCCATTAGTAGCCAGTAATTACTTTAAGGGTAAATGGATTAAATTCTCCAATCAAAAGACACAGAGTGGCTGAAGGATAAAAACAATATCCAACAACATGCTGACTGTAAGAGACTCATTTTAGCTTTAAAGACACAAAGACTGAAAGCAAAGGGGTGTAAGTATTTCAGAGAAATGGTAACCAGAAGAAAGGAAGGGTAGATTTTAAGCTAAAAATGGTTAAAAGAGACAAAGAAGATCATTATATAATGATAGAGGGGTCAATCCACCAAAGATATGACAGTAAGTAATTATTTATGCATCCAATGTTGGAGCCCCTAAATATTTACTGATACTAACAGAACTAAATGGAGAACAACAATACAGTAATATGTGGGGACATTAATACCCCACTCTCAACAATAAATTCCTGGAGAAGGAAATGACAGTCCACTCCAGTATTCTTGCCTGGGAAACCCCAGGGACAAGGAGCCAGGCAGGCTACAATCCATGAGGCTACAAAAGAGTCAGACATGACTTGGCAACTACACAGCAAGAAGAAACACCCAACAATAATAGATAGATCTTCCAGACAGGAAATCAATAAGGAAACAGCAGATTTAAACAGCACTTAGGCCAAAAGGACCTAACATATATAGAGCACTCCATCCAACAGCAGCAAAATATATATTGCTCTCAAACACACATGGAACATTTTCAAGGATGAATCCTATGTTATGCCACAAAAGAAGTCTCAACAATCCAAAAACATAGAAATTATGTCAAGTATCTTCTCTGATCAGTGGTGTGAAACTAGAAAACAGTAATATTTTGTAATCAATACACAAATCATCACATTGTATACCTTAAACTTAAAGGATGTGTATATTAACTGTATCTCAATAAACCTGGGAAATAAAACAACCCTTATCTTACAGGTTTCAAATGCTCTTTCAGTTTGTCATTATTCTCTTCAAAAATATTTAAATTTTCTATGAGTTTATGTAGTGTATCAACCTACACCTTACAAAATTATCAATACCTATGTACCAACTTGACATCATTTTTCAGTAACTGATAAAATTTTTCCATATTGTCTTAGATCTTTTTTCATACTGGTAAGAAACCAAATGTGGCAGGTACAGCTAACTCCCCATCTACATTCCTTTCTCTTGCACAGTGATTTATCTCTTGAGAGAGAGTTAGAGTATGTGTATATAGTTCCCATGCATTTTTTATATTATTTGTATATAAGTGTATGTAATATATATGTGTATAGTATATATATATATTTTTTAATATATTCATATAATAAATAAACAAACATTTCTGGTTTTGTATGTAACCATACAAAATTTACATAAATGCTATCATACAATTCTCTCAATTTCTATTTTCACATAACATGTTGAGATTTATTTATGTTGATGCATATAATTCTGATTAATTCATCTTAACTGCTCTAGACATTTTTTTAAATGAATAAATTCCCAGTTTGTACACCTATTTGAGGTCAGTAGTTTCTATTTTTTCACTATTTGAAGCAGTGATACAGTGAATATCCTTGTATAAGCTTCTTTTGCACCTGTATGTGAGTTTCTCAAGTGCATATGCCTACAGTAAGAATTTTGAATCCTATGATAAATCCATGTTCAACTTTACCAAGCAGCATCAAATTGTTCTCCAAAGAGTACACTTCCCATTAGTAAAGGATAGGAGTCCCATTTCCTCATATTCTTATCAGTGTTTTATGTTAACATACTTAGTGATTTTTAAGCCCCTTTATCAGTCTAATATTTGTGAAATGGTATTTTGTGTTGTGTTAATTTCTCATTGTATTTATGACTAGTAAGTATGCATGCATCTGTTTTTACAATACTGCCATCATTACTACTAGTGACAATAAAACTAATAATAAAATATATCAAGTTCTTTGCATGTATTAGCTTATCAGTCACTTATCACAAGAACCTTCTACTAACACTGTTATATCAAAAAGAAAACAGACTAAGAAGGGCAAGGTAATTTGCCCATGGTCATCCAGTAACTTGTGAGACTAGGGTTCAATATGTCAATATGTCATTTTCCTTTATAATAAGATAATAGGGCTGGTGGTCATCATTTCATATTTTCCAATTTTAAAACTATGGGAGATGATCAGTAACCAGATAAACATATTTCCTAACATAAAAAGAGAAAGGGAACATTATTTTATGCCTTGTAAACAGTAAACTTAAAAGAGGATACCAACATAAATTATTCATCAGATTCTCCTTCCTTTTGCAAAAGAAGTGTGTTAGTAAATGAATAGTGGTAGGGATTTTAGGGCACTTACAAGCAGAAGCATCAGTTCCTTTGCACATATCACTGAAAGATTGTATGTGCTGATTTTCAGAACTGCTATATTCAGAGTCCTTCACTTTTCATATATGTGAATGCAGTAGCACTGAGTTGGTATAAAATCTCCACACTAAGGCTGGTATATCTACAAGGTACTTCATAGTCTTCAGATATTTGCAATTATTTCTGCTTTGTGGACTAAGAGCTACTATTGTTGATCTGGGTTAATAAACAGTTCTAGAAAACTGTTTAATAGACTGAAAAGATGGAGAGTAACTTCTTAAATGATATTGTCAACTCTCAGAACTGGTACTTTTCATAACAGAGGGCAGTTGGATTCTTGCTGCTTGTTATACTCTTAATGGTGATAAGGTTTTAAAAAGTAGAGAATCTACAGTGGCATTGGAAGTTTAGGTTATAACAAGAGTGCCTGAGTAGCATCATCCTGAATCCTTGCATTCTAGTGAATTTAGCTCCTTACTAGGAGTTTAAGAAGTATTCCTTTTCAAGAGTATAGAGATCCTTATAAATCATTTCAGTTATTGTCAGACTCTAGACTGGTGAGAATGATCAGATAATCTCTTTCGTGAAGAAAATAATATTAGAGTAGCCAACAGAAGTAAACAGAACCATTCATTGAAATAACTGATTATTCAGGGATAAATCTAAGGAAATAGTTGCTTAAGATATTGTACTCAAACCTGTGTTGTCATTTGCTTGTTAGAAAGGCCTAAGCCTGTGTTTATTAAGGTTTCTCTTTGAAGGTGAGGGCTTCCCTGGTGGCTCAGCCAGTAAAGAATCTGCCTGCAATGCAAGAGACCTGGGTTCAATCCCTGGGTTGGGAAGATGCCTGGAGAGGAGAATGGCTACTCACTCCAGTGTTCTAGCCTGGAGAATTCCATGGACAGAGGAGCCTGGGAGGCTACCGTCCATGGGGTGGCAGAGTCGGACATGACTGAGCAACTTTCACTTTCACTTTTTGAAGGGAAAGATGTTACCAGGCTATGCACATTGGTAACACATATTTGTCCCCACATCTAGCTACGTGGTGAACATCGGTCTGATCGACAAGCTTTGTGGCTGCTTCCTCTCGGTGCAAGGCCCCGTGGATGAGAATCCCAAGATGGCTGCGTTTCTGCAGCATGCCGCAGGACTCCTACAGGGAATGTGCACGCTCTGCTTTGCTGTCACTGGAAGGTAAGGCCTCTACTCGATGTCAGTCTGGACTCAACTTTTGAAACATCTCTTGGACTTTGCTCACTCTGGAGTGGCTTCATAGGGATGTACATGGTCATCTTGGCCTCTTTTCCTGTTTGTGCTACCTCTGTCCTTACTGGCTTCCCATACCGAGACTTGTCTAATGTTTCTCATTTTCCCTGGCTACAAGCTCCTGTCAGAGCCTATCTTTCTTGTTGGTGTCATTAGCTTATCTATAATTTCTATAAGAGACCATCCAGCTCCTCTTCCACTGAGATCCAGAGGAATCAAGTGATTTCCTTGAGTCAGGAGGTCAGTAACAAAACCTAGACCAATCAAGTCAGATCCTCAGCATAACACAGCACAGCCTCACAGTGCCCTGACTATCACATGCTTTCAGTTACAGCCTGCTAGGTTCTTTATTTTCCCCTTTGTTCCTTCTTCCAAGGTGTCTCTATGAATAAGAGAGGAGCCATCCAAAAGCAATAACTCCGTGAAGTCACTCATGCCCCACGGGCATGATTATAGCCGGTGTATCAGGAACTACTAGCAGCCTGGTTGGCTCTCTAAACCCCCCACCCCGTCCTGCGCACTGTCCTCAGAAGCAGTAACTTTCTAACAGAGATGGTAACCACCTCGTGTTCTTTTCCCTACCCACCTACCAAGTTACGAATCGTTTACAGTAGTGACTCGGTGTTAATATGACATATCCCTCAGACATATTGAGGATGCTCAGTAAAATAATTTTCTTACAATTAAAATCTAAATAGATTATATACACACACACACACACACATGCATATATGCTCTGCTGTGCTTAGTTGCTCAGTCGTGCGCGCGCACACACACACACACACACACACACACACACATATGCTCTGCTGTGCTTAGTTGCTCAGTCATGTCCGACTCTTTGCGACCCCATGGACTGTAGCCCACCATGCTCCTCTTTGTCCATAGGGATTCTCCAGGCAAGAATACTGGAGTAGGTTGCCATGCCTTCCTCCAGGGGGATCTTCCCAACCCAGGGATTGAACCCAGGTCTCCCGCATTGCAGGCAGAGTCTTTACCCTCTGAGCCACCAGGGAAGCCCAAGAATACTGGAATGAGTAGCCTAACCCTTCTCCAGGGGATCTTCCCTACCCAGGAATCAAACCTGGGTCTCCAGCTGAGCTACCAGAGAACCCCATACATATATCTGTGTATACATAGACATGTATATATATGTGTATATATATGTGTATGCATATGTGTATATGTGGGGATTTATCAAGAAAGAAACTATTTGAAGCTAATGAAGTCTAATTACTTAAAGAAATCTTATACAGCCATATTCAGTGTACCACAGTGCTAATGTCTCTATTCAGAATATTTAAAAAGAGAATTTGTTTTCAGAAATTAACTTCCTCAACATGTGTTGGTCTCTTCTACATAGGACCTTGATAACCACCTATTCTTTCTTATTCTTACCCAGTCCCTCCAGCCCCCATCACATTTCTAGGAAGATTAAGACTGAGTGTCAAGGAAGTCAAGCATGGCCTTTAGTCACTATTACACTTAGTCTGTTCCCTCTAGAAATGTAGCCAGAGCCTACCTTCCAGGGACTTGATGAGCACTCGGGAAGGGGCTGTTTGTAGGTCTGTGACCCAGGTAAGTTCCGGGGGCAACAGTAACGGGGATCCATCCAAGGCATTGGCACCTGCCAGCTTAGAGGCCGCCATGCTGCCCAACTCGCTCTGTGCAGTAGCCTGGCCACTCCCTGGGAGGGATCCTCTCACCCAGAAGACCCTTCCAACACTGGCTCTTTCATGTACATGCCATTATAAACCTGCCAGCATCTCAAGTCTTTGTCATCTGTACTCTTCCCTTGAATCCAAGTGAATATCGCACACATAAACATTTCCATATATGGGTTGTTGTGTAGTTTGTGGGCATCAGCATTCCCTTACACATGGATTCAGTCACTTGAAATCTGTGGGACTTGAAAGAAGCTTAAAGGTCATTCATAGCCACTCATAGGGAAAGCAGCTGAGCCAAAATAATTTGAATTAGGACCCAAGGTTCCTCCGCTGGTGTTCCCTCTTACACACATGGCTTTATATTATTCAGAATATGGGAGCATGCAGTTTGTTTCTTTGAAGACTTTCTCAATTACGTATGTGGAGGACAGCATCCTCTTCTCTTTAACACACACAAACATGTCCTTGTTTAGTAGACATTGACTGAACATCTGCCCTGGGCCAGACTCCAAGCTATGTACTGAAGCTCCTCAGGGAGCCCAGAGTCTGTCAGAGGGTCAGACTTGTGAATTAACAGCTACAGTGTAATAGCTGCAGCAGAAGAGAGGGTGCACAGCAAAGGAAATAAAGCCCTTCCAGAAGAGGTCAAGAAGGGCTTCAGTGACCTAAATCGTAAAGGATCCAGAAGACAAGTGGAGTGAAGAATCCATTTGGGAGAAAGGGCATCAGGGTACTGTGTGATATAGCAGGTGTTATTGGTACCTGCAGCCTACTAGGCAGTCATCTGCCAGTGACTTCCCGTGTTTCACTACCTGGGGATGTTCTCTGGACAAGTAGCTGTTTGCTAGAAGTACAGGAGAATTAACACCCAGGAATCACTCTCCAACAATAAATTGGTAGATAACATCCCAGCTCCACCAACCCTCAATGGGACAATCCTGAAGTGTGTTCCTTACAATCTCTCCAAGGGGCCCCTTGGAGAGTGGTAACCTGTTTATTAACACATATTTGATTGACTTTTCTCCCTGCCCTCTTTTCCTTCTCTACTTCCTCACAGGTAAACATCATACAACCATATCTTTGTTTCAGGGTCTGTTTGGGGGACAACCCAAGCTAAGAGTTATGGATATAGAAGACATTGTCTCATGTTCAGTTTGATGTGGTTTATAATAGGGTGACTGTGAAGGGTGGCAGGAGATTAGATATTCAGTGAGCTCCATAAATGTTTACATTTCCAGTATAGGATGATCACTCCTGAAAAGTATAGAAATGGCTGGAATGGCTTGAGTCTAGTAGGCTTGAGCCCACTAGAAGGAGTAGGCTTTTTATTTTATTTTTTTAATTTATTCATTTCAATTGGATGCTAATTACTTTACAGTATTGTAGTGGTTTTGCCATACATTGACATGAATCAGCCATGGGTGTACATGTGTTCCCCATCCTGAACCCCCCTCCCCCCCACTCCCCATCCCATCCCTCAGGGTCATCCCAGTGCACCAGCGTCGAGTAGCCTGTCTCATGCAACAAACCTGGACTGGCGATCTGTTTCACATATGATAATATACATGTTTCAATGCTGTTCTCTCAAATCATCCCACCCTTGCCTTGCTGCTGCTGGTAAGTCACTTCAGTCGTGTCTGACTCTTTGTTGACCCCATAGACGGCAGCCCACCAGGCTCCCCCGTCCTGGGGATTCTCCAGGCAAGAACACTGGAGTGTGTTGCCATTTCCTTCTCCAATGCATGAAAGTGAAAAGTGAAAGGGAAGTCACTCAGTCATGTCCGACTCTTTGCAACCCCATGGACTGCAGCCTACCAGGCTCCTCCATCCATGGGATTTTCCAGGCAAGAGTACTGGAGTAGGGTGCCATTGCCTTCTCCGACCCTTGCCTTAGGAGTAGGCTTTTTATAAATGTTGAGGACCCGTGGAGACAGTGAAAACAGAGAGGAACAGATACAGTGAGGACACAGAATAAATGTAAGTGAGATGACATAAAACTTAATAACATGGGAGGATAAAAGGAAATGAGGAATCCAGAATGACTCCCAGGTTTCTGATGAAATTTTTGAGCGGTAGATGAGATGGTCTCCAAATTATAGGATATACACCACCATTTTCCGTGATTCTAGACATGCCTAAGATTATCCAAGCAGACCAGAGTGTGAGTGTGTGTGCATGTGTGCATGTAGGTGTGTGTGCATGAAGTTTATATATAAAACGATAGTCCGTGTGTGTGTGTGTGTGTGTGTGTGTGTGTGTGTGTATGGGCTTCCCAGGTGACACTACTGGTGAAGAACCTACCTACCAGTGCAGGAGACACAGGAGATGAGGGTTCAATCCCTGGGTCAGGAAGATCCCCTGAAGGGGAGGGCATGGCAACCCATTCCAGTATTCTTGCCTGGAAAATCCCATGGACAGAGGAGCTTGGCAGGCTACAGTCCATGGGGTCGCAAAGTGTCCAACACAACTGAAGCAACTTAGGATGCATACACACACACATGTGTTGTGTGTATGCTCATAAAATGAGGTATAATTATTTATATGTACATATACACCTGGATTTTAAATAAGTCAGTGATTAACCCTTAGTAGTTTTTTGTTGTTGTTGTTCAATCACTAAGTCATGTCTGACTCTGCAACCCCATGAACTGCAGCACACCAGGCTTCCCTGTCCTTCACTATCTCTCTGAGTTTGCTCAAACTCGTGTCCATTGAGTCAGTGATACCATCCAACTATCTCATCCTCTGTCACCCCCTTCTCTTTTTGCCTTAAATCTTTCCCAGCATCAGGGACTTTTCCAATGAATCAGCTCTTTGCATCAGATGGCCAAAGTATTGGAGCTTCAGCACCACTTCTTACACTGAAATTCCAGGTTTATTTCCTGTAGGATTGACTAGTTTGATCTTCTTGCAGTCCAGGGGACTCTCAAGAGTTCTCCAGCACTGCAGTTTGAAAGCATCAATTCTTTGGCAGTCAACCTTCTTTAGGGTCCAATTGCCACATCCATACGTGACTACTGGAAAAACCATAGCTTTGACTATATGGACCTTTGTCAGCAAAGTGATGTTTCTAGTAGTTTTTAAGAATTCTTAATCTATTTTTTCCCAGTATAATTTCCCTCCCCAACCTCAGTTACTCAGCAGATTTCTATTAGTAGGCCTTCTTACGAAAGCAGGTCCAGGTAGTTCCCTGGCTCAATTTACCTAAGAAATTCGTAGCAGTATCAGTATAATCTGCTTCTGAGACAGAGAGAAGAATGATCTCACCGCTTTTCTTCCTCTTGTCTTTCCATCTTCTAGCATTTCCTGAGCACTGCCGAGCTACAGGAATACAGGGAGTTTTCCTGTCTCTTCTGATTTGTTTACCTCTAATAGTTACAGACCATTTTGTACTACTTCCTATATCTTCACAGAAATTGTATTTCTAAATTGTGAACTACAGTGGCCTGTTGAAAGCACTTCAGCAGGGTTTTGGCACACGGTCATAGCCGTGCCTGGGGAGAAAGTTAGCGTGGTGGTGGTTCTATTGGAGTAATTCACATAATTCCTGTTTGGGCTGTGTGGAGAAGCCAGCCAGAGCCAGAGTGTCAAGCAAGGCTTGTCCTCAAAGCCCTTTTGTGACCAACAGGAATAAGAGACAAAGGGGAGCCAGAGAAGCCTTCAAAAATTGCCTCTTGTGAACTGGCAGACCTGAGATAATTACGGACACTGATGGATAGCACAGGGCTTTGAGTAAACACTCTGCAGTCTGCCAGTGGCTGGCCTTTGTGGTGGTGATTATAGCAGGTCTGCCTTTGCTCTCCCTTCCTATTGAGCCCTTAATCTTCTAATTTTTTCCTAGGTTTTGTGAAAGACAATTTAGGTGTCAGAATGTACTCTCTTAATCTCTGCTTCAGTGTGGGTGGGGGAAATACTAACTGATTATTTTTGTACCAGGGCTTGGTTTTAGACAATAACTTCCATTTCTTTAGCTAAAATTGAAATGGCAATCTTCGGGTGAAAAGGATTGATTTTATATTAGGAATACGTCAGAATTTTAATATGGGAATTTTTCACCAGCTATAATTTCTTGATCACTTCAACAAACTTCAACAATCTGTAATACAACTTTCTGAAATGCCTGTTTAGCCTTTACTGTTGTCAGTTTTCCATTCTTGGGCCTACAAGAAGTAAAGAAAAGAGGATAGTTTTCAAATCTTGGGGCAGTGACTCAACTGCCATACTTGGCTGAGGCTCCCTGCGGTGCCCTTAAGGTGCTGGCTCCTTGGCTGAACTAATGGGATCAGAACCATAATGAGTAATTACACGTTGCAACCAACACAGGTTTTTCACTTAGTCAGCAATCATTTCTAAATTCATAACTATGCAAAGTCATATAGCAGGTGGGCCAAGAAGTAGTGGGATTCAAAGTGAAACAGTTTACAGTCTTTATGACTGCACAGATGAAAGAGAGAAACTTGTGAAAACTAGCTAATTCTGACTGGTTGGAAAAGACTTCTGAATTCTACAGTATTTTTGCATAAAAAGAAGTCTGTTAATATGTGTATTTGTGGTTTTCCACTTTTACATCTGTAAACGACACTGACAAAACAGATTCTAGCCAAGGTCCCTAGAAACCTGGGTCTTAAAAAGATAAGAATGATTTGTAATTTAGCCCATTAATTATGTGGATATAAATGAGTGCTTCTCAAGTGTTTAAGGGTGCTTGAAAACCATTTGTTCGAGCAAAGGTAAACTTTAACTCTGCCTGCCTGAATTATTCATTCATTCATTAGACAAATATTTATATAGTGCTTGCTCTGTGCCAGGCCCCGTGCTAGACTTGGGAGAAAACAAAAATGACTCAGACATTGATCATATCCTCAAGGAGCTGGTAAGCTAGTAAAGAGGAGGTGTATACAAATATCCGTGGTATAAGGTAGAGAGCAATACAGAAGATAGGCGATAACATAGAGAAGGCACTCAACATGCTGCTTGGCACATAGTAATTGCTTGATACGTATTGGATTATCATGTCATCATTGACAGAGTTCAGAGGAGGGAGAGACCACTCTTAGTTGCAGGAATCAACTGTTTTCTAGAGCAACTAAAATTTAATCTGGGCCTTGAAAGTTAAAAAGGATTGGAACATTTAGAGTTGAGAAAAACCTAGACAAAGAAAATAGCATAAGCAAAAACATCAAAGCAAAAAAATATGAAGAATGAACTGAGTACGTGCTTTCGCTGGATTTTGAGATGTGTGTAGTGATCTTAGTACCTCCCAGGCTGTTATGATGTTCAAGTGAGATAATAAATATGAAAATACTGTGTGATATGTAAAATGACCTGCTGAATTGTGGTGGTGACAGTGGCGTCACTAAAGTCCTTTGATCAGGGGATTTCCCTGGTGGTCCAGTGGTTAAGACTGCACATTCCCAGTGCAGGAGGCCACAGTTTGATCCCCGTCGGGAAACTGTTAAGAGATCCCATGTGCCACGGCTCAGAGTTCACAACTAGGACTTCCCTGGTGCCTCGGTCAGTAAAGAATCTGCCCACAATATGGGAGACCCAGGTTCAATCCCTGGGTTGGGAAGATCCTGTGGAGAAGAAAATGGCAACCCCACTCCAGTATTCTTGCCTTGGAGAGTCCCACAGTCGCAAAGAATCGGACACGACGGAGCGACTAACACAACAGAACACAAGAGTTCACATGCTGCAGCTAAAAATCCCACATGCCGCCAAGTGAATAAACAGATCTTTTTTAAAAGCCTTTAATTGGGGCAGTGACCTACTGAGGACCATATTTGGAAGTTTCATGTGAAAACGTAGGGGAGCGGTCACAGACAGTGGGAAAGCCCATTAACACTCATCTGGGCAAGAGATGAGAGGAATGGAAAAGAGTCTTTTTCAGTCCCTCATGGTTTCTCTTTTCATGTATGGTGTCGCCGGTGTCCCAGGCATCAGACGCCAGATGTCACCTCTGTCTCATCTGTCTTCCTTGTGACCCAGCTCTAACCTGCTGTCGTGTTCCACGGACTGGAAGGAACCTTACAGTCACCTGATCCCAGTCTTTGGTTCAGATTTGTATCTCTTCAGTAACCTTTCTCAGTGTATATTCGAGTATCTTCATTGACAGGGAACTGGGGGAGCCTATTCAGTCACTGGGCAGTTTTAACGCTTTAAAAGCCTCTCCTTATGCCAAGCTGTAATGTGTCCCCCTAACGCTGCCTGCTAGTACTAGTCTCGCTTACTGCTTGGCAACGTTCAGACTCTTCTAACCCCACCCTTCTCCGGCCTCACCCTACCACACACTCTCCTTTCCTTTTCTTCTTGTTCCAGTTACTGTGGCTATGTAATAGATTACCCCAGAACTTACTGACATGGGACAACAGTCTGTTCATCTCACAGATTCTGTGTGTCGGGAATTCCATCAGACACAGGGAGAATGACTTTCTTTGTTTCACGGGGTCTGGGCCTCAGGTGGGAGCTGGAGACTGGAGGTTGGGATCTTCTTTGTGCTTGTTCACACAGGTCTGTTCCCACCTGCATCCTCTCCTCTCTGCACGCTCCTGCTCACTGTTTGCTAGGGGCCTTTCCCTGTGGTCTGTCTGCACAGGCCAACTTGGGCTTCCTCACAGCATGGTGACAGGCTCAAAGGAGGAGCATCCTGACAAAGCAGAGAGCCAAGTAGAAACCATGTCATGTTTTATGACCTAGGTCAGGGGTCATGCAGTATCCCACCACTGAGTTCTCTTCAGCAAAGCGGCGACAGAGTCCCACCCAGCTTCCAAGGGGAGAGAAATAGACTTCATCTCTTTGTGGGGAATACGAAGGTTCTAGAAGAGCATATGATACCAGAAATACTGCTGTGGCCGTTTTTGAAACATGCAGGCTGCCACGTTCCGGCCTGCCCTGAAGACCAGTGTTCCCCAGCGTCCTGTTCTCATCTGTACTCCTTCCTCTTTGCACTCTCATGCTCACTGTTATCACCCTTCTCTTGGTATCTTTAGCCACTGCCCTCAGAAAAAAGGCTTGTTAGTACTGGGAGATGGGAATTGAAGTAAATACAATAGAATTAAGCAAGTGAAACTAAAGGAAATAACATTTGTTAGAATACCATTTACGTGCCCCAGGTGAAGGGCACCTCATGAGTTATCTCCCAGCAATCCTCACACTGTCCGTGGGGTCATTACAGCCTCTAGACTTACAAGGAAGAGTGACCATCCTCATCCTTCAGGTTTGGAAAGTGAGAACAATACAGGAATCTCTGGACTGTCTCTATATTCACAAGTAAGCAAATGTTATTAGAGAGATTTCTAAGAGATCTATCCCAGCTGGTAATAAAGCCATAGTTGACTTGTAAGGACAGAATGTGTGTCTACTGTGTGCTAGGCACTATCCCAGAAAAAGGGGGCTGTCTGGGCCTGACCCACAGGGCCAGCATTTAGGGGCAGCCTTCACTGGCTACGACTCGCAGAGGAGATAGGATATGATGAAGGAATTCTGTCAGTATGTATGCAGGCTCACCAGACTCAGCAGAATCTGTCTGGGATACACTTGCAGCTAAACCCGCACTGATTCTAGGACTCTGGGGATCAGGATCTCAAGAGGAAGATCCTTTTATAGAGTTGTGTTGAAGAGCATGGCTTTGGGAGTCAGAGAAATATGAATGCTGGTCCTGCTCTCCTAGCTCTGTGACACGTGACAGATTCTTTAGCTTCTCAATGTCTGTTTCCTCACATTATAAACATGAATTTGCTAATTCTTCTTTAAAGAGTGGGACAAGGAAGGGGGCAGACAGGGACTAACATGTCTGTCCGCCTGACCTCCTGCCCAAGGTAGCTTTTATATATGTATTTATTATACCCCACCCTGTTCCAAAAAGAATTGAGTTGGGTTACAAAGTATGTGTGTCTTTTTATTCATATGTGCAATAGATTGCCAGTCCAGGTTTGATGCATAAGGCAGGGTGCTCAGGGCTGGTGCACTGGGATGACCCTGAGGGATGGGATGGGGAGGGAGGTGGGAGGGAGGGTCAGGATGGGGAACACATGTACACCCATGGCTGATTCATGTGAATGTATGGCAAAAATCACCACAATATTGTAAAGTAATTAGCCTCCAATGAAAAATTTTAAAAATTAATTTTAAAAAACAAAAGAATTATAATAAAAGATAATAGGGAAAAGTAAGTTAAGCCAGAAGCTAGTAAAATTAAGGCATAAACTGTATTCATAAACAAGGCCCTGATAGACATTTCCTCTTGGAATTCCTACTTGCAGTTTCTTCCAGGAACTGATATTTAATATGTCAGATTCTAAGCTCATTGGCTTTCATCCAAAGTTGGCTTTTTTTTCCTCCTGATTACCTTATGCTTCTCATGATTCTAGTCATATGAACAGATTTTAGGACCCCAACCTTTATTATTTTTAACTTCTGTCTTTTCACAATCCAATCCTATCCTATCTAACTGAATAAAATAAAAATTAAAAAATACTTGCTTCAGAAATGTGAGAAGGCCCCTACTATTTATACCTATGACTTGATATCTGTCTACTTCTAATTCACTATATCTTTGTCCTGAGTATGTCTTCAAATGTAAAGATTCCCTTAAAGAGAGAGACTAAATATCCTAGCAGCTCCCCTTTGGGCACCTACCACATGGGCTAGAAACAAAATAAGAAGCTGGGAAATAGCCATGACTGGCAGCGTTAGCAAATACCAGTGTGTACTAAGGACCTACGCCAGGGCTCCATTTCCTGCACCCATTCTTAACATATAAAGAAGAGTTGCCCAGGTCACACGCTCTTCTCCCCATAAGGTAAAAAGGAGACATCCAAGTCCTTCATGCCTTCGGTATACCTTGCTGAAACCAGTTCTCTCCCTCTCTCTGTCTCTGTCTCTCTCTCTTCCATTGCTTTAGCAAATCTTTATTCATTGCTATCTACTGACCAAATGTGCCAGACATTTATCAAGGTATTAGGGATCCAGTGGGGAACAAAATACTCACTCTATGGCGCTTGCAGTCTAACAGGAGAAAAAGATGACAAACCAGTAAATGAGTAAGATAATTTCAGCTAGTGATAGTGATGCAAGAAAATAGAGCCGAGTAGTACAGCAGAGTGACTTGGCTACATGGAGTGGTCAGGGGAGGCTTCTCTGGGAAGGTGATACCGAAGCTCAGAAGGAGCCAACTCTGGAAAGGCTGAAGGGAAGAGTATTCCAGCTGAGCAGAACAGAAGTTGATGACTCTCACCATCTGAAGTGGGTGTGTACCAGAAGCAGAGAAGGCAGTGTGCTGGAATGTGATGAGCAAGAATGTGCTAGAAGATGAAGTCAGAGAGTAAGGGCCAAGAGATAAGAACAGAGAGTGAAAGTTTGGCTTTTATTCCAAGTGTGGTAGGAAACCATTGGAGGATTTTAAGCAGGAGAGCAGCATGATCTGATTGTTTTAAAAGTAATGGATTTTTACTCTGTGTAGAATGAATTATAGGGGAGAGAGTGGAAGCAGGAAAGATCGGTTAGGATTATACCACATCATGCAACCCAGATATGACATTGTCCCCTCCCTGTTACTCACCCAGAAGAAATAATTGCTTTCTTCAGAACTGCTTCAGCCTAACTGCCAAATACTAAAGATTAGAGAAACCCAAAATGCCAACTAAACTAGCCAAAATCAGCACTTTTGGCTGATTCTTTAAACCCTTTTGTGTTTACAGTCACTATGAGAACTGAAGATATAGAGGTCAGAACTGTCCCATCTGAGAAGCACTCTTGCACAACAACCCTAGCATCTAGTTCCAAGATCTAGGACCATATGCTGTTGTCTGTCATCCAGAGCCTACCACCTTCTCACCTCATGGGCTCCTCCCTGCCCTTTCTCCATCTGTCTTTGGTTGTCCCCAGACTGTCCTGAGCTCATCATCATTTTATTTTGAACTTTCTCGGGCCTCCATTCAGACCTCTGCCAGAGACCAGAGTTTCTTCTGAAGGGCCTCCCCCTTTACCTTCCATTCTCGCTGGTGTCCTCCTGGTCTCACCCTTACTCCAGCGGGTTTTAGTTTGTTGATCCCAAACCACAAGAATGGCTACCTATCTGTTTTCATCGTCCAGCACTTCTCTTCCCAAAAGGGTTTCCTTCTCAAAAGTTCCTCTTTGAATGAAATTGAAATTCATAACCAGATGAAACTCTTCCCAAGTATAAACCAGTCTCCCCTATCTAATATTCTCACTCTTTAATTGCCCATATATTTTTCCTCTTCTCTAACCAAATGTCCAGACAGTCTTATAGCATTTACACATGTATCTTTTCCACTTTGAGCTTTCTCTTGCTCTCATAAATCCACTAAGTCATCCTCATTCCCTTCTACAGGGCTCCAAATTAGATGTACATTAAACAAGTTATTTTCTCCCTGTAGCGTATACATAGCATAGTGTGTGGAAGAGGGGGGAGACTATAATTTTCAAAGTAGATTCACGTCTGTTATAACAGCCCAGAACTGAACAGAATCTTAGACATCATCCTGTCCAATGCCCAGCCGAGTTCTGATGCCACAGCCCTCTGCCACTTCAGTGAATGTGTTCCTCTACTGACTGCAGAATAGTTAAGAAAGTACTACCTCATCAACAGCCCGTTTAACACTCGAGTGTTCTAATTGTTAGAAAGTTTTCTGTAAGTTTAATATCTACTTTTGGGTAACTGTCTCATCTGGGATCACAAATAACAGTGTAATACCTCTTCACTTTGAAGATAACCGTTACAGCCCCCGGTTCTGAAATAAATCTCCCGCTTCCTTCAGGTTCTCCTCAGATGACGTTGTCTCATCTACTTTCACCACAGAAATCAGTCTCCTTGGGAGATTTGTGATGCGCCAGTGTCCTGAGCGTGCCGCTGCACCCGGTGCAGAGCCAGTGCTCCCAGAGCGGCCGCTCAGTGCGGTGCGGCCGGCGAAGCCTTCCTTGCTGCATGCGCTGTCCTCCTGTTAGCTCAGGCAGAACTGAACTATGTTCGTTGGTGATCAGGCAAGACTGTTTCTTCATCTCTATACAACTAATATGCTAAGTCTTTTTTCCCCACTTACTGTTGAAAACTATATTCCAGTCCCCTGCCATCCTAAACATAGGCAGTTAGTTTTTATAATCTAAAAATAGTATTTAATAGTCATTTCTGTAGATTTTACCTTTCTTAGTCCTCATTTTTAATTAAACTTTTTATTTATTCCTCCCTTCTCCCTGGCACTATCCTCACTTTGCTTCCAGAGCATCACACTTCCTTGCTTTTCCCCCTACCCCACTGGTGTCTGTTTTTCAGTTGTCTTTGCTGATTTAGCCTCATCTTCCCAACTTCCACATGCTGGAATACCCTACAGCTCAGTTCTCAGGCTAATTTATGTTCACTCACTAGATAAGCTGGCTTTAAATACCATCTGTGTGTTGATGACTCCCAAATATCTCAAGACCAGATCATTCCTCTGAATTCAGACTTATATATTTATTCACTTATTCAACAAATGTCTACTGAGTGGCTACTCTATGTCAGATACTGTTCTAAGCCTTGGGGATAAGATATACAGAATTCCCTACCCTTGGGAAGCTCATTTTATCCAACTTCCAATCCAGTATCTTCACTTATGTTTAATAGGCACCTTGAATTTAACATGTTTACAGCTAAGCTCCTCATTGTCCTCCCCAGACATTCTCTATCCACTGTCTTCCCTGTCTCTGTAAATAGCTGCAAAACATTCACTGAAAATCCCTGAGCCATTTTGCACTCCTCTTTTTCTCATACTTATGTCCAATCTATCAGGAAATCATTTTGCCTTTCCTTTCTGAAGATTTTCAGAATCTACTCACTTCTTACCACATCCATGGCTGCCATCCTGGTTCATCCACCATGATTTCTTACTTAGATGATTAAAACAGTCTCCTAATTGGCCTCTCTGCTTCTGCCTTGACTCTTCTAAAAACTTTAACCAGTTATCTCTAGTGATTATTTTTAAGCCAAAGTCATATTGCATCACCCCTCTGCTCAAAACTTTACAATAACTTTCTGTCTCAAGCAGGTAAACCCTTATAATGTCCTTACAATGGTCTGCAAGCCCCTAACTGATCTTTTTCCTGTTTCTTCTCTGACCTCTTCCACCATTATTCTTCTGCTTGCTCAACCAGGTATAGCCACACTGGCCTTATTGCCGTTTCTTGAATATGTCATGCATGCTCCTGGCTCCAGGCCTTGGGACTTGATACTCCTCTCCCTAAAACACCCTTATTCGAGGTATCCACATGGTTTCCTTCCTCATTTTCTGTAGAATTCTGTTTATGTAACACTTTAGAAAGGACTTCCCCAACCACTGTGTATAAAATAGCATCACACACTGGCAACCCACTCCAATACTCTTGCCTGGAAAATCCCATGGGTGGAGGAGCCTGGTAGGCTGCAGTCCATGGGGTCGCAAAGAGTCGGGCACGACTGAGCGACTTCACTTTCACTTTTCACTTTCATGCATTGGAGAAGGAAATGGTAACCCACTTCAGTGTTCTTGCCTGGAGAATCCCAGGGACGGGGGAGCCTGGTGGGCTGCCGTCTATGGGGTCGCACAGAGTCAGACATGACTAAAGTGACTTAGCAGCAGCACACACCCTACATCTTCATTCCCTACATATCTGCTGCTCCTTTATAGCACTTAGCACACCTGACATACTATATTTATTTGTTCATTGTATCTCCTGTACTAAAAGGTAAGCTTTATGAGAAAAAGAACATAGATTTTACTACTGAATCCTAGTGTCTATAAAAGTGCTTGCCACAAAATAGGTCCTCAAAATATTTGTTGAATAAATGAATTATGAATGAATAGGTCTATTGTGGTAGGCAGAATAATGCCCCTCCAGAATATTCTACCCCAAAGCAAAATACACGTTCTTCTTGAGTGTGCATGTGACATTTTAACAGGTAGAATACATGTTAGGTCACTAATTAAGTCTCAGTAGACTAGACATCATACAAAATCTCTTCTCTGACCATAACAGCATGAAGTAAGAAATCAGTAATAGAAATAAAGCTAGAAGACTCACAGATTTATGGAAATTAAATAAAACACTCATAAACAACAAATGGTTTAAGGAATAAATCACAAGGGAGCTTTGAAAATAACAAAAGCCCAGGTCCAGATGGCTTCACAGCTGAATTCTACCAAAAATGTCGAGGAGAGCTAACACCTATTCTACTCAAACTCTTCCAGAAAATTGCAGAGGAAGGTAAACTTCCAAACTCATTCTATGAGGCCACCATCACCCTAATACCAAAACCTGACAAAGATACTACAAAAAAAGAAAACTACAGGCCAGTATCACTGATGAACATAAATGCAAAAATCCTCAACAAAATTCTAGCATTCAGAATCAAACAACACATTAAAAAGATCATACACCATGACCAAGTGGGCTTTATCCCAGGGATGCAAGGATTCTTCAATATCTGCAAATCAATCAATGTAATTTTACCACATTAACAAATTGAAAAATAAAAGCCATATGATTATCTCAATAGAGGCAGAGAAGGCCTTTGACAAAATTCAACATCCATTTATGATAAAAACTCTCCAGAAAGCAGGAATAGAAGGAACATACCTCAACATAATAAAAGCTATATATGACAAACCCACAGCAAACATTATCCTCAATGGTGAAAAATTGAAAGCATTTCTCCTAAAGTCAGGAACAAGACAAGGGTGCCCACTTTCACCACTACTATTCAACATAGTTCTGGAAGTTTTGGCCACAGCAATCAGAGCAGAAAAAGAAATAAAAGGAATCCAAATTGGAAAAGAAGAAGTAAAACTCTCACTGTTTGCAGATGGCATGATCCTCTAAATAGAAAACCCTAAAGACTCCACCAGAAAATTACTAGAGCTAATCAATGAATATAGTAAAGTTGCAGGATATAAAATCAACACACAGAAATCCCTTGCATTCCTATACACTAATAATGAGAAAGTAGAAAAAAATTAAGGAAACAATTCCATTCACCATTGCAATGAAAAGAATAAAATACTTAGAAATATATCTACCTAAAGAAACTAAAGACTTATATATAGAAAACTATAAAACACTGATGAAAGAAATCAAAGAGGACACTAATAGATGGAGAAATATACCATGTTCATGGATCAGAAGAATCAATATAGTGAAAATGAGTATACTACCCAAAGCAATTTACAAATTCAATGCAATCCCTATCAAGCTACCAGCCATATTTTTCACAGAACTAGAACAAATAATTTCAAGATTTGTATGGAAATACAAAAAACCTCGAATAGCCAAAGCAATCTTGAGAAAGAAGAATGGAACTGAAGGAATCAACTTGCCTGTCTTCAGGCTCTACTACAAAGCCACAGTCATCAAGGCAGTATGGTACTGGCACAAAGACAGAAATATAGATCAGTGGAACAAAATAGAAAGCCCAGAGATAAATCCACACACATAGGGACACCTTATCTTTGGCAAAGGAGGCAAGAATATACAATGGAGTAAAGACAATCTCTTTAACAAGTGATGCTGGGAAAACTGGTCAACCACTTGTAAAAGAATGAAACTAGATCACTTTCTAACACCACACACAAAAATAAACTCAAAATGGATTAAAGATCTAAATGTTAGACCAGAAACTATAAAACTCCTAGAGGAGAACATAGACAAAACACTGTCCAACATAAATCACAGCAGGATCCTCTATGATCCACCTCCCAGAATTCTGGAAATAAAAGCAAAAATAAACAAATGGGATCTAATTAAAATTAAAAGCTTCTGCACAACAAAGGAAAATATAAGCAAGGTGAAAAGACAGCCTTCTGAATGGGAGAAAATAATAGCAAATGAAGCAACTGACAAACAACTAATCTCAAAAATATATAAGCAAATTATGCAACTCAATTCCAGAAGAATAAACGACCCAATCAAAAAAATGGGCCAAAGAACTAAATAGACATTTCTCCAAAGAAGACATACAGATGGCTAACAAACACATGAAAAGATGCTCAACATCACTCATTATTAGAGAAATGCAAATCAAAACCACAGTGAGGTACCACTTCACACTAATCAGAATGTGATCCAAAAGTCTGCAACCAATAAATGCTGAAGAGGTTGTGGAGAAAAGGGAACCCTTCTACACTGTTGGCGGGAATGCAAACTAGTACAGCCACTATGGAGAACAGTGTGGAGATTCCTTAAAAAATTGCAAATAGAACTGCCTTATGACCCAGCAATCCCACTGCTGGGCATACACACCGAGGAAACCAGAATTGAAAGAGACACATGTACCCCAATGTTCATCACAGCACTGTTTATAATAGCCAGGACATGGAAACAACCTAGATGTCCATCAGCAGATGAATGGATAAGAAAGCTGTGGTACATATACACAATGGAGTATTACTCAGCCATTAAAAAGAATACATTTGAATCAGTTCTGTTGAGATGGATGAAACTGGAGCCAATTATACAGAGTGAAGTAAGCCAGAAAGAAAAACACCAATACAGTATACTAACACATATATATGGAATTTAGAAAGATGGCAATGATGACCCTGTATGCAAGACAGCAAAAAAGACACAGATGTGTATAGCGGACTTTTGGACTCTGAGGGAGAGGGAGAGGCTGGGATGATTTGGGAGAATGGCATTGAAACATGTATACTATCATGTAAGAATTGAATCGCCAGTCTATGTCCGATGCAGGATACAGCATGCTTGGGGCTGGTGGATGGGGATGACCCAGAGAGATGTTATGGGGAGGGAGGTGGGAGGGGGGTTCATGTTTGGGAACGCATGTACACCCGTGGTGGATTCATGTCAATGTATGACAAAACCAATACAGTATTGTAAAGTAAAATAAAGTAAAAATAAAAATTAAAAAGAAAGCATTACAATATCAAAAATAATAAAAATAACAGTCATTATAATGTGAAAAAAAAAGAAAACAAAAACATAACATATCAAAACTTAAAACCTAAATCGACTGACAAATGGCAATAGAGTAGCTGAATGGATACAGAAATAAAATCCACATATATACTGTTTACAAGAAACTCACTTCAGATCTAAAAATACACACAGAGAGTAAGTGAGAAGTTAGATAAAGGTCTTCCATGCAAATGGAAATCAAAAGATAAATGAGGTAGAAATACTCATATTAAACAAAATAGACTTTATCCGATGCAGGATACAGCATGCTTGGGGCTGGTGCACGGGGATGACCCAGAGGGATGTTGTGGGGAGGGAGGTGGAGGGGGGTTCATGTTTTGGATCGCATGTACACCCGTGGTGGATTCATGTCAACGTATGGCAAAACCAATACAGTATTGTAAAATAAAGTAAAAATAAAAATTAAAAAAAAAAGACTATAATAAGAGACAGAGGAATATTACACTGATCAAGGATCAATCCAAGAAGATATAATAATTGTAAGTGTACATGCACCAAACATGGTAGCTCCTAAATACATAAAGCAAATATTAAAAGACATAAAAGGGGGGGGGCTTCCATGATGGTCCGTTGATTAAGAATTCACCTGCCAGGACAGAGGACAGAGGTTCAATCCCTGGTCTGAGAAGATCCCACATGCCATGAGCAGCTAAGCCCATGAAGCACAACACTGAGCTTGTATGCCACAACTACTGAAGCCCATGTACCCAAGAGCCCACGCTTCACAACAGGAAAAAAAGGCACTGCAATGGGAAGCCCACTCATCACAACTAGGACCCAGAGCAGCCAAAAATTTTAAAATAAATAAAAATTAAAGACATATAGGGAGAAATTGACAACACCACAATAGTCGGAAACTTTAATATCCCACTTACATTGATGGACAGTTCATCCAGACCAAAAATCAATAAGGAAACACTAGCCTTAAATGATACATAGACCATATGGACCTAACAGATATATTTAAGAGCCAATCCAAAAGCAGCAGAGTACACATTCTTTTAAAGTGCACATGGAACATTCTCCAGGATAGATTGCCTGCTAGGCCATAAAATAAGTCTCAGTAAATTTAAGAAAATTGAAATCATATCAAGCATCTTTTCCGACCACAGCTCCATGAAACTAGAAATCAATTACAAGAAAAAAACTGTAAAAATTACAAATAGGTAAGGCCAAACAGTGCTACAAAACTGCCAGTTTCAGTAAGCAAAACATTATGTCACTGCTACAAAAACGGACACAACTCAATGAAACAAAAATCAACCCACACACTTCTGGTCAATTATAAAAGAAGCAAGAATATTCAAGGGTGAAAAAACAGCCTCTTAAATAAATGGTGTGGTAAAAACTGGACAGCTCCATGTTAAAGAATGAAATTAGAGCATTTTTTCACATGATATGCAAAAAACTCAAAATGAATTAAAGACCTGTTCTAAATGTGAAACCCAAAACCATCACACTCCTAGAAGAAAACAAGCAGAATATTCTGACAGAATTCCAATATATTGGGGATCTGACTCATGAGGCAAAGAAAATAAAAACAAAAATAAGCAAATACAATCTAATTAAACTTAAAAGCTTTTGCACACAATGGAAACCATTGACAAAATGAAAAGACAACCTTTTGAATGGGAGAAAAGTTTTGCAATTCATACGACTGATAAGGGGTTAATATTCAAAATACATAACTAGCTCATACAACTAAATGTCAAGAAAACAACCATATTAAAAAATGGACAGAAGACGTAAAAGGACATTTGTCTCAAAGAAGACATACAGATGGCCAACAAGTACATGAAAATATTGTCAGCATTGCTAATCATCAGAGAAATGCAAATCAAAACCACAATAAAATGAAGCTAGAGCACATCTTCACAGCATACACAAAAATAAACTCAAAATGTCATAAGAACTTAAATAGAAGACACAAAACCTTAAAACTCTTAGGTGGGAATGTAAGCAAAACAGTTTCTGACATAAATCTTAACCAGTGTTTTCTTAGGTCAGTCTCCCAAAGCATTAGAAATAAAAGCAAAAGTAGACAGGTGGGACCTAATCAAACTTATAAGCTTTTGCACAGCAAAGGAAACAATAAGACAAAACAGAAAGACATCCTGCAGACTGGCAGAAAATATTTGCAAATGATGCAACCCACAAGGGCTCAAACAGCTCCTTCAGTTCAATAACAGAAAGACAGACAACCCAACCCAATCAAAAACTGGGCAGAAGACCTAAATAGACATTTCTCTAAAGACATACAGATGGCCAATAGGCACATGAAAAGATGCTCATCATCACTAATTAATAGAGAAATGCAAATCAAAACTGCAATGAGGTACCACCTCACACCAGTCAGAATGGCCATTATTTACAACTCTATAAATAATAAGTGCTGGAGAAGATATGGAGAAATGGGAATCCCCTTACACTGTTGGTGGGTATGTAAATTGGTACAGCCACTACAAAAACAGTATGAAGGTTACTCAAAAAACTAAAAATTGAGTTGCCATATGATCTAGCAGTCCCATTCCTGGGCATATACAGTACCCAGACAAAACTATCATTTGAAAAGATACATGCACCCCTATATTCATAGCAGCACTATTTACAATAGACAAGACATGGAAACATCCTAAATGTCCATCAACAGATGAATGGATAAAGAAGGTGTGGTGTATACACACGCGCCTAGAAGCACAATACCTACCAAGATGAAATCACAAAGAAATAGAAGATCTGAATAGACGTGTAACTAGTAAGGAGATTGAATCAGTAATCAAAAGTCTCTAAAGGAAAATCCTGGACCTAATGGCTTCAGTGATGAATTTTACCAAACATGTAAAGAACTAGCACCAGTCCTGCTCAAAATTTTCCCCAAAAATTGAAGAGTAGGGATCTTTGTAACTTACTCTATGAAGCCAGCATTACCCTGATTCCAAAACCAGACAAAGACACAAGAGAGAAAATTCCAGATTGATATTCCTTTTGAACACTGATATAAAAATCCTCAACAGAATGCTACCACACCAAATTCAGCAGCATGTTTAAAGGATTATACACCATGACCAAGTGGGATTTGTTCCTAGAGTGCAGTAATGGTTCCACATATGTACATCAATCAGTTTAATAGATCACATTAACAGAATGCAGGTGGGGGAAACATGGTCATCTCAATCTATACAGAAAAACATTTGATAAATTTCAACACTCTTTCATGAAAAGAAAATAATACTCAACAAACTAGGAATAGAAAGAAACTATCTCCACATAATACAAGCTTTTCCTCTAACATCAGGATAAGGCAAGGATGCCCACTTCTGCCACTTCTATTCAACATAGTACTGGAAAATGAAAAGTGAAAGTCACTCAGTCGTGTCCCACTCTTTGCGATCCCATGGACTATACAGTCCATGGAATTCTCCAGGCCAGAATACTGGAGTGGGTAGCCCTTTCCTTCTCCAGGGGATCTTCCCAACCCCAGGATCGAACTCAGGTCTCCCGCACTGTAGGCAGATTCTTTACCAGCTGAGCCACAAGGGAAGCCCAGTACTGGAAGTTTGAGCCAAAGCAGTTAGGTGAGAAAAAGATATAAAAGGTGATGACCCAGAGAGATGTTATGGGGAGGGAGGTGGGAGGGGGGTTCATGTTTGGGAACACATGTACACCCGTGGTGGATTCATGTCAATGTATGGCAAAACCAATACAGTATTGTAAAGTAAAATAAAGTAAAAATAAAAATTAAAGAAAAAAACAAAAAAAAAAGGCATGGAAATTGGAAGGGAAGGAGTACAAATTTTCTGTTTGCAGATGATAAGATCTTATATGTAGAAAACCCTAAAGATTCCACACACAAAAAAACCTGTTAAGAGTAATTGAATTCAATAAACAACAATACAAAGCTCACAAGAATTAGTTGCATTTCTATAACAGTGAATAATCTGAAAAGGAAATTATGAAAATTCCATTTATAATAGCATCAAAAAGAATAAAATACTTAGGAATTAACTGAGAAGATGAAAGACTTGTGCAATGAAAAGTACAAAACATTACCAGAAGAAATTAAAGAAGGCATAAATTGGAAACACATCCTAGGATTACAAAACTTGTCATTACTACACAAAGCAGTCTCTAGATTACTTGTAGTCTCTCTCAAAATCCCAAAGACTCTCTTTTGCAGAAATAGAAAAGCCCATCCTTAAATTCATATGGAATTTCAAAAAATCTCATATGGAATCTCACATAACCAAAGCAGTTTTGAAAAAGAACAAAGTGGGAGGACTCACACTTCCTGATTTCAAAATTTACTACAATGCTACAGTAACAAAATAGTGTGGTAATGGCATGAATACCGACATATGTAACAGTGGGAATAGGATAGAGAGCCCAAACTTAAACCCTTGCACGTACAGTCAAATGATTTTTGACAAAGGTTCCAAGACCATTGAATAGAAAAGGACAATCTTTTAACTGGATATCCATAAGCAAAACAATGAAGCTGGGCACTTACCTAATATCTTAATTTAAGATAGATCAGAGACCTAAATGTAAGACATGGAATGATAAACACCTTGAAGAAAAGACAGGGCAAAAACTTCCTGACATTGGGTTTAGCAAGGATTTCTTTGGGTATGACACCAGAGGCACAGGCAATAAAAGAAAAAGTAGACAAATTGGATTGCATGAAAATTTTTTGATTTGTGCATCAAAAGAATATCAATAGAGTAAGGAAGCAACCCAAAGAATGGAAGGAAATATTTGCAAGTCATATGTCAGTTATATGATAACTGATATCCAGGAACTATGGAAAACTCCTAAAACTCAACAACAGCAAAATAACCACATTTTTTAAATGGGCAAAGGACTTGAATAGAGATTTCTCGAAAGAAGTAGTACAAATTGGTCAATAAACGTGACAAGATGCTCAACATCTTTATAGGGAAATGCAAATCAAAACTACAATTAGGTATCACTTCACACCCATTGAAATGGCTACTATAGAAAAAGTACCAAGTTTTGGTGAGGATGTGGAGAAACTGAAACCCTTGTGCATCATTGGTGGGAATGTAAAATGGCATAGCTGCTGTGGAAGATATTATGGCAGTTCCTTAAAAATTAAAAGTAGAATTACCATATGATTAAGGAAATTCCGCTTCTGTTTATATATCCAAAAGAATTGAAAACAGGGTTTTGAAGATAAGTTTATACACCCAGGTTCATAGCAGCATTATTCACAATAACTAAAATGGAAGCAACCCAAGTGTCCATCAGTGGATGATTGATAAACTAAATATGATGTATACATATAATGAAATAATGCACAGCCTTGAAAAAGAAGGAAATTCTACCATATGCACAGTGTGGATGAACCTTGAGGACATTATGATAAGTAAAATAAGCCAGTCACAAAAAGACAAATAGTATATAATGATTCCACTTATCTTACATACATAAAGATCAGAATTATGGACACAAAGTAGAATGGTGGTTGCCAGGGGGAGAAGGAATGGAGAGGTATTATTCAGTGAGTTTAGAGTTTCAGTTTTACATAATGAATGAGTTATGGAGATGGTTGGTAGTGATGGTTGTATAACATTATGAATGTATGTAATACCATTAAATTGTACACTTACAAACAGTTAAGATGGTAGACTTAATGTGTATTTTGCCACAATGGAAAAAAATTGGGGATGGGGGTAGATAGTAGCTCTGCCAAAGGTATCTGTATCCTAATCCTCAGAACCTATAAATGTGTTATCTCACATGGCAGAAGGAATTTTTCAAAAATGATTAAGTTAAATATTTTGAGATAGAGAGTGTAGTCTTGATTACCCAGGTGGGCCCAGTGTAATCATACAGATCCTTATAAGTGAGAAGGAAGCAGGAAAGTCAGTGTTCAGAGAGGGATTTGAATATGCTGTGCTGCTGACTTTGAAAATGGAAGAAAGGGCCAGGAACCAAGGAATGCACTGTACTATAGAAGTTGTAAAAAGCAAGGAAAAAAATTCTCTCCTACAGCCTCCAAAAGGAACAAAGCCCTGGTAACACTTTGATTTTAGCCTCAGTTCAGTTCAGTTCAGTTCAGTTGCTCAGTTGTGTCCGACTCTTTGCGACTCCATGAATCACAGCACGCCAGGCCTCTCTGTCCATCACCAACTCCTGGAGTTCACTCAGACTCATGTCCATTGAGTCAGTGATGCCATCCAGCCATCTCATCCTCGGTCGTTCCCTTCTCTTCCTGCCCCCAGTCCCTCCCAACATCAGAGTCTTTTCCAGTGAGTCAACTCTACGCGTGAGGTGGCCCAAGTACTGGAGTTTCAGCTTTTAGCATCATTCCTTCTAAAGAAATCCCAGGGCTGATCTCCTTCAGAATGGACTGGTTGGATCTCCTTGCAGTCCAAGGGACTCTCAAGAGTCTTCTCCTCAAGAGTCTTCTCCAACACCACAGTTCAAAAGCATCAATTCTTCGGCGCTCAGCCTTCTTCACAGTCCAACTCTCACATCCATACATGACCACAGGAAAAACCATAGCCTTGACTAGACAGACCTTAGTCGGCAAAGTAACGTCTCTGCTTTTGAATATACTATCTAAGTTGGTCATAACTTTCCTTCCAAGGAGTAAGCGTCTTTTAATTTCATGGCTGCAATCACCATCTGCAGTGATTTTGGAGCCCAGAAAAATAAAGTCTGACACTGTTTCCACTGTTTCCCCATCTATTTCCCATGAAGTGATGGGACCAGATGCCATGATCTTCGTTTTCTGAATGTTGAGCTTTAAGCCAACTTGTTCACTCTCCTCTTTCAGTTTCATCAAGAGGCTTTTTAGTTCCTCTTCACTTTCTGCCATAAGGGTGGTGTCATCTGCTCATCTGAGGTTATTGATATTTCTCCCTGCAATCTTGATTCCAGCTTGTGCTTCTTCCAGCCCAGCATTTCTCATGATGTACTCTGCATAGAAGTGAAATAAGCAGGGTGACAATACACAGCCTTGATGTACTCCTTTTCCTATTTGGAACCAGTCTGTTGTTCCATGTCCAGTTCTAACTGTTGCTTCCTGACCTGCATATAGGTTTCTCAAGAGGCAGGTCTTGATTTTAGCCTAGTGAGGCTTATTTTGGATTTTTGATTCCCAGAATTTTAAGAGAATAAATTTGCGTTGTTTTTCAACAACTGCTTGCATGCATACCTGCTCAGTCGCTCAGTCTCGTCCAGCTGGACTCCATGGATTGTAGCCCCCCCAGGCTCCTCTGTCCACGGAATATTCCAGGCAAAAATGCTGGAGTGGGTTGCCATTTCCTACTCCATGGGATCTTCCTGACCCAGGAATCAAACTCACATCTCCTGTATTGGCCAGCAGATTCTTTATCACTGCGCCACCTGGGAAACCCTTTGAACAGCTGGTTTGTGATAATTTATTCCAGCAGCGATCGGAAACTGATGCATATACCTGCCTACTTGTTCTTCAGTCACCAAGTCGTGTCCGACTCTTTGCGACCCTATGGACTGCTGCATGCCAGGCTTCCTTGTCCTCTACTCTTTCCCAGAGTTTGCTTAAATTCATGTCCATTGAGTCAGTGATGCTATCTTACCATCTTATCCACTGTCACCCTCTTCTCCTTTTGCCTTCAATCTTTCCCAGCATCAGGGTCTCTACCAGTGAGTCAGCTTGTGGCATCAGGTGGCCAAAGTATTGGAGCTTTAGCTTCAGCATTAGTCCTTCCAGTGAGTAGTCAGGGTTGATTTCCTTTAGGATTGACTGGTGTGATCTCCATGCTGTCCAAGGGACTCTCAAGAGTCTTCTTAAGCACCATAGTTCGAAAGCATCACTTCTTTGGTGCTGGGCCTTCTTTATGGTCCAACTCTCATATCTGTATGTGACTACTGGAAAAACCATAGCTTTGACTATTTAGACCTTTGTCAACAAAGGCATGTCTTTGTTTTTTAATAGGCTGTCTAGGTTTGTCATAGCTTTCCTTCCAAGGGTGGCTCAGAGGTTAAAAAGTCTGCCTGCAATGTGGGAGACCTGGGTTCAATCCCTGGGTCGAGAAGGTCCCCTGGAGAAGGAAATGGCAACCCACTCCAGTATTCTTGACTGGAGAATCCCATGGACAGAGGAGCCTGGTGGGCTACAGTCCATGGGGTCGCAAAGAGTAGGACATGACTTAGCAACTTCACTTTCTTCACTTCACTTTCCATCCAAGGAGCAAGCATCTTTTAATTTCATATCTTCAGTCACCATCCACAGTGATTTTGGAGTTCAAGAAAATAAAATCTGTCACTGTTTCCACTGTTTCCCCTTCTATTTTCTATGAAGTGATCGGACTGGGTGCTATGGTCTTATTTTTCTGAATGTTGTGTTTTAAGCCAGCTTTTTCACTCTTCTCTTTCCCCTTCATCAAGAGGCTTTTTCATTCCTCTTCACTTTCTGCCATTTGAGTGGCATCATCTGTATATTTGAGTTTGTTGATATTTCTCCCGGCAATCTTGATTCCAGCTTGTGAGTCATCCAGCCTGGTGTTTCACATGATGTACTCTGCATATAAGCTAAAAATAAGCAGAGTGACAATATACAGCCTTGACGTACTCCTTTCCCAATTTTGAACCAGTCAGTTCTTCCATATAAGGTTCTAACTGTCGCTTCTTGACCTGCATACATGCTTCACAGGAGTCAGATAAGATGATCTTGTATTCCCATCTCTTTAAGAATTTTCCACAGTTTGTTGTGATCTATACAAAGGCTTTTGTGTAGTCAGTGAAGCAGAAGTAGATGTTTTCTGGAATTCCTTTGCTTTCTCTATGATCCAAAGGATGTTAGCAATTTGCTGTCTTTCTTCTGCCTTTCCTAAACCCAGCTTGTACATCTAGAAGTTCTTAGTTCACATGCTGCTTAAGCCTAGTGTGAAGTATTTTGAACATAACCTTGTTAGCATATAAAATGAGCACAGTTGTATGGTAGTTTGAGCATTCTTTGGCGTTGCCTTTCTTTGGGATTGGAATGAAAACTGACCTTTTCCAGTTCTGTGGCCACTGCTGAATTTTCCAAATTTGCTGACATATTGAGTGACATAGGGGATAGTATGAAAAGGCCCCTATTAGTCTATAACTTTCTGTAAGGCAAGGGCCTGGTCTTCCTTGACTTTGCATCACAGGTGGTCATTGTTCCTGGAGCACAGGTACTTTGGCTTTCTAAGCAAAGAGTATATGACAGATAATCATGTCCCTTTTGCTCACCACAGAGTCTGATGAATGATGATATTCCTGGATACAGGTCCACTTTCTCAGACTATTCCAGTACGTAAGAGCCCACAGCTGGAATACCTCTCTAAGAAATAATTCACTTCTCTTTGAACAGTGAAGTTCACATTCATCATTGGGCGGGACAGTGACTTAACTCCGTCCACCCCAAGCCCTATGCAAACCTTTGGGCAGAGTGTTCTGGGTTCAGAGACTAAAATGGGAGGTTCTAACAAGACACCTCAGGGATTCTAGATCTAAAGAAGGGAGCAAAGGCCAAATCTCAGAAGCTCAGAGAGCTGCCTAGAAGATCACAAACACTGAAGGGCGTCAGGGTGGTTGTTACCAAACCAGAAATCTGAGACCAGGGATATAAGAACCAAGATACTAGCAAGCCAAGAACAAGTGGGGAAGAGGGGGTTATAGTGCCTGCAACTCTCTCAGCTGCCTGTTTGAGCCAAATAGGACCTAATACATAGTGGTTTAAAATCTCAAAGATGGAATGGATGGCACTTGATTCATACCCACACAAATTACTGCTTTTTTTTTTGCCTAGCTATACTCTCCTTTAAAGCAAAGCAGGGTTTTCAAGAACTGTGCAGGAGTACTGATGGCCCAGTTATAGTTTTTCCTAATTGAATGTAACTTTTAATGAACAGAAATGAATATACCTAATTTTAGAGACCAAACAAAAATACTTTAAAATCCAGTAAAATCGAGAAGATCTTAGGGTGTAACATATAAAATTTCAGATCTGATTTTTCATATCTTCCATGTATTTTGAAAAGAAAACTTTATAACCTGTGCCTGATATGAATAAGGCCTTTTACTTTTTTATTATAAACATTTAGGCTTAAAGTGATTAAAACTGACATTTAAGACCAACAGGAGCCAGTGGCCTGTTCATGGACAAATTATCTGTATTTCAGACTAAATCAAAAGTAAACATTCTCTAAAGTCCTTTCAGGTCCACATTTGTCCTGTGGAAGTCAAATGAAGTCAACAAACCCTGTCTCTCCCCTCCACTCTGTATATTCTATAGTCTCACTTTGAAATGAATCATCCTTTCCACAAAGCAATATTATATACATTTTGAACCATTTCCACATCTGAGTTCTTGAATGCTAATTTAATTGATTTTTCTGAATCAGCATTTTTATTTCATCAGAAGAATATTGGAAAAGATCCTAAGCTATGTTGTTTCATAGTTTCATGTTTTCCTAATGGCTGGGGGGTTGGGGTGGGGTGGGGAAGGAGTGGAGAGAAGAGAAACTACTATGATCTTCACTTGCTGCCTTTTTTAAAAATTTGTTCTTTTGAAGAAATAGTAGCAGTGAAGTCATGTCATTTCATAAATCCTTGCAGAGATTAACTGTTACAAAGTGTTCTAAATGATAATGCTATATCCCTGAATATCTGCATTTAAATATGATGCTAATCAGGTTAAAAACAGCAGAGGCAGTAAGAGGGAGGTCACCATGCTGAATCACAGAGCAAATCGCAGAAAATCTCTTGTCACCAGCCATGATGTCACTCAGCTCCAAGCTTCTGAAAGCCTATTAGAAATTAACTTTAGGGAGAAATGTCTTCTGACTTGTCATTGGTTCTAAAAGGCATTGGTTAAACAAACACAGACCCCTTTTTGGAATCTATATAATAAACTCAGGCACATTAATCTCCACTTGGAGAGATTAATCTCTACTCAGTCTTTAGTCAGGGTCTGACCCCTAACTCTTAGGGCTAGAATGGAAGGAAGGGCAAACTGAACTGACATTAGCTAACAGTTTGTGTAAAGGTTCAAATATATCTCTAAGCAAATAAATAACATTTCTTAACTTTCTGTTTTTATTGAGTCCCATAAGACAGAAAGTGTCCTTCTATGATGATACAGAATTACATTACAATCTGTGTAATTTGTTTAACAGTGTTCAGTTTATCCCAGTATTTTATTGAAGAGAAGACATGGAGGTAAAAGAAGAGGTCACCTATTTGGCCTAGATGTTTTGGTGTTTGGACAAAGCACCACCTTTAAAGGGTCAGAATTTTTGGTGGTACCCCTGCCTTTGCCACTGACAAATATTTATGACTTCAGACATCTCACTGAATCTCTGAGGGTCTCAATTGTGTCATGCGTGCAATCAGGAGAACCATACATTCTCCACCAACTATGAAGAACTAGGAATGAGGCGAGGTGGAAGGTGTGAGTGTAGTTAGCCGGTCCTGCCATGCAGATGAGATGGTAGTATTTCATAAGAGCTGCTTTCTTGAGAAGAGACAAGTGTCAGAGTCATGCCATGTTCTTAGCAATACCAGAAATAGTGCACATTCAGGAAGTGCTTACTATGGTTATGAATAAAACTCTGATGAAACTAGCAAATCAGAATGAATAAAATAATCCCTTTAGGGATAAGTTATGGATTAGAAAACCAGACAAGATACTAGAAACTTGCCAGCCAGCACTTTCAAATTTGTAGTTACTTGGTGGCATCTCTTCTGTGCTTCTGGGCAAGTGTACGAGATAAGCGTAGATCTTCACACGCTAGTAAAGTAATGCTCAAAATTCCCCAAGCCAGGCTTCAGCAATACATGAACCGTGAACTTCCTGATGTTCAAGCTGGTTTTAGAAAAGGCAGAGGAACCAGAGATCAAATTGCCAACATCCGCTGGATCATGGAAAAAGCAAGAGTGTTCCAGAAAAACATCTATTTCTGCTTTATTGACTATGCCAAAGCCTTTGACTCTGTGGATCACAATAAACTGTGGAAAATTCTGAAAGAGATGGGAATACCAGACCACCTGACCTGCCTCTTGAGAAACCTATATGCAGGTCAGGAAGCAACAGTTAGAACTGGACATGGAACAACAGACTGGTTCCAAATAGGAAAAGGAGTATGTCAAGGCTGTATATTGTCACCCTGCTTATTTAACTTCTATGCAGAGTACATCATGAGAAACACTGGGCTGGAAACACAAGCTGGAATCAAGATTGGCGGGAGAAATGTCAATAACCTCAGATATGCAGATGACACCACCCTTATGGCAGAAAGTGAAGAGGAACTAAAAAGCCTCTTGATGAAACTGAAAGAGGAGAGTGAACAAGTTGGCTTATAACATTCAGAAAACGAAGATCATGGCATCTGGTCCCATCACTTCATGGGAAATAGATGGGGAAACAGTGGAAACAGTGTCAGACTTTATTTTTCTGGGCTCCAAAATCACTGCAGATGGTGATTGCAGCCATGAAATCAAAAGACGCTTACTCCTTGGAAGAAAAGTTATGACCAACCTAGATAGTATATTCAAAAGCAGAGACGTTACTTTGCCGACTAAGGTCCGTCTAGTCAAGGCTATGGTTTTTCCAGTGGTTATGTATGGATGTGAGAGTTGGACTGTGAAGAAGGCTGAGTGCCAAAGAATTGATGCTTTTGAACTGTGGTGTTGGAGAAGACTCTTGAGAGTCCCTTGGACTGCAAGGAGATCCAACCAGTCCATTCTGAAGGAGATCAACCCTGGATTTCTTTGGAGGGAATGATGCTAAAGCTGAAACTCCAGTACTTGGGCCACCTCATGCGGAGAGTTGACTCATTGGAAAAGACTCTGATGTTGGGAGGGATTGAGGGCAGGAGGAGAAGGGGACGACAGAGAATGAGATGGCTGGATGACATCACTGACTCAATGGACGTGAGTCTGAGTGAACTCCGGGAGTTGGTGATGGACAGGGAGGCCTGTCGTGCTGCGATTCATGGGGTCGCAAAGAGTCGGACACGACTGAGCAACTGAACTGAACTGAACTCAGTGCCTCGCTCCCCTTCTAGATTCCTGTTGAAAGGAACAATAACAGTAGAAAAGGGAAGGTCAGCAGGAACCTGAGTTAGTGTTGAAAGTAGGGAAGGGCATCAACCTGTGTTGTTCCATGAAGGAAGGTGACTAACCCACTTGGAACAACACTGAGAGACCTGAGCATTTGTGCAGCGGGTAGAACACATGGCTGTCACAGCTACCGACCTTCCCTCTCTGATTCAGACCCTGGGAGAAAAAGTGAGGCCTTCTTTCCAGGCATTTCAGCGCAAAAATCTCTCTCCATTCCGTCAGCTCTGACAGTGACGCGTGCCATCCCCAAACCTTGCTGAACCATCAGAGAAATAGAATGTCCCCCTTATCTTAGACCTCTTCACCCTCGAGCCAGAGCGAATAGGAAGGGGGCCCCACCTGAAGCATGCTGGCTGTGAGAAGGGGAGAGAAACCTGGATGTGGTTTCTAGGGGGCAAAGGGGGTGAATGGATGCTTGCCAGACGCACTTACTTATTAAACTGTAGGCTCGTGGTCACTAGATAGTTCATGTATACCTGAGTTCAAGAGTGAGACAAATTTAACAAACCCTCACCGATGAAATGGACGTGAACTTGGGCAAACTCCAGGAGACAGTGAGGGACAGGGAGGCCTGGTGTGCTGCAGTCCGTGAGATCACGAAGAGTCGGGCACGACTTGGTGACTGAACAACACCACTTCCCATTGACTTGAGAAATCGTTCGCCACTACCACTGCTTCTTGCTTATCCAGAGCATTGCCTGCCATTGTTGCTAAGCTAACTCCAAGGTGGTTTGTATAAAGCTAGTCCACCATCAGCTTGTTCTTGGAATTGGGCCCCTGCAACCTGTCCTTCCAGTGCTCCTTAATGACAGAACTGTGCCTTCAAAAGCAGTTGAAGTGTCTCCGTGTCACAGTATACCAGCACACTGCTGGGTTTTTGAGGCTTCATGCTTTCCTGATAACTGCTTCCCCTGAGAAGACTCCCTTGTGTATCCAAAAAGCAAGCCGTGGTGTTCCTGACTTCCGAGTCTCAGCAGCTCTCATGGACTCTGTCCAGTTCCTGCAGACCTGGAGTCTAAACACAGTGGGGCTGCCCAGACTGCAAAGGGCCCAGGGGCGATAGCAGCCTCAGCACTGGCCACAGTGTGCTCCCTTGCCACTGGCGCAGCAGCCTGGCCTCCCAGCTGGAGAAAAGGGCAGGCACAGTGCACCAGGGCGGGGAAGGGCTGCCTTTATTCCTTGAGGTTTCTTGTTACCTCCCTACACAACTCACATGGTTTGCTTTTAACGGTCTGCTTGTCTTGTTCCATTTGACCTGTAAAAATGCTAACATCCTTTAAGGAGATTTCTCTTAAAGAGCTGAATGTTTCTTTGTCAGGTCGTACAGCATATTTGACGATAATCGCCAGGATCCCACAGGGCTGGCAGCTGCTCTTCAGGCCACAGACCTGGCTGGAGTTCTGCACATGCTGTACTGCGTCCTCTTCCACGGCACGATCTCGGACCCCAGCACTGCCAGTCCCAAGGAGAGCTACGCTCAGAGCACAGTCCAAGTGGCCATCCAGAGTCTGCGTTTCTTCAACAGCTTCGCAGCTCTTGATCTGCCTGCTTTCCAGGTACCAGGAGTTGGTTAACCAACCGAGAGTTAATGATTTCATGTGGATATGATGAGAGGTTCTTCTCCTGGAGTGGTGTGTCAGGAATAAGCCACAATAACGGGAATTACAGTACCTGCTATTTATTAAGCTGCTATATTCTGGGAACTGTATTAAGTGCTCTGCATATGCTTTCTTATTTATTCTCATGACTACCCTCCAAAATATTATTATACCCATTTTACAGATGGGAAAACTGGCAGTTAAGTAATTTCCCAGGGTTACACATAGCTGAGCCAGGACTGGTACCCATGGTTATATGAACCCAAGCCTATGCCACTCTGCTACATACAAATCTTCTGTCTTGATTTCTTTAGAAAAACCATTATCATCCTATAAACATTAAAATATTAAGGAAAGTAATGGTTTCTTATATAAACAGAACCAAAATTAGATAAATTGTTCTGATTGATGACTTTCTATGGATGATTTAACTGACTGGTGTCCAATGTAAAGTGCATGTGTAGTTAAACGTGCAAACCCCTATAAATTAAGTTTTTATAGCTAAAGAAAGAAAAATTGCTTTGTGCTATAACACCAGACTGTCAGCTTAGAAACAGATTTTTGTTCATGTAAGAAATTTAATTTTCAAAAACACTGAACCTTTGGAACAGAGCAAGCCCCAAGGAGTAGACTTTCTCTTTCAGTTTATTAACTGTCAAGTGATTTCATTAAAAAAGGAACAAACTTGGCAGATGATGAACCCATAATTTAGATGAATTGCTTTGCTTAAAGGGAAAAAGGTTACAGAGATACAAACGTATAAAAAGTGTGGGCTTTGGCCCTGGCAAAATGGAAGAAACACTTCTATTTTGTAGCTAGTGACAAATGTGTGATTCTTATTCTCTTGACAGCTGGAAATTATGAGTCAATTGTACCACTGGATTCAGTATCTTTCAACTTTGTAGAGTTAGTTTATCCCTCCCAAGATCAGAAGTCTCTTCCTTGGGGTTAATGCTTTTCGGTTTTCAAAGCACTTAAACTAGCCTGAGGTGGTAACTACACAATATGTAAAGTTCCGAGAGGTTACAGCTGCACCTTTAACAGGAGAAAATGCCAGTGGCTCTGGCCTCCGGGTTGGACATAGCATTTGTTTTTATGAAGACTCAACCCCACTCTGTTGTATCTGGAAACAGCTTGGAAATCAAGATATGCTCATTTTATGTCCTCAGACTATGGAGACCAACAGGCTACCCATCAGCTAGATCCAACTAGAGTGATTTCTTTTGTTACCAGGGATTGTGAAAAGCAAATAACAAATAAAAAGTATTCCTCAGTTTCTGGTTTTATGGGTCTTCTGACGAGGATTTGTATTGCTGCAGGGGGCTCCACTTCATACACGAGCGTTTCCATTAAGTGGGCCATTCCATCAGTCTCTGTGCATGTCAGGGAGCCCCAGGTCCCTGCCCCACCCGCACACCTCCGTGAGCTCACAGTCTGTGCAGCCTCACTCAGAAGGAGAACCACACAACTCCCAGCTCTGCTCCCTCGGGGCCTTTAGGCACAATGGCCAATAATGTGAGAAAAATAAAAAATCTATTTCTGGAGCTCTTCATGCCAAACTAAGATAAAAACCAAGATTTCTCCTCTCCAGCTCCTTGCCTCATCGAGCCCAAAATATACCCCCTACTTGAACCACGTTTGCTTCAACCTCAGGAAAGATACCAAGGTGACTCAGGAGTGTTCCAGCCATTCTTGGAGTGAAATGCCCGCCTCCTGAGTGGAATGTCTTTTCTTGGCTGGTACCCCCAACAGTTCTTGTGCTTTTTTCTCCTCTGTCCTTCCTGTTACTCTGTACTTCTCTTAATCCTTCCCTGCTGTATCTTCTTTTCTTGATCTCTTTCCTGACTCCCCTGTCTTCTTTTATTTTAGTCAATTTTGCCATCACTACTTCTCATTCTCTCCTCAGACACTGTTTCCAGGTTCCCTTTTCCCCTTAACCATGGGCCTGGAAAGCCTACAGGGCCTTTCCTCTTGGCTGCAGTCCTTTTGGTGCTCAGAGCCCAGCACGTGTTTTTCTGTTACTCTCAGACATCAGGATGTGCAGGGACCCAGATGCCTGGAATTGCTAGCCTCAGGGCCTTTAATACATCTACCAGTGATCACCTTATTGCACCAGTTACTTTTATCCATTTAAAAACAAACTTAGTAGGGTAAACAGCAACCATTTTATCGTGACCATAGGTCCTGTGGGTCCGCAATTCCAGCAGGGCTTTTAACAGTGGGAGTGGCTTGTCACTACTCACGATGTAGGGCTTCTGCTGAGGGGCTCGAATCCTGGGGTGGAGAGTGTGGAGAGGAGGAGCAGGTTGACTCAGATAGCTGGGAACTGAAATTAGCTGGAGGCTCCTTCACTCTCATATTTTATGCCCAGGAATCCTCAAAGACCAGGTTCACCAGGACTACTGGCCGTAGACTCTGCATATGGCTTCTCTACGTGGCTTGGGCTTCTCAGAACATCATTGTGTCTGTGTTCTCAGTAGGAGTGTCCTGAGAGGAAACTTCTGGAAAACATGTGCTCCCCAAGGACCAGACAGAAGCTGTATGGCTTTTTATGACCTAGCCTCTGAAGTGGTATAGTTATATATCAGCCATACTCTATTGGTTACAGCTTTCCAGATTCAAGAGAAGACATAGGTCCCTTCTCTCAAAGGGAGGACTGGCAAAGATTTGTAGTTGTTTTCTTAACCAACCACTGTAGTCTGTTTAGCATGCTAAAGCAAAAACATCTTTCCACACAGACATTATTGATGTAGATAGACATCTGATCAAGCGTGCAGTGCTCAAGTAAATGTGATACAAATATACAGTATTTGCATTGTAAAGCGATGGGTGAGTTTGGGAGAAAAATATTTTTATGATAGATATGGTCAGAGAAGCTCATATTCTAGTTCATTAAAACAACTTATTGTCAAAAGTGAGATTTCAGGAACTATGTTTATAATAAGCACAGGATCACTTCTCAGCCTTTTGGCTAAGATCAAGTATAACAAACACAGAAAAAGAGATTTTCAATACAATATGGGTCTGACCTCAGAAAAAATCTGGGAGACAATTTATGAACTGCCCAGAAGGATCAACGGAACTGAAGAAACCTGAAATGAGATCTGTGGTCTGACCCTCTGAAAAGTTAGACAAGACAACGTGAGACATGTCAACAGGTTGAGTCCCAGTGCATCACAGCAATGCGTCTCTTGTAGAGCTGTTACAGAGAAGCATCCTCATCCATCCATAAAGGACTTACATAAAGCTCTTACATCCATAAAGGACTACTGGCAAAACCGTAGCTTTGTCAACACAGACCTTTGTCAGCATAGTAATATGAGAGCTGGACCATGACAAAGGCTGAGCACCAAAGAATTGATGCTTTTGAACTGTGGTGTTGGAGAAGACTCTTGAGAGTCCCTTGGACTGCAAGGATATCAAACCAGTCAATCCTAAAGGAAATCAACCCTGAATATTCATTGGAAGGACTGATGCTGAAGCTCCAATACTTTGGACACCTGATGCAAAGAGTCAGTTCATTGGAAGAGACCCTGATACTGGGAAAGATTGAAGGCAAGAGAAGAAGGGGATGGCAGAGGATGAGATGGTTAGATAGCATCACCGACTTAATGGACAAGAATTTGAGCAAACTCCAGGAGATAGTAAAGGACAGAGGAGCCTCGTGTGCTGCAGCCCTTGGGGTTGCAAAGAGTCAGACACGACCTAATGACCGGACAACAACAACAAAGCTAGCACATAGTAGGCCCTGTAGACTGACTCAAATTCCAAAGGGGTGAAGAATTTACCCAAACCATCTTGCAGGTGTTGAATCACAAGATTAAGTATTGAGTGCCGCATTCCCACTGTTCCTGTACCTTTCTTCAGAGCCATAAACCTACGTAATTGTTTTGTGTGACAATGTGTTGCATAGCGGTAACAAAAGGTTATCCATTAGAATATTTTCTTAACTGGTTCCATTTCATTGTATACTAATAAGGCTGTCAAAATATTTTTCTCCCTTCAGCAAAGACTTCTATTTCACTCTGAATTCATATTGGCACAGATGGCCTTGAGATCCCAGATATTGTATATTGCATACTCTTTGACAGTTTTTACAATTGAAGGTGGTCTCAAGAAACAAATCAATGTACTGACTTGGCAATTAATTCTGGCTAAAAAGGAAATATGGTTTCCTTGAAAAATTGGTTTAATTTTTATATTCAAACTTGCATGCCCCTTGACCTGCTCTTATCAGTAAAGGTTAAACAGAGGGCACTGGGTCACAGCAAGCTGGACACAACTAATTAAATAAGGGCTGAGCTGAGAAGGTGTCACTCCTTGATTTAAAGGATCAGGGCCCTCCTGAAGTCTCTTTGGGGCTTGAAAAACATTTTGTCTCAGTGCAATGAAACTGAGGCAGAAGGCACTCTTAAAATTTAGCAGTAATTTTGTTTCAACAGTATTAATTAAAAAGACTGTGTTTCACAACACTGTTAGGCAGAGTGAATTCATTGAAACTTCCAAGCTGCAACATATCTGACCTGGTTCAAACCAGCCAAGACCTCCAATCAAGAGATGAGTTTAAAACGCTGCCATATCCCGCAGGCCAGCAGTGGTGCTTCATTCCAGTGTGGGCTGCGAGTGTATTCTGTGGGCTTCGCCTCTCCCCTTTGCCCTCCTGTCGCTCTGTCTGTTTGACATGTTTATTAAATAGAAGCTTCAGGCTGCACAGACAGACTCAGGCTCTCCTCCCGCGTTGCCCACCACGGGCAGCCCCTTGCCTGTCTTGAGAAAGGATCCCAGAAGCCTCATAACCGAGGGGGCTTCATTGTTTGTGTTTTTGGGGGGAGGTGTTTGTTGGGGATTTTTTACATTCTTTTGGGAGCTGTGGAGCTATTTGAATAACAACTAGCTATTTGAATAACAAATAGTTATTTATATCTATTTTGGTTTTGAATTTAAGTCAATAATTAGAATTGTATTTTAATCCCTGCATATGGGGAAATATTTTTCTCCTTCAAAAAAAAAAAGTATTGGAAGTTAGCTAAATGGTAGATTTGCAGGTGAATTTTAATCTTTAAATTTTTCCAAGTTTTCTACAATGAGACTATTTGTACAATGAGAAAAAAATACCTCATTAAAAATGGGATAAATACTCATGCTTTAGGTGAATAACACCTTGATCCACATAGTTACAGGCATCTGGTCTATTATGCTCTATTTTCTTTTTTTTTTTTTTTCAGGTTAAGTGTTACATTTATTATGGTCACTTATTAGAGCAAGAATTCTTGAACTGAGCTGTTAAGCACTGTGCTTTCAAAATTTCATATGCTTTCCTGGCAGCGTGGCACAAAGTGCACAGGACCCAGGCTTGCTTTGTGATTTGCAGCCCTGGCTCTCCCTGGCTGCAGAGTTCTAACTGCTCCTTGTCTTTGTCAGTCTATCGTAGGGGCAGAGGGCTTGTCCCTTGCGTTCCGGCACATCGCCAGCTCCCTGCTGGGCCACTGCAGCCACGTCTCCTGTGAAAGCCTCCTTCATGAGGTCATCGTCTGTGTGGGCTACTTCACTGTCAACCACCCAGATAACCAGGTAAGGGGCCCAGGAACGTTCCTCAGACTTCCCCAGCCCTGAGAGTGTGAGGTATTGGAGTGAGAAAAGGCAGGCAAGCCTGCTGGAACCCATCTGTTCTGTGTGAGGCCTTTGAGGTAGGCTCCAGGGATATGTCTCTGGCTTCTCCTCTCTAGAAAGACGTGATCAGCCCTAGATCAGCACGAGGACCTCCTCTTAGAGCTATAAAAATAAAATATTTTTCATCAAATATTCTTGTTAAGCCACAGAGAAGTGTCTCCTCCCTTACCACGTAGATTCTGATGCTTTATTCATTTTGTTTCTTTGTTTGGATGAAATAGATAACATCTTTCAACTTGCATCACTTTGCAAATAGCATCAGAATCCGTTGCTTTATGAAACTCCTCTTGGTCTTTGGCTTCTGCCCAGGTACTTAAGAGGGTGCCAGGTGGTGTTGGAGGGGAGCCTGAGAAGGCAGGGTTTGGGCCTTACCCCCTTGAATCACCCAGAATACTTTTGCTTTTAACTGTTTTACTTGGTTTCTGAGCAAGATTTCATTTGTAAATAGGGTTCTGTTGCCTTAAAATGCTGGGAAATCTGTTTTACAGATTTTATTTTAAAAATAACAATAATAACATACTTTTATTTCTCCTTATTTTAAAAAACAGAGTTATGGCATAACATGTCAGATTGTAATTCCTGACAACCTAATTTATCTAAAGCCTCCTACTCAGCAACTCTAATTGTGTGGATTATATCTGAGAAAAAGGCCAGTAAACAACCCTCACTCCAAGTTTCCTAATTTTTTATTTTAGGCAACTCTGTTATATATGTGCTTACTAGGTTTATTAGCCTACAGTAATCTAGACCAAGAGAAGGCAATGGCACCCTACTCCAGTACTCTTGCCTGGAAAATCCCATGGACAAAGGAACCTGTGTAGGCTGCAGTCCATGGGGTCGCTAGGAGTCAGACATGACTGAGCAACTTCACTTTCACTTTTCATTTTCATGCATTGGAGAAGGAAATGGCAACCCACTCCAGTGTTCTCGCCTGGAGAATCCCAGGGATGGGGGAGCCTGGCGGGCTACCATCTATGGGGTCACACAGAGTCAGACACGACTGAAGCGACTTAGCAGCAGCAGCAGTAATCTAGACCAGGGCAGAAGGACAGGAGATAGTTGTAATGCCAGAGCCAAATACAAGGTGAGAACCTACACCCTAAGCACTGATGAAACTGCCTATCTGATAAGGAGAAAGAAGCGAAGAAACAAGACAAGCCCCAGAGCTTAGCAGGTGTAGCCATCGGGGTTCACAGGGACACTAATCCAGTATTTTATTTCCCCAGATGATTGTTGATGCCCCCAGTGCTGACCCTGAGTGAGCATGGAGGCAAAATCTGTGTTGTATACCTTCCCTCCAAGAAGGTTAAAGAATATGCAGTCCATCCCTGAAAGATTTCCATGATTAAAATACAGGAAATGCGGACCCTTGCCAGAATAAGTGTCCTACATAGAAAAATTCCTCTTTTACAGATCTCGTTGCCCAGAGGGCAGACCTTTCCCCTCTCCCACCACGGGAGCACTCACACAGCACGCTCCCTAGCCAGCACCTCCGGATAGATGATGTGTCCTTCCCACGGACGAGGCCCCACAGGTTCACGAGGCTCTCACAAGCTACTCAAGGAGGAACATCTCCTGTTATGTTATCTTTTCTTCATGTGTATCCATTTGACCTACTAAGCTGCATCTCATTTCCCTTCAAAAGTTTGTCTTTTGGTTACAAAAGTGTCCTTTCAGTTCAGTTCAGTCGCTTAGTCGTGTCTGACCCTTTGCGACCCCATGAATCGCAGCACGCCAGGCCTCCCTGTCCATCACCAACTCCCGGAATTCACTCAGACTCATGTCCGTTGAGTCAGTGATGCCATCCAGCCATCTCATCCTCTGTCGTCTCCTTCTCCTCCTGCCCCCAGTCCCTCCCAGCATCAGAGTCTTTTCCAATGAGTCACCTCTTCACATGAGGTAGCTAAAGTATTGGAGTCTCAGCTTCAGCATCAGTCCTTCCAGTGAGCACCCAGGATTGATCTCCAGGATGGACTGGTTGGATCTTCTTGCAGTCCAAGGGACTCTCAAGAGTCTTCTCCAACACCACAGTTCAAAAGCATCAATTCTTCGGCACTCAGCTTTCTTCACAGTCCCACTCTCACATCCATACATGACCACAGGAAAAACCATAGCCTTGACTAGACGGACCTTTGTTGGCAAAGTAATATCTCTGCTTTTCAATATGCTATCTAGGTTGGTCATTTATTCATCATGAAAAAGATAAGCAAGGGTAAAGAAGGAAGCAGAGTCCCATTCATTCCTGATCTCACTGTTGAGATAGCCATTGTTACCATTTTGGCAGGTTCCTTGCAGTCTCTTTTCTGTGAACATTTGGCCAGTTCATATTGTTGAGATATAATTAACATATAACATTGTATGGGTTTTAAGTGTGTACAGTGTGAAGACTGGATCATGGTTATGTTGCAGAATGATTAGCACAATAAATTTAGTTAACAGTTATCACTTCACATAGTTAATTTTTTTATTGTGATGAGAACATTTAGATGTACTCTCTGCAACTTTCAAATATGCAATACAGTATTGCTAACTTTAGTCAGCATGCTGTATATTACATCCCCAGAACTTATTTATCTTATAACTGGAAGTTTGTACCTTTTGACGCCTTCACTCATTTCACCCACATTCTGTCCCCCTATGAACATTTTTACCTAGCTCAGATCATATTGTATATACAGTCCTATCCTGCTTTATACACTTAACATTATATCAGAACCCTTCTTTATAAGTATCACTTTTAATGGCTATATGACTTTATCTTATGTAGCCAGCCCGTGGTTTACCTAACAGTTTCCTGCTTTATACCTAAGTCATTTACTATTTATCATGACACTATCTCCTGCCCTTGTAAAGATGTGAGTAATGTGTGTGTGTGATGATATTTTACTGTACAGTTCTACAGCAAAAGGTTTAGTTCCTTCAGCGCACTCATGTTTAGGGATGATTTGAAACTCTTTGCTTAAATCAACTGTGTTGTGATGAATATACTGAACTGTGTGGGGTTTCAGAGAATCTTTCTGCTACTCCTCCACTGCAGGTAAAACACACGCTCTAAGTATCTCTGGGCTCACCAGAGTCAATGAGAAATGGGGTCAGGGGAACTGGTGTTTGGAAATGGCATGTTAAAACTGACATGGACCTGATGGCAAAGTAATGCCTGGGCATGTTGGAACAAGAGAAAAGCAGATTCAGTGGGCAGAGAGCAGCAAGCAATGCAAGGAGGAAACAGAGACCCTGTGGCTTCTCAGTCAGGGAAGAAGATGCTGTGGGGTTTAGAGATAATTGTGGAGACGTAAGTTCACTATGAGTAAGAAGTTAGAAAAGTTAAAAAAAGAAAAAAAGGCCAGACCTCCTTTGTCAACACCTTGCCTCCTAGAAAGATTGAATCTTACCTGAACATCCACTTCTGATTTGATGGAAGGTCAGAGAAGTCAGTTCAGTCCTAATGCAGTTGCTGAAACAGGAAAGTATCTGCCTACGATGCAGGAGACCTGGGTTCGATCCCTGAGTTGGGAAGATCCCCTGGAGAAGGGAATGGCAACCCACTCCAGTACTTTTGCCTGGAGAATCCCGTGGACAGAAGAGCATGGCAGTCTACAGTCTATGAGGTTGCAAAGAGTCAGACACGACCGAGAGACTAACACTAGAGAAGAAATCAGAAATGGCTAGAAGTGATAGTAATTGTCAACCTCTGAGACACTGAACCTTAAGGAGATGCTGTTTCTAAGCATAACCTCTTATATTCATAGAATTCTTTATTTGTTGTTCAGTCGCTCAGTCGTATCTGACTCTTTGCAACCCCATGGACTGCAGCACATCAGGCTTCCCTGTCCTTCATCATCTCCCGGAGCGTACTCAGACTCATGTCTATTGAGTTGGTGATGCCATCCAAGAATTCTTTATACTACCCCTCATATCTGTTGTCTCTTGGACCTTCCTCATTAGCACTTCACTAAGGCTGTAAGCAGAAGAATTATTCCTACCTCACAGACAGGTGAGGTATTGGGATTCAGCAAGGTGAAATAAGCCCCCTGAAATGACATAAAGAATTGGAGAAACTGAGGCTCAGAGAAGGAAAAGGAATTGCCCAGCAAGAATTCACAGAACCCAGTCTCCTGGTGGGCAGTCCAGATGCCCTTTCTGCCTCACTTCTGTTATTATGAAAGTGAATTTATTTAACCTCATGCCACTTTCTTTAAATCTGAGAAATTTCAGAGGAGAAATTACGATGCTCAACTGATTTAATGTTTCCGTATCATCAGGCAGAAATCATGCTAATTTGCAGGGCTGTTTGTCCACAGAGGATCTTTTATTCCTTCCAGGGAAACAGCTTGTGTCTTTATAAGACCCGAGACCCTGAACTCCTGCTGCAACCAAAGGCTGTTTTATTAGGTAAACTGCTTTGCATGAAGGATTGGCACTTTTTATTTGGCACCATTTAGTCTATTAACTGGAAGGACTGAGCCCCATGATACCAAGGATGACTTTAGAAGAGAAACCTGGATAATAAAAGCAGTGCCTCATCCTTGATAGAACCAATCATCTGTTTCCTGTACGGTTGCAGTTTCTAATTAAAAAAATTTTAATCAAAAGCTTCCTTGTATTTTATAGTACTTTCATGACTCTAAGTTCCTTCCCATTTAATTATTATAATGAACGTAATTAGTATGTGCTGTCAGGCCTTCACTTTATTTACATTTTATATTGGATAATTAAATGTGGTCTGATAATTAAATTAACTCAAATGACAGATGATTTGACTGCCTGCATATTACTGTATTGGGAATAAGCACCTTTGCATATTCATTTTAGTTAGTGACTGACTTTTTCATCTGGTAAGGCCCCATAGATTCCCGCTATCAGAGCTGGAATCTCCTGTAATAGTTGAAAGGAGGAAGGATCCCATTGGCCCACCCTCCCCCATCAGCTTCTCTGAAGGGAGTCATGCAGATTGTGTCATCATCTGCTCGGCCATTGATTGTGGGGGGCAGGGGGGTGGTCAGAACTGGCCAGTCAGCTGGACAGCGAGGCTTGTGAAACTAGATTCCGCCCAAGCTGTGTGACACACAGTTTCCAAGTCTTTTGTTGCTTGATGACTTAGTAAGAAAATCAAAAGGTAATTAACTAGACGTTCCTAAAATGTTGTACTCACCTCAGACATTTCCCTGCAAACAAAGACAGGGGCAGTCTCCCAGTTGCATACCGCCTGCCCGTGAGGGACGCAGAGTAGTGTTTTAAGAGTGGCAGTTTCCCAGAGCTCCATTTTAGCTTTTAGAACTTTCAGAGGTACCCTAATTCCTGCGCAAACATTCTTGCTTTGCTCCTTGTTTTTCTCAAAGGCAGATAGATGGTCCTAGGTCACACCCATTTGGTAAACTCCACCAGCCTCATCCAGATCTAAGACTAGAGTGTGCTATGGTGGGCTCAGAGGGGAAACTCCAGCCTTCAAGGCCTTTCTGTTCTTCCAGTGTTGGCAGCTTATTCTTGAGCTGCCACACACACATTCAGCTTTCTGCATTTTCTTTGTGTGACAGATACAGTTCCCTTTCACAAAACAATAATGTATCATGTCTAAGGAAGAGCCTAAGAACTTCAACAATGTAACTATCTTGGAATTACTCTCAGTATTTACAGCAACAAAGGAAGCTATGGGGTTTGTTCCCAAAAGTAGAACAAATAAACTTCCTAATTAAAAATAACTTCTGCCTAAAGATTTATTTCTATGCATATAAGTTAGCATATTAAAAAGCAGAGATATTACTTTGCCAACAAAGGTCCATCTAGTCAAGGCTATGGTTTTTCCAGTGGTCATGTATGGATGTGAGAGTTGGACTGTGAAGAAAGCTGAGTGCCGAGGAATTGATGCTTTTGAACTGTGGTGCTGGAGAAGACTCTTGAGAGTCCCTTGGACTGCAAGGAGATCAACCCTGGATTTCTTTGGAAGGAATGATGCTAAAGCTGAAACTCCAATACTTTGGCCACCTCATGCGAAGAGTTGACTCATTGGAAAAGACTCTGATGCTGGGAGGGATTGGGGGCAGGAGGAGAAGGGGACAACAGAGGATAAGATAGCTGGATGGCATCACTGACTCAATGGACATGAGTTTGAGTGAACTCCAGGAGTTGGTGATGGACAGGAAGGCCTGGCGTGCTGCGATTCATGGGGTCACATAGAGTCAGACACGACTGAGCGACTAAACTGAACTGAACTGAAAGATTTATTTGGAGGCCTCTGGTGAGTGACCTGGCTGGTGTTAGAATGGAGAAATTTGCCAGTTAGCGATTTTGGCCACTTGTTGGAAAAGTCACCAATGACAGAATCCAAACAAAAGACACCTTTGCAGCCCTCATCTCTTTGGCGTCTGATCTCACTTTTCCCACACAAGGGTAGTTTGAAGTACCTCCTGCTCATAGCAAGTACCTTTTTACTCCAAAACCACCTGAAAGGTTTGCAAGGAAACCCCTCGGCTGAATGGCTGCACTGCTAGGGAATTAACTGGAGTAATGGACAGGCTCCCCAAGGGAACCTCCTCTAAGTCCTCAGGTGGACACCATCACCACTCAAGGCTGACACTGACCAGGTACAGCACTGGTCAGCACTCAGTGAAAGGGATGTTTCCTCACCCCCTCTGTGCAGAATCTTGCCCTGACTCGTGGCTCACTGTACTCCCACCAACCCCCCTGCCTGGGATTGAAGCAGCAGTAGTTAAGGTGGCACCTGATTAGATTCCCATCGTGAGTCACTCTGCACTTCAGGTTCTGAACTTGATCTCTGATGGCACTAAATGTCAGCTGTCACAGAGGATGAGAGCACAGGCTCTGAAGACATCCAGCTTTGAAGTCATCTAGTCTGCTCTTTCCTAGCACTGTGGCCTTGGTTTGGTCAAATTACTAAGTTGTGAGCCTCAGTTTCCTCATCTGTGAAATGGAGGGCATAATATCACTACCATGCATGTTGCTGAGTGAATTAAATGAGACAAGACAGGCCCAGGCTCATAGTGAACGCTCAAGAAAGGCAGACCTTGCTGTCCCAGCGGCCCTCTTACCATCAGCTTTATGGCACTAAATACTACCTCTGAGTCAGCAGTAGGCTGAATTCATAATTCTGGCATGGTAAACTGAAAAAAGCATGGTTGTACAGATAATGGTGACTGAAGCCATGAAATTAAAAGACAGTTACTCCTTGGAATAAAAGCTCTGACAAACCTAGACAGTGTATTAAAAAGCAGAGACATCACTTTGGTGACAAAGGTCCGTCTATTCAAAGCTGTGGTTTTTCCAGTAGTCATGTACAGATGTGAGAGTCGGACCATAAAGAAGGCTGAGCACTGAAGAATTGATGCTTTTGGATTGTGCTGGAGAAGACTCTTGAGAGTCCCTTGGACAACAAGGAGATCAAACCAGTCAATCCTAAAGGAAATCAACCCTGAATATTCATTGGAATGACTGATGCTGAAGCCGAAGCTCCAATACTTTGGCCACCTAATGCAAAGAGCCAACTCATTGGGAAAGACCCTGATGCTGGGAAAGATTGAAGGCAGGAGGAGAAAGGGGTGACAGAGGGTGAGATGGTTGGATGGCATCATCTCAGTGGACATGAGTTTGAGCAAACTCCAGATGGTGAAGGACAGGGAATGGCATGGTGCAGTCCATGAGATCTCAAAGAGTTGATATGACTTAGCAACTCAACAGCAGAAACGAACTACCCTTCTTTCACCTGTCTTCTCAGTTTCTCAGTTTGGGGGAACTCAGGTTCAGAACACTCCAGTGAAATAACTGTCATGAAATCTAACATTGAAGCTTTGAAACTGAAAGCTCACCATAGTTTCCTCTCCACTCCACTATAAAGGCTGGCAGCCCACTAAACTGCTTCCACAGTGTCTGAGGCGAAGAGTGTAATGGAGGGACATTCTGAGGGCTTGGTTTAGCCTCACAGTGACATGAAGTTAATCCTCTGAGATCCATCCCAAGACTGAGCAGAGCAGCAGAAAACGCACAAGGGGAAGAAGCCACACAACCGTCAGCACCCGAGTCCCAGGGACCCAAACCAGGTCCTGTGAGCAAGGGCCAAGGCTGATCACCGCCGCCAGGCGTGGGGGGTGTTTCCAGTCGTCAGTCATCCTTGGCTCACTTGGAAGTCTTCTACTGGTGTGGAAAATGAGGCCAGAAGGAATATTTGGTCAAAGTTTAACTAATGATCAATCATAAAACTAACTTTTTCTGGGCCTGCCTTGGTGTTCAGACTTAAGGGGTACCTTTTAAAATCACTGAGATAGACTGTAAACACGTCTGTAATCACAGAGAAAACACCTCTTCTGACGTAGGAGATCTTACGTAAAAGCCCGACATCATAGAACAAACACTGGGACGGCAGTCAGGAGGGAAGGGCTTCTCATAACTGCAGCTGTGCGGCCCTGAGCAAGTCCCTGCCCTTCTCTGGGCTCCACTTTCCCGTCTGTCAGAAGAGTTAGGCTGGGTGCTCCCAAGGGCCCTTCCAGCTCCGACGGAAGACAAATGTGTAAGTCTAAGATGAAGTGAGAAGTTATGTCCAGGCCAGTATAGGTGCTTGAATTTAAGAACTTTCATTTCTAAATGTAGTCATCACAAATGTTCTAGCAGCCACGCTAGTCTCCTTGCTGTTCTGCAAACACACCTCTCAAAACTTTGTTCTTATCACTCTCTACCTGGGAATCTTTTCCCCCAGAAATCAGCATGGTCCAGGTGGCCTTTCCTGACCATACGATCTAAAATCAGCCCCATGGTTCCTGTTTGCACCTTTACCTAGCTGTATTTTTATTCATATACTTTTGCCCACCCCGACTTTATTTTGTCTGTCTCCCCTCTCCCACCCCATGCTGCTAGTGTTAGTATGTCAAGAACAGAGTCTTTGCAGTGCCTACAGGAGTGTCTGGCATATAGTAATTACTTAATATTTGTTAAATCAATTATTGGATGTTGAGATAATATATCTCTTCTAGACATGATACTGCAGAAAAGGTTAAAACAGCCCCAGATTTTAAAGAATACAGCACTTCTATTTTAGTGAGTTCTAAACTGACTTTTAGCTAAAAATTTAAGAGCCATTTCTTTGGCATGGTAAGTTAGTTACATTTGAGTTTATTCTAAGAGAAACTTCTTAGTTTTGTTTTTGCTGGAGCCAGTAGTTCTGAAATCCAAGGGAAACTAGTGTGTTTAAGGTTTGGCAAATCCTATGTTTGAGAAAACAGCAGTGTGTGAGAGAAAACTTTGGAGGCAGACTTAAGTCCATGTCCTAGCGCCGCCCCCCTCACTTGAATGATAAACTTGGGTAGGTTATCCTGAGTGTTGCCTCCCCCAAGCTATAACATAGAGCCAAGAAATTGTAATGATTAAATGTCATCCTCAGAACTTCCCTGATGATCCAGGGGCTAAGACTCCACGCTCCCAATGCAGGGGCCCCAAGTTCAATCCCTGCTCTGGGGACCAGATCCCACATGCCGCAACTAAGAGTTGGCATGCCACAACTAAAGGTGCCGTGAAGATCCCACATGCCTCATGCTGCACCTAAGACCCAGCGCAGCCAAATAAACTATTTCTTAAATGTCATCTTTATTACGCAGACCCCAGGTTTACTTGACTCTCAGCTGTGAAAGGGGATGTCTTTCGGATATTTGCTTGTCAAGTTGGTGGCATTGTCACAGCAAGTCTTTCTGATATGTGTGTCCCACTCTGAAAGCATACACTGTTGGAAAATCTACACTTAAAGACCCCCAAATCACCGTGTCATTCATTTTAATAGCAAGCTTTGGCGGGGTGGGGGGGTGGTGCGCTGGTTAAAATATTTTTCTCAAGTTTCTTCATGTGTGTGTCGTTCCCTTGGGATCACGCACCTTGGGTCTGCATACCTCGTCAAAGAACCTGGTGTGTAGGAGTTCTGTCACGGTAGCCATGAGCTGGTCTCTGCGTCAAGGCCCTGGCAGTATGTTTTGTAGCATGAGGAGAGGATTGTGGGCTCTGGAGCCAGGTGACCTACGTTCTGGTCACAACTATACCCCTTACTAGCTCTGTGATCCTGGTCAAAACCCTTACCTTCCTGGTGCCAGTTTCCTTAAATCAGGGATAACACTGATAACACCTCATAGGGTTGTTGTGCAGATTAAATTAGGTCATGAGCATAGTGTAAAATTAGTTCATTCCCTGGGCCTGAACAAAGGTTAATTGTGATATGATTGAAATGTCTGCCTTCCACATTCGCTGCTATTAATGGGGAGATCGTTGGAGTGTCACTCGGTCAGCTCTGATACGTGATTCCACCTTAGATAGGCCATCTCTGCTGTCACAGCCTGTGTCCCCCCGTCTGTTGAAAAAACTGAAGAGAACTCTGTGTCTTCGTGGACCCAAAGGATGTAGAAGCATGAGGAGGTCCTCCTGTAGGGGTCTCTGGGCTGCCACGCGATGCGCTGCCCCAGCACAGCTGCCAAGGGAGGTCTGGGCGGGCCAGTCTGGCCTTGTCCAGCTGCCAGCTCCCCTCCCCAAGGGGCATGCGTAGTTCAGCCGGACATACCTGACGGGTAATAAACATACGCTTGTCTGGAAGGCAGTGGAGGAGAATCTCTGCTCACCATTTGGGGCTGCAGAAAGAAGAGGAAGGGAGACCTCACACCCAAATAACTGTCTTCTATATGGGCAACTGCTAAACTGAAAACACACCACAGAAATAACTCAGAGGTGCACTGAGATGGTGTTAGGAAAAGAAACTGGGAAATGCCTCACATGAATCAATGTGAGCATTTAATGGACCTTAATTGGAACCTTATCCTACTGTACTTAGAGCAGAGAGATGAAAGCAAAAGGAATCTGAGAGACCATTTATTTCACTTGAGAAAGCAGTAAACTAAAACTACAAAAAGATTTGACTGCTATTATATTTTTTATGATTAAATAAAATTGTCATAGACTGGTGCTGGCGAGCCCATAAGTGCGCCGTGGCGGCTGCTGGGATGTGATCAGAAAATCTATCAGGCTGTGCTCTGCGTTTATTAACTCTGCGGTTCTCACACCACCCAAAGGCTCTGTGGTGAGGAAGGCTTGACCCAAGTTCAAAATCAAAATAGTGGAGAATATGAGGATAGCATATTTTGTGTGAAGACTTTTCATTCATTCTTAAGAAAAAAAGTATATTCTAAGCTGTTTTCACCATATTTAGATGTAGTGTCTGTTCAGGTATAACCACCAAAAGGTGCTCATGGGTGTGAAACCTTGTAGCGCAGGATTATATTATTTCTCCAAGTTCACAGGCCTTCAGAGATCACCTAGTCCAGCTCCCCTCATTGCCAGACAAGAGAAGGACTTGCTCAAGTCCCTGGAGCCAGGCCTCCTGACCTAAGATCTCGGACTTTTTGTGACCAGTCTTCTCCCTCCTCTCCCTACCCTTTACCTTGTGGTAGGTGGGACATAGATACTTCAAGTTAAAAAAAAAAAAAATCCAAAATAAAGAGGCCCCGCAAATGTATGACAATATAGTGGGTCTGTATCATTTCCAAGGTCTGTGCTCTTTAGACAAAGTTCTTTCTCAAACATAAATTAAAATGAAAAGAGCACTTACGAGTATAGTCCCTGACAAATTATAGAATCCATGACTTTTAGGGTTAGCCAAGTGTTTAAGAGAATCTAGGCCAACCTTCTTGTGCTGCAAGATGTGTTCGAAGGGGATTTAGAACATGCTTCATTTAAAAGGTAACTCTTCTCACAAAACAGACAACATGAAAGAAGGAGAAAGAAGCTCTAACGTGGAACAGAGGCTGGAGGTGACTTACTCTTGGGGAAATGCCAGTATCGTGAGCTTTGTGTCCACATGAGCGTTCATCATTCCTTCTCTCAGTGATCAGCTTTTACTGAATGTCCGCTCCATCTCAAACCAAGTGCTGGAGGATGCAGAAATGAACAGAGCCCCAATCTTGCCCTTGTGGAGCCCGGAGCCTAGGAGCCGTGCTGTCAATGCTGAGACTCATCCCTTCCTTCCGCAGACATTTCACAAACACCTGCGATGGTCCAGCCGCTGTTCTAGCCACCCAGGAGCCCGAGAGAAACAAAATAGCCTAAGCCCCTGCCCTCAGGCTGCTGACACTCTGGGAGGAAAAGGAGAGACTATCAATAAGCAAACCTGGATGGGTGCTTGAGCTTCGTTTAGAGAGATTTCACAGTGGAGGTGGTGTCGGAGCTGCTATCTGGAGGTGGAATAGATTCTTAGCAGGTAGCAAGGTAGGAAAGACCTTCTGGGCCTAGGAAAGACCATGAGCAAAGGTGTGTGTGTGCGCTTAGTCACTCAGTCATGCCCAACCCTTTGTGAGCCCACGGACTATAGCCCGCCAGACTCTTCTCTCCATGGGATTCTCCAGGCAAGAATACTGGAGTGGGTAGCCATTCCCTTCTCCAGGGGATCTTACTGAGATGTAAAATGGCCTGGCAGGTTTAGGGAACGACAAGCTGTTCCTTCTGTCTGTAGCTTAGGTGGTAGTGGAGAGTATATGAGTTAAGAGTGAAGAAGCTGGCCGGGCCAAGGTCATGAAGAGACCTGTGTGCAGTTGGTAGGTCTTAGGGATCTATTCTCTCAGAGATGATGAGGCGCCCCTAATGTTACTAGCAGGGGGAGATGTTCAGGCTGTGTCTGAAAGTCCACTCAGGATGTAGAGAGTGGGGAGACAGGCCTCAGGACTTCTGCCGTGGAGCCCCAGGATGGGAGCTGGTGTCCCTGGTTCTGTAGCGTTGTTCATCCCCACAGGAGCAGGGTGGTGTCTGAGGGGGGCACCTGCCCAGAAGCCTGCTTTGCACCCCTCTGCCAGCAGCACTCAGCAAGCCGCCTGCCACCCATACGAAGCAGTGGACACACGCCAGGGGCCTTGTCACCCAGGTCCCCTGGAGGGACACCGCAGGACAGCCACTGCCCCTCGCTGCGCGAGGAAAGCCCTCGTTTCTGTAGGGTAACCTGGTTTCCAAAGCCTCTGTGAGGCCCAGCCCCTAGATACTGGCTTTAACCTCTCCTCCTGCCCCTGACTGCTTCCCTGCCTCCTTCCCTTCTTCCCTCTCTCTCCTTCCTCCTCGACCTTCGGCTGGCGCTAGACACCAGTGAATCCCTGGGACCACCAGGAAGAAGGCTAGTGCTCCAAGGGCCTGCCTCCCACACAGTCTGCCAAGATCTCTGCACTTAATCTCAGCCTTGAAATCTATCTTACAGCAGAAGCAAGTTTGGAAAGAGAGGAATGTGTTTGCAGTGCTAGCCAAGGGAATCTTTGTGTTTCTCTGACCCGAATTCGGTTTGATTATGTATGTGGACAGACTCTTCAAATTTTTCTCATGTGATATTTAAATAAAGCCATTTCAGTGCCCAGCCTACTCTACCCATAAGGCATCAGATCAGAGTAACAAGGTGTGTGGGTGGGGGTGTTTGGGACATACCTTTTCCTTTGTATGATTCATAGAGGTCACTGGCCTCAAGGCCCCTCCTATCATATCTTTCCTCTCCTGGGGTTGGGCGTCAGGTGTGATGGGACTTGTCAAAGAGCACTGTGGACAAAGAGGCTTGGCCTCTGCCCCGGCCGGGCCACGGGGACTGCTGCCCCCTGCGCTCCAGCATTGTAGCAGGACCAGGTTCACAGGGAGGAATGCAACAGCTACTTTGTTTCTGCTCTGCTAGAAAAATATTCTTTGTTCCAATGATTTACAGGCCCTCTCGGCTGTCTCTTATAATGAATTTAGATGTCTAGACACCTATTTTCTGCCCCTTTGTTGAGGACATCTTGTCTCTGACAAGAAAAGGGAAAAAGCAAAACAAAAATTCCTAGGCGTAAAGAATTCTCCTTCGTGAGATTTAACTACTTGTGTCCATTTCTGTCTGATCTCATACTCCATTCACCCTACCAGCCTGCCTGATGGAGGTGGTTTGGCCTTGGGCTTGACAGACCAGCTCTTGCTGTCCCTACCCATGCCCCACCTGCGCCTGCTCTCCAGACTGTTGTGCCAAGAGGCTGTTGGAGTCGATGAGGTGCTGCCTGAGGTACTCAGTCAGCTGTTCTTGTAAGTCCAAAGACAGCGACCCCGAGGACCTTGAAAGCCCTGGGAAGCGTAGGCCCAGGGCTCTGGTGTGGTGGTGGGTATAGACAGGCCCGGCCCCTGGAGTCAGGTTTCGACACCAAAGCTCAGTCCTTGTTCGTTCATTCCCCAGCTGGTTATAGAGCACCTGTGATTTGTCAGGCAGGGTGCTAGGCACTATGCCACATACTGGGGACACAGCAGCGAATAGAAAGGACATGACTCCTGTTCGCACAGTGCTGAAAACTGGAGACTCACATCAGCCTGTCTTTGCCTCAACAACTGCTCATGCTTCTGGAGCCAGACAGGCCACATGTGTATTTCTGTCTTCTGGTCCATGGCAGACGTGGGACTGAGCGTCCAGTGACCTGAGCAGTTAGCAGCTTGCCAGAGAGGGCATTCTGAGGGGGAAAAAAAGGACATAAAAATAAAATGCAAAGCCTTCTCCTAAATAAGGGAGAAATTTAAGATCACTCTTAGATCATAGCAAAATTAGCAGGATTCACAGAGTATAAGTAGATAAGCCAGAAAGTGACCACTTTCTATTTTGTTTCCTTGAATGTAGGTGAATTCTAGAGAGATGGAGATTTTGCTATATGACACCATGGTTGTGTCTAAGATGCTTGAAAGGATGGTTGGATGGATGGGTTTCGAAAGGGGCCAAGAAACTGTCCCACAGAACCTTTCTTCTAGTTTATTTCTATTATTTAGTGTTTTGGTATGGTCAGGAAGAGAGCTGTTCCCATATAAGTGAATTTTGCAGAGGACTAAACTTACCTTTGGAGAAGGTGATGGCATCCCACTCCAGTACTCTTGCCTGGAAAATCTCATGGATGGAAAAGCCTGGTAGGCTACAGTCCATGGGGTTGCGAAGAGTCAGACACGACTGAGCGACCTCACTTTCACTTTTCACTTTCGTGCATTGGAGAAGGAAATGGCAACCCACTCCAGTGTTCTTGCCTAGAGAATCCCAGGGACGGGGGAGCCTAGTGGGCTGTTGTCTGTGGGGTCACACAGAGTTAGACACGACTGAAGCGACTCGGCAGCAGACTTAGCAGCAAACTTACCTTTAAAACACAATATTTATTTAACATTAACTACGTGTGTTCATTTTTAAAATTTTAGTCTATTTCTTAAGCTTAAATCATACTTCATATATATTTTTGATGCCTTAAGAAATGAACACCTACTATAGTATCAAGTACGTGAGCATTATCATGTATGTGAAGCAACTTATTTTTAAGTATAGAGTACTGAGAGAAGGTCACGGGTTATAATATGTGTTACTACTACAGCACAGTAATGGCACTCAAGACCAACCATTTATGCTAAATGATTCCATGCAACTTTCTCAATTCTTATTTCTTTTTGAAATAATTTTAATTCCCACCCCCTCGCTTATTAGTGTCAGCTGGTGCTTCTTTCTGTCTCCAGCAGTCTCCTAATTTGCTGATTCCAGTCCACTTTTGTTAGACTTGCTTCTGAAATGTGAATTGGTAGGCTGAGCTGGAGCTTGCAGAACTTAGCTATAAAGAATTGACGTGGGTTTTGTGGACAGACTGGGCACTCTGTGAGGGCAGGGATGTCTCTGACTCATTCCCTGCCTCGCTCCCCAAGCCTTACATAGCACTCTGCCAGGGTAGATGCTCAGTAGTTTTGATGAATGAACTGGTTTGTCTGCTCAGCAGCCTGCTTGCTCACTTCCTGGTTCTTGGCTGCATTCCAGGTGGTCACAGTTGGAGGAAGAGGGCCTTCTGGGTGAGGAGAATCAGGCTGTTTTCCATTTACATATCATGATAGAGTCCCCAGAGGCCTTCCTAGCCACTCTCCTTGGGATCTTTGAAGTGACTACGGCACTTGTCATTTCGCAGATGTGAGGTGACTACGGCACTTGTCATTTCGCAGATGTGAGGTGACTACGGCACTTGTCATTTCGCAGATGTGAAAAACGCAGACTGCCCAGGCCAACTACATTTCTAGACCAGATGCATACCTACTCGGCAGCTTACCTCCACTTTCCTTTTTTTTGTTCCTGAAATTTAACTGTTGGGAAAAACTCTGCAGGTCATACCAAGGATTAGCATTATAAATATATCATAGGTAATAGTGGTTGTTTCAAAACCAAGGCTGGGTCTGCAGGCACGCAAAATCCAGAAGGCAGCTAATTACCTCACCATCACAAGAGGGTCCTCATTTAGAAGTCGCTTGTTCCAACAGTTCACTCCTGAGAATCTAGCCCCATCACCAACCATTCCTCTCTTTCAAGTTCTTATGTCTGATAGTTTGAGACAAACCCTTGGCACAGCCTAGCACTTAGCCAAGAACTGGTTGTTTGATATCTAGCCCAGCAGAATATAGGTTTTTGAAGAAAGGCCTTTTGTGTTGGTTTAATCTGTGTATGTCAGTTGGTTTAGTCTGTTTAGAATGGCAGTATGTCATCCTCCTCTTCATCTGGGCTGGCAAAGTTGTGCGAGAAGCTGGCTGGCAGCCAGTCATTGGAACGAGCTCAGGGCTTGGCGACAGAGAGCCCCTCTGCCTAGGAAGGGGCAGCCCCCTGGGTGTGATAGCCCTAGATGCGCCTGAGAGGCAAGAGAGAAGCCAGCTCTCAGAGTCAGAAGAGTTTTCCAGGCCCAGCTCCATAAATGACTGGCAAATGGACCTATAACAAGTCTCCCAAACTTTCTGAGTTTCAGAGCTCTTCTTATAAAAGAGTATAGCCATCCGTGTCTGCCCTCCTCAAAGGTGTTGAGAGACTCAGATGATGTAGATAGAGGGGCTTCATAGACTACTGAGTACCGTCTCTGCCAGTGACAGGCTTTCTGCTGCATTGGATGTTGCTGAGGTTCTGTTGTGCTGCAGTCCGTGGGGTCGCAAAGAATCGGGCATGACTTAGTGACTGAACAACAAGCAACAACTGGCAATGTGATGCCCTAGAAGATTTTGGATTCCTTCACATCAAGTGAGAGACCAGTGTCACCCCACTACCCACAAAGGAAGAGGGTTTTTTCCCAGACCTCTGCTTATAACCAGGCCAGGGACCCCTGCCTGGGATGCCGAGAGTCTCAAGCCCAGTTTCCTTCTAGGGGAGTAGACGAATGATCACAGAATTCATTCTTTAGGGATGTCTTAGTTCAGGCTGCAGTAACAAAGTTCCATAGACTGGGCAGCTTGTGAAACAATAGGAATTTGTTTCTCATTGTTCTGGAGGCTGGAAGTCCAAGGTCAGGGTTCTGGTGAGGGCCCTCTTCCAAGTTACAGACTACCAGCTTCTCATCATATCCTCACAAGGCAGAAAGAGGACGAGAGGGCTCTCTGGGGTCTCTTTTATGAAGGTATTAATCTCATTCATGAGGGCTCCACCCTCATGATCTAATCACCTCCTGAAGGCCCCACCTCCTGATGCCATCACATGAGGATTAGTATTCCAACATAAGAATTGAGGGGGGCACACAAACCTTTAATCCATGACAAGGGGCTAGCTGAGCAGACCTAGGCCGATGTGAAACGGAGACCTGCTTCAGAAAATGGCATCTGTACCCATGAGAGGAGATCTCGGTGTGGTCCTCCCCACGGCAAGGTACAGAGGGATGTGTGAACTAGGGACCCTGCGTCACCGGCTCACTCACCCCAGTAACTCTGAGGTGCCCAGCCCTGTAGCGGAGCAGGGGAGGGCAGAAAGGCGAAGGAGACAGTTCCTGCCCTTCTGGAACTAGGAATTCAGCTGCTCACACAATTTCCAGTATAGGAGCTGCTGCCTTGTCTTTGGGTTGAAAAGCAGAAGCAGTCTCTGGCCGTGCTGCCTGGGAAGGCTTCCTGGGCTGAAGGATTTCCTTAAGTGCTTGGAGGGAAGCTCCTCCTGGGTCTGAATCAGGAGCCCACAACACCAGCCTTACTAGCTCTGGCCCTTCTTGCTCTGTTTTCAGATTGACAGATCTGGCACAACAGCCCCAACACACACACACAGACTAAGCTTAGGACTGTTTCTCTGTACCACTTACCTGTGTTTCTTGGATCACGCTTATGCTAGGATTTTCTTTTCAGAGCTGTCAGAATGCACTTCCTACCCCGCCACCGCAAGATCCTGGCTGGCAGCCCCCGCCTGTTTGCACAGCTCTCTCCTGTGGAGGCAGGGCCAGGGAGAGGCCGCGGCATGGCTTCCCAGGTGGCATGAAGCTTTCTGATGAGCCCTAGCCAGAGCAGGGCCCGCTGCTGCCAGGCGCCCTGTTCTGATGAGCACCCCTTAGGAGAGGCGGGGGCGGGATGACAGAAAGCACTCTGGGAGGGAACTTCTGATTCTGCGAGTGTAGGGAAGCCAGATCCGGCAGGAGGAGACTCAGAGCAGCAGAACTGGTGAGCTAACCGAAGGCTCCTACTGACATTGCCTTTTACATTGTGATCACAGACACTGTTTTTGTTTTGTTTGATCCTCATTCATGTAAACGCTGAAAGCTGCCATCTGCCTCCGTTTCATTGAAAGAACACTGTGGCTCAAACCAGTTAATTGACCAGAGCCAGGGCTACTTAACACCAAGCTCCCTTGAGCCTGCAGATTCATGCTTGTGGCCTGAGAGACAACTGGCCCAGGCACTTGTAAAATACACCTGGTTAGTGAGGAAAGCCTGCTAATGAAACTTCATGCTGGCCAGGGGTGACGAGGAATCAGACCTGAGCTGCAGATTGAATTGTATTCCCCCAAAATTCATGTGTTGAGCCCTAACCCCCAGTGTAACTGTCCTTGGAGATGGGACTTTTAAGAGTTAATGGAGGTCAAATGAGGTCATGAGGGTGGGTCCTAACGTGATAGGATTGGTGGCCTCATGCACACTCACTAAGGACAGGCCACAGGAGGACACAGTGAGGTGTCAGCACGCAAACCAGGAAGAGCGCCCCACCAGAGCCTAGCCATGCAGCACTCTGACCTCAGACTGCCAGCCTTCTGAACCGTGCGGAGATAAATTTCTGTCATTTAAGCCACCTAGTCTAGGGCAGTCTGATGGCAGCCTGAGAAGACAAAGACAGGCTGGCCCTGAATCGAGGTTGTTTCTTCTCTCCACGTGAAGTTCCTCCACCTACAATTCTAGGTGCTCAGATCTGATCTAACCTCGAAGGTCCAACCCAGCTGCTCAGTGCAGCCTTCCTCACCTTAGTGAGGAGTAATCTCTCCCTCCCATGGGATCCCCCAGGACCTGACCCTTCCCTCTCTGATGACCCAGGCTCCTTTGTATTATTGTCCTTTGTGGACATACCTTATCTCCCTGAGAGGTGAGGCTTGACTCCTCTGCATGTCCCCTTCAGCATTTGGCACAGGAGGCATTCAGTAAATGGCTACTGAATTTAGAGCTCTTTTCTGGCTTCCTCAATTGGGGCACCCAGTTATACTTCACTTGGTATATAGTGAAAGTATAAAGGGAAGTATAAAGATTGGAACCAGAAAGCTTAGTGGGTGTCCAGGGATCAGCACATGAAAGAATCAACATGTCCCACTTGTCTACTCCAGATTCTTTTATTTTTATTTTTTTCCCAGATGCCTTTTTAGTGCCGGTATTCAGATCCTCCTGGCCCTCTTTCCAAGGCTATAGCGCACGTTGGCAGCATGCAACTTTCCTTTTTCTAAAGCCCCTTCCCAGAATTGTTGATAGTTCCAAAAAGAAAAGGAAGTGAGGGTCTCTCGCCAACTTCCTCTCTTACCCTCTCCCTATTCCTTCTCCCAAACCCTTGCCAGTGAAGAAAAAAGGTGGTGAGTGCCAGGGCACACAGGTAAAAGGCGCCTTTCTTCAGTGACCATGGAACTACTACTGCTGGCCTTCACTTAGAAGCCCAAAGGAGAATTCTCTCCAGAGGATGACCAAGAACAGGCCCAAGAAAGCCTTGCAGTGCTCTCTCATGTTCTGATACAGTCAAGTAGTTTCAGTGTGACTTGACTTAAATTCAAAATGCGGGAATCTAATTCTCACTGAGAAAGAGTATATTAAAGACCCAGAACTCTTGGTCATGTTCATTTTCTTTATTTGAGTGTTAGTGGCTCAGACAGTAAAGGATCTGCCTGCAATTCAGGAGACATGGGTTCAATCCCTAGGTCGGGAAGATCCCCTGGAGAACAGCCTCTAGTATTCTTGCCTAGAAAATTTCATGGGCAGAGGAGTCTGGCAAACTATAGTCCATGGGGTCACAAAGAGTCAGACACGACTGAGCAACTAACACTAACATGTTATGTTAACTTTGTGAAAAATCAGGCTTTTAATTTAAAGGGGATATGTGTTCTGCTTCATTGAAAAGTATACTTAAAAAAAAATTAAAAGCCCAAACAACTGAACAGTTTGCCTAGGTCGCACAACTAGTTGGTGACTAGAGTAAAGGCCAGAACTCAGATCTCCTAGCTCTGTAGTTAGTATGTATTTTAGAATCACACCCAAGAGCAAGCGGCAAGTTCAGTTTCAGTCGCTTTTGACCTGAAAGTGAAAGTGAAGTCGCTCGATCGTGTCCGACTCTTTGCAACCCCATAGACTGTAGTCTACCAGGCTCCCCCGTCCATGGGATTTTCCAGGCAAGAATACTGGAGTGGGGTGCCATTTCCTTCACCAGGAGATCTTCCCAACCCAGGGATTGAACCCGGGTCTCCCACATTGTAGGCAGACACTTTACCGTCTAAGCCACCAGGGAAGTCCTTTCCGATCTGAAGTTGCTGGAAATTCTCTTGGTTTCCTTGGAGTCCTAGTTTGTATCATGAAAATGGACAAAACGGTTGAGAGGAGGTTTCTCATTACTACTGGGGCCACACCAGCTCCCCAGCTGTTGTCTGATGACTATGGCCACTAAAGGAATCTACAGGCAGGTCACATCATTCCTTGGTTCAGTGCTCAGAAACGAGGCTCTGTGAAAATACCCTTTAATGTTTGTGTTGACCTGTGTGCCTTGAAAGAAGGGGCAGGTGGCCTGGCCAGGCTTAGGGTGGTGCCACCTTAGGCCTTTGTCCGGACACAGGTGACAGATGAGTTACTGATTTAGTTGCAACTCCACGAGGAAGGCATATAGAGAGACATACTTACATCATATGGTAGGAGATTTCTCTTACATATGTTTCTTTCATTCAGCAAGACATTCATGTCCTGTGATGGCTCCCTATTGACTTTCTACTGATTTTGGACAACTTAAGCAGTCCCAAGTGACATTTGATTCCCCCCTAAGGCCTGGGACTGAGTGACTAGATGAAATAAAACTAAGTCCTGCCTTCATCCCCTAACCTGTCAAAAGCCTCTCAGGCAACTCTCTCCTCGTCCCCAAGGCCCTGAGCAGTGAGCTCAGGCTGTTTGCATCCCCAAGCCTTGCTTCCCTGCCCCTACAGGAAGTACCTAACCTGATTCAGCTGACTGTTCATCTGTGCTCCTGACATCATGCCACTCCTCTGCGCCCCGAGCCTGCCTGCGTTATCCAGGAGTGGTCTCACTTCCTGGGCCTCAGTGCTACGGGTTGGCCCCTTCCAGGCTCTCCTAGTGCTGTCTCCCCGCAACGTCTGGAATGTGGTTTGAGGGACAGTGCTAACTAGATGTCCTCCTCTGGCTCACTGCCAAGCCAGGGGGATGCTCGCAGCACCCCTCGCGGACCCCTTGCCTGTAATCTGGCTAAGTCCGGTCATGGGTGGTCCTGTAGGTAGAGCTCCTTACCCCCAGGCACCCAAACTGCCGACCTCCATTCGTGTCTTCTGCAGTCAGGAACTTAAAGATAGTGGCCTCTGACAGGTCATCTCACTACGCTGCTGGTGACCTCTGTAAACTCACTTTTTCAACAGGCAACTCATAGCCAGCTCTGTTCCCAGAGGGGACTGACGCCCCCGGTCCCCAGCGAGGGTCAGGAGTCCAGGTGGAATAAGCTACGGTTAAGCGCGCATGTTCTGTGCTGATTTACCAGGAACCAGGAGTCTCCATCTTTGAGTTTAGCATTGTGCCTGTGCCAGCCAGACTGTCCAGTTTAATATCTTTTCAATTAGTGAGGCTTCCAGTAATAGCATTTTAACAGTGAAGTTCCAAAGAAAAAACTTGTTCTTAATTTTTGTCCAAAGGGGGGAAAAGAGGCTTCTAATAATGGTATCATTATAAATTCTAAAGTGATGATCATTTGGCTGTGCGACAAAATTTGTAGCTAATAATTAAAATAAAGATTTAAGTAAATGCTTTATCAATAAAGTGGATGATAGGGGCACATTTTTCTCAGCCAGTGTCAGGGATGGCAGCCCATAGCCATGTGCTGAATTGTCACACTGCAAGTCTTTAAAATTCCTGCTGGATTTGAAGGTATTAACAAGTCCCTATCAACATTCTCTAAAGGTTTTTGATGTCATTTCAGCTATTGAACTAAAATATGTGAACTATTACTTTGTTGATTTTGTTCTTAAACCAAACTGCATTATCATCTGAGAGTATGTTCTTAAAGTATTGTTAAAAGTACTTTGAAAACTTGTAAATCCCTATAATTTATGTTTCTCCTGCCTCTGCTGTTTCATTCTGTCCTTCTGGTTTTAATTTGAATGCAGTCCTGTCTGGGTGTGTACCTGTAAAATTGTGTTTTTCCAAGTACAATTTACAGTCTTGACCTTAGATTTTACAGTGTTCCTAACCTTCCGTGAGCTTCCTCCTATACCAAGAAATGGGGCTTCGGGTCACCCAGCTCTTTTATATTAGAACAGTCTAATCAAGGTTACTTGAAACAGATCTGATTTTGACATTTCTTAGTTTATCATATAGGCCTAGGGAGTAAGTTCGGAGGGCTTCCCTGCAAGCCCATTAATTGCCTTGCCCCATTTCTTAAAATGTACACAGTTGTAAACCTAGACTGCTTCAGGACAACAGTCTCGTTTATCTAAACAATTCTCCTTTTAGACTCAATGGCACTGATGGAAACACAGATAAGCAGTATGGATTGGAGGAAGGAACTTTTGGAGCTTTTTTTTTTTTTTGGCTGAAACTGTTCCCATTCCCCTAACAAACCCCCTTTTTCTTTCCAGGGGCTTCTCTGCGTATGGAATAAATTGATCTGTGTTCAATATATTACATGAGCTAGGGTAGGGGAAGACTGCAGTGGGAGGGTATAGGAGAGGGTATCGTTCTTCTGAGTGAGCTCTTGGCAGGTTTTAAGGAATATGGCTATTTTGCTTTAAGGGGAAGAGTGAAGAGTGAGGCACTGTTAAAGTAGTGCGTATCCTGAATCCATTTCGTGGGCATCCTCTCTCCATGATGAATCCATGGTTCCTCGTGGATTATAAGAATTTTTAAATGGATGTAGAACTTTTGGCAGCTTTTCCTTCAGTTAGGAAATGAGATTTCTTTCTTTTCTGCTCCTTTCAAATATCACTTAAATTAAGCTCTGATAAGGAGTTAGGAGTATTTTTTTTTCCCTTCTTACACTTCTTCAGCACGTTTTCTGTGATTCTTACTGGTACTGCTGGCTGAGGAAGCGGGACATGGGCCAGGCCAGGGCTCTATGGCAGCTGACCTGGGGCTCTGCCTCTGTTGCAGGTCATCGTGCAGTCCGGCCGCCACCCCACAGTACTGCAGAAGCTTTGCCAGCTGCCCTTCCAGTATTTCAGTGACCCACGGCTGATCAAAGTGCTGTTCCCGTCACTTATCGCTGCTTGTTACAACAACCTTCAGAACAAGATCATTCTGGAGCAAGAGATGAGCTGTGTTCTACTGGCCACATTTATTCAGGTACCTTCTATATATGCCAAATTCTCTGACTCTGTGTGAAAGCTAATGTGACTGAAAAATAAAAGTGAACCAGCTGTTTACCCCTGCCATCCACACCACCCCAAAATTTCACCTATTTATGTGCTTGACTGTCGTGATAGTAAAACTGGGATTTGAGTATTGTAGATAATTTCTGTTTGAAGGATTTCAAGAAAAAGGTATTTTTCCAGTTAAGCCTATACTAAGGAAATGTTTTCAAAAGACTTCTTTAAGGCTTTAACTGTTACTTCATCTTGCTTTTTGTCTATTTATAGGGAATAGATAATGACTGCTGAAGCAAGATTAAAACTGCAATTTATTTGTAAATTTTAAAATAAATATTCATATGTATATACACACAGTCAGTGTGTATATAAGGAAAAAAACATTTTGTTGCTTTTTCTCAAATCTAAAACTTTTAACTATGGCCTTATATTTTTCTGATCTGGTGAAATTCTGTAGGACTCGAATCAGAATCAGTACTGTAGCAAAGCAATATTTCCACATCTAAATTAACCCAGTCAACTGACAATAGAGAATCAATTTGGTTATTCTTTAACATTAGCTAATAGCTAATTCTGTTATTTCTTTTCTGTCATTACACAATGACATTATTTGCTGAAAATCTTCCATTCTTTTTTCAAATGTTGCACCCTAAAGCCAATATGTTCTTGTTCCATGACGTACATATGCTTAATAGACAATGTTTTCTGTTCATAATAATAATGAAACAGAAAGCAGAACTTTGTATTGTTATTGTTCCTTATTCTGACTAATATACATGTATCACTTTTGAAAGGGCGTAACAGTGCCCACCTGGTTAGGATGGCTAAAGGATCCCCCAAGCTTTCTTCACCTTAGAAGTGGTTTTACATTTCTTAAACTATCCTCTATTAGATGATCACCTAATAAACACACTAGATCAATTATGCTTAGAAATGTTTTGTTTTCAGCTTGTTTCTTTTTGAGTCTAGATTCCAGTTTCCAAAAAAAATTTTCAAAAATATTCAGATTTATAGGTAGGGTATATATATTCAAAAAAATATTATAGTTAATAATTAAAATCTTAACGAAGTTTTATATAACCATCATATCAACGTATAGGATTCTTCATATATTCTTACAGCCTTAGGATTAAACAGGAAATACACTAATTTTAAGACCATGATCTTAAAATTCATTCTTTCATTCCACAGGTAAATTTTTAGTGCCTCTGGTGTGCTGAGCACTGCTCCAGGCACTGGAAATACAGCAGCGAGCAACACAGATACAAATTCCTGCCTTGAAATTTAGAGTCAGGGGAGTCAAACAAAAAACAAATAAATGAGCAAAATAAATAGCATGTCAGATTGTGTTAAATGCTGTGGAGAAAAGTAAGGCAAGAAGGGAAAGGGGGACAGGGACCTCCAGAGAGATGACATGCAGCTTTTTGTGGCCTGTGCAAAGAGGCCTCAACCAAGACAGTGAGTATCGAGCAAAGACAATTTTGTAGCTGTACCATCTTAGTCCCTTACATTTTTTCAACTGCTTGGAAAACAATTTATAAAAATATAAATGGTATCAGAATCTAAAGTAAGGATCATATATAGTATTTTCATCTGGTGTTGATCTCAGAGTACTTCTAATTTGACTCCTCTCCATTATAGTTAATACACAATTAAATATAATTTAATATAAATTTAACACATTAACCATATATTTTAGCACAGATTTTATAAATAACTGTGGAAATTTCTTATAATGCTTATTTGGGATAGGATGTTAAAAACAAGTTTGGTTTTTTTCTATAAATTATTGTGCTCAAGAGAATGAAAGTACATTGGACTTTCGTTTACATAATGATTCTTCAAGGTCCCCTGTGTTAGATTATTAGTAGTCACTAGAAAATATTAAAAATAAGAGCTAGCAGTTTGTCCTAGGTTCCTGAAATTTCACATATTATAGATGACCTTTTTCATGTTCCACTGAAGAGTAAAATTTGCTGGACTTTAAGATTTAGCTACAGAATGGATGGACCTAAAGAATATTATACTACATGAAAGAAGTCAGAGAAAGACAATTACCATGTGATTTCACTTATATATGAAATCCAAAAAATGAGACAAAACATAGCAAAACAGAAACAAACTCACAAATACCGAGCACTGGTGGTTTGGAAAGTGGGATGGGGAGGTGGGCAAAACACGTGAAGGGAATTAAGAGGTACAGACTTGCAGCTATAAAATCAGTGTCATAGGAACTTAACGTACAGCGCAGGGAGTACAGTCAGCAAATAATAACACTGTACGGTGACAGCTGATAACTAGACATATCATGGTGACCGTTCTACAATGTAGATGAGTGTGGAATCACTGAGCCGCACACCTGAGACTAATGTGATAGCGTGCGTCAGTTATACTTCAGTTTAAAACTTTAGCTACGGAACACATAAGGGCTTTTATACTTGTGGGTTTTGTTTAATGTTAAAAGTCTGTCAGTATTTTAAGACAGTATTTGACTAAAGAACTCAGTTTGTTAGATATAAAACAAAGTTATACTTTCCACAGCAGGCAACAACCTGGCTGTTGGCGACACTTAGATTTTAGTCATCATTATTTGATATAAATATGAGAACCTGAATTACATAACATCAGTTTCTTAAGCTTTTATTTTTGGTCTCCAAAGTATTCACGGTAAAAATAGTTTTATCTCAGAATTCAGAGGCATTTTTAAAGCCACTCTCAGCAAAGTTCTCTGTTCGTAGCATGGATATAAAAACACTTTTCTCATTTCACACAGGATTTTGCACAGACTTCAGGTCAGGCAGATAACCAGTCTTATCAGCCCAAAGGTATGTCTCTAATGAAATTAAATGTCATGTGTTTGTTAGCTGGACATTTCTCACTCCACCCTTTGCAACTGTCAAGAAATCAATTTATTTCATCACCTAAAATATTTGAAGTTCAGATACAAAGTATATTTCAGAGAATAAAGAAATTGATTTTGTCATCAAACATGAGTGTATCAGAATATACAGAGAAATCCATGGAAAAAAGAAAAGCACAAAACATCTTTATATAATTTATACTCACCTCATGCAAGTTTTAATAAATGGTGAATAATTACTAAAGAGCTACCTTGTAATAGAAGAGACAATCAGATCATTAATATTGGCCTACATTACTCATATAAATGCTGAAATTACATACATTTAGTTCCCTACCAGTGTTCAGAATAAAATTGTCATTGATAGTAGCCCATATGTTCCCATAAAATTCAAGCACTTGAGTTTTTTATTTAAAATAAAAATTGTAAAATTGTTTTACATGAAGAAAGAGCACAGTTCAGGGGCCAAAAGATTTACAAAAAAGGTGTTTTTCCCTGTAGCATTTCTGCTGAGGTGAGTCCTGTGATCAGAGCTGAGATGTAGAATTTTCAAGTGCATTTTTACTTTTTTAAATATTCTGCTACCCACAATGTAATTGAGAAGTGCAAGTTGCTCTTTGTCTGGCTGTCATGTCAGCATCTCTGATTAATGAGACCTTCATCCAGATTTTCCCCAATTCTTCCATTAGTTTGATAGTCTTTAAAGTGGCCAGAGGTCTAGTCCCAGCAAGATCCTCTGGGGCACCCACTCAGTAGCCCTCACTGTGGGGGAGGAGGAGGTCACCCTAGGCAGGGGGTGTATGTGTGTCTCACAGTTCTTTACAATGGACAGGTGCTGAAAAGTATGTAAATGAGAATATAACTAAAACTGTAACAGTATCATGAGAAAATGTCATGTTTTATTGGCTCAGACACTCACAAGTAAACAGAAAGCTATGCCCCTTTTTAGAAATTCAAGTCACCATCATAGTTGGCATCATTTGCCTAAGTCAGAATTAGTGTGCAAGTTCACTTCTGCCCTGACTCAGTCACAGCCTTTTTTTTAAGTTGTTGGAGGCTAGGAAAAAAATCATAATTTATAATCATAATTTGTTTCTATATCTTAAAAACAATGGTTTAAATTTTGAAAATGCCTAGAGAAATCTTCTTCTACTGTATTTATTTTTAATTGTACAGCAGTTTTTTGGGTTTTTTTTTTTTTTCTCTTGGCCAGTAAGAAGTATAGACATTCTTTTTCTTCCTTTTCCTCCTGACATAAGGATGAGTCACCATTTGCTGCCTATCTGTCAGGCATGTCCCAGGGCTGCCTCTGTCTGCTTAGTTTCAACCTCTCTTTTCCAAAGGATCATCTTCTCTGACTTTCATGCTTTCCCCAATTACTATGGGATTAATCTTCAAAACAGTAAATGGGGAACTGTTCTCTACTTTGCTTGGAAAAGTCATCTCTATACTGGTGACAGCTCATAATATGCTTACCTGATTTTAAAAAATGATGATGCCACACTGTTGCTAGTCTGCACCTGGACATCTGTTCCCCTATTGCTTAGAATGTCCCCATAAAATGTTTCAAGATGTTTTGAGTTCGTTGCCCAGGTGAACCTCTAAATTCTAATATGAAGCGGCTCCTGACACACCACATTCTTATTGCTAAGGAAGAATCTGGGTTTCCAAATCCTCACTGCTGGCCAGGAAACTGTTTGTTTCAGTAGCCAGTAAAGTGCCTGATAGTTCCCTCTGCTTTGTTAGGCAACTGAATGCCAGATTTGAGCATTTTTTAAAGTTATGTTTAAACTAAAATCATGTTTTAGATTAAATGGACTATTTTAGAAAACAACCATCAAGTTTATGTACAGATATAGCCTTTCCACGCTAACTTAAGGATGGAATACATAACTGTCAGAAAACAACCATCAAGTTTATGTACAGATACAGCCTTTCGAGGCTAACATAAAGATGGAATATGCAACTCATTTTGTTCACCATTCTTATTTTCCCTATTTTCTTACTCCAGAGTCCAAAAACGGTGTTTTTCATAATATTTTACCTAGAGGTTAATGTCTGAGTAGCTTAGAAGCATGAAATAGATTATAATTAAAATATATATTATATATTTCATACTGCAGATATAGAAGAGTTACCTTTACTGAAATTTGCATCGTGGTTTATTTGAAATGTATGTCTCCATTTTGGACTCAGATATCAAAGTAATTTTCATTTCTTAAATGTTGAAGACTTTAACTTGTTTACTATTCTCTTTTTTCCCCTCTCAGGAAAATGCCTTGGTTCCCAAGACTATCTTGAACTGGCTAACAGATTTCCTCAGCAGGCCTGGGAAGAAGCTCGACAGTTTTTCTTAAAAAAAGAGAAAAAATAAAGGTTTTGGTTGGTTGTGTATTTGAGTACACTCATTAATATTTTAAATTGTTCAAAACATTGTAACTACTCCTTAAGAAGTTCATTTTCACATGTTTATACTCTGTAGATATGGTATATACTTTACACTATTTATAAAGACTGTAGATACTTTAATGTTCTTTCTAATTCTGCGAGTTTATTTCATTTATGCACAATAGTTTGGAGTTTGGTAACTTACATTCTATGATAATATATACTTTGCATTTGTAATATGGGTGAAATTAGACAAAAAGTTAGCAAGTCTGTTCTGTTCTTGTAATAAAATAACTTATTCTGTTTGCAGTGGTGACTTTTCTTGTGAAGGCAATGCAGATTTGAAAGAAAAACTAATTCCAACTCCGGAAGTATCTTAAAGACTTACTAAAAGTTAACCTGCTTTAAATTTCCCTTATTAGGTTTGAGTAGAAGATGTTTGTTAACAGTTTTACATTCTAATTACATAATATGTTCTAGCAGCTATCTGAAATTAACTCAGAGCATTGTATTCGTCTGCCTAAACTTTCCCAGCAGCCAATACCGAGAGTCTCCTATAGAAATAGGATTGCTGAATTGAAATTCTCCAAAATAAAAATTAGGGGTCCTAAAAAGATCAAACATAGTGAACCACTCTAAAGTATTTTCTCAAATAACTGCAATGAAGCCGAAGTAAAAATAAAACAGATGGTCACAAAGGTCCTGAATAGACGTTTTCACTCCAGTGCATGGCTCACAGCTGAACGGGAGGAGTGTCTGCCAGGAGCTGTTGACCTTTCCATATCTTGTTCTCATCGTTTCTCCACCTTAAGCCGACGGTCAGTGCTAAGCCGTTCACTGAGTGACACTGGGAATTATTTCTGTTAGATAAGGATCAAACATTAGCAAGAAAAAAGATCTGATGGGGGGGGGATTGGTATTAATACTATAAGATTCAAGACTGGGGGCAGAGGGGACGGAAGATACAGAAGTTACACCGGCTTGTTAAAAGCAAACTTACCTCTTGTTCAGGACACTTATTTTTGGATCCTCCCAAGGCTGTCGAGTTATGTGTATGCTGTTTTTACTTCTTTGCAAATAGAAAATAAAGAGGTCCAATTTCAAACGAAAGAGAAAGAAAGCAAACGCAATCCCTGTGCGTTCTGTGCTCCTACCGCCCAGCCCCCGGGGTCTTCCGCGCGCTCGGACTGCGGGGCCCGGCTGGGCTCGGGGCTCGGGGCTCGGGGCGGGGAAAACCCCTCGCGCTCCAGCGGAGCCCGCTCCCAGGGCTTGGCGGTGACTCGGACCGGGGCGCCAGACCCAGGGCCCGGGGCCCTCGCCGCGGCGCGCGTAGAAGCACCTCGAGCCGCGGCCGGGCGGAGCGCCGCACTCCGGGAAGCCGAGTGGGCTCGGCCCTGGCGCCCGCACCCCACCTCCGGCCGGCGGCCCGGGGCTCCTCTGTGGCCAGAGGACCTGGGAGCCAGGTACCGGTGGCCGGCTTCTTGAGCGACCCGCCGACGCCTGGGGCGCCCCATCCAGGGGAGGCGTTCCCAAATTCCGCTTTTCCCCGCATCTTGGGGCGTGGATACAGAATCCTTGTAGCTGAAATGAATAATCAAATATTTATAAGATTTCCTACAAGACGCTTCACAATAGAAATATGCTTATCTGGTCGGAAATTTGCCAAAAAGCCATAAGTAATTGAGACAGCTGTGATTAACCTTCCAGAAACCATACCAGAATTCGCAATTAAACATTTAATTGAATGGTCTCATTTGGTCCGACCCGCTCTCCCCCCGCCCCCCACCCCCTGGTCCGGGAGGGGAGGAGGTTTGATTGAGACAAACCCCGGCCCCACCCGGCTGGGGAGCCTGCAAGGATCGGGCCCGGGGCCTCCTCGGGGGGTGACTCCCGACCCGCGCGGTTTCTGGAGGTCTCAAGTTCCCTACTTTATTATTGCGCGCTCCGCCGGGCCAGAATGATTGAAGCTCTAACTCCCCTGGGTTTTACGACTTCTAAACTCTCCCGGGATGGGGAAAGAACAGCGCGCAGGTGAGCGCAGGCACATCTTGCTCCAATCTACGGGGACGAGTGCCACCCACTGGCGTTCTCCTGGGGGCGGGGGCCCGGTCCCCGGTACCCCAAGGCTCAGGGGTCACAGGTGGGCCCGCTGGGCCGAAGCGAAAGGCCTCGGCTGGGTCCAGCCTGTAAAGCTGACGATGCGACTGGGCCCAGCCGGAGCGTAGGTAACCATTGCCCCCGGGCCTTAAAGCTCAGATTTGGCCGCCCGAGGCCCGAGAGCAGCGGCATTTGAATGCGCAACGCCGTTGCCCAACCGAACTTCCCGCTCTCGGCTGCAGCTCGCTGGCCCGGAGCTGTACGAGACTAGTCCTTCCGAAGCCCAGCACGATCTCGGGCCCGCGGCTTCCTGCCGAGTTCCAGGGACTCTCGCTCTAGGCAGTCGGGGGCGCTGTGAGCCTCGAACCCTGAACCTAGGTCTGGAACTCGCCTCCTCTACCATTTTTCCTTCCTTCCTTCCCCAGGAAAGAAGCCACCTGGGCCAGTTCTTCCAGAGCTCCTTGCCAAGCTTTCTGAATTCTTGGGTCTCGATACTCTGGGAAGGGATTACTCCTCACTACCCCTCTTCTTCCACTTCCATCTCCCTGCTCCCACACCCGGAACCCAGAGGTCTCCCGCCTTCCATATGATACCCCCGGCCTTAAAGATCCTGTTTCCCACTGAGGAAGCTCTCTGCCTTTCTCAACTCCTGCCCCTCCGCTCACTCCCTGACCCACTCTCTCACCAGCCCTTGACCTTATCGATCGGGCGGTGCCCTGCTCCAAAAGATGGACTCACCTAGCACTCTAGCCTTCCTGGCGTGATTTCTGCGAGGCGCCAAACTTGCTTTACAAATTGAACCACTCCCCCACAGCACTCCACATCCAGTTCCCAATGGAGTTTCTCTGTGCCCTTTTTCGCTCCTATTACTGCTCTCAGCCTGACTCCATTTATCAGCATCTTCCATGCACAGTCTCCATCAACAAGGTGCTAGCCTGTAATTGGTCACACAATCCTCCTTATTGCACTGAATGCCAGTATCTTGAGGAAAGTTTACCTTTACATCAATCAGACCCATATTTAAAAGCCTCTAATCTTCCCTACATCAGCTTAATAAACTCTCTGAATTTCCTGCTTTTATCACAAGTCCATTGGGACTCTGCTGCATATAGTTTATTATTCATTCATTGTTTCCCATCTCTAGCATGCTGCTATTCAAGCAAACTCCCTTGCTCTCTTTGGTGAATACTTGTATGGGAAAACACAGCTAACTAAATGTGTGGCAGCTTATGCCCTCCCCCAGACAGCAGTGGCAGAATCTCACGTTTTTTAAGAGAACAATCTTAGACAATCTCTTACTTAAACCTAGTCTTTGCAGCTCTGACAAAACTAAGCTTTAAAGCTATTTCATATTCAAAACTGAAAGGCTGATTTCTGTTACAAAACTCATTAAAAATTAAAGTTCGTTGGGAATACTGCCACAGGGACTCTGAATTTCCCAGAACTGTGTAGCCTTTCAATATGTATTAAATTTTGTGGTAGGGTACCCATAAACTTCTCCATCTCTGGGAATCTCTTTCCTGCTTCAATTACATAGAGCTACCCAAATTATTAGATAAATCTGCTGAGAAAATCTTATTCTAAGGTGAATCTACTTAAATAACTAACTCCCATTTCCCACCTTATGGCCTCTTTTATTGAACTGACTTTTTTACTACACAACTGGGTATCTCACTTTAAAAGTTCAGTAAGCATAAAATACACTTGTAATTGTTACAGGTAATTTAATTTACAAGGAAATCCCTACTGTATTACAGAAGATGTTTAAAGATGACCTGGGAGCCAGTAAAATTGATATTTATTAATGTAACTAACCAACCATAGATCTGACACCTCACCAGGGACCATCATAATAAGGCTTTAGAGTCAAACTCTCCTCTTGGAAACCCACACAGAAAACGATGTGCCCCTTTGGGTGGCTAGCAACAATCTACAGCAGAAGAGCTTCTAATGTTTTATGCCGCAGTACACACAGATACGGGGCTTTCCAGGTGTCTCAGTGGCAAAGAATCTGCCTGCCAATGCAGGAGACTCAGATTCAATCCCTGGGTCTGAAAGATCCCCTGGAGAAGGAAATGGCTACCCACACAGTATTCTTGCCTGGAGTATCCCATGGACAGAGGAGCCTGGTATGCTATATAGTCCTCGGGGTCAGTCATATGCAACTTAGCAACTAAACAACATCAACACATAGCTACAGGTATCCTAAATACACAGTAACCACTTCGATCAGAATAATTTCCCAATATTCAAAAACAGACACACTCATAAAAATATCCAAAAAGGAATTAGATTTTTGATCTATGGATGGCCAAGGAAGAAGTGACTGTAATTAGATAGGCAGATGTTTCCATCTATAGCATTAAAATACTGCAATCTGTCAAAAGCAAAAATTCAAAGCTAATTAACAACCATAATGAAATTTTTCGAATTCAAGAACCTGTTATTTCCTTTTTAAAAAAGACAAAACCCAATATTCTGGATCAATCAAAATTTTCAAAAGTAAGACTTTTGAAAGTTTAGCCCCTATCCAGTGGCCAACCAGAAGGTAAAAGGAAATATCTGTATTTCTGTTTGGGAGGGAAGAATTTAAGTTAAGGGAACAAACCCTCAAAGTCTCTAACTCTGATTATTAAAACCGTTTCTGGGCACTTGAGAGGTAAAGCTGGTCCTCATTAACCCTAAATATCTCTTCCTTTATCTCTAAGTTTGCAGCACCATTTCCTAAATCCTGAAGAAGGAGAAGAGTCTCTTTAACGTCTGTGCTAGCATCACCTTGACTTTCAGGAAGTAAAATATAAATGTGGCCCAGTTTTCCCACCTCCTCCCATTTTCTTTCAGTAATTGCCAGCTTTGCTGCTAGCCTCCCGTTACTAATTGGGGGGGGGGCGGGGGAAGGGGAGAACTTCGCTTTCAGAATTCCGCCATCAGCTCAGCTGAAACACCTACAGTGGCCTCTGGCCATCCAAGCAGCCCATGGCTTAACAGAAGGCATCGACTTCTGTGTCCAACGACCAAAGATGCCCCCTCCGACACATTTTTCCTTACCAGGCCCTACCTGAGCTAAGATGGCAACAATAGTAAGGGCGTTGCCCTCTTTCAAAACAATTCCTGGACAAAGGATATACCTTTGGGATCTTTTAACTTGGTAGGACAAGGAAACAGAAACCCAATGCCAGAGATTCTTCAAGAGTAGTGCAATCACTGGTAGGCTGGCAGCTTTCTGAGTCCAAGTGAGGGCTGGTCTAGGAAAAGAATTATCCCAGGCTGCCAAAGGGTTAAATATTTGTGAAGGGTAAAACCTGAGCCTCCCGGTTTTTTTGTGCTTGCCCGGGGGCCTGCTAGAGATTCAGTATCTCCCGGTTATTTCCTGCGATCACTAAAGCCAGTTTTCAAGAAAACAAGTCGCAGGGGTTTGAAATGTCACACCAAGTGACCTGGGCACGGCATATCCAGGGGCCATTCCCAGCCCCCTCCCACCCGAGCCAGCTCCCGCCCCCTGCATTTCGGGTCTGGAAAGAAAATAAACCAACGACACGCCAGACTGGTTCTGGGTGGACTTATTTTCCCTGGCAGCCGCGATCCTAGCGGGGGCTTGTTGTGGCTCCTTCAGTGTATCGCTTGCAGGTGATGCCAAATTCAGATAAGGAGCCGCCGCCCGGCCTTCTCTTCTGTCTAGACGGGGGAATTAATAAATGCAGCGAGATTGATCACGTCGCGCATCCACTCTGGGGACAGCGCCGAGGATGAGCCGTTAAGGCCCCCCTTTTCGACCCCAGGGCCCGCTGGCTAGCCTCGTGGCTCGGTGGCAGGGCCCGCGTGGCAGGCGAGCGAGGGTTCTGGATGTGGGGGTTCGGGCATCCAGACCCGCGGGAAGAGAACCGCACGCATGTAGGGCCCGACTGCACCGGGCCAAAAAGAGTCGGAGGACTTTGAAGAACTCCAGGTTGGGTTCGGCTCCGGGAGCTAAGGCAAGGTTGAGACGGAACCGCTCGCCCCAACAATTGGAACAGCCGACAATTGGATCATCGCAGGTTTCCCGGCCGAACAGTCACCCCGTTGCCCCGCGGGCTTCTGCGGCGAAACGCCAGGGACGAGGAACGAGCAGGGGGCGCGCCGGCTTCCGGAGGGCCTGGGCGCTCGAGCGCTTCCGAGGCCTCGCGGGGCCGCAAGGGGCGCACGGAGCGCAGACACCCAGCCCCGCCCCCCTCGCGACGCCCAATCCCCGCCGGGCCCGCCCCCGGGCGGCGCGGGAGCACGCGGGCCAGCGGTGCGCGAGGCGCAGGCACGAGCCGTGGGCCCTGGGCCGAGTGTCATTTTCGTTGAAAGAAGCTCCAAGCCGCAACCTGCCTTCGTCCAGCCCTCCCGCTGCACCAACAGCACACAGGAGCAGCATCACATAGGGTTATTATTTCTTTTTTATTAAGATCAAAATATTTGTCCCACTATGAACTGGCTGTCCTCACAATAAATAACAATAACTTACGTTTTGTTCGGCAAAGGCTCACACACTCTGTCCTCCGTCGACTGATAATTTAAAACATTTTCAAGGAAAGTCTCGTTTCTACTTTTTTCCGGCAGTCATGCGCTTTGGGGGATTGAGTGTCTGTTCCTTTGGATTGCCCCCGTCCTCTTCCCCGCTAGAGAGCGGGCGAAGCCACCAGGAAGCGCGGGGCCGGGCCGGGGCAGGAGCCATGGTCCGCGCGGGCGAGCGCGAGACCTACCCCGCGCGAGCTCCACACACAGGTGGGTACGTGGACGGGGGGCGCCGCGGACCGAGGGAGAGGAGAGGGCAGAGCTAACGCTAGTCAACCCAAATTCTGGTTTTGTAAAAATAAAAGTCCTCGGAGCGGGGCTCTCCAGTCTGGTGAAAGCAGGTTGCGTCCAGGCGATTTTGGCTGTCCCGACCTCCTCTCTCAGTCCTTTCTCTCTTTAAATAACAACAATCATAGTTACAAAGGCGAGAGAGTTTTCGGAGCTGGTATGGCCTGAGCATGGGTGAGTCTCATGCAGGGAGCATGCGAGGTCCGCGGGCTGGCGGGGAAGGGTCCCCCCCTCACGTCTCCACGGGACTCGGCACCATGCTGTTGGGGGTGTCCGGGAGCTGCGAGGACAGAGAGGTCACGTCGCTGCCGGAGGAGTTGCCTAGGGAGCCGGACTCAGAAAAGGAGACCTGGGGCATGGGAGACACCGGGAAGGAGCCGGTGAAGACGTGCCCGAGCTGGTTTTCCCGGGCCGCCAGCTCCCTAAGGTATCCTTGGGACAAGTCTTCGGGTGGGAGCGTGCCCTTGGAGAAGTCGGCCCGGCCCCCAGGCGCACTTAGGAGTATTAGGGCGGGCGGGGGCACGGGTGGGTTAATCCCTCGACCTCTCCTCCCGCTGCTTTAATCCAGGGAGACCTGGTTTAGAACCAATTATGGGCCGGGTGCGGTTACAGCTACCAACCTCCCCCTTCTCCCAGCCTCTGTTCCCCTGAAAGCCCCCCACCCCTTCCCACCTTGGTTAAGTGACTAAATCTACCCCACCTCCCCCGGAGTCCAGCCGTCCGGGCGGGTAGAGCAGGTCCTCACCAGCTGCTGGAAGGCGGGTTGATCCAGGTCACTCTGGAGCGCGAACTCACTGAGCGCTTTCCACGGCGGCTGGTACGTCTGCACCTCGACTGCACTGCCCTGCACGGCGCTCTCGTGGCGGATGGGGCTGCCTGCCACCAGGGGCGTCCCGGTCAGTCCCTGGAGACTCTGCGGAACAAGCAGAAGAGGGGAGGCAGAAGAGTTGGGTCTTGCGTTTCCCGCCACCTTTGAGACCGGGACCCCAGGCCCTGGCACATGATTTGGAGCCTGAAACTGTTTGGGGAGGCATGCACTTGTCCGCAGCAGCTGAGTGAGCCCGCCTTCTCCACTGGAAGACACCCCGGGCCCCAAAACAGCCACCACGGGCCAGTCAGTGCTGGAAGTCAACACCGCAAGGGAACAAAACGCGAGGGCTGCATTCCCACCCCCTCTCCGGGTTTGCAGAGGGAAAGTGTTCAAACTGAGTCCCGCTGAGATGGACACAACCCGTTCCTACATGCTGGAGCTCAAAACCAGGCTGCCTTGGGCTCCGAACTGAGCCCCCGACCCCAACTCCGATCTACCGCTGGAGCTGGGGAAGACCTGACCTCAGATACAATAATTAAGGTGCCTTCCAACCCCAAGGTAAGCCTCGCTCTGAAAGCACAAAGACACGCTATTTGGAGTAAACAGTTCCGCCCTGGATCTCCCGAGAGCCGGCCCAGAAAAGGGAGCGATGCGGCGCGCGAACTCAAAGCTCCACCCGACCCGACCTCCAGCTCCCCGACCCGACCTCCAGCTCCCCGACGCTCACCGTCTTGTCGTTGTGCTGCTGCTGCTGCAGTTGCTTCATGAGGATGGATTTCTTCTTGTCCTTGCACCGCTTGTTCTGGAACCAGACGCGGATGACCCGCGGGCTCAGGCCCGTCATCTCCACCAGCTGCTCCTTCATGAGCGCGTCGGGCCGCGGGTTGGCGGCGTAGCACGTCCGCAGGGTGTGCAGCTGCTTCTCGTTCAGCACGGTTCGCACGCGGGTTGTCTTCTCGGTCTGTTTGTGCACGTGCGGGCGCAGCGAGGGCTGCCGGCCGGATCCTGGGTCTGCGAGGGAGCGAGAGGTGAGCCAGCGGCCGCCACCCAATCCCCCTGCGCCCCGCCCCGCGGCGGCCGAGCCCCGCGGGGCCCGATCTCGTTGTCTTTTCTACAGTTCATTTCGTTTTCTGGTTGTCTGTTCTCCTTTTCCGTCTGTTCGCCCTTACCCGGAGAAAGATGTGCACTTTCGTCCCTTCCCTAGTTCCTCCACCGGGCTCCCCGCCGCGATCCCCGCAGAGCAAGCAGGGCCTGGGAGCTCCGAGCGAGGCCTGTGCAGGACAGAAGTGGCTGCACCCTGCTGTGCCTCCTCCGCTAAACCCGACCGTCGGAATACCCGCAAGGGTTCCGCGGGACTAGGGAAGCCCTCCGGAAGAGACGAAATTTCAGAAGGAGAGGAAGGAGGCGCGCCTGGGACGCTGGAAGGGGAAGGGGCCCGAGCGCTGCGCTGCATCGGGACAAGGGGGCCTGTCTGCGTCTCCCCGAAGAGACCGTCTCCCTGATTCTGGGGCCGCTCAGACAGGGCCAGACCGTGTGTCATTAAGACCTTGCCTGGGGTCAGGAATGGGTCTCCCGGACCTGGAACAGTTCCTTTCTAACAGCCCTTGGACTTCGGCCCCAGGATCTCCTTTCTTGAGGCTCTAGTTTCCCTGTCCAGCGGCCGTTTTCCCAGCCGGCCCACAACCGCTGGCACTCTCCTCACTTGGCCTTGGGTTCTCTCAACCCCAGGTTGGGTAGAGTCAGGTACTTATTTAGGGCCCTATTCCGGTGGCCGGAAACCAACAAACAAAGGAGAGACCAGGGTTCACTCAACACTGGCATCACACCCCCATCTGAACCAGGTCTACCTACCCTTGGATACAAGTCACACTGTTTCAAATTATATCCCCTTCCAGGCATTTCTAGGTCTGGATAAATATTCACAAACAGCCCTTCTAACTCAATGTCCTCATTCTATACTAAAGAGAGGGCCAGCAAAAGCTCGATCCCTTGGAGCACACAACGCCCAGAGGCTCAGCCTGATCTGCAGACTGAGGCTTCAGGTCTGCGGCTACTCGCTGGTAACTGCTCAGCTGGAGTCACCATTCCCACCGGCTCACCACACACTTAGAACCAGCCTCTGGCCATCTTCTGATTATGACCTAGAGCATCCCCTGGGGTGTTTGCCATTATCCCTAAATCCACTGTGCTTCCACTTCTTTCCCACCAAGAAACGTTTGGCTACATTGTTCATCAGACTGGGCCTCAAAAGAAAAACGCAGACATTTCACTCCCTGTTGGCTGGTGAGCCTTCAGAGCTGTGCCAGTGGACTTCTGCCTGGCTGAGCCCAGCTCTAGGCTAGGAACTGTATTCCTTACACACATACCCCCAGGCAAACCTGTCTTTTCTCTCCGGCAACACACAGACTGCTTGAAATTCCCAGTACAAAGTCCTTAGAGTCACCACTTGAGATGCCCCGGTGTCATTTACCTTCCTCCTCCTCCTACTACCGTGTCCTACACATTCCTGAGAACACAAATCTCCACAATTCCGAACACTCATACACAGAACCCCGGCTCACGTTTATCCACACGCAATTTTCCCGGTCACACACGAACATACACTCCGTCACGTTCCAAGCAGAGTTCTGCACTCACCCAGAAACCCCCACAATGCTGGCAAACGGAAACACACCCCAGTGACAAGTTTTCGTCCGAGCACAAGCACCCGTCTAAGAACACACACACCCACATGTGCACTGCACCCCGGAGCTGGCGGCGCAGTGCCGGCTTACCTGGCAGATGCAGGCCGCGGGCGCCGGGAATTGGGCCGGGGCTGCGCGGGCTGCCGGCAGCCGCGCGCTCGAGCAGGAGGCCGTGGTCGGCGCGGCAGAGCAGCTCGTGTTCCCGCAGCGAGAATTCGTCTCCGGGCAGCAGCTGGCGGCTGCACACTGAGCAGCGGAAACATTCGATGTGGTACACGCTGTCCCGCGCCCGCATCACCAGATCGCTGCTGCTGAAGCCCACCTGGCACTTGGCGCACTTGATGCCGAAGAGCCTGCGGGCCCAAGGCACGGGCGTTGTCAGCATAGGCCCTGTGGCCGGCCTCGCCTGCCGCGCTGCTACCCGCCCAGGGCACACGCGCCCAGGAGGCTTTGTGGTCGCGAGGGTGGCTGCGGGGACCAGCCCTCGGGGGTTCCCAGGCCGGGAGACGAGTGGCGGCGCGCGTTCGGGGCGGGGGCATGCAGGCGGCCTGCCATTCTCGAGCCCCGGCCCCAGCGGGCAGTGGAGCAGCCCGGACACTTGCGGGCCTCACCTGACGTAGTCCCGCTTGCAGTAGGTCTTCCCGTCTCTCACGAAGCACGTGCACGTCTCGTCCAGGTATTGGCTGCACTCGGCGCACTTGAGGCAGGCGGCGTGCCACTCGAGGTCTGGAGACACCCGCAGGATAAACTGATCGTGGATCTGACTCCCGCAGCCCACGCACATGGCCGTCCCGGGCTTCTCTGCCGGGGAAGGGCGCGGAGCCCGCGTCAGGCCTGGCTGCCCGGACCCCGGCCGAGGCCGCTCCAGCCCCAACCCAACCCGCTCGCTCTCTCTTTCAAGAATTGGGACCACAAGATAAAAAGGAAATGGGCTTTGCAAAGGTCCAGATAATTGTAAACGAAAAAAAAAAAAAAAAACGAAGAAACACAATCTTCTGAATCTGTGAAGGCTTTTAGTCTCTCCCCACCCCTTCCTCAGTTTTGGGGTTGTTTTTTTTTTACGGTATTACATTCACTTGGACACAGGCGTTTTATTGATATCTCCTGTAACTAAAAGCTAAAATGTAAGTGAGAAGAAAGGGTAAATAGACATTTAAGCCCTGCGGACGCCACCCCATCATACTGAACGGTGATGTTCCGGCATTTCCGTCCGCACACTCCCTCTCTCCGCGACTCCCTCCTATCCCAACACAGACACATCAGCTTTTAGCAGAGTCTCTGCTCATCCTCCTTGACATTTTTTAGCTTAAACATCCCAGATTAAGCTAAAGAAATCTTCCTTATTTGAAAGGCCGAAAGACAAGCAAGCAAAAAAAAAAAAAAAAAAACCCACATCCCTAAATCAAACTATTGCCCTAGCGCAAAACAGAAGCAGATTTCACAGCCCGAGGTCAGCCTAGCAGGCTTGAGAAAGAATGTTTAATTATAAACTAAAACAACAGGATTCCAAAGGATAAGCGGTCCTGCGGGAAAATCTATTCGTTTTGATTTTTTCTCTCAGTGTTCTGTCAAATAGAAGCCACTTGTAGAATCCGCTAAACATTCTTCTGCATTAGAAATATTGCATATTAAGCGCACACACACACACCACACACATATACAGAGAAAGACTTACTCTTGGAATGATCCCCCATAGTACCTAGAAAAGGATAGTGAAAAATAATATCCACCATGCAGAAAAGAGATGTGCGCAAAGCGTGCGGCCAGGGGCAGAAGGACGAGGGTCGTGCGCCCAGCCTCGGCTCTTTGCTAACTAACTCCTCCTGCCCCGCGGAGTTGAAGGAGCGATTCCGCACCGGCCCGCACGCAGCATGACGTCAGCACGCACTCGCCCGTGGCCGGAGCTGGGGGCGGAACCTGTGGCGTCACGAAGCTTCCCCAGAACCGCGGGGTATGCGGGGGAGGTGTTAGGGACTTGGGGGCTGATGGGCGGGGTGGGGTGGAAGGCGGGAGTGACAGGGGATTGGCTGGAAGGAAATGAGCCAACCCTGATTGGCCCAGAGTGAACAATGGAGCGCGGCCCCCTCCCCGGAAACCTGCAAGGATCCTCATTCTGGCCCCGGGTCGGGCTATCCCGGCTGGATCTTGCGTCACTGCTGAGCTGTCTCCGCGACCGCCGCAGCTCTTAGCTTCCTCTTAAGACTTGCGGGGCGGTCTCCCCAGGCGTGCTCGAGCAGGGTGATGAATACCTGGGGGAGCAAAGGGCGGAGGTGTCTCTTTGAAATGCTCCTTTCTTTCATTAACAACAGCAAAAAATTCTCCCTCTTGTGAGGAGAGCGGGGGAGAAGGTGGTCTGGACAAGACCTTCACCGTCCAGGCGGTGAGCGTTCTTCTCTCAGACGCCTTTGTTCTCAGGGTCCAAGCTAGAGAGAGAGGTTAAGGGTTTGGGTAAACTCTATTTAGACGTTCCCCACCCGTCCGCCTGCGGAAAACTTCTTCGAGTTGGAGCGTTAGGTGGATAGCACCAGAACGCAGAATCCGAGGACCCTCGCCAGATCCAGACCCCAGCCTTGACTTGCATTTGGGGCGAGGGTGTAATTTGACACGGACTCCCTCATTCTTTTCCCCACTCGAATAGCACAGCTCCTTCTAGGAACAAGACTGGGGTCGAATGTGTGTCTCACTTCTAGAATAAACGATCTTTATAAACTCTTCTGTTTTATTTCACAAACGAACTGCAATGCAAATGATTAGAAACAAATGTGGTGCGCAGGGTGATTTAGTATCCGTGCAGTGGCTTGTCGTTCCTTAGAAAACCTGCGACTTCTGAGCAAAGTCTAGGCATTTCTTTCTTTCAAAGAAATTGCTGTGGGTTTTGTCTGAAAGGGTTCAAAGACTGGCCCATGAATTATAAATCACATTTACCCAACCAGGGTGGCTGTTGTTGTTTTTCCCATTAAAAGGTGTACCAAGAACTTGGTGTACGCTTGAGTGGGGCGCAGGTGGGCTCCTAGGCTTTATAAAATGCCTCCACGGGAATCTCAGATCCGACTCATGTCGGCCTGAGGGCACCGTGGAGCTCCGCGGCCCTTCTGCTAAAAACGTAAGGCTTGTCGGCCTCACGCTCTGGACTGCTTGCCGGGAAATGGGTGCAGTCAAGTACGCAGGGAGAGGCTTTGCTGAGAGCTGGAGCTAGACCCTCAGCGCACACTGAACTCACTACCCGAGGACGGTCCCCGCACGGCCTGCGAGCGCCCCTCCGCCGGCCAGCGCTGTGCTGGGCGCTTCACGTGGTAGCCCCGTCCGGCTTGAAAGACTTTTAACCACCGCCTCTACCTTTGTAACTTCTGGTCTTCTCACTGCCCGGTTTTTCAGCACAACTTACCAGCTGCTGTGCCCACATGCCATTTCTTGAGTCTTGGGCCACTTAGCGCCCCGAACAGCACTCACCCTCAGTGTATGTGGAGCACGTCGGGGTGGGAAGAATGCTGCGTTTGAATAACGTGTCTATGAAAATAAACGGGGTTGAGGAAGGAGGGAGCCGTTATGGGTGTATATGGCTGCACGCGGCCACTCTGTGACCGCAGGCATGTTATTTACTTCTCTGACCTTCAGCTTCCTCATCTGTAAAATGGGGTCAGTCAGTTAAGTCGCTCAGTCGTGTCCGACTCTTTGCGACCCCATGAATCACAGCACGCCAGGCCTCCCTGTCTATCACCAACACCCGGAGTTCACCCAAACTCATGTCCATCGAGTCGGTGATGCCATCCAGCCATCTCATCCTCTGTCGTCCCCTTCTCTTCCTGCCTCCAATCCCTCCCAGCATCAGAGTCTTTTCCAATGAGTCAACTCTTCGCATGAAGTGGCCAAAATATTGGAGTTTCAGCTTCAGCATCATTCGTTGCAAAGAACACCCAGGACTGATCTCCTTTAGAATGGACTGGTTGGATTTCCTTGCAGTCCAAGGGACTCTCAAGAGTCTTCTGCAACACCACAGTTCAAAAGCATCAATTCTTCGGCGCTCAGCTTTCTTCACAGTCCAACTCTCATATCCATACATAACCACTGGAAAAACCATAGCCTTGACTAGACGGACCTTAGTCGGCAAAGTAATGTTTCTGCTTTTGAATATGCTATCTAGGTTGGTCATAACTTTCCTTCCAAGGAGTAAGCGTCTTTTAATTTCATGGCTGTAATCACCATCTGCAGTGATTTTGGAGCCCCAAAAAATAAATTCTGACACTGTTTCCACTGTTTCCCCATCTAATTCCCATGAAGTGATGGGACCAGATGCCATGATCTTCATTGTCTGAATGTTGAGCTTTAAGCCAACTTTTTCACTCTCCTCTTTCACTTTCATCAAGAGGCTCTTTAGTTCTTCACTTTCTGCCATAAGGGTGGTGTCATCTGCATATCTGAGGTTATTGATATTTCTTCTGGCAATCTTGATTCCAGCTTGTGTTTCTTCCAGCCCAGCGTTTCTCATGATGTACTCTGCATAGAAGTGAAATAAGCAGGGTGACAATATATAGCCTTGACGTATTCCTTTTCCTATTTGGAACCAGTCTGTTGTTCCATGTCCAGTTCTAACTGTTGCTTCCTGACCTGCATATAGGTTTCTCAAGAGGCAGGTCAGGTGGTCTGGTATGCCCATCTCTTTCAGAATTTTCCACAGTTTATTGTGATCCACACAGTCAAAGGCTTTGGCATAGTCAACAAAGCAGAAATAGATGTTTTTCTGGAACTCTCTTGCTTTTTCCATGATCCAGCAGATGTTGGCAATTTGATCTCTGGTTCCTCTGCCTTTTCTAAAACCAGCTTGAATGTCTGGAAGTTCACAGTTCACGTATTGCTGAAGCCTGGCTTCGAGAATGTTGAGCGTGTGAGAAGAGTGCAATTGTGTGGTAGTTTGAGCATTCTTTGGGATTGGAATGAAAACTGACCTTTTCCAGTCCTGTGGCCACTGCTGAGTTTTCCAAATTTGCTGGCATACTGAGTGCAGCACTTTCACAGCATCATCTTTCAGGATTTGAAATAGCTCAACTGGAATTCCATCACCTCCACTAGCTTTGTTCATAGTGATGCTTTCTAAGGCCCACTTGACTTCTCATTCCAGGATGTCTGGCTCTAGGTGAGTGATCACACCATCGTGATTATCTGGGTCGTGAAGCTCTCTTTTGTACTGTTCTTCTGTATATTCTTGCCACCTCTTCTTAATATCTTCTGCTTCTGTTGGGTCCAGACCATTTCTGTCCTTTATCGAGCCCATCTTTGCATGAAAGTTCCCCTGGTAAAATGGGGTAGGGGGGTTAGAATGGTGTCTACCTCTACAGTTGTAAGAATTATTCTCTGGAATAGGTCAGAACAATATCTGGCACATAGTGCTGCTGCTGCTGCTGCTGAGTCGCTTCAGTCGTGTCCGACTCTGTGCGACCCCATAGACGGAAGCCCACCAGGCTCCCCTGTCCCTGGGATTCTCCAGGCAAGAACACTGGAGTGGGTTGCCACCTCCTTCTCCAATGCATGAAAGTGAAAAGTGAAAGGGAAGTGCAATAGTGGTAAATATGACACTTATCATTATGGCTTTATATTGGGAGTGTGTGTGTACACTGTGCCTTACCTGTTCCCGGTGCCTGCCTGCCTCTGGGTGTGGAGGGGAAGTCTATCTGTGTGTATGTGTTATCTGATGGTTTCTTTGTGCATGTATGCTTGTTCTGTGTGTCGCTTCTGTGGGGATGGAGGCTCAGAAAGTGTGGTCTGAGTGAAGAGTCTGTGTACAGATGATGTCTGTGTAGTTGGGCACAGTCTCAGAACTGGGAGGCAGTATGTTCTAAGTACCCTTCTGTAGTGAACTGAAAAAGGTGCTCTTGGCTGCTTCTCCTCCTTCCCCAACGGCTCTGGGCCTGGCCAGACTTTCAGCACCCAGCTAGGAGCAACCAAATCAATTAACTCAATGGCTCAGGCAGCCAGGAGGGGGCGGCTCTGGGCTGGAATCCTAGGTCTAGACTGTTAATCTCTTGGGCCAAGAGAAATTCCTCCTACAACCCAGAAATGCCGATTGTTTGAGACCTTATTAGGGAAGGGGGTGTTTGGGGGACCGTGGGCAGGGGTGGGAAGGAGGGCAGGTGTTGAGGGGGCAGTAGGATGAGTAGTGGATCTCTCCTGGGATGTCAGGTAGCCGGGTCATAAACCAGTATTTCTTTCAGTCTCCATCATGTGCTGCTGCTGCTGCTGCTGTTAAGTCGCTTCAGTCGTGTCTGACTCTGTGCGACCCCATGGGCTGCAGCCTACCAGGCTCCTCCGTCCTTGGGATTTTCCAGGCAAGAGTACTGGAGTGGGTTATGTGCTAAGGCCCTGTTATTAGCCTATTAGGTCTTTACAGCAATGTGATGAGGTGGGTGGGCCTCTCAGGGGGCTCTAGTGGTAAAGAACCCACCTGCCAATGCAGGATGACACAGGAGAAGTGGGTTCCATCCCTGGGTCAGGAAAATCTCCTGGAGGAGGGCACGGCAACCCACTCCAGTATTCTTGCCTGGAGAATCCCATGGACAGAGGAGCTTGGTGGGCTACAGTCCACGGGGTCACAAAGAATCAGACATGACCGAAGTGACTTAGCACACACACACACGATGAGGTGGGTAGTGCTAGATTCCTTCAATCCCCAAGGAAACTGAAACTTAGGGAGGTGACATGATTGCTTCTGGTCACAGGATGAATCAGAACTGGCGTTCACAGCAGGTCTGCCCGGCTCCACAGGCTTCGCTGCTTCTGCTGTGGTCGAAGGCCCACGAGTGTGGGTCCCTCTGTCACCAGCTTCGGTTCTCTGCAGCTAGAAAATCAAGGACTGTTTTCAAGACCCCTCCACCTGGGTCTCCTGGGTCACAGCCATCCTTGAGAGACAGCACAAGAGTGAGAGAAGCAAAAATCCTTTTCCCCTGGCACAGCCACAAGGTGCCGTCGATCTGACCCTGCCTTGGGTATCTGCTTTCCAGATACTCCCACAGTCCCCTTCTCCATGTCCCAAACTACAGACCACAGGTGATCTGGGGGCCCTCCATTTCTGGGCTTTAGAGCACCCTCTACCCTTACAGGGAATAGCAACTTGAGCTCCAGAGCTCTATATATTACATAAAACTAGCCCCGGCTATGACTCTCCTTCTGGGAAGATTCTGGAAGCACAGAGAAGTCTCTCTGGATTCCTTTTCCCCAGACCTCCCCCACACCACCATTGCTGCCTTAAACTCTACTCACAATTCCCCTAAAAGATGGGCTTACTTTTCAGAAATCCTTGAGAAAGCACAGAACAGGTGCTCACTCACAATACAGGGACAGCCGCTCCTACCCTGAAAACAAAACCTGAAAGAAAGAGCAGGAAGAAATCTGGGGCCTGGGAGTAGATCACAAAGCAGGCTTTATTATCTTCCAGTTTTGCTTAGTTGAGCCTCCCTTCTTTCCTTCTAGAACGCCCGAACGAAAAAGCGGCAAGACCCTTTGGAGACTTTCTCTTTCAGGCGTTTGTCTGACAGACAAAAAGCTGCAGGCCGGAGAGGTGGTCATCCTTGCCTGGCCTCCTCGTCCTCAAGCACAGAGCTCACAGACAGCTCCCACAGGCCTGGACATGCACACACACTCAGCTTCCTTCCCCACTACCTGCCTTCCTGTTCTTACCCACTCAGGAGGCATTTACCTGCCGCGAGATGTTTTGTCTCCTATTCATCATCATGGAACCACATATATGGGGAATAATGTGGGGCTTAACCTTCATGTTCAGAATCATCCTTATCATAGCTAACATACAGGACTCTAACTCGGACCCACCTTCACACACAGGACTGCTAGTGTGTCACAACAATTCTAGGAAGGAGTTACTATTGTTAAAATTATCCCTGTGTCTGGGACTTCCCTGGTCATCGAATGATGAAGAATCCCCCTTGCAATGCAGGGGATGTGGATTTGATCCCTGGTTAGGAACCTAAGATTCCGCATGCCACATAGCGACTAAATCTACACACTGCAACTACTGAGCCCCCGTGCCACAGCTAGAGAGTCCACGCACTGCAACGGAAGATCCCACAGACGCAGCAAAAATCTTGCATGCTGCAACTAAGATCCAATGCAGCCAAGTAGATAAAAGTTATCCCTGTTTCACAGATGAAGACCTTGAGGCTTGGAGATATTAGGTAATTTGTTCCAGGTTTCATAGCCAGTGGAGCCAGGGTTTGAACCAGACTCTCTGCCCCCTGACTTGCTGGTAGTATCACTACACTATATGGCCTCTGAATCACTCACAAAGGGCATGTCACAGACACACTGTCCACCCAACACAAAGGAAGCTGTTGCTAGCAATGGGAGCGTTAATCCCCCTGTGAGTAGCAGAGAGGAAACTGAAGGCCAATGACCTGTCTTCCAGCATGTAAGTGAAAGAGATGGAGCTGGAAGCCAGGCTCCTTGACCCAGGCCAGGGGTCTTCCTGCTGGAGTTCTTTGGGATGGGATTTCTCTTTGCCCACCTGAGGACCTGGGCTCTCCTCTGGCTCCTGCCTCCATCCCCTTCCCAGCCCACACCCTTGTCTCCAAAGGCAGCTGGAGACATTGTACAGAGGAGGCCAGAAGGGGTCTCACCACCATATCATCACCACCATAGGCTTCTGAGAGCTTGACTTTGGGGGGAGTTGGGCACCATGTTTCAGACAGCAGCTCAGGCCTGGGAAGAGCAAGAAACTTGGCAAATCAGAGTCAGATTCCAGGTCTCCTGATATCCAGACCCATCCTCTCTCCCCAGGCTCTCTTGCCTGACCCCCACCAGCTTCCTCTGAGCAAAGGCACCCAGTGACATGGGGCGGACCCATCCCTCCATAACATTCACTTAACACTTGCTTCTGGCCAGGCCTTGGGCTAAGCCATCTTAAGAGGTCTCATTTAAAGTTCCCAACAACCCCCAGGACAGACTGGATTACATAATATGTGGATGCCAGTGCAAAATGAAATGTGGTGTCCCTTGCTCAAAAATTAGTAAGAATTTCAAGATGGCAGTATCAAAACATGAAACCAAGGATGGGACCCCACATGGGGCATCTCATGAAGCTGACTCTACATCTAAGGTATTGAGACAGGTCTTTTTACCATCTTTCAGCAGCTCAGAAACAAATAAATTAATAACCTAAATGAGTTAATACATCTAATAAGAGGTGAGACTGAGACTTAAACCCATTAGTCCATGAAACTAGTTATCAACTTTCGCTATGTGAGTCTGTCCAGATGGGATGAACTTACTTGTTGGTTACTTTGTTTATAGTGGACATGTGACAAAGGTCATTCTGTGTTAAGAAGCCCCGTCTGTAGCACTCTTGTCCTTGGGGGATCAATACAACCATTATAGAAGGATGAGAAGAAGTAGCCCTTTAAAAACGAAACCACCTGGAAGCCTTTGTTTCTTTCCAAATCACACCCTCATAGCTGCAGGGGATAACCTGCCAAGCATCCCAGGAGGGGAAGTGAAGTGAAGTGAAGTCTTTCAGTTGTGTCCGACTCTTTGCGACCCCATGGGCTATAGCCTATCAGGCTCCTCCATCCATGGGGTTTTCCAGGCAAGAGTACTGGAGTGGGTTACCATTTCCTTCTCCAGGGGATCTTCCCTACCCAGGGATTGAACCCAGGTCTCCTGCATTGTGGGCAGACGCTTTATCCTCTAAGCCACCAGGAGGGGAGGAAATCATAAAAAAAGACCCATGCTGATGGCTTTAGGGACAGTTGTGTTTTTCCTATCTCTCCAGAAGGGGAATCCCCAGCTGGCTCAGGTGGCCTGGATGTGGTTCTGAGCAGTCTGGCCCCAGACACTGGCATTCCTGGCTGACTTCTGTCAGCCAGCAGCCTCTAGAAGGATCTACCTTCTAGAGTGTGGTTTCATCCTATCACTATCCCTCCCTTTGCCAAGATCAGGATACTGAGCAAAGTGAGAAAGAAAGGGAGAGAAGGAAAGAGGGAAAGACCGAGCTCCAAAAGGAATAGAATCACCAAACCAAGATTGGGTGGTTTTGCAGAAAGGCTGGCCTCGTACCAAATGGTCCAGGCTAAGGCTAGGGCCCCTGGTTGGACACGGTGCCTTCACTGAAACAAGGCTAAGGAGGAGAGGAGGATGAAGGGAGGCAACACAGTCTCTCCTTGACCAAAGTTTAGCCAGGCTTCTCTGAGCCCTTTCTCAACTAGACCTCAATCTTAGCCTGTAGATTTGAGCAAAACACTAACATAGTCTCTCACGTCTCAAGTCCACATCCCTAGGATCACCCCAGCCCCGCTTAAAGTGTCTACCTGAAAATACTCGAGAGTGCTGAAAGAATTTACTTCTCGTTCCAACCAACACCTAAAGATAGGGCCAGCCTCCTATCTTCCAGCCTTTTGCAATTTTTCACCTCGCTGACTCTTATGAGCCCTCCTTACTCCCTCACTCTCCCTTTAAGATGTCTGGTCACCTCTGTACAAATTGCAGTTGAGTTCAGTTCATGAGACTCTTCTCCCTGATGCAAAAGATATCATTAGTTAAAATCTGTCCTCACCACTTTACCTCATGTCTGACTTTGTTCACCTCTGACTTATGATCAGCACTGGGAAGAGAGCTACCAAACCTGGAACAGTAACACCAGGGAAGGGCACAGAATGGGATGGCTGGAGAGACTTCTTGGAGCCTGTGGCATCTTATCTGAGCCCTGTAGGATGAGTGCCAAGAAGAAAAGGATCAGGGAAGTCTGCTCGGAAGAGGAAATGGTCTCAAAGATAGAGAGAGGAGATGAATGACGCAAATGCATTTGGGGGAAAGGTGAGCAGCTGGGAGAGGGAGAATGACCCAGGACAGTGACACGAGCAAAGCCCTAGAGACAGGAGACAGGAAAGACCCTGTAGCCACCTAAGGCAGGTCCACATGGCTGGACTTCCGTGGAGGAGTCAGCAAGAGTGAAAGACTGAAAGGGAAGCTCATGTCAGACTGCGTGGAGCCTCGAACTTCCACTGCGGAGTCTCAGGGATCCTCTTGGCTTAAAGGGAAACTCCGTGATCCTGTTGCCTGGCTGGAGTGATTCAGATGGAAAATAGCATGAGCATAGTGTGCTACAGAAAGAGTGGGTGCATCAAGCAAGGCAAGAGAAAACAAGGATGTGAGTCAGGGGCGGGGGGGGGGGGGGGCGGGGGGCGGGGGTAAGGGGCCAGGAGATGAAGGAAGAGATCCTATGGATGGACAGCTCCTCTCTCCACCCAGAAACCTAGAAAGAGCAGGTTGGCAGCAGGCTAGTTTGGGGAGAGTTGGCTGGTGCTCAGTTCCTGGCCACCATTTCCATGGGATAAAGGGAAGCATTTCTATTCGTAGTCCCGCCCGAAGAATGAGCAAAAGAATACCACTCATTTGTAACTTACTTGTTAAAGATATTGAAAAATAACATCTGGTTTGAGATACAGACACCAATACTGTGGGCAACAGTCCTATTATGTGGGTTGTATCCTTCCTGGGGTTGGCTTTCTCTGCTGTGCTCCCGCACCAGAGGTCTGAGAATGTGGGCACCGGAATTGGTTTGCCCTGACTCGTTTAGTCCTAGCGTTTCCCTTGAGCAGTATTCCTAGATGCAAATAAGAGGAACATCAGCTATCAGAGTTCAGTTTGACTTGCCAGCAGGAAATGGAATATTGTAAAAAGTCCTCCATCCTGCACAGATGTGTGGATGTGTGTGTGAGGGAGGCAGTTTTCAGACTTTGGAGGCCAGTTACAGCCCCTTTACCAACCATAGATGCTTACCTTTATGATACTAAAACAAGCAGAAAAGAAAATATCATATATCCTCAAACATGAGGATGTCTCTTCAGAAAGTTGTTGTCCTAATCTTTTTAAAGGTTTTGAAGGATGTCTTTAATTTTTTTCAACATAGGTTTGTAAAAAGCTAAATGTGTGTGTGTTTCTTATAACAAAGACTACGGACTTGGGGATTCTGTTGTCTGTTCATCACCTGGAAACAAAATAGGAGACATCAATGACACCAAGCGCTTGGCTCTATTCAAAGCCCATGAACTGACAGTTTTTCAAAAGAATCTACAGAGGATCCTCTTTCACCAGAAAACATCTTCTGGAAGCTAGAGTTACTAGCAAATTCCAAAAATAGATAATGAATGAGATGATAGAATCTGGGTTGTCACCTCTTGTCCAATGGGATTATCCAGGGTCTAATCTCGGACAGATTGTGATTAATGTGATTTCGGATGGGGCATTAATCCGATTCAGGAGGGAATCCAGGCAGATTTTCATCTGCACCTAGTTTGTGATGGCTTTGGAGGCAGCAGAAAAGCAGCTTGTACCAGATTTTGCCGCATCACTGTGATGAGGTCTATTTTGATCGACTTGAGTTATGGACAATATAAATTATTTATAGCCACTTTAGACATGCCTTACACTTGTAGAGACCTTCAGAACAAAATAATAACACCCCTCTTGCTGTTGTAGGAATCTCATTCAGCTGAATCCTGGTGCCCACAAATTGTAAAAAGCAAGGGAGAGAAGAAATTTAAAGGCTAGTAACTTCAGCATCAAGTGCTCACTGAGCATTGCAAGGGGCAAGAGGTTGCAGGAGGCAGACCAGTGCAGGAGGCTGAGGTACACTGGGTGGTCCAGGCCCTGGAGGGATTCACTCTAGATGGGGAATGGGGAGACGGACCCAGACTCAGGAAGACAAAGGCAGCCAAGGAGACAGTGAGGCTCAGACAAGCCGAGCACGGAGGAGAATTCCCCATGAGCCAAACAGCATTTGTGAAGGAGGTAGAATTTGAGCAGGGTCTTTAAGGACGAGAAAGCTCCATATGTGAGTGAGGAGGGAGAAAGTGTGGGAGCAAAGGCTGGACACAGGTCTGCACTGGACACGGAAGTAAGGCCTGGTGGGGCTAGGGGTCAGGGATGGTGGCGGGTGGCGCTATCATATACTGAGCAGCCACTCTGTGCTGGGAACTGTCCTTCATCTGTCTCACTGGGTCCTCATGTATCAGCAGGGTGCTTTGGGCTAAAAAAGGCCCAGGTGAAAGGGGCACAAACAGAAAATGAACTGGCTCAAAGAACAAGCACAGAGGCAGAACGGATCTCGAGTTAGATGATCCAGGCATTCAAAGGTGTCATCAGCACAGTCTTTCGGCGTCTCTGCTCTGCTATCCACAGACTCAGCTTCATTCTGAGGGTGCTTCTTACGGTCACACAACAGCTGCCAAAATACACACGTCTCCTTGACTGTGACCAATGGAAGAAGCTGGCTTCCTGGAGTTCTCATCAAAGAGCAAGAAAGCTTCTTATCACAATCCCCTGGAAAACCTCTTTTTTGTTTCACTGGCCCAACTTATCTTAGATTTGTCCATTCCTGAAGCAATTACTGCAAGGAATTTGGGATTCTCTTGTTGGTTTAGACTAATCAGCATAGGTACATACATCCCACGAGGGGGTACTGATAATTGTTTAAGAACTGATTCTCACAGAATGCTTTCATTGATTTTTGCCAGACTTTTACTGATTTATGGTTGCACAAATAAGTTTAAAAAAATCTTATAATCTCGGAGAAGGCAATGGCACCCCACTCCAGTACTCTTGCCTGGAAAATGCCATGGACGGAGGAGCCTGGTGGGCTGCAGTCCATGGGGTCGCGAAGAGTCGGACATGACTGAGCGACTTCACTTTCACTTTCCACTTTCGTGCATTGGAGAAGGAAATGGCAACCCACTCCAGTGTTCTTGCCTGGAGAACCCCAGGGAGGGCGGAGCCTGGTGGGCTGCCATCTATGGGGTCGCACAGAGTTGGACACGAGTGATACGACTTAGCAGCAGCAGCAGCAGCAACAGGATGTCTTAAATGAAAATATTTAAAACCCTGTCATTAATCCAATAAGACACGTGGAAGATGTACACAACTAAACCTATCTTGACAAGGTCATGAAAAAGACACACAGTTCTAAACATGTTCTGGTATGGAAATACGGGAAGTCAATTCTATAATCTGTATGTGTATAAATCTATAAATGTATCTCAGTGTGCCACAGATACAATTAAATTGCCAATGGAATTTGACAAAACAATTCCAAAGATAAAATGAAAGAAGAAATGTTTGAGAATCATGAGGAAAGTTTATGAAAAAAGAGAAATGAAGGGTGATTTTTTTCCTACTATACTCAAATGCATCATAGAGTTCTAACAATGAAAACAGTTGGATACTAAAGCAGAACAGGATAGACCTGATGTAACACATGGAAAAGGCCAAATTTAGACTTTTGATCTGATATAAATTCAGTTGAAAAGCAAATGATTATTCAGTAGATATCGTTTGTACATTTGAAAGCAGTGAAAGTTGGGCTTTCGTGCACCACCATTTACCAAAAACCTCTTCAGATGGATTAAAGATTTAGATGTAATGATGAAACCACAAAAGTACTAGACAAAATGTATGTGACTCATGCTGTCACTTTGGGATGAGGATGGACTTTCCAAGTGGCACCACAAAGGGAAAGACCAATGGATTTGACCACATGAAAATGCAATGGCTGTGTATTATTTATGACAGACAAAGGGGTTGTTGATATCTTTAAAACAAAAACTATTAAGAACCCAAATAAGAAAATGATGAATGCAGAAACATGAGCTGGAAAGAAGGAAAAACCATGGTTAATAACATATGGAAAATTTGTAGTCTTGTTAGTTGTATTAGCACACAGCTCAGTGGCTTAAGACAACACCCATTCATTATGTAAGAGTTTCTGTAACTCAGAAGTCTGGGCATGGCTTACCTGGGTTCTCTGCTCAGGGCTTTACAGGGCTGAAATCTAGATGATGGCCAGACTGCATTCTCATATAGAGGTGTGGCAGGGAAGGATAAACTTCTGAACTCCCATACTGGTGATGGAATTCATGTACTTGCAGCTTCCTTTCATGATGATTTACTTCTTAAAAGTCAGTAACAGTTTCTACTGCTCTGAGTCTCTCTAACTTCAGCAAGCCCTTTTAAAGGGCTCACCTAATTAGGTAAGGCCCACCGAGGATAATCTCCATTTTGATTAACTGAAAATCAATTGATTGGGGACTTTAATTACATCTGCAATGGCAACCCACTCCAGTACTCTTGCCTGGAAAATCCCATGGATGGAGGAGCCTGGTAGGCTGCAGTCCATGGGCTCGCTAAGAGTCGGGCATGACTGAGCGACTTCACTTTCACTTTTCACTTTCATGCATTGGAGAAGGAAATGACAACCCACTCCAGTATTCTTGCCTGGAGAATCCCAGGGACAGAGGAGCCTAGTGGGCTGCTGTCTATGGGTCGCACAGAGTTAGACACGACTGAGCAACTTAGCAGCAGCAGCAAGATCCTTTTACTTTTGCCATATTCTGTTCATTAGAAACAAGTCACAGGTATTCATGGGGACTGAATTATACAAGGGTTTGGATCACTGTGGATTACTACCATATTAGTAACTAAAGCATCATATAGCAAAAGTATTTTTAAAAATTTATTTATTTTTGGCTTGTTGGATGGAGTATCAAGGATACAACATTCTGAAAAGACACAATAATCTGAGATGCAGGTTGGTGAATTTTGTCAAAGGCTTAAAACTGTAATCTCCTTGATCAAGCAAATCCTCTACCAGAAATTATTCTGCAGTAATACTTCTGGATAATGTACACAAAGATTTAATTATGAGGTTGTACATGGCAGCTTTATTTATAATACCGGAAACTTGGAGGAAAAAAGGGAAATGAGCAAAAGTAAAAGAATGGTTAAATAAACTGTGGTAGATCCATATGCTGGAAGTGCACTGGATCAGACTATTTTGGAGTCTGGGCTCCAGAGCCAGGCTCCCCTGGTCAGAAGGACTCCACTACTTAGCAGCTCTGTAAAATGGGTATATATCTTAAACTCTCTGAGCCTCAGTTACAAAGAGGAAGTAATAATAGTATCCACTTTACAAGGTTGTTTGTGGATTAAGTGTCTCATACATGTAAATGCTTACCCCAGGAGCTAGACAAAGTCAGCACTTAACTGTATAGGAAGAGGAGGATAGGATATTATGAAATTACCATACAACTTATACAAAATGTTAAAAAGTTAAATGATAAACTCAGAAAGCAGAATAGAAGGGCATCTCTTAGGCAATATTTATTTTCACTTGAGAAGTGAGACTATAGAGGATTACTATTTTCTTCTTTGTGAGTTTCTACATTTACCAATTGTCCTGCACCTATATACTTACGACTTTACAGGGAAAATATCCTAACTGATATTTTTTAAAAGAAAGGAAAAGTGGGAGCCCCAAAAGACAGGGAAGGCCCCAAGGGTGAGGTGGGGATTGAACTGTTCTTGTATGACAGTGGTTCTCAAACATTTGGAATTCAAGAACCAAGGAAAAACCAGTAGGGACATCCCACAGGACTGCCACTATTTCATGATGCCAGGTGACACACTAAAAAAATTCCACTGTCTCGTGCACTTTTCTCAGCCTCTTGTCCACAGAGGGAGCAGTATGTCCGCAGAAGTCCCCCAGGAAGCCTCTGCAGAGGAGCAGAAGGACATGGAAGACAAAGTGATTAGTCCAGAGAAAGCTGAAGAAGCTAAAGTTAGAAGCAAGGTATCCTCATCTGGGACAAAATCCTGGAGGTTCAGATTTTTTAAGTAAACAATTGCATAAAGGGTAAAAATATTTTGATTCTGGGAAATAGATGGGGAAACAGTGGAAACAGTGTCAGACTTTATTTTTGGGGCTCCAAAATCACTGCAGATGGTGATTGCAGCCATGAAATTAAAAGACGCTTACTCCTCGGAAGGAAAGTTATGACCAACCTAGATAGCATATTCAAAAGCAGAGACATTACTTTGCCAACAAAGGTCCATCTAGTCAAGGCTATGGATTTTCCAGTAATCATCTATGAATGTGAGAGTCGGACTGTGAAGAAAGCTGAACGTCGAAGAATTGATAATTTTGAACTGTGGTGTTGGAGAAGACTCTTGAGAGTCCCATGGACTGCAAGGAGATCCAACCAGTCCATTCTAAAGGAGATCAGTCCTGGGATTTCTTTGGAAGGACTGATGCTGAAGCTGAAACTCCAGTACTTTGGCCACCTCATGCAAAGAGTTGACTCATTGGAAAAGACTCTGATGCTGGGAGGGATTGGAGGCAGGAGGAAAAGGGGACGACAGAGAATGAGATGGCTGAATGGCATCACCGACTTGATGGACGTGAGTTTGGGTGAACCCGGGAGTTGGTGATAGACAGGGAGGCCTGGCGTGCTGCAATTCTTTGGGTCGCAAAGAGTCGGACACAACTGAGTGACTGAACTGAACTGAAAGCAAAATGAAGAACAAGCAACTTCCTACTGTAACCCCAGATAAGACAGAGGTCACTGGTGACTACATCCCACTCCACAGGACCTTCCTCAATGGAAACCATCTCTTGTTGTTAGCAAGCTGGCTGGCTGATTAAAAAGAGCTGAACCACATGAATCTTCTAATTCCCATTATTTCTCCTTAATATGTTACTCCTCTGCTTTTCATTTCCTGTTACTCATTAAGTCATTTGAGAGTGATGGCTTTGCAGGTAGCAGTAGTGTGTGTTGCTATTGTAAGGGAACACACATGTGTAGGGTTTTTGACTAGTGTAACAGTGCACTGTTGAAAAGAACATGTTAGAGCAACATAAAGCAATCTACTTGAAAACATATATACATTTTCTATATATATTATATATATATATTACCTAACTCCTAGTGTAGGGCTGGATCCAACAAGTAACAAGTTTTGCAGTTTTAATGTTGACTTTCTTTAATATATTTTAATTATAGCTTCGTATATTACTCTTAAGATCCCTTGGAGAAGGAAATGGCAGCCCAATCCAGTATTCTTGCCTGGGAAATCCCATGGACAGAGGGGCCTGGCTGGCTACAGTCCATGGGGTCACAAAGAGTCAGACATGACTGAGAGACTATCACACACACACACATATTACTCTTATTTCATATAACCTCTACTGTTAATTTCTTCTGGAATTTCCTTTTGGGTTTTGTAAAACAGAAGTTTAAGACCACAAGTTAGAAGAAAGGTCACATGTTTCAAACACAAATAGATGGCTCCAAAAGATTTGTATCCTGTGCTTGAACTTGAATGGCCTTAAATCTGTTTCAGCTTTAACAATAGCATTTTACTTGGGCAATATTTGCCCATTCTGGGGTAACTTATGTGACTCTGTTGCTTACTAACAGCTGTTGTTGAACCTAGTATTCTTGTTCAGTTCGATAGTGTTCAGAATACCTTTTGTCGCTGAAGATGTGAATGAAGTGTGCAAGCGCATCGACTGTTGAATTCACTTCTGTGCCATTTTTGTAAATACAGTAGTTTTGCACAAACTCTCACAACTCTGTGTATTACTTTCACATATTAAAGAGTAGATAATGTGCCAACCAGAAGCACAAGTGTTCCTACAAAAGACTCTGTATGTCATTAGAGCTTTTGTATAGCAAGAGTAGTTTATAGTCTTGGGGTTATAGAATACCACACTGAAATCTTTGCTCAGTCTGCCATAGACTTACACTTTTTCATTTGTTACTAGTACCCATGCCATTCAGTGGCCTTGTGCAAATATGATATGTTGCTTAGGCATATCTTTTGTCCTATGAAGAACAGTTCATTTTGACTTTTATGAAAATTACTATTCATATAATTTATATAAACATTTTTAATATAGAAAATTTTTACTTCCACAGTCAATCTGGGGGACACTAGGATAAAATATTTTGCCTCTTGTGGCCCCTTCTCTTCTTTTTTTCTTGCTTCTTTGACTCACATTGTGTTGAGCTGTGCCCTTCAGCCTGTTTAGAAACATAAGTGTCTATATCTTTACTCTTGAAATTTGCTCTGCTGAATGCTGGATTTTCTAACCCAATAATGAGATTTTCCTTATAATTTCTCAGTTGTTAATTAACCACTCTTAATCCTGTGTTATTACTAACTGACAATTGTTTAAATAAAAGGAAACTTATAATAAAACAAGTTATTTGAGAAGACTGGCCCAGGAATCTAGTCAGGATGAGCTGAATTTTAAGTGATTATAATGAGCTAAGTGAATTAGATTTGTGACAATTAGAGCAATTTACATGATAGGTGGAACAGATAATACATATTTAGATATTTTGCTTCTATAGATGTCATTTTAATAAAATGTAAATTTGAGTATATACGTGGTTTGTCTAGTTAGTAAGAACTTTAATTAACAGATTGCTGGGACAAATTTACTGGTCTTTTAAGAGCTCTTCCCATATACTGTGATGCTGTAGCCTGAGGCTGAGTATCACTAGCCCAAGATGATAGTGCTTTTCTCTTCACCTTGGACTTGTGCAAGGCCTTCACCTCTTTTGGATCCAGGCATCTTTTCTGGACCTTGGGTTCATTAGATGCCTACTTTTCTTTAACCCCAAAGCACCACAGATGGTGTGTTGAGCATAGCACCTGCACGTAAAAGCTGCCTAGCACTCTGAGGAAAGCTTGCTGCTTATCTTCCTGCTTCACCCACTCCAAAAGCAGAAAACAACAAAATCAATAATGTGCTAATTTGTTACTATAAGGATTGGTGCTGGTTTAATCACTAAGTCGTGTCTGACTCTTGCGACCCCATGGACTGTAGCCCACCAGGCTCCTCTGTCCATAGGATTTTCTAGGCAAGAGTACTGGAGTGGGCTGCCATTTCCTTCTTCAATGATAAGGATTCAGTTCAGTTCAGTTGCTCAGCTGTGTCTGACTCTTTGCGACCCCATGAACCGCAGCACGCCAGGCCTTCCTGTCCATCACCAACTCCCGGAGTTTACCTAAACTCATGTCCATTGAGTCAGTGATGCCATCCAACCATCTCATCCTCTTTCGTCCCCTTCTCTTCCTGCCCTCAGTCTTTCCCAACATCAGGGTCTCTTCAAATGAGTCAGCTCTTCACATCAGGTGGCCAAAATATTGGAGTTTCAGCTTCAACATCAGTCCTTCCAATGAACACTCAGGATAGACTGGTTGGATCTCCTTGCAGTCCAAGGGACTCTCCAGAGTCTTCTCCAGCACCACAGTTCAAAAGCATCAATTTTCCAGCACTCAGCTTTCTTTATAGTCCAACTCTCACATCCATACATGACCACTGGAAAAACCATAGCCTTGACTAGACGGACCTTTGTTGACAAAGTAATGTCTCTGCTTTTCAATATGCTATCTAGGTTGGTCATAACTTTCCTTCCAAGGAGTAAGCATCTTTTAATTTCATGTCTGCAATCACCATCTGCAGTGATTTTGGAGCCCAAAAAAGTAAAGTCAGCCACTGTTTCCACTGTTTCCCCATCTATTTGCCATGGAGTGATGGGACTGGATGCCATGATCTTCGTTTTCTGAATGTTGAGCTTTAAGCCAACTTTTTCACTCTCCTCTTTCACTTTCATCAAGAGGCTTTTTAGTTCCTCTTCACTTTCTGCCATAAGGGTGGTGTCATCTGCATATCTGAGGTTATTGATATTTCTCCCTGCAATCTTGATTTCAGCTTGTGCTTCTTCCAGCCCAGCGTTTCTCATGATGGATGTACTCTGTGTATAAGTTAAATAAGCAGGGTAACAATATACAGCTTTGATGTACTCCTTTTCCTATTTGGACCCAGTCTGTTGTTTCATGTCCAGTTCTAACTATTGCTTCCTGACCTGCATACGAGCTTCTTAAGAGGCAGGTCAGGTGGTCTGGTATGCCCATCTCTTTCAGAATTTTCCACAGTTTATTGTGATCCACACAGTCAAAGGCTTTGACATAGTCAATAAAGCAGAAATAAATGCTTTTCAGGAACTCTCTTGCTTTTTTGATGATCCAGAGGAAATAGATTTATAATGAGAGTAAGTAGGTTATTCAAAAGCAGGTATAATCAATGTAGGATTGATTTAAGAATTACAAAATACCCAAAGTAGAATTTCTGTAATATCTAGTGGGGTTTGGGTTTTGTTTTGTTTTTAATGACTATTTGCAAGCTATCACTGTTAAACTCACACACATCAGATTAATCTGGAAAACCATTAATTCTTGGTTATGGTAGGACTCCTGTTATGGTTTGCAACAAGTGATGTAATCTCTGCCTGAGTTTTAGTTTGTAAAATAAATTATAATATTAACCTACCTCAAAACTTGTTGAGGATCTGTGAAATACTGAGTAAGTGCCCCAAATAAAATAGTATTGTCTTTTTATTTAAAAAAAAAGTTCCACTGTCTCCTACCGTACTTTTATAAAAGATGTAACATACTAACACCAATAAAGAAAAGCCTATTCTCAGAATAAATAGTCCTTCCCACTGAGCTTTGTGAAAAACTAATTATACTATTCTTATTTTTCTCTGCAAAAGGCCAAATACTTTTTCTTTGGCTGAAGATTGGGAACCACTGGAGTAGAGTCTTGGCGTTGAGGAGGGTGCACCATCAGGCAGGTGGCAGCAACGTAGGGAGACAGGAATGAATCCAAAATGTGGGGACTTTGGAAGGTCTGGCCCCTGCTCGGCCCCAAAGTTCTCATTGCAGTTTCATGGTGTGTGTGGTTAAGTGCAGAGACTTCTGGGGGCCACATGATGCTTTAGTTCTTACGGGCATGCTAGGGATTCCCTAATGGGGATTGCCTGAAGCCCCCTTTATAAGCACTGAAAATACAGCTGTGAGTATGGCAGCTATAATCCCTGCCATTTCTTGTGGAGGAGGAGACTCTGGGACAAGTGTTTCTCATTAAATCTATGAGCTCAGAGATGGTATCAGTCTCCTCTCCTGCATCCTCCACAGGCCTGGCAGAGAACAGCAGGCTCAGCCAAGAGCTACTGAACCTCAGAAGTGCTGGTGACCTGAAAAGCCTGGTCAAGGGCATTAGAGGGAATGACAGCCATCCAATGGGACTTTAGTTGGTGTTTCTCAGACACCTGTGGGCTCTTTTGCATTAGCAAAAGTTCCAGTGTCCAAAAGTTCCATGGCTATATTGGAAAGGTATGAATGTTTTATTAAACTTGGAATCAGACTTCAATATTTATGTATAAATCTCAAGCTTCACTTTAGCCTTGTGAAGGCTGGTGAGATGCAAGGCTAATTTGATAATGGAGGTAAATTCCTTTGCCATTAATCCTATGAATCATACATGTCTCCTCTAAGAGCCTGAAATATGAATATTTTAGCACAGGTAAAATATCAGGAGAGTCACAGCTCACTAATTATGATAAACTGGGAGGTCAGAGTGCCTTCTATTAATAGAAGATGTTACGCTCAAGGTCATATAGTACATACAGTATGTATATATGCATTAGATTAAACACCAACAAAATTGACAGTGGATGAATCATTGCCAAAGCAAGCTCACACCTTAGTTGCTTTCACATAGAGATAAGGAGCCCAGAGTTTTAGAACCTTACTTATTAGTTTGCCAAATAATTGTTTTGGAAAATAACCACGTTTGCTGGGCTCTGGACATCATCAATTTGCCTAGTACACTTTTTTCTCACAGACAGTTATAATGATTGTCTTTACTTCTGCTCAGATCCTTAATGTAAATTCTCAGGCTCTAAACCAAAAATTGCTTAGTCCTCCAACTCATAATAGTTACATTTGGGGGGGGGGGTTTCTCTAGAGGGATAGTGGCTGTACCTCAAGATCTCCTTTCACGACGTTTTTGTTTCTTTCTTTCTCTTGAGGGGAAAATATATTTCTCGAGCACTTACTATGAGCCTCTACAATGAGAGTCCTTGGGGCAAGGACAACATCTATTTTATACCTCTTGGGCCTAGAAGGGCTCAATAAACGGGTGTTGAATTACTAGTGTCCAGGTGTGCCTGCTGGGTGCTCCATCCATAGGTGGTACCCAGCCTCCATGATGGTCTGCAGTGATGCCTGCCTCCTGTTCTTTTCACCCTGGTGCTGTCCTCCCCCACAATGTATCAGGGTTGGTTAGTGTGATCAGAATATGGCAGTCATGGTGGTATGTCACCATAGAATTTAGGTTGTAAGAGTGCAGAGTATGTCTTGGCATACACTCTATCTGTCTCTATCTTATCCTCTGATCACTGACTTTGGGAGAACCCATGTGGATAGGTTCCCATGGTGATAAATGGCAGCCTCCTGCCAATAACCATATGAGTGAACTTGGAGGCAAATCCTCCAAACTCATGCCATCTACAAAGAATGCATCCCTGGCCAATAATTTGAGTGCAATCTTATGAGAGATTCTATACCAGAACCACCCAGCTAAACTGCTCCAGGATTTCTAATCCTCTGAAACTGTGTAAGATAATAAATTGTTTCAAGCTGCTAAATTTGGCAGGGCGAGGGGTGAGGATTTGTTACACAGCAATAGATAACTAATAGCTAATTCAAAATCTAATAATAGATAACATAAAATCCCGCATGTTTCTTACAAAAATCCTTTAAGGCATTAGCAGCATTCTACTAATGAGGACAGGCTTCCCAAGTGGCACAGTGGTAAAGAATCTGCCTGCCAATGCAGGAGATGAAAGAGGTGCGGGTTTGATCCCTGAATCAGGAAGCTCCCCTGGAGCAGGAAATGGCAACCCACTCCAGTATTCTTACCTGGGAAATCCCATGCACAGAGGAACCTAGTAGGCTACAGTCCATGGAGTTGCAAAAAGTCAGACACGATTGATCACACACGAACACACACACACAGATACACACACTCTAATGAAGACACAAAGGATCAGTGATACTAAAGAATTTGTCTAAGACATCTCAGCCAAATGAGGGGGAAAGTGGATACAAATTCAAGCAAGACACCTGCTCTCTCTCAGAAAACAAAAACATCGCGTCTCTTGACCAAATAATCTTACCGTTACACTCTGTCACTCTGCTATCACTTGGGATTTCAACATCTGGTAATAATAAGAGTGGTGATTATTAAAAATATACCGACGGAAGCTGTTTGCATAACCCGTAAATGTTCGAGGTTTCATGGTCATGATTTTCAAATAGAAAAATGACCACTCATGGGAAGAAACAGATACATGGAAAGAAACAGATACATGGAAAGGAGAATCTGAGAGTGGCACAGTTAAAATCATCTGCATGTATTTTTAGCACCAGGAAAGAAGTCTTGCTGGCAGACACTGTTAAAAAGGGGAGGTCCATTTCCATGTGCTATATTTAGAAAGGCAGAATATCATTGCAGAATAATTGCTTGTTGGAAGCACAAGTGAGCCTTGAAACTATGCAGCAGGTTTTAAGACTACAGGCCCATTTCTATGTGGTCCCTATTGAAGCAGAGGAGGGGACCACCCAAAAGCAGTACTCTGGGTGTACCAATCTTATCAGCCTCTAAATTTTAAGTGAAAAAGTGGGTCTGCTGTGCATATACAGCTTCAAGACAAATCCCTGGGGTTGTTCCTTCTAAACCAAACTGCTGCCCCTAAAACACTCCTGGAGAGAAATTCTGGAGCAGCCCTGGAAAGCAGTGAATTAAAGCCATCTAGATGAAGAGCAGAGAGAACTGAAGGGTGTTAAGCATAAATAAATCAAGGTGTAAAGCAGCAGTTCTCGTTCGTGGAGTCTTGAAACACTGGTGGGTCCAAGTTGGTGTGTGAAGGTGCTACCAGACCTTGTAATCATTAGTGGTTGAATTACTGGCTTTTGTCAGATGTTTGTTTTTTAATTTTAATTTTCCTTATATGGACCATTTTAAAAGTCTTTTGAATTTGTTATAATATTGCTTCTATTTTATGGTGGGTTTTTTTTTTTTTTTGGCCCCAAGACAAGAGGGATTTTAACTCTCCAACCAGGGATGGAACCTGCACCCCCTGCATTGGAAGGTGAAGTCTTAATCTCTGGACCACCAGAAAAGTTCCTGAATGTTTTTTTTTTAAAACAGAAAATAAATGAGCGGACTTATCATAATGTCCCTCACCCTTATACCCTAATGATGTGTGTGTGAATCTATATACTGTACAATTTGCATATTTAAAGTGTACAGTGTGATGTTTTTAGTACATTCATAGAGCTGCATCATCATCACTGCCCTCACGTGTAGACATTTTCATTCCCCTCTCCCTAAACTCCATACCCATTAGCAATCGCCTCCCTCAGTTGCCCTCAGCCATAGGCAACCACTAATCCACTTTCTATCTCTATAGATTTCCCTATTCAGGACATTTTATATACATCGAACCATGTAATACATGGTCTTTCGTGACTGGCTTCTTTCACCTAGCATAATATTTTCAGGGTTCATATATGCTGTCCTGTGTCGGTATTCTATCCCTTTTTACTGCTGAATAATAGTCTATTGTATGGATAGATCACATTTTATTTGTCCTTTCATCAATTGGTGGGCATTTGGCTTGCTTTCAGTTTGGGGCTCTTAGGAATTATGTTGCTATGAGCATTTATGTACAAGATTTGTGGGAATATGTTTTTATTTCTCTTGGGCATATACCCATACCTATATATGAGATATCTAGGTCATATGGCAATATGATAAACATTTCAAAGAATTGCCAAATTGTTAACCAAACCAGCTACATCATTTGTGAGGGTTCTTTCCGTCAATGTGTGAGGTTTCCAATTTCCCCACAACCTCATCAGCACTTGTTCTTATCTGTCCTTTTTATTATAGTCAGTCTAGTGTGGTTGAAGTGGAATCTCATCGTTGTTTGGATTTCCATTTCCTTGATGACCAATATCGAGCGTTTTTTCATGTGCTTATTGGCACTTGAAGACATTTGTGTACATTCTTTGAGAAAAAGTTTATTCAGATCCTTTGCCTGTTTTAAACACTGGGTTGCCTTTTTGAGTTGGAAGAGTTCTTTATATATTCCGGGTACAAATACTTTATCAGATATATGACTTGCAAATATTTCTCCCATTTTCTGGGATGTCTTTTCAGTTCCTTGGTGGTGTCCTTTGAAGCACAAAACTTTTAAGTATTGACGAAGTCCAATTTATCAATGTTTTCTTTGGTTGCTTATGCTTTCGATGTCATATCTAAGAAGGCTTTACCTAACCCAAGATCATGAAGATTTATTTTTTATTTTTTTCCAAGAGTATCATTGTTTCAGCTATTACATTTAGGTCGATGGTCCATTTCTTTAAAATTTTGAGCAAAATGAAATGATGAGATTAAAAAAATTTTTTATTGGAGTATAGTTATTCTATAATGTTGTGTTAGTTTCTGCCGTATGAATATAACAGGTTTTAATTTAATATAATATGCCATCATTTGCTGTTTTAAAAACCTCTTATCATATTGGGATAAGCAGCTGACCCAAAATAAAACTGTACATTATCTAGAAAAATACCAATATTAAAAACACATAGGAACCACTGGCAGACGGCCAAAGCACAGTCAAAGTTTACATTAGGATATTAATTCTAACGCAATTTATTAAAAAATAAAGTATTGATTTTAAATGTGTTCAAATTAAGCCTGTTGTTCACAAAATTAGAAAAATACCAAAGCAACTCCAAGAAAAGAAGAGAAGGATTAATGTGGAAAAATGAAATATTAATTCTTAGGAAATGCAAAAATGTTAGAGCTATTTTAATATTCAAAGAATTCATACTTTTTGTGAGTGGAATTAAAGACATAAAAGAGAGTTTGCTGAAATCCAAAAATAAAAAGTAGAAAAATGGATGAAATGTTTATCTTTCAAGGATAATATAATTTAACAAAATAGGCTTTATAAGAGCTGACAATTAACAATAAGAATTGAAAATAATAGTGAAAGCCCCTTAAAATGCCTTACATTAATATGATGTCAGAGACCAATCCTCCAAAATGTTTGAGGAACTGATAAGTCAGGTACCATTTAAGTATTCCATGTATGGAGAAGAGAAGAAATGCTTGCATCTTGCCTCTAGTCCAGAGTAAAAATAAGATCTGAGATTCAACTAAATCTTTCCAAAATGGCTTACGAGTTGGCTTTTGTACTCCTTACTCATATACTTAGAGGTGAATATCTTGCCATGCTGTTCGTAAGTTGGTGTTCCTTTGATTTATTTGTCATTGTTGTTGTTCAGTCGCTAAGTCTTGTCTGAGTCTTCGCGACCCCATGGACTGCAGCACACCAGGATTCCCTGTCCATCACCACCTCCCGAAGCCTGCTCAAACTCATGTCCATTGAGTCGCTGATGTTGTCCAACCATCTCATCCCCTGCCGCCCACTTTTCCTCCTGTCCTCAATCTCTCCCAGCGTCAGCTTCTTTTTCAATAAGTCAGCTCTTCGCATCAGATGGCCAAAACTATTAGCGTTTCAGCTTCAGCATCAGTCCTTCCAAAGAATATTCAGGGTTGATTTCCTTTAGGATTGACGGTTTGATTTCCTTGCCATCCAAGGGACTCTTGAGAGATTTTAAAGCCTTTAATTTATAAGGGCTAACCAAAAAAAAGATGATGCTGCACTCAATATGCCAGCAAATTTGGAAAACTCAGCAGTGGCCACAGGACTGGAAAAGGTCAGTTTTCATTCCAATCCCAAAGAAAGGCAATGCCAAAGAATGCTCAAACTACCACACAGTTGCACTCATCTCACACACTAGTAAAGTAATGCTCAAAATTCTCCAAGCCAGGCTTCAGCAATACGTGAACCATGAACTTCCAGATGTTCAAGCTGGTTTTAGAAAAGGCAGAGGAACCAGAGATCAAATTGCCAACATCCGCTGGATCATGGAAAAAGCAAGAGAGTTCCAGAAAAATGTCTATTTCTGCTTTGTTGACTATGCCAAAGCCTTTGACTGTGTGGATCACAATAAACTGTGGAAAATTCTGAAAGAGATGAGCATACCAGACCACCTGACCTGCCTCTTGAGAAGCTTGTATGCAGGTCAGGAAGCAACAGTTAGAACTGGACATGAAACAACAGACTGGTTCCAAATCAGAAAAGGAGTATGTCAAGGCTGTATATTGTCACCCTGCTTATTTCACTTATATGCAGAGTACATCATGAGAAATGCTGGGCTGGAGGAAGCACAAGCTGGAATCAGGATTGCCAGGAGAAATATCAATAACCTCAGATATGCAGATGACACCACCCTGATGGCAGAAAGTGAAGAAGAACTAAAAAGCCTCTTGATGAAAGTGAAAGAGGAGAGTGAAAAAGTTGGCTTAAAGCTCAACATTCAGAAAACTAAGATGATGGCATCCAGTCCCATCACTCCATGGCAAATAGATGGGGAAACAGTGGAAATAGTGTCAGACTTTATTTTTCTGGGCTCCAAAATCACTGCAGATGGTGATTGCAGCCATGAAATTAAAAAATGCTTACTCCTTGGAAGGAAAGTTATGACCAACCTAGATAGCATGTTCAAAATCAGAGACATTACTTGGCCAACAAAGGTCTGTCTAGTCAAGGCTATTGTTTTTCCAGCGGTCATGTGTGGATATGAGAGTTGGACTATAAAGAAACCTGAGCGCCAAAGAATTGATGCTTTTGAACTGTGGTGTTGGAGAAGACTCTTGAGCATCTCTTGGACTGCAAGGAAATCCAACCAGTCCATCCTAAAGGAGATCAGTCCTGGGTGTTCATTGGAAGGACTGATGTTGAAGCTGAAACTCCAATACTTTGGCCACCTGATGCAAAGAGCTTACTCATTTGAAAAGACCCTGATGCTGGGAAAGGTTGAGGGCAGGAGGAGAAGGGGACGACAGAGGATGAGATGGTTGGATGGCATCACTGACTCGATGGACCTAGGTTTGGGTGGACTCCAGGAGTTGGTGATGGACAGGGAGGCCTGGCGTGCTGCAGTTCATGGGGTCACAAAGAGTCGGACACGACTGAGTGACTGAACTGAACAAAAAAATTCTGTCCAGTTGACAGCTATATCATCTAGCTAAACACCACCTCACCCCAGTCACAGCTCCCTACAAACTACTCTAGGTGGACTGGCCACCGTTTGACTCTTCAGTTACAGGGCCTAGTCAGGGTCTTCCAGAAGCCCTAGGACCTTATTCACACCATCTCTCCATGGCCCATTTTGAGTTAATATTTGCATATGGTGTGAGGAAGGGCTCTAACTTCATTCTTTTGCATGTGGAAACCTTACAACAAGAAAGTTGCTTTTTCAAGGAGAAGCAAAAGAATGAACTTTTTGATGCCTGACCTTTCAGTATAACATTTAAAATTCAAATGATTTGGTTCTAACTTTCCCTGTCACCCCAAACTCCTTCCTTCCTTTTATCTCCTTGCCTTTTTTCCTTTCCTTCTTCTTTCTATTTCATTTTTTTTCTCCTTTCATGATTGCTGCCAACTTCTTGTTATTTCTTCAGACAATCAATGCATATTTAATGAGCACCTGTTGCATGCCTAGCATTTCACCATATGATGGAGGAGATATGAATATGACAAGACATGGAATCTACCTTAAAGGAGTATACAGTTCATTTGGGGTGGTGAGTGTTTCATGTATTACGTACTAAACAATAACGTAAGGTCAATAACAACCTATGGCTCAAACTGGACCCAGGAGCATGGTGCAATTTTTGTATTGTGGCAACACAGCAAAGGCCACAAATAATGGAATGTAACAGAGGTGGAAATCAGAGTGAAATAACACATGGCTGGTGGGAACATAAAATGAGGTAGTACTTTGGAAAATAGCCTGGCAGTTTCTTAAATGGATACACAAAGTTACAAATTCTAATCCTAAGTATATACCAAGTCACAAAAGGCAGCAGATTTTATGATTACATTTATACAAAGTGTCCATAATAGGCAACTTCTGTTCAGTTCAGTCACTCAGTCCTGTCAGACTCTTTGCGACCCCATGAATTGCAGCACGCCAGGCCTCCCTGTCCATCACCAACTCCCAAGTCCACCCAAACCCATGTCCATCGAGTCAGTGATGCCATCCAACCATCTCATCCTCTGTCGTCCCCTTCTCCTCCTGCCCTCAATCTTTCCCAGCATCAGGGTCTTTTCAAATGAGTCAGCTCTTCTCATCAAGTGGCCAAAGTTTTGGAGTTTCAGCTTCAACATCGGTCCTTCCAATGAATACCCAGGACTGATCTCCTTTAGGATGGACTGGCTGGATTTCCTTGCACTCCAGGGGACTCTCAAGAGTCTTCTCCAACACCACAGTTCAAAAGCATCAGTTCTTCGGCGCTCAGCTTTCTTCACAGTCCAACTCTCACATCCATACATGACTACTGGAAAAACCATAGCCTTGACTAGACAGACCTTTGTTGGCAAAGTAATGTCTCTGATTTTGAATATGCTATCTAGGTTGGTCATAACTTTCCTTCCAAAGAGTAAGCGTCTTTTAATTTCATGGCTGCAATCACCATCTGCCATGATTTTGGAGCCCAGAAAAGTAAAGTCACCCACTGTTTCCCCATCTATTTGCCATGAAATGATGGGACCAGATGCCATGATCTTAGTTTTCTGAATGTTGAGCATTAAGCCAACTTTTTCACTCTCCTCTTTCACTTTCATCAAGAGGCTCTTTAGTTCTTCTTCACTTTCTGCCATAAGGGTGGTGTCATCTGCATATCTGAGGTTATTGATATTTCTCCTGGCAATCCTGATTCCAGCTTGTGCTTCCTCCAGCCCAGCATTTCTCATGATGTACTCTGCATATAAGTGAAATAAGCAGGGTGACAATATACAGCCTTGACATACTCCTTTTCTGATTTGGAACCAGTCTGTTGTTCCATGTCCAGTTCTAACTGTTGCTTCCTGACCTGCATATAGGTTTCTCAAGAGGCAGGTCAGGTGGTCTGGTATGCCCAACTCTCTCAGAATTTTCCACAGTTTATTGTGATCCACATAGTCAAAGGCTTTGGCATAGTCAATAAAACAGAAATAGACATTTTTCTGGAACTCTCTTGCTTTTTCAATGCAAGACATTGAACTAATAGGCAAATTCATAGACAAAAAGTGGATCAGTCATTTCTCAGTGCTGGTGGTATGGGGTAATTAGGATTTGATAGCCTAAGAGTATGAGGTTTCTTTTGGAAGTGACGAAAATATTCTAAATTTAACTGTGGCTTGTACAACTCTGTGAATATGCTAAAAATTTTATATACATGAAATGGTATATAATTATATCTCAAGAAAGCTGTTGTTAAAATCTAAACAAACCAAAAGAGCAGCAACAAAGACTCAGCATAGCTAAAATAAATAATTAAAATTATCTTTTAAAATATCCAAATCAAGCATTGACAATCATGTGCACCAGCTTGGTTATGTTAATCACTTTGATGTTTGGCTTCCACATAAGTTAAGCAAAAAAAACCTTCTTGATGATGTTTCTGCATGCAGTTCTCTATTTAAACATAACAAAACATTCTGTTTTTAAAAACAGATTGTAATGGGTGATGAAAAGTAGATACTGCACAGTAATGTGGAGCAGAAGGGTCATGGGGCAAGTGAAATGAACCACCATCAACTATACCAAAGGCCAGTCTTCAGCCAAAGAATGTGATGTTGTATATATGGTGGGACTGAAAGGGAGTCCTCTGTTATGAGCTCCTTCTGGAAAACCAAAAGGTTACTTCCAATAAGTACTACACCCTATTAAATCAGCTGAAGGCATCACTTGACAAAAAGTGCCCAAAATTAGTCAGCACAAAACAGTCTTCCGTTAGGATAAGCAAGACCACATGTTTGATGACCAGGGAAAAACCATTACAACTTGGCTGGGGAGTTCTGACTCATCAACAGTATTCACCAGACATTGCCCCTTCAGATGTCCATTTATTTCAGTCTTTAAAAAATTCTCTTAATGGAAAATATTCCAATTTCCTGAAAGACTGTTAAAGGCACAGAACAGTTCTTTGCTCAAAAAGATAAAAAGCTTTGGGAAGATGGAATTATGAAGTTGCCTGAAAAATGACAGAGGGTAGTGGAAAAAAGGGCTTCCCAGATGGCACAGTGGTGAAGCATCTGCAGGAGACATAACAGATGGAGGTTTGATCCCTGGGTTGGAAAGATCCCCTGGAGGAGGAAATGGCAACCCCACTCCAGTATTCTTGCCTGGAATACCATGGGCAGAGGCGCCTGGGCGTCTCCTATGTCCATGGGGTCACAGAGAGCCAGACACAACTGAATGACTGAGCACACACATGCGGAGTAGAACAAAATGGTGAATATGTTGTTCAATAAAGTTCTTGATGACAATGAAAAGTGTGTCTTTTACTTGTACTAAAAAAAAACAAAGGAACTTTTTGGCCAATCCAATAAATTGGAGAGCCAAGCAGAGTCCAGATCAAGGAGGGCTCTGCAGAGCTTTGAAGTGTTTCCCCAGCATGATGGAAGCAACTGAACAGGGGTGATGAAATGTGCTTTATGTTTTAAGAGGATCACTGTTTTGAGAATTGCCTTTGAAGGCAAGGGCAGACCCAGAGACTAGTTAGGAGGTGGCTTCAATAACCCCAGGATGAGAAGACAGTGGCTTAGACTAGAGTGGAAGCAGAAGGCTAAAGCCTAAGAATTTACTGATGGATTGAATGTAGGTTGTAAGTCAGATTACAAAAAGAAATGTTGCAATTTACATTGGTATCAACATCCTGATTGTAAACTGTATAAGCAGAGGGTTCAATCTGGTGACCTGCCGTATGTGTGATAGATGAATTTTAATCAGCTTTGTTGTTGTTCAGCCTCTGAGTCATGTCCAGCTCTTTCCACTACCTCCTGGAGTTTGCTCAGGTTCATGTCCGCTGAGTCAGTGATGCCATCCAACCATCTTATCCTCTGCCACCCTCTTCTCCTCCTGCCTTCAGTCTTTCCCAGCATCAGGGTCTTTTCTAATGAGTTGGTTCTTCACAGCAGGTGGCCAAAGTAATGGAACTTCAGCTTAAGCATCAGTCCTTTCAATGAATATTCAAGGTTGATCTCCTTTAGGATTGACTGGTTTGATCTCTTGCAGTACAAGAGACTCTCAAGAGTCTTCTCCAGCACCGCAACTTGAAAGCATCAATTCTTTAGCATTCAACCTTCTTTATGGTCCAACTTGGAGAAGGCAATGGTAACCCACTGCAGTACTTTTGCCTGGAAAATTCCATAGGCGGAGGAGCCTGTAGTCCATGGGGTCACGAAGAGTGGGACACGACTGAGTGACTTCACTTTCACTTTTCACTTTCACTTTTCACTTTCATGCGTTGGAGAAGGAAATGGCAACCCACTGCAGTGTGCTTGCCTGGAGAATCCCAGGGACGGGGGAGCCTGGTGGGCTGCTGTCTATGGGGTCGCACAGAGTCAGACACGACTGAAGCGACTTAGCAGCAGCAGCAGCATGGTCCAACTCTCACATCCATACGTGACTACTGGAAGAACCATAGGTTTCATTATATGGACCTTCGTTGGCAAAGCTATGTCTCTGCTTTTTAGTATGCTGTCTAGGTTTGTCATAATTCACCTTCCAAGAAACAAGCATTTTCAAATTTCATGGCTGCTGTCACCATCCACAGTGATTTCAGAGCCCAAGAAAATAAAATCTGTCACCGCTTCCACTTTTTCTTCTATTTGCCATGAAGTGATGGGACTGGTTGCTATGATCATGGTTTTGAATGTTGAGTTTTAAGTCAAATTTTTTCACTGTCCTCTTTCACTTTGAAGAAAGTAGGGAAAACCACTAGACTATTCAGGTATGACCTAAATCAAATCCCTTATGATTATACAGTGGAAGTGAGAAATAGACTTAGGGGACTAGATCTGATAGACAGAGTGCCTGATGAACTATGGACGGAGGTTCATGACATTGTACAGGAGACAGGGATCAAGACCATCCCCATGGAAAAGAAATGCAAAAAAGCAAAATTGCTGTCTGAGGAGGCCTTACAAATAGCTGTGAAAAGAAGAGAAGTGAAAAGCAAAGGAGAAAAGGAAAGATATTCCCATTTGAATGCAGAGTTCCAAAGAATAGCAAGGAGAGATAAGAAAGCCTTCCTCAGCGATCAATGAAAAGAAATAGAGGAAAAGAACAAAATGGGAAGGACTAGCGATCTCTTCAAGAAAATTAGAAATACCAAGGGAGCATTTCATGCAAAGATGGGCTCGGTAAAGGACAGAAATGGTATGGAACTAACAGAAGCAGAAGCTATAAAGAAGAGGTGGCAAGAATACACAGAAGAACTGTACAAAAAAGAGCTTCACAATCCAGATAATCACGATGGTGTGATCACTCACCTAGAGCCAGACATCCTGGAATGAGAAGTCAAGTGGGCCTTAGAAAGCATCACTACGAACAAAGCTAGTGGAAGTGGTGGAATTTCAGTTGAGCTATTTGAAATTTTGAAAGATGATGCTGTGAAAGTGCTGCACTCAATATGCCAGCAAATGTGGAAAACTCAGCAGTGGCCACAGGACTGGAAAAGGTCAGTTTTCATTCCAATCCCAAAGAAAGGCAATGTCAAAGAATGCTCAAATTACCGCACAATTGCACTCATCTCACACACTAGTAAAGTAATGCTCAAAATTCTCCAAGCCAGGCTTCAGCAATACGTGAACCATGAACTTCCAGATGTTCAAGCTGGATTTAGAAAAGGCAGAGAACCAGAGATCAAATTGCCAACATCCGCTGGATCATGGAAAAAGCAAGAGAGTTCCAGAAAAACATCTATTTCTGCTTTGTTGACTATGCCAAAGCCTTTGACTGTGTGGATCACAATAAGCTGTGGAAAATTCTGAAAGAGATGGGCATACCAGACCACCTGATCTGCCTCTTGAGAAACCTGTATGCAGGTCAGGAAGCAATAGTTAGAACTGGACATGGAACAACAGACTGGTTCCAAATGGGAAAAGGAGTTAGTCAAGGCTGTATATTGTCACCCTGCTTATTTAACTTACATGCAGAGTACATCATGACAAATGCTGGGCTGGAAGAAGCACAAGCTGGAATCAAGATTGCCAGGAGAAATATCAATAACCTCAGATATGCAGATGACACCACCCTTATGGCAGAAAGTGAAGAGGAACTAAAAAGCCTCAATGAAAGTGAAAGAGGAGAGTGAAAAAGTTGGCTTAAAGTTCACCATTCAGAAAACTAAGATCATGGCATCTGGTCCCATCACTTCATGGGAATTAAATGGGGAAACAGTGGAAACAGTGTCAGAATTTATTTTGGGGGGCTCCAAAATCACTGCAGATGGTGACTGCAGGCATGAAATTAAAAAACGCTTACTCCTTGGAAAGAAAGTTATGACCAACCTAGATAACATATTCAAAAGGAGAGACATTACTTTGCCAACAAAGATCCGTCTAGTTAAGGCTATGGTTTTTCCTGTGGTCATGTATGGATGTGAGAGTTGGACCGTGAAGAAAGCTGAGCACCGAAGAATTGATGCTTTTGAACTGTTGTGTTGGAGAAGACTCTTGAGAGTCCCTTAGACTGCAAGGAGATCCAACCAGTCTATCCTAAAGGAGATCAGTCCTGGGTGTTCTTTGGAAGGAATGATGCTGAAGTGAAACTCAAAATACTTTGGCCACCTCATGCAAAGAGTTGACTCATTGGAAAAGTCTCTGATGCTGGGAGGAATTGGGGGCAGGAGGTGAAGGGGATAACAGAGGATGAGATGGCTGGATCTCATCACAGACTCAATGGACATGAATTTGAGTGAACTCTGGGAGTTGGTGATGGACAGGGAGGCCTGGCTGCTGCGATTCGTGGGGTCGCAAAGAGTCGGAGACGACTGTGCAACTGAATTGAGCTAAACTGATGGGACCAGTTACTATGGTCTTGGTTTTTTGAATGTTGAGTTTTAAGTCAAATTTTTTCACTGTCCTCTTTCACTTTCATCATGCGACTCTTTAGCTCCTCTTTCCTTTCTGCCGTTGTTGTTGTTGTTCAGTAGCCCAGTCGTTTCCAACTCTTTGCAACCTCATGGACTGCAGCACACACGGCCTCTCTGTCCCTCAGCAACTTCTGAAGTTTGCCCAAGTTCACGTCCATTGCATCAGTGATGCCATCCAGGCATCTCATCCTCTGCCACCCTCTTCTCCTTCTGCCTTCAGTCTTTCCCAGCATCAGGGAATTTTCCATTGTGTCAGCTATTCACATCAGATGACCAGAATACTGGAGTTTCAGCGTCAGCTTCAGTCCTGCCATTAGAGTGGTATCATCTGCGTATCTGAGGTTGCTGATATTTCTCCTGGAAAACTTGATTCCAGCTTGTGAGTCATCCAGCCTGGCATTTCACATAATATATTCTGCATATAAGTTAAATAAACAGGGTGACAATACATACTGCCTTGTCCTACTCCTTTCTCTTTGGAACCAGTCCGTTGTTCCATGTTCAGTTCCAACAGTTGCTTCTTGACCTGAATACAGGTTTCTCAGGAGACTGGAAGGTAGTCTAATATTCCCACCTTTTGAAGAATTTTCAGTTTGTTGTGATCTACAGTCACAGTCAAAGGATTTCTTGTAGTCAGTGAAGCAGAAGTAGATGTTTTTCTAGAATTCCTTTGTTTTCTCTATGATCCAACAAATGTTGGCAATTTGATTGCTGGTTCCTCTGCCTTTTCTAAATCCAGCTTGTACATCTGGAAGTTCTTAGTTCATGTACTGCTGAAGCCTAGCTTGGAGGATTTTGAGCATAATCTTGCTAGCATGGGAAATGAGCACAAATGTCCAGTAGTTTGAGCATTCTCTTGCACTGCCCTTCTTTGGGATTGGAATGAAAACTGACCTTTTTGAGTCCTGTGGCTGCTGCTGAGTTTTCCAGATTTGCTGACATATTGAGTGCAACACTGTAACAGAATCATCTTTTAGTATTTTAAATAGCTCAGCTGGAATTCCATCTCCTCCATCAGCTTTGTTAGCAATAATGCTTCCTAAGGTCCACTTGACTTCACACTCCAGGATGTCTGACTCTAAATGAGTGACCATACCACCGTGGTTGTAAATTGTATGAGCAGAGGATTCAATCTGGTGACCTGCTGTGTGTGTGGATAAGTTTTAATCAGCTTTATTGAGGTCAAATTCACCTACAATGAAATTCACCAATTTGAAATGTTCTGTTTTTTGAGTTTTGATACATGTAGACAGACATTATATATAGACAGATACTATATATATACCACATTATGTGTATATATATATATATATATATATATATATATATACATACACACATACACACCACAGTCAAAATACAGAACACTTTCATCTCACTGATAAGTTCCCTCATGCCCATTTGCCTTTAGTCTCCACCCTCTATTCCAGCTCTTGGAAACCACTTATCTGCTTTTTTGTGCCTTTAGTTTTGCCTTTTACAGACTGCCATATAAATGGAATCATATGCCTTTTGTGTCTGACTTCTGTCACTTAGCATAATGTTTTTGATATTCTCTTATGTTGCTGTGTGTATCAATAGTATGTCTTTTTTATTGTGTTACAACAGAATCTAATAGATCATACTTAGCTTGGGTTTGGAGAAGGCAATGGCGCCCCACTCCAGTACTCTTGCCTGGAAAATCCCATGGACAGAGGAGCCTGGTAGGCTGCAGTCCGTGGGGTCTCTGAGTTGGACACGACTGAGAGACTTCACTTTCACTTTTCACTTTTGTGCATTGGAGAAGGAAATGGCAACCCGCTCCAGTGTTCTTGCCTGGAGAATCTCAGGGATGGGGGAGGGGTCGCACAGAGTCGGACACGACTGAAGCGACTTAGCAGCAGCAGCAGCAGCAGCTTGGGTTACCATAAAACACTACAGACTAGGGGCTTAAACAACAGAAATATATTTTCTCACAGATTTGGAAGTCCAAGATCAAGGTGCCATTGTGGTAGGGTTCTGCAAAGCCTGGCTGGCAGACAGCTGCCTTCTCTCTCTGTCCTCAAATGGGGGAGAAAGGAGGGATGCAGTAATCTCACAACCAGTTTCCCACCTCCATGACCTCCTGTGATCCATATTATCTTTCAAAGGTCCGGGCTTCAATATATAAATTTGGGGGGAACACAATTCAGTCCATAGCAGAATGGAATACAATAGACCATGATTTGTTAATTCATTCACCAGTTAATAGGCATTTAATGGGTTATTTCCCATTTGGGGATGTGATAATAAGCTGTTTTAAACATTTGAGTACAATTTCAATCTAGTTCCTGAGTTAAAAATCGCAATAAATCCTTACCACTTCTAAACTGTCAAAGTGCTATGTAGTACAACAAATTGGAATATTCAGCTTCTATTTCAGACCAAAAAAAAAAAAAATTCACAGAACTGATGTTCCAGTGTCTCCAAGTTTATAGTCTATGGGAACTTGAATAGAATTTGTATCCTACTCTTGTGTGAAAATTGTATAAATCTTAATTATGTTGAATTGGTTCATAGTGCTTTCCAGGTCTACTATGTTCTCTTACTTTTCTATCTATCCATTCTATTAATTTTTGACAGTTGATATTGAAACTCCAACTAAAAACCTTAATTTATCTACTTAAAAATTGTAATATAGAGTGGAACTAGATGCAACTTTGTTCTGTATTTTCCAAGTCTCCTGTAATTGTGTTATCACACTTACATAATTTAAAAAATAAAAAAAAGAATAAACAATCACAGAATTGATAAGAGTCCATGAGAGTGAATGAATTTCACCATTGACATGGAGACAATGAGAAATGATAGATTCAAAATATTTTCAGTGAAATATCTGCTGACAAATAATACAGTGAATAACTACAGGAACACCTTATATTTTCATAAATTTTTAAATTTGTCTAAGCCTTTTTCTGCTTCACACGTGTTTTTGCCACCATAAGCTGTAACGCATCATAGCAGATTCCACTTCAGCTTGTACTGATTTGTTTACTCAGCTTCTTAGGAACTAGTCTGTTCATTCAAATGATTCACAGAGGCCTTCTGCAGTCATTTCAAACTTGGCTCTGACTCCTTGAAAAAATAAGACAAACTGAACATTGTCATTAATAATACCAAAGCTTCCAAAGCTAAGGAAGACTACTTGAAATAATTTACCTTGGTTTTTAATTGATTATTGAAGTTGTTTTTCATGCCCTCATTTCTTCTACCCCCAAATCTAACTGTAGTAAGCAAGCTAATTTTCTTAGGACACATTTTGTCAGCTGGTACAATCAAGCCAAATTTAATTAACTCAATATCAGTAAAACAGTTTTCTGTGGTTGGTTAACAAATGAGCCACTCAGAAATTTACTTTGGTTGCAGATTTGTTTTCATTCTTTGCACTCATGAAGAAATTCTGATGTAATGAGCTATTCAGTTTTAAATACTGCAGATGATACATTCCATTTTTAATTTTCTATTTTTTCTGATGATTGTTCTCCTGTGGGTTGACAGGAATGTGCTTAGTCTGTTAATGTTGACATATACTGTATTCTTTTAGCATGGCAATAGTGTTATTGCACAATAAACAATGCTTTACCATCTAATTCAATAACAGAATAATTCACATTCCACTGGATTGTTGTTCAGGTTGCATGTCTGCCCAGTTTTTCCCTCTGTCCCATTCTTTCTGGTTCATCCTTTACACACATGTGAATCTTAAGGGCACCCCCTCCCAACAGTCGTCAGGTACTTAAAACTTGTCTCAGAGCCTGCTTCCAAAAGAAACAGGAATGTGTTCCTATTGCAAGTGGAGTGGTCTGAGAAAGCAGGAGATGAGATGCAGTTTTGGAGCTGTATTACTCTTTGCTAGACCAGTTCTGAGGGCCCTCTCACTGCCAGTAGCTGGAATGCAGATAACCCTTTGCATAAAGTAGTGGTGCAATTGTTACAGCTTTCACTGGCGGTGAATTGGGATGCTTTGCTTGTGGAAGGGAATATGCTAGGCACTTGAGAGAAACCGGGGAAATAGGTACTATGAGACAATGGCATTGGGTGGCAATTGCTAAGCTCTACTGATGCCCTAGGAAAAAATATAAAAAACTAGGAGTGATTAACAGGCAATTTAAAAATCTGTGTAAAAGTTGGAGGGCTTCCTTGGCAGCATACAATGAAGCAACCTTTAAGACTCTAAAGGATTCTCATCATTTTTCCAATCAATTCATCAGTATTATCCCTGAAGACACCAGACTAAACCCAGCGGGTGACCGTGGACCCCAAACCCACCCGAGGAGTCGTCCTCCTGCAGCCACCACACCAGTCTGGGTGTCTTAGCTGGAGCGAAAGAACAGAGCCTCAGGTGCACTTTATGTGGACATTGCTTTGGTGAATAAGTTCTTTTCTATGCATCTGAGGAAAGTAGATCAGAAACGGTATGCATTCACATGGAACATCAATGTTATACATTTATAACTTTACTCCAGAGCTATGTTAATTTTCAGCTTCTATAGTAAGACAGCCTAAGAGATCAAGACCATTTAGACACCCTGCAAAACGTCACACTGCTCCGTTACATCAATGACATCTCACTAACTCAGTCAGATGGACGAAAGGTGGTTAGCTCAGGGAAGAAAAAGACTTTATATCAGATCCAGGCTGTAGTCCCAGCAGTACTGCTATTTGGCCCTTTATGCTTCCATAGCTGGTATTAACGTTGCATCTGCATCTTGAATCACAGAACTTTATATGGTACTGTGCCCCCTGTAAGAAGAACATGTAAGTCCAGGAAACAAGGGGTGGAAGCAGGAGGGACCTACTTTACCATCACTCTTGTGAGCTCTTGAGGAGCTTCAGCTTCCAGGCCTCACAGCCCAGAGTATTTATTTACTTCCCGGAGTATTTACTTCCATTGAAGTATTTAGCTACAGATGCCACTTGGGCATTCTGGGCACTTGTATGCAAGGACCAGCAGGCTAGAAGCAGAGTCATCATCCTGGCCAAGAGTGACCCACGTGGGTGCTTCTCAGTACTCTCTTGCCCAGTCGTGACAATAAGTGGACAAATGCAACTACCCTGGGCTAAGAAGGGCCAGTGGTCAGGGGCTTAGATCAGCAGGCAGACCACTGAGCCCAGAGGAGGTGCCAGCTGAGGGTAGAGGAACTTCGCATGGCTGACGAGGAAGGAGATGGTGAGTACCAGGTGTGGCCCCCAGAGAGCTGCCGCAGCTGGGGCTGTAATTCATCCCACTAACGCTCCTCTTTTAAGTTTTCACCAGGAATCCTAGAGAAGCTGCTCCTGAAACTGGCCTGTGGGGAGGAAAGAGGTGAGGTGAGGTGTTTTTTCGGAGACTGGAGGTTGACTGTGGAGACTTCAGGGTTTGACGGTGGCAACTCCTTTCTCCCTCTGCTCACCTTTCCCTTCCTCCCTTTTCTCTTTGGACAAACATTTCTACAACCACTCAGTAAACATGAACCAGATACCAAAAACCATTGACTGGGTCTTGCCACAAAAGCAGCTCATAACTGAGGGGGAAAGACAGACACCCAAATATCTGCAGGGGAAGTCCTCTAAGATAGATGTCTTAGTGCACATGTTTTTCGGTGGTTGTTGACCGGCTTGTGAACATAGAACTGGCCACCACTCCATGAGCAGCTCTGGTCAGTCATCACAGACCTGGCAGTTTTTTGCCTTTTCCCTGGTTTTGGTTCTGCTCTGCCAGGAACCACCTTGTCCCCGTGGACATTGCGCGCCTCTGCTGGGCACAGCTGCTGCTGATTCACTGGAGCCTGGGTGGTGCCAAAGCTGCCCCAGCGAGGGTGGAGGTGGGATGGGGGTGGGGAAGCCTCTCTTCTCTTTTGTGTTTTGCTTTGTCATGGGTGTGAAGGCAGGGAAGGAGGTTGGTTTGTGTACCAATTTTTCCACATCATTTTTAGTAAAATACTCCTTTCAGTTTTTACTTAAAGCACCCTGCCCTCTTCTTCCCACTTCCACAGGACTGTCCGATTGTGAGACTGGGTTGGGAGGCAATGCAGTGATGCAGGGAGTACTAAATGGCAGCTCCTACATGCGGACTCCCAGAGGGGGTCCACAGCTCCAGCCCACCACGTGGGTGCAGACGTGTTCTAAGTAGATGTGACTGATGCTCAAGTTATGGTCATAGAACCAGGAGAGTAAAGAAGAGGAAAGGGTTCATTCACCCTGGAGGGCTGGGGAAGGCTTTACAGAAGAAATGCCTGTTTAAGGTGGCATAGGAATCTGCCAGGTGGAGAAGTCTTGCCAGGTCTAGACAGAGGCAAGAACAAGCAAAGTATAGGGCCTGCGAATGTTTGTTGGCTCAAAGTTCTTGCTCCAGGGAATTTATATTCCCATGCAAGGAGATTAGCAAGAAATGCAAAAGAATAGAAACGTGTATGCTGTTAGGTGGTGATAAGTGCCAAGAAGGAAAGAAAAGGAGATGGCAGAGAGTGCAGAGGGATGGGGACTGTTTTCCGTAGGGTGGCCAAGGTCAATCTTTTGGAAAACGTGGCTGTTGAACAGAGACCTGAATGAAGTGAGAAACAGAGCCACGTGAGGCGCATTTCAGCCAGAGGGAACGATGCGAGTGCAAAGGCCAGAGATGGGAGCTGCTTGGGGTGTTCAAGGAGCAGCAGAGTGTGGGGGGCGGTGGGCATAGTGACAGGGGGCAGTGGAGAGGAGGGCTTTGAGCAGAGGACACGATTAGTCTGCTGCTTGGAGAGGAGACTTCAGGAGGCATAGGTATAAACAGAAACACCAGTCGGGGGTTCCTGCCATAATCCAGGGGAGAGACGATAGGGTCCTGAGGGAAGGCAGCCACGGTGGAGGAATGAAGACATGTTGGTGGAACTTGCTGGAATGTGTACATCTTTTGAAGGTAGAGCCAGTGGGATTTGTTGGTAGTCTCGACAAGGCTGGAAAGGTAGTTTATTACAAAACTGGGGACTAAAAATTTCTGAACGTATCACTCCCCTGCTTAAAGTTTAGACTCTTTAGCAAGCCACTCATTGATTTGCTGATTCATCCAACAAATAGTGATTGAATACCTCCTATAAGATAGGCTCTGTGCAATGTGTGAAGACACATTAATAAAAACAAGTAGGACAGACTCTGCGTTTACAAGTCTTGCAGACAGATGGGTGAGACAGACAGGTAACCAGGCTGTTACAACCCTTGTGACAACTGCCTCCGTATACAGGGGAAGCAGTATAGGTGAAAATATGGGCACACGGAAGAGACATTTAATTCAGAGTTACTCGTGGTGTTGGCGGGGGGAGAGGAAAGTCCAAGTTGAAATATCAAGAATGAATAGGCATTAATATTAAACAGTTGAAGGAATAAATGGGAGAAGAAGGAGGAAGAGAGTAGGGAGGTGAAGGGAATAGGGCATCGGAGGATGTAAAGGAAGTTCTGTACGGCCACGCAAGATGGAAAGGGGGTAGAAGAAGGGATCAGCTCACACGAGGCTTATACCTCACATTAAGGGGGTTGCATTTTATTCTAAAAGCAATGGGGAGCCACTGAAGTGTATTCAGCAGGGGAATCCAACACCTGTTTATCCTTTTGAAAGAGCCCTTTGGTTGTTGTGTGAGATGGATTGAAGGGCAGAGAAGCCTGGAAACAGGGAGAACAGTAAAGAAGCAACTGAAGCAGTGTAAACACAGACCGGGGTAGAAGAGAGTCCTGGGTGGATTTGGGAGCTGTTTGGGGAGTGGAATCGCTAGAATTTAGTAACTGATAGGATAGAAAACGAAGGAAGCAACAAGTCAAGTGTGACCCTCAGGTTCTGGCCTGAGCCGTTGGGGGGAGATGGAAAGCTTTGCTTGAGAAACAGAATACAGGCACAGAATGAAGTCTGGATGGGAATGCCCAGTCAGTTGTGAATGTGTGGGTTTGAGGTGTTGAGAAACATGCTGAGGAGCTGCCCAGTAGCCAAGTGGATAAATGGATCCAAAGGTCAGGAGAGATTTAGCAGTCATGGGCACTGAAGCCAAGGTGTGGTTGGGCCTGAGTAGGGAGAGAAGAAGGCTTGGGTGGGGCCGCATGTTACACCCCAATCCAAGACCTTTCCCAATCTGCCTCCTTCTATAAGGCAGCACACAGCAGCCTGCCCCTTGTTCTGGGATCTTCCTGTCCTGCTCCTTCCTCGTTTGGGCTCCTTGTTTGTTCTCCTTCTAGAACCCAGCTCAAACATCACCAATTCCAGGAATCATTCCTTCCGTAATAGTAATGATACGTTTTCCTTCAGAGTCTGGGGAAGTCAACCATTCACGCCTCCTTTTATTATATTGCCCTGACCCGAAAAATGTGTTTAGCATACTGCAGGTCTTCGCACTAATATCTGTAAACAAACAAACAGGCAGACGAATAACTGGAGCTTGAGCGGAGGACTTAGTCGAGAGGACTGGGAAGCCAGGACAGTGACGTCATCAGTCCAGTGTAACTGGACACTGCACCCTGGGACCGGCAGGCAGTCTGAGCCACTGTCGCCCGCTCTTCCCCCGCTTTGCCCCTGCCTGTCCTTATTTTACGCACCTCCACTTTTGTCCTACTCCCAAGACCAGCCCCTAACTTTCCGCCCTCCCCATTGGTTGCGCGACCGCCCAATCGGCGGGCAGAAACCTTAAGCTCGCGCTCTCTCCGCTCGCCTGGGGGGCGCCTGCGCTCGTTCCCGCGTCTCGCGAGCGTTACAGTGACTCGCGGAGGGTTTGCAGTTCGGTCTACTCTCGGCTGCCGTGAGGCGAACCAGTGCAGGGGCTATGTTCCGAGCCGCGGCTCCTGGGCAGCTCCGGCGGGCGGTGAGTCCGGGCGGGGAGGGCCGAGCCCGGTGACGTCCCGGCCTTAATCTGCTGTTCCCGTGAAGGCCTGGGCGAAGGTCACCGCCATCCCCAGACCTGGCTGGCCCTCGCGCTGGCAGGCCCAGGTTGAACTGGGGCTTGGGTTCAAAGTTTTTAGGCCTGCCCTTGCCTCCTTCCGGGTCGCCAGCTGGGGGTCGAGGTCAGAGCTTAGAGTACTGAACCTGCGACCCGCTGCCTCTCCGCGTCCTCTTCGCAGCCCTCCTCCAGCCCTCCAGCTTTCCTCTTTGCACTGCTGGGCCGCCAGGTTTTCCACCTTTGGCGGAGAGCGACCATCTGCGTCCCCGGCGAACCTTTACCCGAGGGAGGAAAATGTCGCCGCTGGGATGCCTTGTAAAAAATAAAAAGCTTGAGTTCAATTTCGAAGGTGTCGTTTCTGAAAGAATTAAACATTTTCCCTGGGCGCATTATGGCTGCTCGAATCCACTCACTGTCAAGTACTGGGGGCGAGGGGCGATGTGGTTTTGGAAACTTGGTCTGCTCTCTGGTGAATGGGACAGTGGTGAGTTTAGGTGATTGTACTGACAGCTTTGGCCAATTTGCCTTTTTTTTTTTTTTTTAAATCCAGCAGATTGTTGGTTAAGTAGCTGGGGAACTGTTGGTAGCGCTAAGTTTTTGATGGCTTTTATGAGTTATAACTCATGAGTTTACCACATTTTCTATTATGAGAAAGACTGATAGAAAATATGTTTTTGTCTAACCCTCTGGGACACTAGTATTTGGAGATTGACCAGTTACAAGTCAAGTAACAATTTATATTGTAGATTCTGAAGGTTTTCTAATTTACAGTTAGGTTAAGTGACAAGATTGCTAAACTTGGGTCAGGAACTTTCCGGTCGTTTTGTACTTTTTCTACACTTTTTCTTGTGCACGCATATTTTCTTATATCCTGCTGGGACCTTCTCCATAGTTAGCAATCTTTCTAGATATCTGTAGGTCCTTTTCTTGTGTATTCTTTGTTTCATTAAAAAAAAAAAAAAAACACACCGCCAACCCTCTGTTACCCCTCCCCCTCATACACACAGAGTTCAAACCCATATCCTTCAGGTCAGCCTTCGGTCTTTCTCCCAGACATTTTCCTCAGCGGATCCAGACATAAACAAGTTAAAGTCATCGATTTGGAAAAAGTTCCAGGTATCAGAGTGACTCTCTTAATGTATACAGTAATGAGAAGGTAGTTTTGTGGACAGGTTAGAAGTCTGGCCTGAGAGAAATACTGTGGAGGCGGCATTTGGGAGTCAGTTATTTTATAGTTATTGACTCAGTTATTTGACTTCCCTGGTAGTTCAGATGGTAAGGAGTCTGCCTGCAATGCAGGAGACCTGGGTTCTATCCCTGGATCAGTAAGATCCCGTGGAGAAGGAAATGGCAACTGACTCCAGTATTCTTGCCTGGAGGATCCCATGGGCGGAGCGGGCGGGTTACAGTCCACAGGGTCACAAAGAGTCGGACACGACTGAGCAACTTCACTTCAACAGAAAAAATAATGGAACGACTAACTTAAGTAATCACTATAAACACAGTTTGCCAATATACATGGACAGTATTTCCCAATCCTTACTGTGGTTTGCCAAAGACTTTGACCTTTATGACTTATTTTCAGAATTTGAAGTCATGCTAAGTAAAGTAACTCCTCGAAAGTCATTGGAAACATCTGAGAGATTTGAATTTCAAGGATATAGGAAAATAGCGGGAACACTTCTAGAATGAATACATAAATACACATACATATTTAGCTTTAAACATTAAGAAATTTCAGAAAAGTTTCAAGAACAGCACAAAGAAATCTCAAAACCCTTTGCTGAATGTCACCAGTTGTCAACAGTTTGGCACATTGGCTTTATTTCTCTTCATATGTACGGCCTGTTATTTTTCTGAACCATTTGAGATTATATTGCAAACATGCCCTTTACTCCTAAAACTTTTAGTGTATTTTCTATGAATAAGGAATATGCACCTTTCATAACCACAGTTCAGTTCAGTTTAGTTGCTCAGTGGTGTCCGACTCTGCAACCCCGTGGACTGCAGTACACCAGGCCTCCCTGTCAACTCCTGGAGTTTACTCAAACTCATGTTGGTGATGCCATTCAACCATCTCATCCTGTCATCCCCTTCTCACGCCTTCAATCTTTCCCAGCATCAGGGTCTTTTCCAGTGAGTCAGTTCTTTGCATCAGGTGGCCAAATTGCAGTTTCAACTTCAGCATCAGTCCTTCCAATGAATATTCAGGACTGATCTCCTTTAGGATGGATTGGTTAGATCTCCTTGCTGTTCAAAGGATTCTCAAAAGAGTCTTCTCCAAAACCACAGTTCAAAAGCATCAATTCTTTGGCACAGTATAATTGGCAAAATCAGCAAGTTTAACAATGATATAATACTATGCATTATCTGATCTATAGATATTATTCATATATTATCAGTTGTCTTGTTAATCATTTGTAGCAGTATTTTTTGTATTTTTTAAATTGAAGTATAATTGATTTACAGTGTTAATTTCTGCTATATAGCAAAGTGATTCAGTTATACATATATATACATTCTTTTTAATATTCTTTTCCATTATGGTTTATCGTAGGATATTAACTATAGTTCCCTGATGCTCAGCAGTGGGACCTCGGGGTTTACTCATTTCTGTATGTACCAGTTTGCTTCTGTAGCGTATTTCTTACTCTGGTCTAGGATAGTCCAGAATCAGGCCTTGCATTTAGTTCTCATGTCTCTTCAGTCTTTGTTAGAAAGCTCCTCAGCCTTTCTTTGGCTTTGATGACAATGGCATTTTTGAAGGCTCCAGGCCTTCTATTTTGTTGACTGTCCCCCATTTACGTTTGTCTGATGTTTCCCCTGATTAGTTTCAGGTTATGTATTTTTGGCAGGAGTTTTGCAGAAGTGGTATTGTGTTCTCAGTGGATTGTACTGGGAGGCTCATAATGTTGGTTTATTCCATTTTGGTGGTGTTAATTACTTGGCTAAAGGGTTATTCAGCAGGTTTCTCTACTTTCAAATTATTACTCCCCCCTTTGTGATTTTTAACTAATTTATGGGGATATACATTGAGACTATAACTCTTCTCTTTCTCATCCGCCTTTCACTCACTAGTCTTATCTGGTGATGCGTCTTGCCTGAGAAATGATTACTGTGATGTAAAATGGTGATTTTTTTCTAATTCCATCGTTCCTTCTACATTTGTTAGCCTTGTATTATTATTTATGAACTCATGAAACCGTGCTTCATTCAGTAAGTTATAATCCATTCAGTTCAGTTCAGTCGTTCAGTCGTGTCCGACTCTTTGCGACCCCATGAATCGCAGCACGCCAGGCCTCCCTGTCCATCACCATCTCCTGGAGTTCACTCAAACTCAATGTCTGTCGAGTCGGTGATGCGATCCAGCCATCTCATCCTCTGTCGTCCCCTTCTCCTGCCCCCAATCCCTCCCAGCATCAGGGTCTTTTCCAATGAGTCAACTCTATGTATGTGGTGGCCAAAGCACTGGAGTTTCAGTCTCAGCATCATTCCTTCCAAAGAACACCCAGGACTGATCTCCTTTAGAATGGACTGGTTGGATCTCCTTGCAGTCCAAGGGACTCTCAAGAGTCTTCTCCTCAAGAGTCTTCTCCAACACCACAGTTCAAAAGCATCAATTCTTTGGCGCTCAGCTTTCTTCACAGTCCATCTCTCGCATCCATACATGACCACTGGAAAAACCATAGCCTTGACTAGACGGACCTTTGTTGGCAAAGTAATGTCTCTCCTTTTGAATATGCTATCTAGGTTGGTCATAACTTTCCACCCAAAGAGTAAGCGTCTTTTAATTTCATGGCTGCAGTCACCATCTGCAGTGATTTTGGAGCCCAGAAAAATAAAGTCTGACACTATTTCCACTGTTTCCCATCTATTTCCCATAATCCGTAACCACTGTTAAATGTTTTGGTGGTCAAGTTGTGCCAGATTTCTGAAGTGCAAGTCCCTTCAGTCTGACCTGTTTACTGTCACTTATGATACTCTAAAGTCAAAATGGCTTATCTGACTCCATACTCTAGAAATTAAAAAAAATTGTTCTGTAGTTAACTGAATAAATTTAGAAAGATGTATTTCTACAAAGTCTTATTTTTAATAATAGATTAATCTACTAAAAGATTTAAAAGATTAAGCTGTTAACATGACAAGGTGAATATAGCTAACACTGCTAAACTATATATTTAAAATTGGCTGAGATGGTAAATTTTATATTTGTTTTTCATTGCAGTCAGTGAAAAAAGAAAAGAGATACATTAAGCTGTTTGAATGTAAGTTAAATGACTCACATTTGGTATCTAAGTTATGTTTCCATTTTGGCTTATCTGTGGCCTTGAGCAAAGTCCTTCATCTTTGGAGGGGCCTCCTCAGTGTTACCTGTTAATGAAAGTGTTTTCCAGCCAAAACAAAGAGCTGAGGAGCACACTAAGAGGAAAATAGGTAGTTAATATTCTTGCAGGAATATTAATCTGAATTATTAGTATTATTTTATTCATTTGCATTTAAGATTGATTTGTTGACTAGTAAGATACCAAAGGGACTGCCCTGGTGGCTCATTTGGTAAAGAATCTGCTTACAGTGCAGATCTGGGTTCCATCCCTGGGTTGGAAAGATTCCCCTGGAGAAGGGAATGGCTACCTGCTCCAGTATTCTTGTCTGGGAAACTCCATGGACAGAGGAGCCTGGTGGGCTACAGTCCATAGGGGTCGAAAAGAGTTGGACATGACTGAACGGCTTATACTTTCAATATACCAAAGAGATATTTTACACAGAGAGTACAGCAACACTTTGAAGGTTATTTGAATCTGCCTATTACTATATTCATTGCCAGACAGGGAGGCATCTCTATTATGATTCAGAAGCTATGAAACTGGTATGAAGGAACATGACAATTTTCAGAGTCCATGGTTTATCACTGATGAATGAGCTTGAACTCTGTAATTCACATGCAGATTTTAATTTCTTCTGAAGGAAGAGAGAAAGCCAACTTTGATGTGGTACTGAAAGATTTATTGCATGAGGTGAATTAAATAAAATTATGCTGCTGCCAGTGTGTCTACTTTAAGCGTCTTGTCTGTTTTTAAAGAGAAGTAAATTGACTGTTTTTAATAATATAGTCAATGTCATATGACATTTCTAGTCATGATTAAAAGCTACCGTATTTTATTACTAAAGAGGTTAAAGTAATTTAAAGTTCAGAAATGTAATATACATGTTTAAATTACAAAAGTTACGTTAAAATAGGGATGAGTAATTAATTATATATTATTTGTCTTTTTCAGTAGAAGTTGAAAGATTTTATAGTTTGTACCTGCTTTTTAATTTTTGAGTTAAACAAAAAGACCTCTGCCCATTTACCATAACCCCATTTAGTTTTCAAAGGTGGTGGGGGAGGTAGATTATGTTTATTCTTACTACTTCATGTTTCGAGTAGGTGTGTAAGGGTAAAATATGGAGTTAGGGTCCCAATTTTTTTTCTTCCAACTCCTGTTGTAGTTCACTACAAGAACATACAGTTAAAGGGGCTTCCCAGGCTCAACAGTAAAAAATCTGGCTGCAATGCGGGAGACATGAGTTTGATCCCTGGGTCAGGAAAATTCCCTGGAGAAGGAAATGACGACCCACTCCAGCATTCTTGCTGGGATAATCCTGTGGACAGAGGAGCCTGGCAGGTTAGAGTCCATGGGGTTGCAAAAAAGTTGTACATGACTTTTTATAAGCAACAGCAATCCTTGGTTGCTCCTGATGAACACAAAAAGAAGCAGGATCAAAACTGTTAAGGCTGAATAAGAGGACAGAAATGTGTTGTTTGAACTTTAGCTATCCAAGGTTGATGGTGACTTTGAAGAGATTGGATTCAGTGTTGAGTGGAAGTGAAAGCCAGTTTGCTGTGAGTAAAGGCTTAGAAGGAGTGAGGTGAGGCAGCAGAGAGTGTGTGTAAGGACTTTGTTTTCAAGAAGTCTAGCCTTGAAAGGGTGGGGAGATAACCTCTTTAAGCCCTATCCTTGAAAAGAATACTGTCTCATAAAGGCCAGTCAACTTAATAAGGGTATGCAGCTAGTATGTAAAAGAAAACTTCACTTTACTACTTGGAACTAAGTCTAGTCAGTAAGTTCAGATAAGTTCCCTAAAAATATGATGGAGTGGGAAGACTTCCCTGGTGGTTCAGTGGCTAACAGCCCGCCTGCCAATGCAAGGGACACTGGTTTGGTCCCTGGTCTGGGAGGATCCCGTATGCCTTAGGGCAGCTGAGCCTGTGCACTCTAGAGCCTGTGCTACCGGAGAGAAGCCACTGCAATGAGAAGCCTGCATACTGCAGTAAAGTTTCCCCTGCTGTTGGAGAAAGCGGCCACAGCAACGAAGACCCAGCGCAGCCAAAAATTAGTGGAAAAAAAAAAGTTTGATAGGGTATCTCTAGTGATTTAGCACCTTTGCGTACTGTTCTTGGTAGACACACATATTAAAGTACTTAAATAATTGAGTTATCAATGACAGAAAAATGGTTGGTTTTTAGTTTTTGATCATTTGGGGGGAAACCTCTCTTAGTTACTAAACATTCACAGAATGCCCACTATGTATCAAACTCAAAGATGGATACTGAGTTTACAATGGAGAGTGAGACAGACCTGCCACTGCTGCTGCTGCTAAGTCGCTTCAGTCGTGTCCCACTCTGTGCGACCCCATAGACGGCAGCCCACCAGGCTCCCCCGTCCTTGGGATTCTCCAGGCAAGAACACTGGAGTGGGTTGCCATTTCCTTCTCCAGTGGATGAAAGTGAAAAGTGAAAGTGAAGTTGTTCAGTCGTGTCCAACTCATCGAGACCCCATGGACTGCAGCCCACTAGGCTCCTCCATCCATGGGATTTTCTAGGCAAGAGTACTGGAGTGGGTCACCATTGCCTTCTCCTGAGATAGACCTAGTCCCTGCCCAGTGCCTTGCAAACAGACTGGGGAAGACAGACATTTACACATTATCTTAAGAGTGATCGTGAAAGGTGTATAGGGTCTTTCGGGAATATGTATTGGGGGAGAGAATTAACCTAGTTAGGGAGCTGGAGAAACCTGTGAAAGTACTTTGTGAACTAAGGTGAACTACAACTGTTAGTGTAATAGTAAGAGTAAGGATTTTCTTTAGGTAACAAGGTCACTTCATTTTTTAGTTTTGTCTGTCTTAACTCACCTGTTTACCTTTGTTTTAATTTATTACGTGCTGTATGTGCTCTTTTTTTTAAAAGAAAAATTTTTAAGTATTTTAAAGTCTTTATTGAATTTGTTACAATACTGCTTCTGGTTTATGTTATGTGTTTTGGCCTCAAGGCATGTGGGATCTTAGTCCTCTGACCAGGGATCCAGTCTGCACCCGCTGAATCTTAACCGCTGAACCACCAGGGAGCTCTCTTATATGATACATATCTTGCCTTTTAAACATGGTATTGTTTCCAGGATTGAGTTTGAAACAGAAATAAAAGTGCATTAGTCATGTTAGTTTGATTATTTTTTTAAAAAGCCCCCAATAAAAGCGCATCTAAAGTCTGCAGCCCCCTTGCTTCAATTCTGGGCAAGTTTGATAGGCCATCCTAGTTCCGGGGTTCCCTTGTGAGATGAGCTGAGAGCTTTTTAGTGGCTGCATTGCAGTATTGCAGTTCAGCTTCTTCCACTGCCCGGTTATATTTCCTTGATGCCTCATGGGGAGCCAAGAGTGCTCCCCAGTAAACTTCTTTCACACACACACACACACACACACACACACAAAGGTTGATGACCAAAAATGGATGGTGGCACCAGTCTGCTTTAATTAATTTAAGTAGCAGTGTTTTGAGGAGATTGAGATTCTTTTCTGAGCAGCTACCTTATTGCGTATTTCAACAGTTATCTTTAAATGTTGAAGATTTGGCTGCTCTTTTTTCCTTATTAAAAAAGAGGGCCCTAAAGTCTGCAGATGCAGTGGGTCACAAGGTTTGCATTTAAAAACCTTTCAGTAATGGGACCTGTACTTTTTGAATCTTTTTGTGATATGCTACACCACTTGTGTTTAGAATAGGATTTTAGCATTGTAGGATTTTTAGAGCTGGAAAAGAGGCCCTTGAAGTCATCTTTTTGACCAGTTCTATTATTTTTAGCAGGAGAATATTTGCTAGGTGAAATATTACAGGAATGACCCATATATAAAACAGCTAAAAATGGTAGTGCTTTGAGAACTGTTAATTACAAACCTCAGATCTGAGTCCAGCTACCTGGACTTTAACCTGGTTCTTTTCTTAGGTCTGTAGCCATTAAGTTCCAGTTCCTCCATATGTAAACTCAAGGTAGTAATAGTACCACATCATAAGGGATTTTTGAGTTTTAAATACAATTTAATCTTAGTAGAGGGCTTTGATCCCTGAGTTGGGAAGATCCCCTGGAGAAGGGAACAGCTACCCACTCTGGTATTCTTGCCTGGAGAATTCTTTGGACAGAGAAGCCTGGCTGGCTGTAGCCCATAGGGTTGCCAAGAGTCAGACACACTGAGCAACTTTTGCTTTCCTTTCTTTTTCAGAGGGCTCAATAATATTAGTTTGGTTAATTTGGTTAAAGCAAAGTGAGGGACCATTCTGGCAGCCCTGCCTGCCTGGTGCTCACTTTATGTGTTGGTTCCAGCGGTGCCTTCCTGGATGGAGTATAGTTTGAAAACCTTCGGTTTAGTTTGTCTCCCTCAATTTGAAGATGAGGAAACTGGGCTCTGGTTTAAGGAATAACATTTTAAAGGCCACAGACCAATTTCTTCTGCTGCAGGCTACACATAGCTATTATTGCTGAATTAAGCTACATAACCATGTTTAGGTTCTACGGCTTCTCTTGAGGTGGTATGTGAGAATAGAAGGTAGAATGTTGAATTAGAAAAAACCTTAGTGAATTAAAGAAACCTTAATATTAAATTATAAAGGAGTCAGTTGGTAAAATAATGTGAAGTGTCTTAGGATATATGTAGTGTTTAGTCAAGACTGGTCAGATAGATGGACTGAGTAGTTTCTTATATATTCTTTTGTTGTTGTTTATTCTTTAAAATTTTTTTGAATAGCCTTTTAAGAAGAATATGCCGTGTTCCCTTGGAAGTTCTGAAAAGCTTGACAATTCCATAGGAAACTACCCAATTTATCTTCTTATAGAACTATAATTTATAGCAAATATGGGCCTTCTGCCACCAAATCCTGGATTTATTCTTTAAATGGTGATGAAAAGCTCATAAATTTTATGGTAAATGATATGTGAAGCATAATCAAAAATATGGTGTCTGATATATATTGGTAATAAATAGTTTGTTACTGGCAATTCTTGTTAAATGTGATTTGAAGCATAAATTATGCCATTGGATCCTAATTACACAGTTCTTTACTGTGTGCTCTTCTGATTAAAATAGAAGTACCGTGTAATTCTACAGGTGTATATCGGAGAAAACATTGTTCCAGACAACGGGGATACAAAAATGAACAGGCATGTTGTTTGCCTTCTAAGAACTTTAGTGCCATCGCAGGAATTGTGAATTGTTACAACTTTTCTGGAAAACATTTTGCATCAGTCAGTGTTAAAAGCCTTGAAAGTGTGTCTATGTCTTGATCTAACATTCCTGGATTTTGTCATAAGAAGTGAATCTTAAGATGTGCATAAAGATTTCTAACCTTAACCATAAAAATTCTCACCTCCTGTGAGGTTTTTTTTTTAATTATAAAAACTTAAAAGCTATACAAACAGAGACTTGATTCAGCAAAAAAGTCTCCTTTTCTCCCCCTTCGAATCCCAGGGACGGGGGAGCCTGGTGGGCTTCCATCTATGGGGTCGCACAGAGTCGAACATGACTGAAGCGACTTAGCAGCAGCAGCAGCAGCTTGCTTCGTTTGAGGAAAAAGATAAATGTCATTCACTAATAAACAATGTAGCAATTATGTCCTCTGGCAAATTCTTCCCTATTCTCTTCCCATCCTCATCCTGTGGGCTTTGGAAGCATTTCTGTCCCTGAATGCTTGCCCTGGAATCTGTGGCCCTCAGCTCTGGGATTGGTTCATCAAGAATCGAGGAGGCTTAGAGGGCTGAGGAGAAGGAATGGGTTGCAGTTGTAGAGGTAGGAAGCTTAGGGGAAAAGGGGCCCCTGTCTTGTTGAAGGTTGTACAGAATCTGGCTTAGTCATCTATGAAAGCAGAGCAGCTGAAGTAACCTGGCCAAGTTCCAATCTGAACTTTTAGTCTTACTGGACTAAAAGGATATCTCATCTGTTGAGGAAGATTGCAGAGAGCTATGAGAAGGGTCATCTCTGCATTGTTTATAATCATAAAAAATGTCTCGTAACCTAAATGATTATGGAAACTAGTTGAACTGGTATGCCTAAGTATTAATAAAAAGATAAAAGTGAAGGTGTTAGTTGCTCAGTAGTGCCCAACTCTTTATGATCCCATGGTCCATGGAATTCTCCAGGCAAGAATACTAGAGTGGGTTGCCCTTCCCTTCTCAAGGGGATCTTCCTGACCCAGGAATTGAACCCAGGTCTCCTGCATTGCAGGCATATTCTTTACCATCTGAGCTACCAGGATATGTACAAAATAGTAAACAAAAAATACGTATTCTGTTGATTTAGTTGTGTGACCAGCATTGTAGTCCTGTGCCTGGCTTCCCTTCATTTATAACCTCCTTATAAATTTAAGCTCTGGGTATATTTTATATTAGGCTTTCTTCATTCCCACTCCCGATCAGAAGATTATTGCTGAATTCAAACCACTGAACCATGACACGTGATCATCAGTGCCTCTTTTTCTCACTGCCATTTTCCACAAGGACAGTTCTCAGATTTTCTCCTTTCCTCAGGCCTGTGGCGTGCTTCCTCATCCTTCACGTGTCAGGACACCTAAGCTTCCTTCCATTCTTCCTCTTGATCGCCTATGATCTGCAGCTGCCAGCATTTTGGCTTGGAAACTATCATTAACTGGAAACTATTCTGTCCTGTAATTGTGTGTGAACAAGTCTTATTTCCCTTGAAAACTCTGAGTGCAGAGACCATTCTTGTTCATCTTTGTGTTTCTGGTGTTCAGACTTATTTCACATGACCATGAACTACATGTTGGTTTCTCGATAGCCCACAGTACCTCTGAGAGGATTTTAACTGGTTCCAGGATACAGCCCCAAAGCTTTTTTTGAATTTGAAAGCATATTTAAACAATTGAAACTTTAGGAAAATTGCTGTAGTGTTGTATTGTAAAGACAGATTTACATTATCAGTTATTTTGGTATTAAATTCATTTTGCCTGAAGCGGTAGAACTTTAGTAGTTGATTACATTATCATTATTCCTGGATATACTCTGCTCCTTAGTAGTATTGACTGCCCGTGAATGTAATTGGTAGTTGATACCTAGTTTGAGAATGTGTTCTAAGGATTTTACATTCAGATACATATATCAGTTTCTTGTTGAACATAGATTAGTGGGAAAGTTGTTTGGAAATAATAAAAAGATTTTTTTTCTAACAGTAGAATACTAATTTGTATTTTCTATTTTTATTAGGCAGGAATATCAGTAATAGAGTGATAGATAAAAATAGCCCAACTTTGCTATTGAGCAAATATTTATAAATACATTTATAGAACTGAGTATTGCATACACTTCTCTTTAAACCACACCTGCTTACCAGTTAGAGCAAAACAAAAATTATACCGCAACATTATTTTCCTTTTTTTTTTCTCTTTTTAGACCTCATTGCTACGATTTCAGAGTACCCTGGTGATAGCTGAGCATGCAAATGATACCCTTGCACCCATTACATTAAATACCATCACTGCAGCCAAACATCTTGGAGGTGAAGTGTCCTGTTTAGTAGCTGGAACCAAATGTGACAAGGTGAGACATCTTTAAGGTCAACCATAGCAAATAAAATTGCCATCAAGAGACAGGGAATGATGGCGACAGTTATAATGAGGACTGTAACCCAAACTGGGCCCTAAACCTCATTAAATGGTCAGTTTCACAACCATTACTGTGTGTGAAAAGAAAACTAAAAGGTTTGCTCACTAGGCGTTTTGTCTTATGAAATGAGGTGGAATACTTGACTTAGTTCCCCTGGCACCGTCTTGTGCCATCAGGTGCCAAGCAGAGAGTCCCCTTAGAGGTTAATCGGAAAAGGCAATGGCACCCCACTCCAGTACTCTAGCCTGGAAAATGCCATGGACGGAGAAGCCTGGTGGGCTGCAGTCCGTGGGGTCGCGAAGAGTCAGACATGACTGTGCGACTTCACTTTCACTGTTCACTTTCATGCATTGGAGAAGGAAATGGCAACCCACTTCAGTGTTCTTGCCTGGAGAATCCCAGGGAGGGCGGAGCCTGGTGGGCTGCCGTCTATGGGGTCGCACAGAGTTGGACACGACTGATGCCACTTAGCAGCAGCAGCAGAGGTTAATAGCCAATCCCTTTTTAGTATTGATGAATATACTTGCTGCTACTGCTACTGCTAAGTCAGTTCAGTCGTGTCTGACTCTGTGTGACCCCATAGATGGCATCCCAGCAGGCTCCCCTGTCCCTGGGATTCTCCAGGCAAGAACACTGGAGTGGGTTGCCATTTCCTTCTCCAGTGCATGAAAGTGAAAAGTGAAAGTGAAGTCGCTCAGTTGTGTCCGACTCTTAGTGACTCCATGGATTACAGCCTACCAGGCTCCTCCGTCCATGGGATTTTCCAGGCAAGAGTACTGGAGTGGGGTGCCATTGCCTTCTCCGGAATATACTTGATAATTGCTTTTAATTCCTGAAAGTGGTAAATCTGGAAAAAGTATCATGGGTGTTAATTTTTACTTGGTGTAAGAATTCAAATGCAAGGACTTTCCCAAAACTACAGCTGGTACTAGAACATGTTCTTTGTTTGGTTGTTGACATAAGACAATGACAGCTTTGTAAACTAACCCCCTGAAAAGGAACTCTAATGAGGTTTGCAGAGTCTGTACCTTTGGACTTTAGTGTAGTTGAAATTGTGCTGTCGTTAAGCTTATACACCTTGAGCCGCCAGTTGCCTCTCTCACCATACAGGATCTGCCAGTTGTGTAGTTGGGAGTTTGGACCTCAGGGAAAGAAACCCAGAAGAGAGCTTGTTACTTTTTAGACAATTTAATTTATTTTTTATTACATGGCATTGATGCAGAGCATGTGACATAACGCAGGTTCAGTTAGTGTTGTTTTGGCCAATTTCTTACATGAAATTGGTATCTTAAAATAATGTATTCAACCAGGTGTATGCTTATGTGGATTTCTTTACCTAAATCCTGCTAACAACTGTTGACTTTTGCATAGTTATAAAAGATAGCTAAGCTATCTTTTTGGTTGCCCTACTTTCAGATATACAAGTTCTGGATTTGATTTTTTTTACTGTGATTTTAATTAATCTAATATAACTTGGAAGATATATCATAGACAGCAAGTAACTTTTTTGTGTAGTGCCTGAAATAAGAGATGGATTTGATAGTACAATATCCCCTGCCAGTGAATACTTGATTCAGAAGAGTTGCTTTTGCACCGCCTTTTTTCTTGAGTGAATATTGTTGGAGCCTTGCCCTCCTTTGAGGGAGGGCAGAAGGCATGGCCTTTTATGCTTACTCATCAGTGAATCAGCAAGAGGTAAAGAAGAAGACGGTAGACCAGACTATGACTGCCATGTTTCTGCTACAACAGAAACCGGTCATGCTGTACTTAGAGATTTAAAAGAAGGAATTCTAATGGCTTTCTGTATACAGAAAATTTGACTGGTCAAACAGCTTTCCCAGAACCCCATCCTGATTCTAAACAAGAGAAAAAAGGAATTAAGATAGAAAATATTTTGCTTCATTGTAGATAAATCCATGGGGATGGGCAGGAACTCAAGGGTTGACAGTGGACTGTTTTCTCTATAGTTTTCTAAGGCTCTCTATGGTTTTCTCTATGGCCCAGAATCACTGATTTTAATATCAGCAGAAATCATTATTGTCAGATAAAGTGCAGTGGCTTGCATACCAGACTGGTTAAGTCTTGCTCTTTAGTTCTCAGAACCTTAAGTCTGAGATGTCTGAAAGGTATTGGCTGTGTCATTATTACGAGCGAAAGAACTTAACCGTTTCTAAAATGATGGACTTATATTTGTATTGAGCAAAAGGGAAGAGCACGATATACAATTACATTTGAGTGGAGAGCTAAGTTGATTTTGGTTTGTCAATTTGTACTTTTTTCAAGGCACGAATTTTTGCTTAGGGTCAGTAGACCGTAAGATCAATTGGCTTAAGATTTTCTTTGTTAAATAATTTTCTTTTATTCCTAAGAAGCCCTTTTTCTCATAAGAACAGTTTTTACAGTGGCCACTAAGATATTATAGTCTGTTGAATCTGTAATGGTGGCTCTATTAGTATTTTTCTGTTAGATGGATAATTAAAAACTTTTATTCGTAGGTGGCACAAGATCTCTGCAAAGTAGCAGGTGTAGCGAAAGTTCTGGTGGCTCAGCATGACGTGTACAAAGGCCTCCTACCAGGTGAGCTTTTCCAGTGGAAAAAATTAATGCCTAAATTATGCTTGAAAACTGAATATGTGGAGAAGGAAATGGCAACCCACTCCAGTTATCCTTGCCTGGAAAATCCCATGGATAGAGGAGTCTGGTGGGCTAAAGTCCATGGGGTTGTAAAGAATCGGACATAACTGAGTATCTGAGCATGTTAGGTGAGGACCCCTAAACTTCCCTCTCTCGTTACTGGATGGGTGTTCACCTGTTTCTGCACATTTCAGCATGAACCTGGCACAAGAGAGATTGCTTCAGACTGAGAGTGCCCGTCTGCTCCCCTGCAGGTGTGTGGGAGCCTGGGGCTTCTTGGGCGGGGCGTGATGCTCTTGGTTATGGGAGTTGGACTCCTTTGGTGCTGCCTTGAGCCAAGGATGGTTAGGGAGGGGAAGTGCAGCATCAAATTAAGGGTCCAGTGGCTGGCTAATAGCTTTCTTATAGATCAGTAATTAATTAGAATTAAAAACCGAGAAACAAAAGGAAGAAAAAATAATAATAACATTAAAAACCCAGTACCATTTACATTAGCACCAAGAAAGAAGAAGAAAGGAAACAAAATATTTAGGTATAAATCTGACAAAATATGTACAAGATCTCAGAGGGAAAACTGCAAAGCTCTAGGTCTGCACACACAATGGAACATTATTCAGCCTTAAAAAAAACGTTCTGAAACATGCTACAATATAAGTGAATCTTGAAGACACTAAGCTACCTGCGATAATCCAGGGGCAAAGGACAAAAAAATGCTGTAGGATTCCATGTATATGAGATACCAAGAGTAGTCAGATTCACAGAGACAGAAGGTAGAATGGTTATTGCCAAGGATGCGAGGGAGGGAATGGAAAGTTACTGTCTAATGGGTTGCGAGTTCAGTTTGAGAAGTTGAAATTCTGGACATGAATGGTGGTGTTGGTACAACGTGCATGTCTGTAATGCTACTGAACTGTATATTTTAAAACATTAAATTTCATCTTATGTATATTTTCTCATAATAAAAACAAAAGGACCAAAAAAAAACACAACTGAATATGAAAATATTATGAAATGTGTTTATCAAATGTGTTTAATTCTCAGAGGAACTGACACCGTTGATTTTGGCAACTCAGAAGCAGTTTAATCACACACACATCTGTGCTGGGGCATCTGCCTTTGGAAAGGTGAGAAGATTGAGAATGTGGAATCTGATGTCACTAGTTGGAAGGGTTAGATTTCATGGTGCTGAAAATGTACAACAGACTTTGTTTAGATACCTAATTCTGGCTTTCAGAATTAATGTAATAGTTTTGATAAAATTTATTCTTTCAAGATTTTGATATAATTTCTGTTAAAATGCTATCTCCAGGCTTTCAGCTATGGTCATAGAGACAACTTTGTTCTTTGGAGACTTTGTCATAATTTTTTATAATGCCACTTCCAGATTTTCAGATTTTGTCATGGGGAAAGCTCTATTTTTAAACGTATTTTTCTTAAATAACAATGTGAAACTGTCTCATTGTCTGAACGCCATTTGAATTAGTAACCCATTATAAGAAATGGATTTGCTTTGGTGACTGGTGGATATTTAGAAAGGCCAAGTTTATCTATTTGAGAGATTTGGAAAGGGCTGTGTAGTGGTTGAAGACATCCTTAGGGTAGAGAGAAGTGTAGTCTGATCACATGCATTGTGGTATGTCTGAATGTGCTATGAGATGGGTAGTGGCCTGCATGAGTTATTTACCTTCCTGAAATTCGTTTTCTGATATGTAACATGATGCAGTTTGGCCAGGTGATGTCTACAGTCTACCAGTTAGAACTATTCAAAGATGGAATGGGTTTTCTCTGTAGCAGCTTTCACTTTCCTTGGAAATGGCTACGTCAGAGGCTTGCCATCCAGCTACTATATTTTGGAATGTTGCAGGTCAGCATTGACTAAAAGATCACTGGGGACCATTTCATCTATGAGGGTTTTGTTTCTGTGTTAGATGATTCAAACAATTTTGTGAGTGTTGAGTTTCTGTGATGACATTTCACCTAAAAAATTGTTAAACCAAGAAAGGGTATTTGTTGTAGCTGATTCCCTAGATTTTAATACTCTGGCTTTGTTTGCTCTATGGGTGTTTTGAGAACAAAGGTCACATAACAGTATTATAGCTGGTGCTGCAGCTTCTGAATGGATTTGGGACAAGGAAGAGTCCATCAGGTGAAGCTAAACAATTTGCTCTATAGTAGTTCTTCACCGATTGTCTTTTTAAGACACCACAGCTTTATACTGGTAATCTAGAATTTTAAAACTGTCATCTTTTTGTGCATCAAAAGAACACTGTTAGTTATTACCTCTCCTTCCGTGAAACCATGTGGTGTAGCCTGTTAGATAGTGTCGAGAGGTATGTGTTTCCCATCCAGCCTTTCAGGACATTGAGGCGTGTGCCTTGAAGTGCTGTGGTCAGTTTTGTTTTCAAGATGTGCTAGAGTGAAACAAGGAAGAGTAGAAGTACAAAAAGTATAAAATTTCAAGGAATTAAAAAAAAAAAACTCTAAAGCTTTAGAAAGAAATATAGTCTGAATATCATAAAATTTGTCTGAGAATCTGCTCAGCCAGGTAATAATATTCCAGTCGTATTTCCTGAACAGTTAAAGAAGGTGCCTCCAGGAAAGAGTTACTTACTGAAGCAGGCTTTAAATGCTGACAAATTTGGTTTGTTTTAAAAGCAGGTATCTTCTAAACCTCTTATTTACCAAGTTAGAACTATGTTTAATGGCATTTTAATTATTTTCCCAAGCCCTTTATTTCCTATAAAATCTTAATTTTTTTTCTGATTGTGGATTTATAAACTATGGTACTTTTCAGTAGCTCTGTTATTATGGTTGAAAGGAAATTGCTATATAATATAGGTAACAATAGACTGAATATTAGAAAATCTTTAGTGTTGGAGGATGTAGCAGGAGGAAATTTGACTCCAGCTTTCAATACTTGTTGGCATCAATTTATATAGAACTGCTTATTAGATACAGGGTAGAGAGATGAGAAGTGGAGACACACAGCCTCTGCTCTCAGGGTGCTTATAAACTTAATTGAAGGTTATATAATATGTCTATTAAAACTTTTAAAACAAAATACATGTTAGTGCCAATAATTGTACATGCATGTGAGAGGATGTGGAATAAAGGAGTGATTAGAGGATGGTCCTGAGAGAATTCTTAGAGGAACAGAGAGGATTTGGGGATGGAATGAGGAGAGGAATTTGAGTGCTATTACAATGAAAGTTCACCTGCTGGAGTTGGTTTCATGTACTGAGTTTAGGAGATGCCATAGAGTAAACTCTGTGTAGAAAGCAGTGGGGAATTTACCCTTTCTATTTGTGTGATAAAAGCAACACTTCACTTTTTAAATCACACTTAGATGATGTCATCATCTAAGAGAACCTTTGCATCTAGAAAGTATGCATATTCATTCTTCACTAACTGATTCTGTTTTAGAGCCCAAGAAATTTAGAATAAAAGCACAGAGATTCTCTTCCTCTTACTGTGAGGTGAAGTAAATAAGCCCTGGGGTTATTGAGGCTTGCCCAGTGATCCCTGCTAGTGGGAGCAAAGTTACCACATGTATCTATTCCAGAGATTTATATGCATATACAGAAAAAGCATATGTGTGTGTGTGTGTGTGTGTGTGTGTGTGTGTGTGTGTATAGAGAGAGAGAGAGAGAGAGAGAGAGGCTGTGCTTTACTTTTCTCATTTTTAAAATTATATGGATTTACTATAATTTGTAAACCTATGCCCTATTGATGGACACTTCGGTTAGTTTTTATTTTTTTAAATGTGACATCACTTTTTAAAAAGGTGAACATGTCTGATTTGGAATTTTTTCTTTCATATACATTAAGTAAACATATAAGGATGTTCTTTTTTAGTATTTGAGAATTTTACTGCTCTAATTATTTTTCTATTTTATCTAAATTCAGTAATCTATAACTGTCACACTTTGTAAATGATGATCATTAAAGCAAATATCATATCTCATAATTCAACGTACTGAGTTAAGGTAGTTTATTGCTATAAACTCATAAAACTCTTAATGTAGTTAGAGTAGTGATCGACTCGTACTTATGTTCAAAGACTATCCAAAAAGTTGTGCTTGAAGTTGTCATGTGTCTAAAGATGCATGTGAAATATAAAATATTCAAAATAAAATTTCTATAGAATTTGCTTTTAGAGAATGTTATTGCTAATATTTTATAGCCATCCATCAGCATGTATGCATGTAACTCACTACTTATTTTGCTTTTAGAACCTTTTGCCCAGAATAGCAGCCAAACTTGATGTTGCCCCTATTTCTGACATCATTGCAATCAAATCACCTGACACATTTGTGAGAACCATTTATGCAGGTGAGTACCCAAGGAAAACAGTTAATCAGTATGTTAAATTTTTGAAAATTCTAAAAGCAGAAATTAATCTTGAAGATAAGATTTTGAAGCATGGATCATCCTAAAGCTTCCTGAAGAAAATCTTAAGTGTTAGATCTATCTTAGTGTTAAAATGCTGCTGGACCGTGATATGACATTATCTCTGATAGATTTAAAACACACTTTTTTCCTTCATGGTCATTCCATGTACAGAGTGAGATTTTTCCAGTGATCAATAAAAAATAGGTTTCTTTTTAGTATATTTTGTAAGTGGCTCTTGGAAAAGAAAACTTTCTGTTTTTTTAAAAATAATTTCAATCTTCTTTGCTGCTTCTATTTCATTTCTATCTGCATTAAGAAATTCAGTGAAGTAAGCCAGAAAGAAAAACACCAATACAGTATACTAACGCATATATATGGAATTTAGAAAGATGGTAATGATAACCCTGTATGCGAGACAGCAAAAGAAACACGGATGTATAGAACAGTCTTTTGGACTCTGGGAGAGGGAGAGGGAGAGGGTGGGATGATTTGGGATTATGGCATTGAAACATGTAAAATATCATATATGAAATGAGTCACCAGCCCAGGTTCAATGCATGATACTGGATGCTTGGGGCTGGTGCACTGGGACAACCCAGAGGGATGGTACGGGGAGGGAGGAGGGAGGGGGGTTCAGGATGGGGAACACGTGTATACCTGTGGTGGATTCATGTTGATATATGGCAAAACCAATACAATATTGTAAAGTAATTAACCTCCAATTAAAATTAAAAAAAAAGAAATTCAGTTCAGTGTCTTTTTAGTCGATTGATCTTTTGCTAAGCACACTGGTCTCTGGTGGGGCTGGAGAAGGCAATGAACTCTTTGATCTTTCTGACTGAACTCAAACCTCTCATCTTTAGTAGTGTTTAAAGGGAAGTATTTGGTTATAGTTTAGGTCACTCTTAATGTAATTGCTAATCCATAAGAAATGTCTCAAATCCTTTAAAAATCTGGGTGCACACACTTCCTGTCCTTTATGCCCCTACCGTGTTTTCACTTATTTTCTTCCCTTAGCAGGCATAGTAGCTTTGTCTTTATTAAGTTATTGCAGCTCATGTTGTTAAGTTACTGATCATGTTGTTTTGGAGAAGAAAGCTTTTGTTTATATTCCTTTTAGGAAGAATGTACCTGATTAGTGTGACAGCCTTTTCCAGTTTGTTTCTTCCATGCAGGTCAGCACTTGTTCTATTTTTAAAGACATCCAAAGTTACATAGAGTACCACTGATACGTTTCTTCAGTGTTATAGTCCTTTTCCTATATTTAATAAAGGTAGAAAAAACCTAACTGGTCTACGGTTATTTTTTCCTTATCTTTGTGAAGTAAATTCTGAACCTCAAATGAATACTTGAGAGGTTTTTTTGCCTTTCATGGTTGTTTTTAAAAATAAATGTGTATTTCAGGAAATGCTATATGTACAGTGAAGTGTGATGAGAAAGTGAAGGTATTTTCTGTCCGAGGAACATCTTTTGAAGCTGCAGCAACAAGTGGAGGTAGTGCCAGTTCAGAAAAGGGTGAGTGTTCATTTGTATTTGTTTTAGTTTCTTATTTTTGGTTCAGACATTATATTAGAATAAGAGATTGCTTCTAGTTAAATCTCTAATGCAGGGTGTTTGAGAGCTCCATCTAAATAAATGATATTCCCAAGTTTATCCAAAAGTAAGAAATATTTATATTATTTTTTTGCACTTTGATTGTTAGTTTGGTATATATCAAAGGGGTAGGGGTGGGGTGCATTAAGATTAATTTGTTATATTGATGTAAGGATTTTTACTCTCCTCTCATTGTTTATTATAAAAGAGCTTCAATATAATGGAAGACTGTAATAATAGTAAACTTATGGAAGGTGTTAACACTTTAATATATATAGTATCTTATTAAACCCCATAAAGAAAGGGTTATTTAGTCTTATAGGTAGACTCAGAGAATTAAATGACTTCTCAAAAGCCATATAGCTAATACGGTGAAGGCTGGAATCCAGTCCCTTTACGTCTTTCCAAAAATCAGAGAGAATGAAATTAGTAGCAAAAAATAAGAAATCACACTAACAAAATTGAATTTCCTGTGATTAATTCTTTGTGTATTTCTCTTAAAAATTTTTCGTATAGTACTTGAACTCATACTGTTTGTTTTGTTATATGTGTCAATATACACAGCATCAAGCACTTCCCCAGTGGGAATATCAGAATGGCTTGACCAGAAACTAACAAAAAGCGATCGACCAGAGCTCACAGGTGCCAAAGTGGTGGTGTCTGGTGGTAAGTCGAATATTGTAATTTTAAAAAATGATGTAAACTTAAAATACTTTGCTTTTATTAATCCTTAATTTTAATGGAGCACAGGTGTTTTTTCAAATGTAAGAACTAAGTTGTGAGTATTAGTCCCATTTTACCTATTAGGAAAATGAAATCTTTAGTTTAATAGTTTGGATTTCTGTTGCAAATCTGTTTTATTGGCACCAGGGGGAGCATGGTACAAATCTCAACTCCGTAGATATGCAACTTGATATCTTTGTCATTTTGACTGACTCCTGTGTTATTCTGAAGAGTATGGTTAACTTCTGAAGCAAAGAAAGGATTGGTTGGAATCTCAAGGCTGTGTTGTGTGACCCTTTGCTCTATTTTAAAAGTCTTGCAGCACAGTCCAAGTCTCTATGGATAATTCTTTTGAAGTTTTTATCACATTTAATATGAAAACTGTTAATATTGCATAGGACTTGCTTCTTTTTGTATATCATGCTTCTTACTTAAAAACAAAACAAACAAAAAACCTCAAGAAACAAACAAAAAGACCCATATTTCATAGCCTGCTGACTTTTTAAAACAGTGACTGCTATGATTGAAAAATCTTTCCAAACTAAACATCAAATGAAATAATTAAGCTTCCAAACAACCTCTTATTGCAAGTGGCCTTGAGAGGAAATAATTTATATTTCAGAAAGGCATATCTGACTAGTTTATTCACTTATTTTTTTCAATAAATGTTTGTTAGGTATATGTTCTCTGCCAGGCTCATTGCAAAGTGCTGGAGAAATAGAGGAAAAAACGGATTATTCTTGCTCTTAAGGAGTTTAAAGACTAGTGGAATGTCTTCTTTCAGTTGTTCAGTTAAGTATTGCTAAATATAGCAGTGACCAAGATAAGTATGAATCTTGTATTTAAAGAGTTTTTGTTCTAGTGGGGAAGACTGATTTTAAAGACTAATTATACTAGTAGTTAACCAGTTAGTTAGTTACAGAATTACAGTAGTGTTGAATGCTTTATTGGAAAAGTGCAAGAGTATCATTGGAGAACTTAGGAAAGGCTTTATAGAGAGGATGGCAGTTGTATAATATGAAGATTCACTCATGCATATGAAGTTCAAAATTTTTACAGAATGGAGTTTATATTTGGTTAATTCTTCTTTTTTTTTTTTTCATCTTCTTAAATGAGGTCGGGGTCTGAAGAGTGGAGAGAACTTTAAGTTGTTGTATGATCTGGCAGATCAACTACATGCTGCAGGTAAGTTTATTTTCCTTACTAGAAAAACATTCCCATTTCATTGGAAATATTTTTTCTTCATTATTTCATTTGTATATAAGTCACTCAAAGCTGCAGATTCTTTGCTTTCTCTGGTTTTCAACTTTTCTGTCTGAAACAGTTTTTCTTAATCTCCATGTAAATGGTGTAGCCTTCAGTGAGGAAAAGTTGTCCTTGTTTTTTATTATTTATATGGTACTCTTACCATTTGCCAAATTCTAGTAGTTTTTTCCATTATAAAAAAATTAAATGTCCACTTCATTGCCTACTTCAGATTCAGGAATGCCCTTGTTTTTCTCTTTATTGCTGGTCCAACGTAAATCTCTCATGCAAATAGAAATTAACATTTAAAAAATTTATAGGGAAGATAGATCTTGTTATTAAAAGTATATTAAGAATAGAATGATGGTTTTTGAAAAAAATCAGAACATTAAAAATATTTTGGTTTTTAATTATACAGCTATTAATGAGTGTATTTTTAATGTCTAGTTTGTTCTCCCCCTTTTGAGAGTTTCGTGTATAACTTTCTGGCTTTTATGCTTTATATTACCTAATATATGTACCCATAGAAATAGTTATGGCTTTGTCTGAATAAAGATGTAATCTTGACTCTTTATAATCAGATGATGGCAGTTGACTGAGGATATTTCATTTATTCATTCACTGAATAAATATTTATTGAGTGTCTGCTATATGGCAGGCACTATTTAAGGAGCTAGGCAAAAAACGATGAATAAAATGAGCAAAATGATTCAAAGTTCTAGAGGCCAGAAGCACGTTGAAATCAAGGTGTTGGCAGAGCCACACTCCTACTGGGGAGTGAATACGTTTCCAGTTACCAGAGGCTGCCTTGGCATTCCTGGGCTTGCAGCCACGTCACTCCAGGTTCTGCCACTGTCTTCGCATCACCTTCTCCTGTTTATCTGTATCATGTCTCCCTCTACATCCCTCTTAACAGGGATATATGTGATGACATTTAAAAATCACCTAGATAATCCAGGATAAGTGCCTTCTCCTAAGATCCTTAACTTTATATCATATCTGTTGCCACACAGGTAATATTCACAAGTTCTGGGAGCTAGGAAGTGAATATATCTATGGAGGGGCCATTTTGCTGCTTACCACAGACAGTAAACATAGTAAATTAGTAAATAATAAAAGAGTATGTTAGGGGCTTCCCAGGTGACTCAGTGGTAGAAGAGTCCGCCTGCCAATGCAGCAGATGCAGATGTGGGTTTGATCCCTGGGTCAGCAAGATCCCCTGAAGGAGGTAATGGCAACCCACTCCAGTATTCTTGCCTGGAGAATCCCATGGACAGAGGAGCCTGGCAGGCTACAGTCCATGGGATCGCAAAAAGAGTCAGACATAACTTAGTGACTAAACAACAATGAATGCACTGGGAAACCAAAAAATAATCCACATAACTTGCTTTATTGTGGTGGTTTGAAACTGAACCACCAGTATCTCTGAGGTATGCCTGTACACAGAAGGGTGTGTGTAGGTTATATGCAAATACTGTTCCATTTTATATGAGGGATTTGACCATCCTTGGATTTTGGTGTCCTTGGAAGGGTTCTGAAACTAATCCCTTGTGGATACCAAGGAATGATACTAAGTTTTGAGATGTCTAATTACAGACACCCTAATAGAGTTGTCAGTTAAGCAGTTGGTATAGGAATGTGGAGTTTGAAAGTTTGGATTGGAGATAGAAATTTGGGAATCAATTGCAAATTTAGATGGTATTTGAAACTGTGAGACTGGATAAATTTACCAAGAGTGTAGATGTAAAAGAAGTCCTAGGACTAACCCCTAGATGCTGCAAGATTAAGAGGTAGGGGAGAAGAGGAGAATGAAGACCAAAGACAAATGGAAAAGTAAGGCAGGAAAACCAGGATGGAGAGTGTGATGTTCTGGAATCTAAGTAAAGTGGCTCAGTAAGGGAAATCATGATCACCTGTGTCAAATGCTGCCCATGGGTCAGGGAAGATGAGGACTGAAAAGTGCCTCATTGATCAGCCACGTAAAGGTCATTAGTGACTTTGAGCAGTTTTAGTCATGGTGGTAGTGGGGGCAAAAACCTGATTGGAATGTTTAAAAGTAGTTACATGGTTGTATCCACTTCATGATCAACCCTCGAAGCTGATCATGAGCTGAGTTCATTTGTGACCTGTGTGCTTTCCTTGTATGTGTGTCATATTTTAATTAAAAAGTTTTTAAAGTAGAATGGGAGGCTTGGCAATGGAGACAATGAATGCAAATGACTCTTTAGAGGCTTCTAACCATATGGTAGAGCAGAGAAATAGGCAGTAGCTAGAGGGGAAGCAGGACCAACAGAGGAACTTTTTAAAGATGAGAAGATAATAGCATGCTTTATATGCCGATGGGAATGCTCCAGGTAAGAGGGAAAGGTTAATCGTACGTGAGAGGAGAGTTATTGGAGTGATGTTCTTGAGTTGGTGGGAGAGAATATGAACACAGCTGCAAATTGATGGGTGAACATGTTAGTTGGAGCAGCTTTCAGTTTTTTAGTGAAATTGGAAGCAGAATGTTAAAAGAATATTGAAAGTTTGAAGAGAGAGGAAAGATACAAAATCACAATGTAGGACAGTCTGAGAGAAGTAAAACCTATTTATTTAAAGTACAAAACAGTTAACATGGCTGAATATTGGCGTTTTTCTCCAGTCATGTTGAACAGGACAGGTATGCAAAGGGGAGAAAGATTGCTTAGTCAGTAACCAGAGATGGAGGTTTTCCACCATCTGGAAATAAGATGATATAAGAGGAGGGCAAGGAAATTGAAGGCACATGCAGAGGAGTGCTTAGAGTCATTGATAATAGAAACTGAACTGGGTAAAGAAAGAAGGGAGAACATAAGGGGAGAGAGGGACAGTGGAAAGAATTATAGACCTCAGTAGGGTCAGAGGGTTGTTGGAGTAAGGGACTAAAAGGGGTCAGCTGGAATGGGGAAGTCACAGAGAGATTTTGGAAATCTAGATTGTTGATGATATTGGCAGTGGACAGATTGAGGATATGACCACGGGTGTGGCTGAGGTAGCATGAAGGGTAAGATGACTGGAGAAGAATTGCTCAAAGAACTGAGGAGACAGGATGTCAAAGTCTTCAAGAATTAAGATAAGACTAGTATTGGAGAGAGTAACAAAGACCCAGAAGCTAAAAATCCTAGAGAAATGAAGGGAATTGACCTGCTGGTTAATAGATGACACAAGCAATATACGAGTGACATTATCCGATGACATGAGATTCAAAACTGAAGGCTTTTAAGGAGAAAGAAGGGAAAACTTTTTGAGAGTGGCAGTGAGGGCCTGGAGTACCACCTTGAGGCCCCAGTGACAAAGCAGCATCTGCTGGAGAGGATTGGAGAGGGTGAAAAAAAAAGTCTTTCTTTTAAAAAATTTTTTAAAAACCGTTATCAGTGAATGTCCCCAACAGATTGAATAATAGAGCTTTAAAAAATGACAACTATTTTTTTCTTAGTTGGTGCTTCTCGTGCTGCTGTTGATGCTGGCTTTGTTCCCAATGACTTGCAAGTTGGACAGACAGGAAAAATAGTGGCACCAGTAAGTATTGCAGTAAAATATGCCATGCAAAATTCTGTGGGGATAAGAATTATATATATCTGTGGAACAATCATCTCAGTGAAGTGATGACCTATTCAGTGTACCTAAGCAGTTATCCTTTATCCTGGTGAATGTGTCCTCACAGGCCTATGGATTTCTTGGCCTCAGTAAAAAGTATAGCAGGTCTTAAATCCAGCAGTGTTTTTCAAAGTTTTTAAAGCGGTAGAATACTTTGTCAAATTTATGTCACAACACTAAATATGAAATTGAGAGAAGCATCATTTTATTATATAGATTTTATAAGTTCATCTTAGCATTTATTTACCATAGTGCCTCTGTATTATAAAATCTGTACATAAAACTGGTGTATCTCTATTAATGAACACAGACTTTCAAAATCAGGAGCTGTGAATTGACAGCTGTAGTCTGACATCTTCCTGAACACCTAGTTTATTTCTGTATTATGTCTAGTTGCATGACATTCAGTAAATTCTGTAAATTCAGGAATTCTGATTCCATTCTGATCCATATTAGATTATTCTTCAATTAAAACTATTCAAAACTTAGCAATATATTGGTTTCAAAGTTGAATTACTAACAATATTGAATGATTGTTCATGTTTCTTAGATGATACAAGGTTTCAGTGGGTGGAATTCTTAGCCAGCTTAAATCATCTTTATTGTGTGGAGGAAAATGAATTTTTAAATATATTTTAAAATGTACTTTTAATGTATTTCAAAACAAGATATTAAGTCATATCTATTAAAAAATCTCATTTCTCATCAGATGTTTGTTTAAAATTTCAAAATAATAAAAAAATTTAAGTCTTGTCTTTGAAGTTTGTTTTGAAGAGAGTTCAATCTTATGCCCATTTTAAAATTGGGTTCTTTGTCTTTTTATTGATTCTTTATTCATTTTCTTTTGAAGACCAGAAATTTTTATTTTTATACTAATTATTGATGGTTGTTAATGCTTTTTGTGTTATTCAGCTTATTTGAACTCAGATAAGATCTCAGAATCTAAAATGTGTTCTAAAACTGTAAACAAAGTTAGAAAAACCATCTGACCTGTTTGCTTGTGATTCCACATTTGTCAGGCTGTGAGAACATTTATTGAGCAGGTAAATTCGAACCTTCCTTGACATTTAATGAGGAATGGCAAATAGGTATTTTTTGGAAATCTTGTTTGTCCTAGTGTACATGAATAAACATCTTTAGATTTGAACTTATTTACCAAAGATGAAGCCCACAACCTTTCTAATCAATAATCTTCTACAGCAAAGTATGGTGGGAGACAGGCTTTTATTTACATTGACTTTTCAGGAACAATACACTTGTTATTAAGTAGCATGGCAGAATAAAAGAAAAGGACCAGTGGCATCCTTACTTGTATTGTAGATAAATGTCATGCAGTCAGCTTTCTTCAACGTTACTGTCATGACTGTAGGATTACTAAAAATTTTTCATAAGGAATTTAAAACATATTAAAGTCTTTAATATGCAGATATTAAGTCTCAGATATGCAGATGACACCACCCTTATGGCAGAAAGTGAAGAGGAACTAAAAAGCCTCTTGATGAAAGTGAAAGAGGAGAGTGAAAAAGTTGGCTTAAAGCTCAACATTCAGAAAACTAAGATCATGGCATCTGGTCCCATCACTTCATGGGAAATAGATGGGGAAACAGTGGAAACAGTGTCAGACTTTATTTTTCTGGGCTCCAAAATCACTGCACATGGTGACTGCAGCCATGAAATTAAAAGACGCTTACTCCTTGGAAGAAAAGTTGACCAACCTAGATAGCATATTGAAAAGGAGAGACATTACTTTGCCAACAAAGGTCCGTCTAGTCAAGGCTATGGTTTTTCCAGTCGTCATGTATGGATGTGAGAGTTGGACTGTGAAGAAGGCTGAGTGCCGAAGAATTGATGCTTTTGAACTGCAGTGTTGGAGAAGACTCTTGAGAGTCCCTTGGACTGCAAGGAGATCCAACCAGTCCATTCTGAAGGAGATCAGCCCTGGGATTTCTTTGGAAGGAATGATGCTAAAGCTGAAGCTCCAGTACTCTGGCCACCTCATGTGAAGAGTTGACTCATTGGAAAAGACTCTGATGCTGGGAGGGATTGGGGGCAGGAGGAGAAGGGGACAACAGAGGATGAGATGGTTGGATGGCATCACGGACTCGATGGATGTGAGTCTGAGTGAACTCCAGGAGTTGGTGATGGACAGGGAGGCCTGGCATGCTGCGATTCATGGGGTCGCGAAGAGTCAGACACGACTGAGTGACTGAACTGAACTGAACTGAAAGTCTTTGATGGGCTTCCCTGGTGGCTCAGATGGTAAAGCGTCTGCCTGCAATGTGGGAGACCCAGGATCGATCCCTGGGTCAGGAAGATCCCCTGGAGAAAGAAATGGCAACCCACTCCAGTACTCTTGCCTGGAAAGAGTCCATTGGGTCTCAAAGAGTCGGACATGACTGAACAACTTCAATTCACTTCACTTCAAAGTCTTTGAAGACTTTCTTTAACATGAATCCTGTATTCCCTGGAGATTCTGGCTCATTAACTCTGAGTTAGACTTCTGTGTGTGTGTGTGTGCGTGTGTGTGTGTCTGTCTGTCTCTGTGTGTATTATTTGTCTGTGTGTATTTGTGTATGTGTTTATTTTTCTTTTAAGACTCTAAATCTTTTTTGAGCTGATTTCAAGTTTACAGAAAACTTTCAAGTACAAAGTAAAAATCTTTATTTTTGTGGACTGTTTGAGAGTAAGTTGCTGAGATGATTCTCCATCATTTCCAAATATGTGGGACATTCTCCTATAGAACCACAATACAACTTTTAAAATCAGGACATTGGCACCAGTACATTAATACCATGTGATCCTCAGACCCTGTTCAGATTTTTCCAGTTGTCCCAATAATGTCATATATGTATAGCAAAGGGTTGTAATTTGCAATCAAATGTTGCATGTGGTTGTCATGTGTCCTTCCATCTCAAACAGTTCCTATCTTATTTTGACTTTCATAAACCTTGACACTTTTGAAAATTATAGGACAGCTATTTTGTAGAGTAGAATGTCCCTTATTTTGGGTTTGTCTGTTGTCTCCTCACCGTTCAATTTAGATCATATATGCATCTTGACAGGAACATCCCAAAAGTAATATTTCATCCTATCAATTGGTATACAGTTTCATTGTGTCTTATTAGGTTTTCACTTTGACTGTTTGATTAAGGTGATATTTGTCAAACTTCTCCATTGTAAAGCTGTTTTTCCCTTTGTAATGAAAAGATCTTTTATAAGGAGGTACTTTGAAATGATATGAATATTCCCGTTCTCAAACTTTCAATTTATTCATTTACATTTATTTTCTTATAAGCAAACATTGAGTATTGACTTATGATAGGACTTATTGTCCCTATTATGTTCAGTGGGTGAAAATCTGTTGTTATTTTTGTTGATGTACAAATTGTTCTGCATTTGGCCAGTGAGAAGCCCTTCTGGGGGCTTCTGTATCTTAACATGTTCCCATCATTCTTTGGGGCCTTACTTACTGATAGAATAAGATGTTCTAGGCTTTTTGTACCTTTGCTATCCCAGCCCTGGCATCAACCTTTTCTCCAGGGAATCCTGGTTCCTTATAGTGAAAGAATAGTATGAAGCTGACATCTGAATATTAATTGTGCTTGTTGCTGTTCGGATATTGCTGTTCTCAGGACACCTCAGTGAAAAAAGTTAGGGAGTGTGTGTTTGTAGGCAGATACACAGACTTATGTATTCATAATAATACATAGCTTGATTTTTAAATGTTAAAGCGCCTTGAGTTGCGGTAATAAATCCTACTTGATCATGATATAGTACCCTTTTAATATATTGCTGGCTTTCATTGACTGATGCTTTGTTAAGGAGTCTGGAGTCTGTCTTTATCAAAATAATCTGTAATTTTTCTCCTCATCCCCAATATCTTTGTTTAATTTTGGTATTGGCATTATGCTGCCTTCATGAAATGAGTTTAAAGATATTCTCTTCTGGTGTATTTTTTGAATGAGTTTGTGTAAGATTGGTTTGTGTTTGTGTCTTTCTTAAATGTTTGATAGAACTCACCACTGAAGCCATCTGAGCTTTGAGTTTTCTTGGTGGAGCATTTGACAGTTAACTCAGTTACTTTAATAGATTTAGGGCTATTCAGATTTTCTATTTTGTTTTGGGTCTGTTTTGCTAAGTGATGTATTTAAAGGAATTGGTTCAGTTCTCTTAAGTTATCAAATATATTGGATAAAGTTGTTTATAATCTTGCCCCGTTTCCTTTCATTGTTTGTAAAATCTGGTGTGACAGCTCCTTCTAAATTTTGCAGTTTGTGTCTTCTGTTTTTTGTTTCCCTTTCCTACATCAGTCCAGTGAGGGATTTGTAATATTAAACATTTCTAATGATTTAGCTTTCTAAAATAACAAGTTTATTGAGTTACAACTCGTTTACCATACAGTTTATCTAATTAACTATTTAATTCAGTGACTTTTAGTTTATTTACAGAATTGTATAAACATCGCCTGTCAGTTTTACTATGTTTTCATCACCTTCAGAAGAAACTGCACACCTATTTTCTTTCCAGCTCCCCAATCTTAGGCAATCGGTTGTGTTTGACTCTCTGCAACTCTGTGGACTGTAGCCCACCAGGCTCCTCTGTTCATGGGATTTCCCAGGCAAGAATACTGGAGTGGGTTGCCATTTCCCTCTCCAGGGGATCTGCCCAACTCAGGGATAGAACCTAGGTCTCCTGCATTGCATGCAGATTCTTTACCTGTCTGAGCCACCAGGGAAGCTCTTTCTGTCTATATAGATTTACCTATTCTGGACATTTATGTAAGGGGAATCATAGAACATATGGTCTTTTATGGCTTTAAAAAAATAGCATAATGTTTTCATTTATTCATATTATAATATTCCTTTTTATTGCCATATAGTATTCCATTATGTGGATATACCATGTTTTATGTATCCATTCATCATCTGATGGAAATTTGGGCTGTTTACCTTTTGGCTGTTATGAATAATCCAGATAGGAATATTCATATACAGGTTTTTGTGTGGACATATGCTTTCATTTCTCTTGTGTGGGCATATGCTTTCATTTCTCTTTGATACACAGGAGTAGACTTGCTGGTTCATATGATAACTTTATGTTTAAGCTTTTGAGGAACTGTTTTCCGGAGCAGCTACACCAAAAAGGAACCAATTCTTAACTTTGTTAATTTTTCTCATTGTTTTCTTTTTATTGATTTTTGCTCTTAATTTCCTTCCTTCTGCTTACTTTGGATTTACCTTGCACTTAAGATAGAACTTTACTTCATTAATTTTGTATTTTGCTTTTTAAAATGTAAATGTTAAAGATATAAATTTTTCAGTGTTAAAATTCATTGAATCTTATTTTATGGCCTGACAAATGCTGTGTTGTGGTGAATATACCTTGTGCACCTGAAGAGAATGTATACCCTGCCATTAGACACTGCAGGAATACTTAAAAATATGGCAGCAGAGATATGTCCCAAATGAAACAGAAAACTTTGAAAACACAGGAAGAAATGGACAAAGCTTTGATGAACTGTGGGACAACTTTAGGAGGTCTACTATGTGTGTAATTAGAGGAGAAAAACTCAGATCTCAGATGCTCAACAAATACCAAGAATAGGAAACAGGAAGAAAACTACAAGGCATGTTACATTCAGATTGCTTAAAGAATGATTAAAAGAAAAAATCTTTTTTTCAAAAAAGAAGTCTTATTTTTAGTACATTTGCTTTGGAGGGAGAGCCAATTAATTGGAAAGAGTGCATAATTTAACCAACATCAGATCTCTCTGCTGCATTCCCTGTTGAAACTTTTCTTTTTCAAAGTGTTCTCTTATTAAGGTTCTTACAGAGTATTGAGCAGAGTTCCCTGTGTTATACAGTAGATCCCTGGGTAATCTGTTTTAAATATATCAGTGTGTATATGTCACTTCTAATCTGTCCCTCCCCGCCACCCTCTCCCCCTGGTAACAATAAGTTTGCTCCCTTAAGTCCATGAGTCTGTTTGTGTTTTATAAATAAGTACGTTTGTACCTTTTTTTTTTTTTTTTAAGATTCTGAATGTAAGTAACATCCTATGATATTTGTCCTTCTCTGTCTGCCTTACTTGACTCTTTCATATTCTTTTCCATCATAGGCTATCACAGGATGTTGAGTGTAGTTCCCTGTGCTATAGAATAGGCCTTTGTTGCTTATCCATCCTATGACAGTTTGCATCTGCTAACCTGGACTCTCAGTCTTTCCCTCCCTCACCCCTTGTCCCTTGGCACCATGAATCTGTTCTCTATGTCTGTGAGTCCATTTCTGTTTCATAGATATGTTCATTTGTATGATTTTTCAGATTCCACATATAAGAAATATCACATCATAATTATCTTTCTCTTTCTGACTTAACTTTGCTTAGTGTGATAATCTGTCCATGTTGCTGCAAATGGTATTGTTTCATTCCTTTTAATGACCTGAGTAATATTCCATTGTAGGGTTTCCCAGGTGGGTCAGTGAGAGATGCGGGAGACACGGGTCCAATCCTTGGATTGGGAAGATTCCCTGGAGGAGAAAATGCCAACCCACTGCAGTATTCTTGCATGGAAAATTTCACGGATAGAGGCCTGGCGGGCTACAGTCTGTGGGGTTGCAAGGGTATCGGACGTGCCTGAGCATGCACGCAATATTCCGTTCCCTACATGTACCACACCTTCTTTATCCGTTCCTCTATTCTTAGACATTAGGTTGCTCCCGTGTCTTGACTATTGTAAACAGGGCTGCAGTGAACATTGGGAGGCCTGTATCTTTCAGAATATTGGTTTCCTCCAGGTATATGCTCAGGAGTGGGCTTGTTGGATCATGTGGTAGATCTAGTTTTAGTTTTTAAAGAATGTGTAGTGGCTGTACCAATTTATATTCCCATCAGTAGTGTAGGAGGGTTCCCTTTTTTTAATACCCTCTCCACCACTTATTGTTTGTAGAATTTTTAATGATGGCCATTCTGACTGGTGTGATGTGATACCTCATTATAGTTTTGATGTGCATTTCCCTAATAATTAATGATGTTGAGCATCTTTTCCTGTGCCTCTTGGCCTTCTGTGTGTCATAAATGTTAGTTTCCAGATTCACTGATTCTATAGCTTTCTCCAGTTAATGATCAGCAAGCACCTTTTATTACTTTAAGTGAAAACAAAACGAAGACCTGAAATCTCATAATCAAGAATTATTTTCTGGCAGACAAAGTTGTTTCATCTGTGTTTATGGTTGATATAATTATATTCAAAACCCATACATAAGGTATATCCACTTCAATACTGATAAAAAGAAATTCTTAACAGCAGTGAGAGAAAAGTATAAATGAACTCAATATTCCAGTCAAAAAGCAGAGATCGCCAGATGTATAAAAAGCAAGACTCAACTATATGCTGCCTATAAGAAATACATTTAGACAGAAAAAGATACGCCATACTAATAGTAAACATAAGGAATCTGAAGTGTCTTTATTAATATCAGATAAAGCAAACTTCAAGACAGTGAGTACTGCCAAACATAAAGAGGACCATAACTTGATGAACAATTTATCAGTAAGACAGAACAGGTAAGTACCCAATAACAGAAATTCAAACTACTTCAAGCAAAATCTGGCAACTAAAGTGAAGAATAAACAAATTTATTATCCTAGTTGGAGGTTTTGGTACTATACCTAATATACCAAATACTATAGTGTTTGGTACTATATGAATAATTGATGGAGTACTAGACCAAAAAATCCAGTTAGGATGTAGAAGATCTACATCAGGGAGAACAAGCTATCTGTAAATCACACAGCAAGTATTTTTGGTTTTATTGGCCATGGAGTGTCTGTCATAACTGCTTAACTCTTCTGTTGTAGAGCAGGGGCAGCCATAGACTTGTAAATAAGTTGATGAGTCATATTCCATTAAAACTTTATATACAGAAACAGGTGGCAGTCCAGGTTTGGCCTATTGACTTAGCATTTATAGAACACTGAGCCACCTTTTTTTTCTCTACTTTTATTCTAGGACTCCAGTTGCTCATATTTTAGGTATCTTTATATTCTTCTGTAGATTGTTTAAGTTTTGTTCATTCCTTTTCATCTTTTTTTCCCTCTGTTCTTCAGACTGAATAATTTTCGTTGACTTACCTTCAAGATTACTGCTGCTGCTACTAAGTCACTTCAGTTGTGTCCGACTCTGTGCGACCCCATAGACAGCAGCCCACCAGGCTACCCTGTCCCAGGGCTCTTCTATAATTTCTGATATGCTAGTAAACCTAGCTAGGAAATTTCTTATTCTGTATTTTTTTAGTTCTAGATTTTCATTAGTTTCATTTCTCTGCTGAGGTTTCTTATCTGTTCAAACATTATAGGTACCTTTCTTTACATCTTTGACCATACTTGTAATAGCTGTTTTTAAATCCTTGTGTACTAATTCCAAGTTCTTGGTTATTTCAGGGTTGATATCCTTTGATTGTAGTTTTCACATTTTCCTGTTTCATTATGTGTGTAGTACAATGGTTCTCAACTTTTTGTCTTGGGACTCCTTTTAAAATTTGTTGAGGGCCCTCAAAGAGCTTTTGTTTATTTGGTTCATAGGCAGTGATGTTTATTGTATTAGAGATACAAACTTAGAAATTTTTAAAATGTTTATTCATTTGAGAAATTTTTAAAATGTTTATTCATTTGAAATTAAGTTATTTTATTAATTAATTATTAATTTTTATTAGAGTATAGTTACTTTGCAGCGTTGTATTAATTTCTACTGGACAGCAAAGTGAACCAGCAATATGTATACACATATTCCCCTCCTTTTTGGATTTCTTTCCCATTTTGGTAACCACAGAGCAGCAAGTAGAGTTCCCCATGCTATACAGTAGGTTCTCATTAGTCATCTATTTTAAACGTACTTTCAATAGTGTACATATGTCAATCTCAGTCTCCCAGCCCCTCCCACTACCACCACTTTCCTGCATGATATCCATATATTTATTTTCCACGTCTGTGTCTCTACTTCTGCTTTGCAAATGTGATCATCTATATTTTTCTAGATTCCACATATATGTGTTAATATATGATACTCTTTTTTTCTTTCCAACTTACTTCACTGTGTGTGACAGTCGTTAAGTCCATCCACATTTCTACAAATGACCCAATCTCATTCCTTTTTATGGCTGAGTAACATTCCATCGTATATATGTATGACATCTTCTTTATCTATTCCTCTGTTGACGGACGTATAGGTTGCTACCATGTCCTGGTTATTGGAAATAGTACTGCAGTGAACATCAGAGTGCATGTGTGTTGAATTTTGGTTTACTCTGGATATATGCCCAGTAATGAGATTGCAGGTCATATGGTAGGTCTATTTTTATTATTAAAAAAATTTTTTTTTTCTATTTAATTGTATATCTACATGAGATGATGGATGTTCACTAAACTGTTGTGATAATCATTTCATGATGTATGTAAGTCAAATCATTATACTGTACAACTTAAACTTATATAGTCAATTATATTTGAATATAACTTAATGAAAACGCTAGTAAAGTAATGATCAAAATTCTCCAAGCCAGGCTTCAGCAATATGTGAACCGTGAACTTCCAGATGTTCAAGCTGGTTTTAGAAAAGGCAGAGAACCAGAGATCAAATTGCCAACATCCGCTGGATCATGGAAAAAGCAAGAGAGTTCCAGAAAAACATCTATTTCTGCTTTATTGACTATGCCAAAGCCTTTGACTGTGTGGATCACAATAAACTGGAAAATTCTGAAAGAGATGGGCATACTAGACCACCTGACCTGCCTCCTGAGAAACCTGTATGCAGGTCAGGAAGCAACAGTTAGAACTGGACATGGAACAACAGACTGGTTCCAAATAGGAAAAGGAGTTCGTCAAGGCTGTATATTGTCACCTTGCTTATTTCACTTATATGCAGAGTACATTGTGAGAAACGCTGGGCTGGAAGAAGCACAGGCTGGAATCAAGATTGCCAGGAGAAATATCAATAACCTCAGATATGCAGATGACACCACCCTTATGGCAGAAAGTGAAGAGGAACTAAAGCCCCTTGATGAAAGTGAAAGAGGAGAGTGAAAAAGTTGGCTTAAAGCTCAGCATTCAGAAAACTAAGATCATGGCATCTGGCCCCATCACTTCATGGGAAATAGATGGGGAAACAGTGGAAACAGTGTCAGACTTTATTTTTTTGGGCTCCAAAGTCACTGCAGATGGTGATTGTAGCTATGAAATTAAAAGACGCTTACTCCTGGAAGGAAAGTTATGACCAACCTAGACAGCATATTCAAAATCAGAGACATTACGTTGCCAACAAAAGTCCATCTAGTCAAGGCTATGGTTTTTCCAGTGGTCATGTATGGATGTGAGAGTTGGACTGTGAAGAAAGCTGAGCACTGAAGAATTGGTGCTTTTGAACTGTGGTGTTGGAGAAGACTCTTGAGAGTCCCTTGGACTGCAAGGAAATCCAACCAGTCCATTCTGAAGGAGATCAGTCCTGGGTGTTCTTTGGAAAGAATGATGCTAAAGCTGAAACTCCAGCACTTTGGCCACCTCATGCGAAGAGTTGACTCATTAGATAAGACTTGCTGGGAGGGATGGGGAGCAGGAGGAGAAGGGGATGACAGAGGATGAGATGGCTGGATGGCATCACAGACTCGATGGATGTGAGTCTGAATGAACTCCAGGAGTTGGTGATGGACAGGGAGGCCTGGTGTGCTGCAATTCATGGGGTCGCAAAGAGCTGGACACGACTGGGCAACTGAACTGTACTAAACTGAATCAAAACAAAGACAGCTAGACTTAAGAAAAAAATTAATATAGTTACTAAATGACCCAGATTACCAAGATGGTGTGGTCACTCATCTAGGGCCAGATATCCTGGAGTGTGAAGTCAAGTGTATCTTAGGAAGTATTACTATGAACAAAGCTAGCACAGGTAATAGAATTCCAGTTGAGCTATTTCAGATCCTAAAAGGTGATGCTGTGAAAGTGCTGTACTGAATATGTCAGCAAATTCGGAAAACTCAACAGTGAGCACAGGATTAGAAAAGGTCAGTTTTCATTCCAGTCCCAAAGAAGGGCAATGCTAGAGACCATTCAGTTGTGCTCATTTCACATCCTAGTAAAAAAAAAACAGTGTGTGCTCAGTTGTGTCCAACTTTTGCAACCCCAGGGACTGTAGCCCACTGAGCTTCTCTGTCCATAAGATTTTCCAGGCAAGAATACTGGAGTGGGTTGCCTTTTCCTTCTCCTTACTTGCTAGTAAGGTTATGCTTAAAATCTTCAAGCTAGGCTTCAGCAGCTCGTGAACTGAGAACTTCCAGATGTACAACCTGGGTTTAGAAAAGGCAGAGAAACCAGACATCAAATTACCAACATTCACTGGACCATGAAGAAAAGTAAAGAAGTTCCAGAAAAACATCTACTTCTCCTTCATTGACTATGTTAAAGCCTTTGACTGTGTGGATCACAACAAACTGTGGAAAATTCTTAAAGAGATGGGAGTACCAGACTGCCTTATCCGTCTCCTGTGAAACTTGTATGCAGGTCAAAAAGCAACAGGTAGAACTGGACTGGTTCAAAATTGGTAAAGGAGTACATCAAGGCTGTATATTGTCACCCTGTTTATTTAACTTTAAGCAGAGTACATCATGCGAAATATCAGGCTGGATGAATCACATCCTGGAATCAAGATTGCTGGGGAAAATATCAACAACCTCAGATATGCAAATAATACCTCTGCAATGGCACAAAGTGAAGAGGAACTAAAGAGCCGTGTGATAAGGGTGAAAGAGAAGAGTGAAAAGGCTGGTTTGAAACTCAACATTCAAAAAACTAAGTTCACAGCATCTGGTCCCATCACTTCGTGGCAAATAGGATGGAAAAAAGTGGAAGCAGTTACAAATTTTATTTTCCTGGACTCCAAAATCCCTGTGGATGGGAAGTGCAGCCATGAAGTTAAAAGATGCTTGCTCCTTTTTGCTTTTTGAAGAAAAGCCATGACAGACCTAGACAGCATGTTAAAAAACAGACACATCACTTTGCCAGCAAAGGTCTGTATAGTCAAAGCTATGGTTTTTCCAGTAGTCATGTACAGATGTGAGAGTTGGACCATGAAGTCTGAGCGCCAAAGAAATGATGTTTTCAAACTGTGGTGCTGGAGAAGACTCTTGACAGTTCCTTGGACTGCAAGAAGAGCAAACCAGTGAATCCTAAAGAAAATCAACCCGGAATGTTCATTGGAAGGACTGATGCTGAAGCTGAAGCTCAAGATCCAATACTTTGGCCACCTGATGTGAAGAGCCGACTCATAGGAAAAGTCCCTACTGCTGGGAAAGATGGAAGGCAGGAGGAGAAGGGGATGACAGAGGTTGAGGTGATGACATCACCAACTCAGTGGACATGAAATTGAGTAAACTCGGGGAGATAGTGGAGGACTGAGGATCCTGGAGTGCTGTAGTCCATGGGGTCTCAAAGAGTTGGACACAGCTCAGTGACAGAAAAACAGTAACAAGTCCAGTCTTCCACGCACCATTTATTGAAGAGATTGTCCTTTCCACATTGTATATTCTTGGCTCCTTTGTCATATATTAATTGACCATGTGTGAATGGGTATATTTCTTGGTTCTCTTGTATTTTTATGTCAGTACCATACTATTTTGATTACTGTAGCTTTGTTCAGTCCAGTCTCTCAGTCGTGTCTGACTCTTTGCGACCCCATGAATCATAGCACTCCAGGCCTCCCTGTTCATCACCAACTCCCAGAGTTCACTCAAACTCATGTCCATCAAGTCGGTGATGCCATCCAGCCATCTCATCCTGGGTTGTCCCCTTCTCTTCCTGCCCCCAGTCCCTCCCAGCATCAGGGTCTTTTCCAATGAGTCAACTCTTCGCATGAGGTGGCCAAAGTACTGAAGTTTCAGCATCAGTCCTTCCAAAGAACACACAGGACTGATCTCCTTTAGGACGGACTGGTTGGAGCTCCTTGCAGTCCATGGGACTCTCAAGAGTCCTCTCCAACACCACAGTTCAAAAGCACCAATTCTTCAGTGCTCAGCTTTCTTCACAGTCCAACTCTCACATCCATACATGACCACTGGAAAAACCATAGCCTTAACTAGACGGACCTTTGTTGGCAAAATAATATCTCTGCTTTTCAATATGCTGTCTAGGTTGGTCATAACTTTCCTTCCAGGAGTAAGAATTTTAATTTCATGGCTGCAGTCACCATCTGCAGTGATTTTGGAGGCCCCCAAAATAAAGTCTGACACTGTTTCCACTGTTTCCCCATCTATTTCCCATGAAGTGATGGGGCCAGATGCCATGATCTTAGTTTTCTGAATGTTGAGCCTTAAGCCAACTTTTTCACTCCCCTCTTTTACTTTCATCAAGAGGCCTTTTAGTTCCTCTTCACTTTCTGCCATAAGAGTGGTATCATCTGCATATCTGAAGTTATTGATATTTCTCCTGGCAATCTTGATTCCAGCCTGTGCTTCTTCCAGCCCAGCATTTCTCACGATGTACTCTGCATATAAGTTAAATAAGCAGGGTGACAATATATAGCCTTGATGTACTCCTTTTCCTATTTGGAACCAATCTCTTGTTCCATGTCCAGTTCTAACAGTTGCTTCCTGACCTGTATATAGGTTTCTCAAGAGGCAGGTCAGGTGGTCTAGTATGCCCATCTCTTTCAGAATTTTCCAGTTTATTGTGATCCACACAGTCAAAGGCTTTGGCATAGTCAATAAAGCAGAAATAGATGTTTTTCTGGAACTCTCTTGCTTTTTCCATGATCCAGCAGATGTTGGCAATTTGATCTCTGGTTCTTCTGCCTTTTCTAAAACCAGCTTGAACATCTGGAAGTTCGCGGTTCACATATTCCTGAAGCCTGGCTTGGATAATGTTGAGCATTACTTTACTAGTGTGTGAGATGAGTGCAATTGTGCAGTAGTTTGAGCATTCTTTGGCATTGCCTTTCTTTGGGATTGAAATGAAAACAGACCTTTTCCAGTCCTGTGGCCACTGCTGAGTTTTCCACATTTGCTGGCATATTGAGTGCAACACTTTCACAGCATTATCTTTCAGGATTTGAAATAGCTCAACTGGAATTCCATCACCTTCACTCGCTTTGTTCGTAGTGATGCTTTCTAAGGCCCACTTGACTTCACATTCCAGGGTGTCTGGCTCTAGGTGAGTGATCACACCATCGTGATTATCTGGGTTGTGAAGCTCTTTTTTGTACAGTTCTTCCGTGTATTCTTGCCACCTCTTCTTAATAGCTTCTGCTTCTGTTAGTTCCATACCATTTCTGTCCTTTATCAAGCCCATCTTTGCATGAAATGTTCTCTTGGTATCTCTAATTTTCTTGAAGAGATCTCTAGTCTTTCCCATTTTGTTGTTTTCCTCTATTTCTTTGCACTGATCACTGAGGAAGGCTTTCTTATCTCTCCTTGCTATTCTTTGGAACTCTGGATTCAGATGCTTATATCTTTCCTTTTCTCCTTTGCTTTTCGCTTCTCTTATTTGCACAGCTATTTGTAAGCCCTCCTCAGACAGCCATTTTGCTTTTTAGCATTTCTTTTCCATGGGGATGGTCTTGATCCCTGTCTCCTGTACAATGTCATGAACCTCCGTCCATAGTTCATCAGGCACTCTGTCTATCAGATCTAGTCCCTTAAATCTATTTCTCACTTCTACTGATATGATCATAAGGGATTTGATTTAGGTGATACCTGAATGGTCTAGTGGTTTTCCCCACTTTCTTCAATTTAAGTCTGAATTTGGCAATAAGGAGTTCATGATCTGAGCCACAGTCAGCTCCCAGTCTTGTTTTTGCTGACTGTATAGAGCTTCTCCATCTTTGGCTGCAAAGAATATAATCAGTCTGATTTCGGTGTTGACCATCTGGTGATGTCCATGTGTAGAGTCTTCTCTTGTGTTGTTGGAAGAGGGTGTTTGCTATGACCAGTGCATTTTCTTGGCAAAACTCTATTAGCCTTTGCCCTGCTTCCTTCCACATTCCAAGGCCAAATTTACCTGTTAGTCTAGCTGTTTCTTAACTTCCTACTTTTGCATTCCAGCCCCCTATAATGAAAAAGACATCTTTTTGGGGTGTTAGTTCTAAAAGGTCTTGTAGGTCTTCAGAGAACAGTTCAACTTCAGCTTCTTCAGTATTACTGGTTGGGGCATAGGCTTGGATTACCATGATATTGAATGGTTTGCCTTGGAAATGAACAGAGATCATTCTGTTGTTCTTGAGATTGCATCCAAGTACTGCATTTTGGACTCTTTTGTTGACCGTGATGGCTACTCCATTACTTCTAAGGGATTCCTGCCCACAGTAGTAGATATAATGGTCATCTGAGTTAAACTCACCCATTCCAGTCCATTTTAGTTCACTAGAATGTCGATGTTCACTCTTGCCATCTCCTGTTTGACCACTTCCAATTTGCTTTGATTCATGGACCTGACATTCCAGGTTCCTATGCAATATTGCTCTTTACAGCATCGGACCTTGCTTCTATCACCAGTCACATCCACAGCTGGGTATTGTTTTTGGTTTGGCTCCATCCCTTCATTCTTTCTGGAGTTATTTCCCCACTGATCTCCAGTAGCATATTGGGCACCTACCAACCTGGGGAATTCCCTTTGAGTATCCTATCATTTTGCCTTTTCATACTGTTCATGGGGTTCTCAAGGCAAAAATACTGAAGTGGTTTGCCATTCCCTTCTCCAATGGACCACATTCTGTCAGACCTCTCCACCATGACCTGTCCGTCTTGGCTGGCCCCACATGGCATGGCTTAGTTTCATTGAGTTAGACAAGGCTGTAGTCCTTGTGATCAGATTGGCTAGTTTTCTCTGATTATGGTTTCAGTATGTCTGCCCTCTGATTCACTCTCGCAACACCTACCTTCTTACTTGGCTTTCTCTTACCTTGGAAATGGGGTATCTCTTCACGGCTGCTCCAGCAAAGTGCAGCCAGTGCTCCTTACCTTGGATGAGGAGTATCTCCTTTGGCCACTCCTCCTGACCTTGAACGTGGAGTAGCTCCTATCGGGCCTCCTGCCCCTGCGCAGCTGCAGCTCCTTGGAGGTGGGGTTGCTCTCGGCCACCTCCCCTGACCTCGGGCGCTCCTCTCGGCCACCGCCCTGATCTTGGGCCTGTGGTAGCTCATCTTGGCCACTGCCCCTGACCTCGGATGTGGGGTAGCTCCTCTTGGCCACCGCCCCTGACCTCTGACTTGGGGTAGCCCGTCTCAGCCACCGCCCTTGACCTCGGACGTGGGGTAGCTCTTCTCGGCCGCTGCCCCTGATCTCGGACTTGGGATTCAGTTCAGTTCAGTTGTGTCAGACTCTTTGCGACCCCATGAATTGCAGCACACCAGGCCTCCCTGTCCATCACCAGCTCCTGGAGTCCACTCAAACTCACGTTCATCGAGTCAGTGATGCCATCCAGCCATCTCATCCTGGGTTGTCCCCTTCTCCTCCTGCCCCCAATCCCTCCCAGCATCAGAGTCTTTTCCAATGAGTCAGCTGTTTGTATGAGGTGGCCAAAGTACTGGAATTTCAGCTTTAGCATCATTCCTTCCAAAGAACACCCAGGGCTGATCTCCTTCAGAATGCACTGGTTGGATCTCCTTGCAGTCCAACGGACTCTCTAGAGTCTTCTCCAACACCCCAGTTCAAAAGCATCAATTCTTCGGTGCTCAGCTTTCTTCACAGTCCAACTCTCACATCCGTACATGACCACTGTAGCTCCTCTTTAAATTCTATTACGTATTTCTGATATGGTGCCTCCAGGTTTTTTAATCTTTCAAGATAACCTTAATTATTCAAGGTCTTTTTTGATTCCATATACATTTTAGGATTGTTTGCTTTATTTCTGTGAAAAATGCTGTTGGAGTTTTGTTAGGAATTGCATTGTATGTGTACATTGCTTTGGGCAGTATGGATGTTTTAACAATATTAATTCTTTTAATCCATGAGCACAGAGTATCTTTCCATTTATTTGTATCTTCATCATTTTCTTTCATCAGTGTCATAGATTTCCATGTACAAGTCTTTTACTTCCTTATGTTAAATACATCCCTAGGTATTTTATTCTTTTTGAAGCAATTGTAAATGGGGTAGTTTTCTTAATTTTACTTTCTGATAGTTTGTTGTTGTGTATAGAAACACAATGTTTCTGTGTGTTGATTTTGTATCTTGCAACTTTACTGAATTCACTTGTTAGTACTAACAATTTTTTGGTGGTATCTTTACGGTTTTCTCTATATAATACCATATTGCTTGCAATTAGAGACAGTTTTCCTTCTTGCATTCCTTTGGATGCCTTTTATTTATTTTTCTTGCCTAATTGCTCTGGTGTGGACTTTTAATACTATGTCAAATGAGAGTGATGAAAGTGTACATCCTTGTCTTGTCCCTAATCTTAGAAGAAAAACTTTCAACTTTTCATGGTTGAGTATGATGTTACCTGTGGGGTTGTCATATGTAACCTTTATTATAAAGGTGAAGTGAAGTGAAAGTCACTCAGTCGTGTCTGACTGTTTGCAACCCCATGGACTATACAGTCCATGGAATTCTGAAATACTGGAGTGGATTGCCTATCCCTTCTCCAGGGGATCTTCACAATCCAGGGATCAAACCCAGGTCTTCCTCATTGCAGGCGGATTCTTTATGAGCTGAGCCACAAGGGAGGCCCTATTATATAGGTATATTCCCTCTATACCCACTTTGTTGACTGTGTGTTCTTTATTCTATTTTTAGTCAATTTTGTTTGTGAGATTCATTCATTTAATGAAGGTAGCAGTTTTCATTTGTGTTTCATTAATGTATGGCATTCTATTTTATAAGTATATCATACTTCTGCCATTTTTCCATTAATGGATGTTTATTTAGGTGGTCTATAATTTCTTGCTATTACAAGTAGTGTTGCTGCGAAAATTCTTAAAAAATGTTTCCTTGTATGTTCGTGTTTCCCTAGAGAAGTATGCATAAGACTGAAATTGCTTAATTACATATAGTAAATGTCGAGCTTTACCAGATATTGACATACTGTTTTCCAAAGTGGTTATTTACACTTTTCAACAGTTTATAAAATTTACCTTTGTTCTCATCCTTGCTGTATTTTGGTATTTTCAAAAAATTTTTTAAACATCTTTTGCAGTTGTAGAGGTTGATGATAGCTCCAAAGATAGGTAATGGTGGTGATTACACAACAAGGCAAACATACTTAATGCCACAGAGCACTTGCCATTGATTAAAGTGGTAAATTTTATGTTAGATGTATTTTACTACAACTTTTTAAAAGTTTTGCTAGTCTGATGGGCATGAAATCTCACTGTGCTTTTAAATTTGCTTTTCCCTGATTATGAGTAAGGAATCTTTCATTCATGTTTTCCCCCCCTCTGAATTTCTTGTTCATATCTTTTTGGCCTATTTTTTGCCTATCTTCTTGGCAATTTTGGAAGTTCTTTTATGTATTCTGAATATTAATCTTTTCTTGGTTATGTGTATTACATATATTTTGTCTCAGGTATGACTGTCTTCTTCATTTTTTGAATCTTTTTTTTTTGTTTTAATAAAGAGAAGCTTTTAATTTTAATGTGGTTGAACATTTTTTCCTTTTTGATATATACTTTTTTTGGTCTTTTATTTAAAAAGATCTCTGCTAAGAGAGGGTCTTAACAATATTAACCTGTATTTTTTTTCCTTAAAAGTTTTATTAAAGTTTTGCTTTTCATATTTCACACTCAGTTAATCTACTTGATTTAATTGTATGTTTGGTATGAAGTAACTATTTAATTTTTCCGCATGTAGCTAATCATTTATTACTCATTTTCTTCTGCCCCAGATCTTTTACATATCAAGTTTACATATGTGCAGAAGTCTCTTTCTAGATTCTGTGTTTTGTCTGTCAGTTGTTTATGATTGTACCAAAACTGCTCTTTGAGCTTTGTAATAAAATTACCAACTTAGGCAATACCCATCTCCCCCATTCTTCTCCAGAATTGTCTCAGCTATTCTTGACTCTATCATTTCCCACGGTTTTAGAATTAATTTGTCAAGCTCCATATTTGGAATGTTGATTGATAAACGTCCCTGTCTCTTATTTTCAAGGGAATTCTAGTGTTTCACCACTAGGAATGCTGCTAAAGCAGTTTGCTACAATAGACAGTGTCATATCATGGTTAAAAATGGTTAGCAGTCCAGACTTTGTAGCCAGGTTGCCTGAATTCAGTTCTTAGTGTTACCACTGGCTTGCTGTGTGACCTTGGACAGATCATTTAGCTTCTCTGTACCGCCGTTTTTTCAGCTGTGTAATGGCAGTGGTAACAGTCTGTACTTCATATGGAAGTTCTGAAGATTTAATGCATTAGTCTGTGTCAAACACTTAAAACTGTGCCTTGCAGATAGTATGAGTACTGTGCATTAATACTCTATTTATAATCGTGAATTAGTATTATAAATCTAGTTTGTTAGAGGTTTTTTTGTTTTGAAATCATGAACAGGTATTGAATTCTTTAACTGTTATCTGATAATTTCATTGGATTTTGTTAGGGCATTAATTAACATGTGTTGAGCTTAATAGAGTGTCAGATTTACGCTATGACTAGAATTTAATAAATACAGCTTTTTTAGCCTTGACATAGCTGGTAGTAGTTCCCATTTAACTTTTTTTTTTCCTGGATTACCTTTTAGAAGCCCCATTGATGACTTTACCTACCTCACCATTCAAACGTATAAATAAACATATTGTAGTCATTAAAGAGTTTCTGTTATGTCCTGCCAGAGAAATTTGTTTTTTCACTTAGTGTAAGTAGATTACTTTCTCTGTATTTTGGTATTTTACTAACAGATTAGTGGTTCATTTATAATTCTAAGACTTGATGAATACTTACTAGATAAAACAGTTTTGGAGAGAATTCACTAAGACAAGACATTTTTTCTGAGTTCTTTTGAAGAAAATTCACTAATGTTGAAAAGCCTGTGTATGAACAAACTTTATGGGAGTTATTTGTACACAGCTGGGACTGAATTTATGGACTGCTTTTCTGACTTGCTAAAAAGCTAAAGAGTGACAACCCCTTTCATACTGCATTATCCAGCTTGGCTTTTAACTCTAAGAAAATGGTGTTCACAAATTGATGCTCTATTCCTTTGGGGTTGGTATAGAAGCATTAGATTGTACTAAAATATTCATATGTGAGTGCATTTAGCTGAAAGCAATTGATGTTCTGTTCCCAAGAGGACAAAGAGAAATGCTGTATGGACCTGTAGTACAGAAAACACCCTAAGCATGCTCCTTAAAGGTAATTACATGGCCTGGATGATCAAAGCCCTTGCAGTGGAGCTTAAAGTGACAAAGGAGAAGTTGAACTAACAAACTGTGGTTTGGATGTATAGATAGTGTGCTTGTGCAAGAGCTAAAAACTTATTTGCTAAAAGTTAGTTGTAATTGTGTCTGTGAGTTCTAATTGTGTCTTTGCTTCATTATCTTAACTAATTTTTATTAGACTGTTTTCTCTACATATTTATTCCCAGAAGACCAGTGTCAGTCAAGTTTTCTTATCCATTACCATTTAGTATGTAAAGTTAATTTTTTAAGTTTTGGAGAGTCTGTTGAATTTTTTATGTACATATTAGAACTTTTATAAAAGATTCCGCTGATAGAAATTGACGTGCCTTGTAGATGATCAGTCTAATTTAACAGCTGGTATGAAAATCAGTAAGAGTAGACAGCAAATCTTTGTTGTGGCCATCTTGGTGTGGCAATTTGAATAAAACTGTTCTAAATTTCTATTCTTATCCTAACTGTATTTTCGATTCTTTCATATAAAAGCTAATGTTTTTCCTCATGTGTCGCTTCAGATAAGACAATCATGCACATTAATGTCAGAGAAAATAAGACACTGTGCTAGAAGGAGATGTTTATTCAGTGATAGCTGGTCATCTAGCACATGTGATTCCATCCTCATGTTTATTTTAGAGCCAAAGATATGAGTACCAAGATCTTGTATAAAAGAACATTTTAGTAATTTAATTTAATATATGCATTAATATTAACTAAAGTTAGTCTGAGAAGGAATTGGGGAAATGGATTAGGGGCAGGGGAATGTTTTCCATTTCCTTTAAGTGAAGTTACTTAGATGGTCTCTAGTAAGGTTGGATGAATAGTAAATTTACTCTTCTCTTCTAAGCATTTCCCTTTTCTACATTATTAGCTCTGCTCAGATTCTTATTAGAGCTTTAAAAGGTGGCTCAAGGAGTTTTTGTGTAATTTGGGCTGAACTCATATAGAACTCAAGTTGCTTTTTTTTTTTCAGAACAGTTTTAGATTTACAGAAAAATGGCACCAACAGTACAGAGAATTCCTGTAAGTCTTTTACCTGGTTCCCGTATTGTTATTTTCTAATGTTGTTGGAACTGTTGATGGGCTTCCCTGCTGGCTCAGCTGGTTACGAATCCGCCCAGCAGTGCGGAAGACCTGGGTTCGATCCCTGGGTTGGGAAGATCCGCTGGAGAAGGAAAAGACTACCCACTGTAGTATTCTGGCCTGGAGAATTTTGATAGTTATTAAAAGACAGGATTCTAGAATTAAGTGTTTTGAAGGTGAAGAATGGTATAAACGATTCTTTCAAGGAAATTACTTCCTGATGACTTTATTGTGGTAAAAATCTAATGAAATTTGCAACCATATTTAAGTGTATAATTCAGAGACATCAATTATATTCAGACTATTGTACAACTATGCTTCACTTTCATGCACTGGAGAAGGAAATGGCAACCCACTCCAGTATTCCTGCCTAGAGAATCCCAGGGATGGGGGAGCCTGGTGGGCTGCCATCTGTGGGGTCGCACAGAGTCGGACACGACTAAAGTAGCAGCAGCAGCATTGTACAACGATAACCTCTGTTTATACTCCAAATTTTTCATCACCCCAAAAGAGATACTCTGTAACCATTAAGCAGTAGTTCTCCATTCCTTCCAACCTCAGGCTCTGGTAATCCCTAATCTACTTTATGTCTCTATGAGTTCACTATGCTGGATATTTTAAGAGTGAATCATATACAATATTTGTCCTTTTGTGAGTGTCGTCTTTTAGCATATTTTCAGGTTTAATCCTTATTGTAGCATATGTCAGAACGTCATTCCTTTTTATGGCTGAAAAATATTTTAATAATATTCCATAAATATTTTGTTTATTTGTTTATCTGTTGATAGATACTTTGGTCATTTTTGTTTTTACCTTTCGGCTATTGTGAATAATGCTGCTTTGAACATTCTCATATAATTATCTGTTAAGTTCCTGCTTTAAATTCTTTTGGGTGGTAAAGTTAGGCCTGGGATTGCTGGGCCACATGATAAGTCTTTGTTTAGCTTTTTGAAGAGCCTCCAAAGTGTTTTTCTCTAGTTACTATATAGCCTTCATGAGCTTCTTGGCATAGAAAGCCAAGAATTATTTTAGATTAAATAATCTATTTAGATTAAATAATCATCAAGAAAGGCTATGCACAAACAATGACCTTCTTAGTAATTTTGCGAATGAGGCAACTTGGTGAGTGTAAAGAATAGTACTTTGAAGTCGGGTTCTGTTGCCAGCTTGGTTCTTCAGGCCTCTATTTTTTTTAATCGATGACATAGATATTGTGCATAGAATTAGATATTGTGCATTGAACTGTGGTGCTGGAGAAGACTCTTGAGAGTCCCTTGGATAGCAAGGAGATCAAACCAGTCAATCCTAAAGGCAATCAGCCCTGAATATTCATTGGAAGGACGGATGCTGAAGTTGAAGCTTCGGTACTTCGGCCATCTGATACAAATAGCTGACTCATTGGAAAAGAACCCAATGCTAGGAAAGATTGAGGGCAGAAGGAGAAGGGAGCGACAGAGGATGAAATGGTTGGATGGCATCACCGACTCATTGGACATGAATTTGAGGAAACTCTGGGCGATGGCAAAGGACAAGGAAGCCTGGTGTGCTGCAGTCCATGGGGTGACAAAGAGTTGGACATGAATTAGCAGCTGAACAATAACAACAAATGCATAGATAACCTTCAGTTTAGTCACTCAGTCGTGCCCAACTCTTTGTGACCCCATGAATCGCAGCACGCCAGGCCTCCCTGTCCATCACCAACTCCCGGAGTTCACTCAAACTCACGTCCATCGAGTCGGTGATGCCATCCAGCCATCTCATCCTCTGTCAGCCCCTTCTCCTCCTGCCCCCAGTGCCTCCCAGCATCAGAGTCTTTTCCAATGAGTCAACTCTTCGCATGAGGTGGCCAAAGTACTGGAGTTTCAGCTTTAGCATCATTCCTTCCAAAGAACACCCAGGGCTGATCTCCTTCAGAATGGACTGGTTGGATCTCCTTGCAGTCCAAGGGACTCTCAGAAGTCTTCTCCAACACCACAGTTCAAAAACATCAGTTCTTCGGCACTCAGCTTTCTATCCTTACTGTTACAAAATTCTGTATAGGTATATATAATTTAGCCGTTAGATCAATTAAACCTTACTGATGAAAAATTTTATACTTAAACTTTTTATTTGATTGCTAAAAATGCAAGGCTTTATAATATACTAATTATATATCTAAGTAATTTGATGTTGTACACCCAAATATTTCAGTGTAATTTAATCATCTGAGTAATTTTATATTATACCTAGGAATTCCCTGGTCATCCAGTGATAAGTACTCTGCACTTCTGCTACAGGGGGCACAGGTTCAATCTCTGGTTGGGGAACTAATCTCACGAGCTGTGGGGCATGGCCTACACACACACACGGGAACTAATCTCACAAGCTGTGGGACATGGCCTATACACACAAGCACACACACACACACACACATACACAGCTCGCAAGCTGTGGGACATGGCCTACACACACACACACACACACACACACACACACACACATCTCGCAAGCTGTGGGACATGGCCTACACACACACACACACACACACACACACACACACACACACACACACACACACACTTTACTGCTTTCTGTCATTCTAGGTGTCCTTGAAGAAAGTCTTTCCACACACACTTGTTTCTGTCATTCTAGGTGTCCTTGAAGAAAGTCTTCCTGCAATAGAAAATCTGTGCATTTAGTATAGAAGCTAATTACCTAAATGCTAAACATTTACGTGCAAAATAGTTAAGTATTAAAAGTTATATTTTATTATAAAAATACTTTCTTAAGAAAAACTTATGTCAGATTCTATGCATCAAGAAATCAAATCCTACATTTAAAAACAGTATTTAAAGACCAAGAGCTGAAATTTCACCTTTTTTGGTTTACTTTTAGACTTTTGAATTCTAAATCACAATATAGTTAGTTACTATCCTTTAAAAAATTCTTTTAACTTTGTATTTGAGAAACTGAGTTACTAAACTTATACTTTGAACAAGAATAATAAGGTATGTAATGAAGCAATATGGGCTTTCCAGGTGGCTCAGTGGTAAAGAATCCACCTGCCAGTGTGGGAGATGCAGGTTTGATCCCTGGGTCAGGTAAATCCCCTGGAGGAGGAAATGGCAACCCACTGCAGCATTCTTGCCTGGAAAATCCCATGGACAGAGGTGCCTGATGGGCCATAGTCCAGAGTCCCAAAGAGTTAGACATGACTGAATGACTGAGTGCACAAACGCAATGAAACCTATGCTAGAAGTATAAATTACCACTTGCTTTGGTCATATTGTAACTAGACTGGTCTTGAAGATGACATTTAATTGGCTTCTCTGGGGGGAAAGGTGGGCCAATAAAAAGAATATAGAGGAACTCCTATCTGTGGATGAATTTAGGATTTTAAAACACCTTGGACAAAAAACCCAAGCTATGTATTCTCTGCCTAGTAAGCACCGAGTCCATCTACTGAGCCATGGAATATCTATTCATATGAGAAACCTACAGAGGTTTCTTTTAAATGAGTTTTCTGATTTTGTTTCTAGACCTTTTCCATTAAAGTTATTGGAACCAGATATTGACTTCATCGAAAACCAGGTGAAAGTTTTTATCCAAAGTGTTAGTTTTCTATATAGGTTATATAAGCTAAACATCAAAGACATCAACAAACAAGAAATGGTTTCCAAGTCTTGCCCCTTCCATGAGTCCATCTTCTTGATGGCCTTGTAGCCAGTGCATTTGTGTGAAACATTTGTATTAGAGGCATTTCAGTTGATGTGCAACTAACTGGTCATTAGATAAATCAAAGGCTATAGTATGTCCTAATTCAGGATGAGGAACTCAGAAATAAGCTATCAACTGATACATCTAGTAACTTGGGGTAAAAACTAATGTTAGCTAAAGTTGATACTTTTTTTTACATATAACCTTATGTTAGCTGTACATCTCATCTTGTTTTAGTGATTTTTCTCCATGATAAATATATTTACTGGAGTTTTAATAAACTAGTGACTTCAGTTAAAGGGTATTAATAGTACTGTCACAATATTGAGTTATTTGTGATGTAGTAGAAGTACTGAACTTAAAATCAAAGGTTAAGAAGCCTGCCTTTTACTAGGTGTGTGTAACTTTGAATGGCTCATCAAGCCTCCTTGAGCCTATGCTTTCTGTTCTATAAAATGAGAAAAATTTCCACCCCTTAGAGTTATTGTCATAGTTAAGTGAGATAATGTATATAAAGTAGAGTATGGTTACTGGCATATTATAGACAATTCATGTAGTTGTGATGATTAACATGCCATCTCAAAGACTGATACAATCTGAGTTAGTCCTAGTACAGGACCATTATCTGATGGTTGAGACATACCTTCAGATTCATAGCAGGAGTGTGCATAAAGTTCTGTATTCATATGAGACTCAGTTGAGGCATAAACCTGTCTGAGAATTTCATAATACAGGCAGAGAGCTGTTTGAGAGAAGAGCCACAGTTGTGCTTTGCATTTTGGGGCCTCTTCCAAAAAGAGAAGAGACTTAAAAACAATTTGGCAAACGGAGGAAATAGTTTGGCCTTTTAAATGAGTAGCAGGATGAAATATAGCAATATTAATGCACAAGAGACTTGCAGTAATTAGAAAATATAGTTCGGTTAATCTACTTCTCAAAGAGACATTCATTATTTCCTATGATGAATTACATTTAACTCCTAACCTGGCATTTGTCCTGGGTATTTGTGTTGTGTTTTAGCTGTTGTAACAGTTGCTGTTTAAGGTTATGCCTCTGTAGTCTTCTGAGTAAACAATGTTGAGGGAGTGTGTGCCATTCTGTAAAATTTGTTTCATCCGAGGCAGTCTTAGGGTATTGTTTTTAAGCACATACATAGGATTCTAGTTTTTAATAGAACTACTTATATGATGTCTTTAAATTTTTTGTCTTCAAATAAATGTAGCTTTTTACATTCCTTCCCCAATCTGGAAAGCAAGACTTGGTAGAAAAGGAATTTTAAACCTGATTTTTAAAGAGGCAAAGAAATACTGGCCTGGTTTTTCTGCTCTGAAAGCTCCAGATTTAACCACTCTTCTCATAGTCATATTTTTACATAAACATAAAAGTAAACATTTAGATCTTTCATTTCTACTTTGTTTAAGCAGTACTGAAGTTGCTGCAGGCAGAATACTGTTCCATTTGTAGGAAAAAAGATGTAATTTCAACTTGATATATATTATTTTTGTATGACAAATTTGATATGTCTTGGTAGCTGTCTCTGGGCTATGTATCCCTGTATGAAGATTATGTTAGAATTTTGTGAAGAAACTCACCTCAACTTCCTAGGCCAGCCAGCACTGTCTAGAAAGTTGGGCTGAATTCAAACTTTACAGCTAGTACTAAGTGCCCCTCTCCCCCAAAATCACTAAGAATATCAGTAAAAAAAATTTCCCAATACATTATCCCAGAAGAATTTTATAACGTTAAATAGCAACTTCCCTTGAGATAGTGATAGTTACTATCACAATAGTAAACTACCCAAGTAGTTTAAAGTGGCATTTATGTGGCAGTTGGTTGTCTAATGCCTTCTGGTTTAAAGATTTAGTGATCATTCAGTAATAATAATAGCATTAATAGTAATGGCTCATATTTTGAGCACTTCACATGCATTGTGTTATTTAATAATCCCAACAATCCTATTAGCGGCAGGTATTTAATTTAAAAATAACATTTTAAAATGTAGGTAGGTATGTTGTTTCTTTAGACATAGTGCTGTGGCACACTTAATAGGCTACAGTGTAGTGTAAACATAACGTCTATATACACTAGGAAACCAAAAGCTTCTTGTGATTTGTTTTTTGCACTGCTCTCTTTATTGCCGTAGTCTGGAATGCGCAAAATCTCCAGGGTGTGCCCGTATGCTTTTTTGAGAAGTGTGAGCCTTTCGGGATAGAGTCTTCAGGTTTTTCTAAACTTTCAAGAAAGAGTATGTCACTAGAGGACAAAATTTGATAATCAGTTTCAGGGTATAAATTTACTGTTTTAAACCAGCCATTTTCATCTGCTTTGGGTTTTCTTATAATGGTCTACCATACCTGAAAATTGGTGGATTTGAGTCATCTGTGTGTTTCTCTATTGACTGCCCCCTTATTTAATCTTCAGCCTGGTCATTCTGCTGACTTTCCTTTTATGATCTTCTGAGCTCATAAAAGCAAAGCTAACACAAGATACTAATGTCATTCTGTCTTGAGGTCTTACTGTCATGCTCTGCAGTACCTCATAGAGCTTACAAGAAGGCTCTTCTTTACTTTGGTTTTTTGTTTGTTTGTGTGCCTCACGGATTGTGGAATCTTAGTTCCCTGACCAGGGATTGAATCTGGTCTCTCGACTGTGAAGGTACGATCCTAACCACCGGACCTCCAGGGAATTCCCTTCTTTAGCTTGTTCTTAAATTACCTTGGATCTTTGGCTGTCTAGCACGGTGGTAACCATGAAGTTACATTTGGATATTGGGCACTTGAAATGTGGCTAGATTTAATGAGATTATATTATTAAAATTGGCTTCACCTATTTCATTTCACTTTAATGAGGCTAATAGAAATTTTTTTAAAGTATGTGGCTTACAATATTTTTATGTTATATATCTCTTTTGGATTTAATAATGTTAGGCAAAAATCACAACATGCAAGTAAGAAACACTTTTCTCCTTAGCATCTGCACCAGGATCTTCTGGAGAGCAGGACTCAGAAATGTATGCTCTTGGAATTCCTTATTTCCTGCCCAAGATTTGAGTGAAGCAGGAGAGTGATGTTAGCAAATACTTTCAGAAGAAAGCAGCCAAAACCCAAATCATGCATCAGAGAATACTCTGACCATGTTACTTCCCCAGGTTGGTTAGATTTCTGTAAAAGTGTTAAGATTTCATTTCAGTCTTTCAATTCTCGGACATACAGATTTGTCATCATGCTCGGACTAATAAAACCTCTTCTAAAAGTGTGTTTTGTTTGAAGGACTAAGGAGCAGGAACAGATGGGTTAGGCTCTAAAAGTAGACTCCCGTTTGGCAGAGGACAGAAATTACTCCAGAGAACCATCATCCCCAAAACTGCTTCCTGCTGCTAAAGGCCATTCTGCTTCTTGTTGGCAGGAACAGAAAGTAAGGGGTTGCATAAGAGACCAGTGCTCTGTCACACCCGGATTTTTATGATCTTACCTTAACCTATGTTGACTGAGCTTCTTGAGTGTGTATCACAGGGGATTCTTGCTGTCCTGTACTTCTGTTAGTCCATACAACTCTTTTGTATGAATAAGGGAAAAAATACTCCTTTCTCAAATTACTTTACTGCCATCTGTTGGAAAATTATTGTAATAAAAATGCAGATCTATAATGACTATGATATGAATAATGCCTCGCTCCAGAGTTGTTCAGTATACAGCCTGCTCAGCTGTATATGGTAGCCCTGGGATCACCCCAGGAGTCCACTAGTCACTGAGTGGGCTGAGAAAATCGGTGTTTGAATAAATCTCAGTTCTTGAGTGGTACACCAGTGGCTTGGGAAACCAGATACTGTGCTAAGGATTGAAGCTTTACAATCCCAGTTATTCAGATGAGCAAGCTGAGGCATAGAGAGGTTAAAACAATTGGCTCACGGTCAAAGGTCTGTTAGATGGCTGAGCTGGCATTTATTTCAGCATAGGCAGTGAGATTCCAGAGCCTAGGTCCTAAACTTCTAAATGACAGTGATAAACTCCTCTTGCAAACCTCTGTTAACCACATTGGGTGCAGCAGTCTCCAAGCCCTATTCCTGTGTTTATCTGAGCACACTCTGAGGTAGTGTAGACATCTGCTCCTGAGTTCTTTGGATGAGGCTACAGCTGCAGTCTTTTTTAGGTCTTGGCAAAGAAAGAAAGATTTGTTCGAACTTGTTTGAAGTAGGTGCTGTCCCTTCTTTACCAACCCTGTGGCTTTACTGCTCACCCGTCCTCTCCATCCTTGAATTTCACGATGATTAACCCAGACTGCTACCAGCTGTGTCCTTCGTCCTAGTTTCTTACTCTTGTAGGTTTCTTTCCCTTTGTGAAGGCTACTAGAACTTTATCTCCAGGACTACCCCTCCTTCCTTTTCTGTCTGTTCCTTTCTTTAATCCCACCTCTTTTTTGAACCCTTAATTGTTGTTCCCCCCTCCAACATCACCTCTCATTTTCGCTCCAAAGTTTTTTACCTACCATCCGATTTAGAAAGAAAGTGCCTCAGGGCAGGGATTGTCTTGTTATGTTGTGAAGCAGTGTCTAAGTGCTCCATAAATTAGCATCTGTGGAGGGTTTTGCACATACTAATTATTATTATTGAAATACAGAAATGCTTTCTGAATCATGAGGAAGCATCCTATTACTGTAGTCTAATTGCCTGTACACGTTTTCTGAAAAAGAAGAAAAAAAGCGTCAAGCCTCTCTTCCTGACTTAAAGAGCCATCAGATCTCAGAACAGCAGCCAAAATCTCAGGACTCATTCAGGGCTGTTGTTTCAAAGCTTTTTTTAAATTTATTCAGAAAACCATGTTTGTGTGATAGTAAAATAAGTTCTTATTGGTCAGGAACAGGTCAGAATTTACCTGTTTGGACAATTTATGCTTTTTAGAAAGGTGGGAATGACCCTGGAACCACCGTCGGTTTCCTTTGGCCCAGAATCTGTTATTTCTTTACTGACATTTATGGTTAAAGCCAGCAGTAGTCATTTCTCAGGAGGTTTAATGTAAATTTCATTTATATCATATTTATGTTGATGTTTAGTGCCAGAGTGAATCAGCATTTTTATTAGCATTTTATAATGCAAATGGGGAGGCTTTTAAGACTTGCTGAATTTTAATGTAGACATGTATGTCAGAAAGACCCCTTTATATAGAACTATTGATCCTTTCCAATATATGGTTTGAGAACATACTTCGAAGCATGGTTAGCAAGACAGTGTCTATCTAAATAACTTACTTTAAAAATCTTTACATTTTACAAATGTAAAAAGCTTTACATTTTGGCCTGGTTTTCCTGAATGTAGGATTTAGTAAATATACCGTGATTAATAATTTAATAAATGTTCTCTCTTAAAAGAAATGCTGGTCAGAATAAACTGAATGATGTTAAAATTATCGATTGAAGTTACCTGTAGTCTTCAGTGGAAAATACTGGTGCTTTTTCAAAATAGTAGTGCTTGTTTATTAGTCATACAAGTGTCATTGTCTGATAAGAGTATAATAACAAGGCCTTACTGTATTATCCAAAGGTGTATGGCCATAATTGATGCATTGGATTATGTTTAAGATAAAATCATGGGATTGCTTTTTATCCTCACCCCATACATTTTGCTTTCTACAGTAGTGTACTCCCCACCCTAAGACACAGTCTCTTTAGGCCTAAGTGCTCTTTCCTATTTTCAGGCTTTTGATGATTAACTAATGAGCAGGTTGAATTGAAAAGCAAACCCAGCTCACTGTAGATTTTTAGATGATTAACTCACATTGGGGGCTAGGTTGTGTCCTTTCCAGAGTACTTAAGAGTATCCTGCTTCTCTAGAAGCGGTGGACACTTTATGCCTTTAAAGAGAAGACCCAGAGAGATACGCTATCAATGTGCTGGGTCAAGTTACAGGTTTCAAGCTGCTCACGAGCTGAGGATCATCTGTTGTACTGGTCCTCAACTCTGTGTATGTTAGAGCATCCTGAGGAGCCTTTTTAGAAAGGTCCTCTATTGAAGAGCTTTTTAAAGAAAAGCTCCAGTGCTCATGAATTAGATTACGGGCCATGCAGAAGACAAAGTGGGACCACCTGACATTGTCATTGACTTTGAAGTATTTGCCCTGTAATAAAACTGTGTGACAGAGCCACCTTCAGTACCTTCCACATTACTCATATTGAGGAGAGATGATACTGTCAGTTGTGACAGAACTGTAGTGTCAGTCTGGTTACATGGTAAGGGGCACCCCCTACCCAAGCCAGGGCTTGTTCAGTTTATGTGTGGGGAAAGCTTTTCAGCTGAAGTTTTAATTATCCCTAATAAAGCAACTAAGCATTTTTAATTAAGCACTTATTAAATCAGTTTTCCATGATAATAGTGAGTTTTCATTTTTAGATAAAGGTACAGAGAGCAGTCATCATTCCCTTTATAATTAGTTGAAGCAGAGGGGTAGGAAGAGGTGCAACTATCATCCACATTTACTGGGAAACTGCAGTGCAGGGACCCATTTATTAGGCGTTAGAAATACAAAGGTTCATTCTGTGCCTGTGAGAAATCTGTTATTTTTTAATTAAGGAGATTGTGTGTGTGTGTGTGTGTGTGTGACCCTTGAGACTGATTTGTATATTTGGTTTTTCTAAATGTGAAGCTTAATAAATATACTCTGATAACCACTTCAACAAATATCCATGAGAAGCAAATAGCTGAGTCAAAGTATACTTTAATATGTGTTTCTATATTAATATGAAATGTGTGTATATTGTGAATGGCTCCATGCAGGGTGGTGAGTTGAAGAGCTGTATCCAAATGAGTAGCACAGACAGAAAGTACAGCCTTACAGCAAATTGTGAGATTAAGTGAAACAGTTGATATGAAATGCTTAGCACAGTGGTCGACACACAGTTAATGCTCAAAAACTCTTATTATCCAATATTATTGTTCCACCACTACTTTATGAATTCAGAGGTAAGTGTGGACTATGGGTTAGGGAGATCAGGGAAGGAGGAAGGCATAATTTAAGTAATACACATTGCATCTGTTTCATTTAAAATATTTCTTGTATAAGACTAGGGTTGGTTATAGCAAGTACTTTGGAAGGTGTAATATATGAATGCATATTAATGATATGGTCTCTTTTGTTTCAGGAACTTTATATTGCTGTAGGAATATCTGGAGCCATCCAACATTTAGCTGGGATGAAAGACAGCAAGGTAACTACACAATAGTGATGATACTAAGAGGAAAAGTTTTCACATTTTAAAATTTAGGTTTCACTGAAATGCTTCCATGTAGTTATAGTGTGTGTAGTGGAACCGTTCGCATTAACACAAACCTGGGAATTGAAAGGTATATACACCACTGTACCCTGCCTGAGGATGTACCACTGGTGGGAGAGGCAGTGTGTATCATGGAAAGAGATGTGAACCTGAATCCCAGCTCGCCTGCAAACTTACCACCTGACATGCCTTGTTTGTGCCTCAGCTCTTTGTCTGCCAAATGCACGTGTTGGAAGATCTCTTTCAGCTCTGACAATCCATGGCTAGAGAATATGGGGTGAAAACAACTTGATGAGGTTCTGACCATCTAGTTTATGACGTACTGATACCTGGTTCTGTGTTTTACCCTAGTCCCCTAATGGTCCCACCGTCATACGTCAGCAGTGCCCGTCTTTTTGGGTCGTTACTAAATTGTGACTGACACGTTTTGGATTGGAGCATCTCAGAACCTTAGTAATTGTCAAAAATGCAGCATATAGAGGAGCCACTTGATTTTAACTTGCTGCTTGAATTCTGTCTAGAAGTCCTGTGTGATGACTCTGTGAACATACATTTCAGAATATGACACATTAATTCATGCATAACAATGCACAGTTTGAATTATGAACTTGGTCTTTCATGAAGTCAGAGATGCCTCTGACACTCCTGCTTTTATTCATTCAGATGGAAGTTTGATAGAAAAGGTAATAAAACTTTTAATAGGTTTAACTTCTAACTTGAAAAGATGCATGCACTACCTCCTTGTAACCTCTAAATGAGTTGGCTCAAAACCAGTCAGATTTCACAGTTGGATGGCAGGTTTCTTCACTGAGCTCTGAAAGCAGCAGTGCCAATGGGGAAAATGTTATTGCTGCATTAGAGGGGAAAAAAAAACAACAACAATAAACACCAGCAACCTTCAAAAATATTTTTAGCTGGGCCTGTTCAGACATATCTAGAATTTTGCTTCTCTCTCTGCCTGCCTAAAGATCTTGGTAAAAGTTCTTGTTCATGCCAGCAGGGCCGGACTGGAGGAGAAATGGACTAGATGGTAAATGTCAAAGCAAAAAGGGAATAATTGAATTCAGGAGACCCATGTTGGGGAATAATCTGTAAGAATAAACTTGAGCCAATAATTTGTCTGTCTATCCAGTCAACAAATATTTACTAAGTCTGTGTACTTTGTACAGATGCTGGAGTTGCTTAAATGAAAATGACATAGTCCCTGTCATAACTCTCTTTTGTGGGAGACGCACCAATCTTAGATTGTAATTTTGGCTAAGTTTTAAAATGGAGGATTGGGACTTCCTGGTGGTCCAGTAGTTAAGAATTTGCTTTCCAGTGCAGGGGATGTGAGTTTGAGCCCTAGACAGGGAACTAAGATCCCATATGCTGCAGGGCAACTAAGCCCACGTGCCACAACTACAAAGCCCAGCTGCCGCAACCAAGACCTGACCCAGCCATAGATAAAGTGATTGGTTTAAGTCTGATAGTTCAGTTCAGTCACTCAGTTGTGTCAGACTCTTTGCAGCCCCGTAGACTGCAGCATGCCAGCTCCCCTATCCATCACCAACTCCCCGAGCCTGCTCTGCATATAAACTGTATACAGATACATGGTTGAATACAGTCTGTGCTTTAAAATGTCCAAAAGGAAGAAGAGTATTAATTTATAAGGATGTATTAAAAGAGCCCTAGAGTACAAGCAAGATTTTATCATAATTACTTACGGTTGATATTTCAGGAATATTCTTTCAGTAATCTGAGAATTCTGCAACTGGCCTAAATCTTTTTTCTTAAATACTATGGTGGTTCTTCGCCCACAATTACAGGCTCTTTCTTTAAAAATAACTTTTATATACTGGGATGAAAAAGCTTTCAGATGATTAAACTGTCAGATGTTTGACTAGGTGGCCTCCAGGAAATCATTAACCATCGTTAATTAAATAAATCTCTGCTAGTAGCTATGAAGCAGGCTACTTATTCCCAGAAGAGAAAGACCACGATGCAAATCAATGCCTATGATTCAAAATGTTTGTCCTTGTGACTAGATTTGAGGTGTATATTGAAACCGTGCTGTATTATAGTCTTTGACCACACTTTAATATATATGATGTTTCTCTGCATCAGTAGTTACCTGCACTGCAGTGTGTGCCAATTTCAGATATTCTGGAATATTCAGGCCTCAGGGCCCTTTTAGAGGATTTTACACATATATCATATAGACTATATTTTAAGTTAGACTGTATCAAAATACTTGAAAAGGGTGTTCTGCCTGTTTTCATGAGATGGAGTAATAGGCAGGGAAGTACTTAATTTTACTTCCAAAGATTCAAAAATTATCATTTTTTAATTAAAATAACACCATGTCAGAGTCAAAAGTCTAATCTTACTTTAATTGGAATGGTGTTAGAAGCATCTGTGGGGATAACCAAACTATTTGTAATATATAAAGAAATCTGTTATTAATAGAATAATTGTGTAAACATAACATGTTTTTTAGTGACAGTTTCTCCGTAATCTGTTACTGATCTGTCATTATAATCCTTTACATTTAAAGATTTTATGGGAGTTAAGAGGAACTTGTGGTAGTTTTTGTAGGAGACGTAGTACTTTGTTACATTTATTTGCTGCATACATAAGGACTTAAACTTTTTTGTTTTAAATATTCATCTTTACTTAACAGGCCAACTAGATAGTTAACTTTTCTATTCTCACAGTAGACCCAGGGTAGTAATTTAAAAATGCTAAATGGAATGCAGTATATACAGAATAAATAGTTTGAGCTTTAAAGCCTATGAATTAGGATATGGCTTTGTTACTTTTTAAAGTTGAAATCTAACATTTATAATCACAAGTTTAAAACATATATTGTTAATAGGTGGGAAAATACTGATCACCTTATAAGTGAAATAAGCTGAGAATTGACTCTAATAATATGTATCTCATGATTTGACAAAGTTGACTTCTGTCTTGTTGAATAAAGCACACCAAATATAAAATGGATGAATGAACTTTTTATCTGTGGTTTTTATTCAGTATATCTAAAATTTTTCAATGACCTACAAAAATTTCCTGTTATATTTGGTTGGTTTGGTTTAAGTCAGATTATTAATTTATATACATAAAATTCACATTTTTAGTATATTGCATTAAAACATTCTTCTGCATGGTAAAATATACATAACATAAAGTTTACCATCTTAATCATTTTTAAGTGTAAAATTAGCTATGTACACACTGATAGTGGTATTAAATGCATTCATAATGTTGTGCACCCATCATCACTATCCAACTTGACAACTCTTTTCATCTTTTAAAACTGAAACTCTATACACATTAAATGGTATTTTCCCAGTGTCCCACTTCATAGTCCATATACTGACAACCACAATTCTACCTTTTGTTTCTATGATTTTGACTATTCTAAGTACAATTTAAGTGGAATCATCATTTGGTATTTGTCTTTTTTGTGACTGGTTTATTTCACTTAGCATAAAGTCCTCAAGATTCATCCATGTTGTAGCATATGTCAGAATTTTCTTCCCGTTTAGGCTAATAATATTCCATTATGTGTGTGTGTGTGTGTGTGTGTGTGTGTATACATACACACCACATTTTGCTTATCCATTGATGGACTCTTGAGTTGCTTTCAAGTTTTAGCATTTGTGAATACTTTGCTGTGAACACAGGTGTACAAATATGTTTTCAAGGCCCTGAATTCAGTCCTTTTGGGTATATATCCAGAATTGGAATTGCTGGATCACATGGTAATTCTATTTTTAATATTTTGAGGGACTACTATAATGTTTTCCACAGCAGTTGTGCCATTTTACATTCCCACCAGCAATGCACAGGGGTTTTAGTTTTCCACACCCTTTTCAGCACTAGTATGGTTTTTTTGGACAGTAGCCATCCTATTAGATCTGAGGTGGTATCTCATTGTAGTTTTGATTTGCATTTCCTCAGTGATCAATGATGTTGAGCATTTTTTCATGTGCTTACTGGCCATTTGTATATCTTCTTTGGAGAAGTGGCTTTTAAAGCCATTTGCCCAATTTTTGAATTGGATACTTTGGTTTTTTGTTGTTGAGTTTAGAAGTAATTTAGTATGTTTTAAAAAATATATTCCATATATTAATTCTTTATCAGATATATGATTTGCAAGTATTTTCTCTCATTCTCTAGGTTACCTTTTTACTCTGTTGATAGTAACTTTAGAGCCACAAAATTTTTAAATTTCCATGAAGTTCAGTTTGTCTGTTTTTTTTGTTGTTGCCTATACCTTTCATGTCATATTCAAGAAATCATTGCCAAAACCATCATCATGAAGCTTTTGCTCTATGTTTTTCATCTGAGCGTTTTGTAATTTTAGGTCTAATGTTTAAATCTTTGATCTGTTACAGGTTAGTTTTTTGTAAATGGTGTTAGGTAAGAGGCCAACTTCATTCATTTGTATGTAGATACCTGGTTTTCCCAGTACCGTTTGTTGAAAAGGCTATCTTTTCTCCATTGTATGATCTTGACACCCTTGTCAAAAATCATTTGACCATATATGTGAGGGTTTATTTCTGGGCTTCCTCTTCTGTTTCATTGGTCTATAAGTCCCACTTGAGGTTTCTTGAGAGTCCATATGAATTTTAGGATGAGTTTTTCAGTTTCTGCAAAAGTCACTATAGGAACAGTTCTGATGGATATAGGATTATTGGTCGACAGTTTTTTTCTTTTACCACTTTGAATGTATCAGCTCACTGCCTTCTTGCTTCCAAAGTTGGTAATGTAAAATCTGCTGATAGTCTTGAGGATCCCTTGTGTGTAGCAAATCAATTCTCTCTGTTTTCAAGATTCTCTTTTTATCTTCAGCTTTTGAAACTTTGATTGTGTGTCTTAGTGCGGAGTCTCTTTGAATTCATCTTACTTGAAGTTTGTTGAATTTCTTGGATGTTTCTATTCATGTCTGTAATCAAATTTGGGGAGTTGTCAGTCATTATCTCTTTACATATTCTCTCTGCCCTCTTCTCTGTCTTCTCCTTCTGGGACCACCATAAGATATTTTGGCCCTCCTAATGGTGGTCCACAGGTCCCTTAGGCTATGTTCACTTTTCTTAAATCTTTTTTCTGTTCCTCAAGCTTGAAAATTTCCATTGTCCGATCTTCCAGTTTGCTGATTCATTCTCCTGCTTGATCGAATCTGCCTTTGGATCCCTCTAGTGAATTTTTCATTCACACTTTGTACTTCTCACCTTCAGAATTTCTTTGTGGTTTCTTTTTGCGTTTTCTCTTTATCACTATTTCCATTGCATTCACACATTGTTTTCTTGACCTTCTCCTCATCTCCTTTTATTTTTATTTTTCCAAACATCTTTAAGATGATTATGTTAAAGTCTTTGTCTAATAGATATGCCAGTTTCTGTTTATATTTTTTTTAAGTGGGCCATACTTTTTTCTTTTTTTGCCTTGTGATTTTTTTTGAATTTTTTGAATCAATAATATAGTAGATTTTTCTATTTCCCCAGAGTATGCTGGGTTTTTTTTGTTTTTGTTACTGTTTTGTTTATTGTTCTTTTTGATCATTGTACACTGTCTCTGTGCCAAGTGTTAACCTGAGGTATATAAACTTATGGGCTTCTGGAGTCTTTTCAGAGTCTGTGCCTTTCCCTAGGCATGTATGGCCACTTTGCAGTTTTCCTCTGATATGCATTTGCTTTTGAATGTCCTAGTCATTAATGTCTGGCTCCCACAGGGGGAAAATGAGAAAAATGAAGAGCACTAATCTTTTAAATCCCCTGGGAATAACTTTGACAGGTGGGGGGAAACAGTGGTTGAGGTACAACAGCAATAGCCACCCTCTTCTTTGTTTGCACCTTTGTGATCAGATGCAACACTCTGTGATCAAAGCACAGATCACCCATATTTAGAGGACAAGGTTTCTTTTACCCACTCTGACTGCTATAAGCTGTATGCAGGCTGTTCCAGGAATATGTACACAGCTGCCTGCCACCAGGAGTGAGAGACGGGGGTTTAGTAGCAACTATTCTGCTAAGAGCTACAGTTTACCATTCAAGTCTTCCCCTGGAAGTTGCAAACCTTTAATAGATTCCAAAATTCCAAACTGGTTACATGAAAGATTCTGCTAGTTCAGTTGTTGTGTAGGTGGGGAGACAGTTTCTCAGTGTTTCCTATTTGGCCATCTTCCCAGAATCCTCTCGGATTTGTTACTTATCTACAGCATTTTTTTGTAAGTTAAAAAAGAATTTTTAAAAATAATGATATAGAACCTTTTTTAAATATTGCAGTTGGCCTGTGGTAGGGTTGGGAGATAATTTTTTGTTATGTTCCTACCCAGAAACTTCTAAATTTACAATACCAGCACAAATTAAACTAATCTTATTTGGTAGACATTTTTAAGAATACAAATTTGTTGTTAAGGAAGTTAGAATAGAACCATCAGTCTGTGTGGTATGTTTTCTTAAAAAACTCTTTGCTTTTATTTCATAGACAATTGTGGCTATCAACAAAGACCCAGAAGCTCCAATTTTTCAAGTGGCAGATTATGGAATAGTTGCAGATCTATTTAAGGTAAGTTGGCCTTGAGAGTGATAGCTGTTATCTAGGTTGTCATCCAAAAATCTGCAGGAGTTGGTCAGGGAGGAAGCTGTCATAGGAAGACAGTGTGTGAATGTGTATCTGTGTCTGTCTGTGTATGTATATATTAATATATTTACACAATTTTGAACTACTTAAAGTGAAGAATTGTTCTGCTTAGTATATGATGTTTTTATGGAGCATTATATTAATAACTTTCCCTTTAAGAAGTCCATATGATTCTTGGCATATCATGTACTAAGTTAGTACACAGTGTGAAATGACTCAAATAATTATAACCTAGAACCATATTTACCAGATACCTTAAAGAAATTCCCATCATAACCCCTCATTCAGAGATTTACTAGTGATGCTATAGCTTTTCATGGGATGAGTGGGCTCTCAAGTCCACTTTATCGGTTCAACAGGTATATGCTCTGCTTGCTGTGTTTGAGAGTCAAAGGCCTTCCTAATAGTGACAGCTGTAGAAAAGAACACTTATTTCTAACTCCTCACACTCTTTAATATTTTTGTATTCTTTCTGCCCTCCTACCACCCTTATGTTTGCCCTCTCAGTGAAAGAATTACTTCAGTGATATAGTTGAGCACCTGATACCCATTTGGCCACATTTAGAGGTCCTAGCTTATGCATGGGCTGGCCTCTTTTTGTCCCTCAGGGCCTGTCTACAAGTTTCTAGGTTACCTTGTGCAGAAATCACTTAGGCAGTGATTCAGGCTCTGAAAGTAGCATCCAACGCTAGGTTTACTAACCTGTCACGTAGAACTATAATGAGCTGCTGTGGGCCTTTATGGAGAGGCTGCACCCTGGGAACAGAACCAGGGGTGGTCTCCCCAGCAAGAGGATTGGCACATTGCCATGGCTTCTCTAGCACTTGGATGATCCAGATGAACTCACGAGTGTACTTTGAGAGCACATCTGTATTTTGAAGTGTATGTTCACGCTCATGAATAATGGGCCCTTCAGATGCTCAGCAGTTCCTTGGTAGTGGCCCAGCCTGCCTGCCGAGACTGGAGTGGGGCTATTGCCCTGGGTCAGCAAAGGGCATTTTTCCCTGTGGAAATCCTCCCCCCTGCCGCGCCGCCCCACACACAACCCAGAAGAGCCTCTATCTTGCATGGGAAAAATACAGCCCATCTTCTGTGGCCCTAGGGTTCTGTATCTGAAATGTAGGGTTTAGGTAGGTTAGCTGCTCCTGTGACCTGGGCCAGCTGTATAAGAACTGTGAGTGTAGCTGCAGTCATTTAACCAAGATATTCCAGTGAGAGGAAAAGTTACTATGAAAAAAATAAATATTTTTGTATTTCTGTGTAATAATACCTTTGTTTAAGTAGAAAGTGTTTAGTTCCAGTGAGATACAGATAAAGGGATAAAGACCTTTAAATTAAAACATGAAATTAATACTTGCTGAACCCCAGCCATGTCTCCTGTTGACATGTTTGCAAACAGATATCGAATGTAGTTGCCTTTTATTTTTCTTCAAGAGACTGTTTAAATAAATTTGTAAGTGATTTTGTTTCAGGCATATTTTTCTGTCTGCTTGTGTGCTGTATTTTGCTGGCCACATACTTGATAAAAAAATGAGGAACACTCAGACATTTGTGATGTTCATACTGTGGACACCCGCCTTGGGGCAGGAGCATCTCTGCAGCAATGTTGGATACAGTGGTGTCCCACAAGTTGTGCCTCTTGCATCAAGGGCAGCTCCTAAGTTTAACATGAGAGCGTATGTGTGCATCTGTTATGTGTGTCTATGCACACGTATGTGTGCATGCTCAAAGAGATACTGAGAGTTCTAGGACACTGAAAGTGGAAAAGGACCTCAAAAATCATCCAGAAAGCTGATTTCCAAAGATTCTCAAGCTATTTTTGGTGTGTTAAGAAGCACACTTTAAAAACTTTTTCTGAATTTCTTATTGAGATAACGTAGCTTTATAACATTATATAAGTTTCATGTGTACAACATTGTAATTCTACTTCTGTATACCCTACAGTGTGCTGACCACCAAAAATTTAGTCTCGCCCCATCATCATATAGTCGATCACCTTTAGTTGCTGTCCTCTCCCCTCGCCTTTTCTGCTCTGGTAGCCGCTGCTCTGTTCTCTCATTCTGTGTGTTTATTTTTACTTGGTGTGTTCTTTTACTGTGTTTTGGGACGGGGAGTCTTTTATATTCCACATGAGTGAGATTGTCTTTCTCCTCCTGATTTATTTCATTTAGCATAATCCCATCAATGTCCATCCATGTTGTCACACATGGCAAAATATTGGGCCATTGTATACATATAGACCACATCTTTATCCATTCATCCACTGATGGCCACTTAAGTTGCTTCCATATTTTGGCTCTTGTAAATATGCTGCAACGGACCTAAGAGTCCCATTGTATGTTTTCAAGTTAGTGTTTTTGTATTCTATGGATTAAAAACCCAGGAGTGGGGTAGCTGGTTCATGTGGTAGTACTGTTCTTAATTTTTTGAGGAATCTCCATACTGATTTCCAAAGTGGCTGGGGCAATTTACATTCCCACCAACAGTGCACCAGTGGTCCCTTTTCTCCTCATCCTCACCACCAACGCTTGTTGTTTCTTGCCTTTATGATAACAGCCATTCTAACAGAAATGAGGTGACGCCACATGGTGGTTTTCACTTGCGAGTCCCTGATAATTAATGACGTTGAACATCTTTTCATGTGCCAGTTGCCTTTATGTCTTCTTTGGAAAAATGTCTGTTCACCTCCTCTGCCCCATTGTTTAACTGGAGTGTTTGTTTTGTTGTTGAGGTATATGAGTTCTTTCCATATTTTGGAATATTAACCCGTTATTGTATATATGATTTGCAGGCATCTTCTCTTGTTTCATAGGGCATCTTTCCGTTTTGTTGATGATATCCTTAGTCATGCAGAAGCTTTTTAACTTGCCATGTGTTTATTTTTGCTTTTGTTTGCCTGAGGAGACATATCTAGAAAGATGTTGCTAAGATTAATGTCAGAGAGCAAACTCTGTGTGTTTTCTTCTAGGAGTTCTGTGGTTTCAGGTCTTACATTCAAGTTTTTGATCCATTTTGAATTGATTTTGTGTGTCAAGTTTCTTTTTTTTTTTTTTTTTTGCCTGTGACTGTCCAGTTTCCTCAGCACCATTTATTGAAGAAATTGTTCTTTCTCCAGTGTATGTTCTTTGTCTTTCATTGTAAATTAGTTTTATTTCTGGGTTCTCTATTCTCTTCCATTTATTTGTGTATTTGTTTTTCTGCCAGTACCATGCTATTTTGACTCCTATGACTTTGTAATATAGTTTGAAATCAGCTTTGTTCTTTTTCCTCAGGATTGCTTTGGCTTTGTGTGGGGAGATGGGGGTCCTTTTATGGTTCCATGCAAATTATAGAATTTTTTGTTCTATTTCTGTGAAAAATGTCCTTGGGATTTTGATAGGGATTGCACTGAATCTGTAGATTGTTTTGGGCAGTATCAACATTTTAAAAACGTTAGTTTTTCCCATCTATGAGCATGGGATACCTTCACTTATTTATGTCTTCAGTTTCTGTCAACAATGTCTTATAGAACAAAACAATGACTTAAGGGTTTAGTGTACAGGTCTTTCCCTTCCTTAGTTAAATATATTCTTGGGCATGTTATTCTTTATGTTGTGATTGTGAACAGGATTTTTTTTTAATTTCTCTCTCTGCTGGTTCATTGGTAACATGTAGAAATGCAGCAGATTCTTGTATGTTGATTTTGTGCCCTGCAACTTTGCTGTATTCGTTTATTATTTCTAATAGTTTTTTTGGTGGCATCTTTAGAGTTTTCCATATATCAAATTATGTCATCCACAAGTTTTTAGTGACATTTTTACTTCTTCCTTTCCGATTTGGATGCCGTGTATGTCTTTTTCTTGCCTAATTATTCCGGCTAGGACTTCCAATGCTATTTTGAATAAGAGTGGTAAGAACAGGCACCCTTGTCTTGTTGCTGATTTTAGGAGGGTGACTTTGGCCAAGCTTTTCACCACGAAGGGTGATGTTAATGAGCTCGGTATGTATGGCCTTTATCATGTTGGAGCACATTCTTTCCATATCCACTTTATTGAGAATTTTTATCATAAATGGATGTTGAATCTTGTCAAGTACCTTTTCTGCATCTACAGAGATGATCATATGGTGTTTATCCTTCATTTTGTTAATGTTGTACATCACATTAACTGATTTGTGGATGCTGAACCACTCTTGCATTCAGGGAATAAGTCCTACTTGATCATGGTGTGTGATCCTTCTAATGTATTGTTTGATTTGTTTTGCTAATAATTTTGTTGAGGATTTTTTCATCTATATTCATCAGAGATATTGGCCTCCAATTCTCTTTTTTTTTTACATTGTCTTTGGTTTTGGTATCAGGATGATGTTGGCCCCATAAAATGAGTTTGGAAATGTTCCCTCTTCAATTTTTTGGAATCGTTTGAGAAGGGTGGATATTAAATCTTCTTTGAATGTTCAGTAGAATTCACTTGTGAGGCTGTCTGGTTCTGAACTTTTGTTTTCTGGGGAGCTTTTTGATTACTTTGAGCTTTTTGATTCAATCTCTGTACTACTGATTGGTCTATTCTTATTCTCTATGTTTTTATGAGTTAGGCTTAAAAAGTCTGATTCTAAGAATTTGCCCATTTCTTCCAGGTTGTCCTATTTGTTGGTATATAGCTATTCATAATATTTTCCTATAAGCCTTTGTATTTCTGTGGTACCCATTGTTATGTATCCTCTTTTGTTTTATTTGTCAGAGCCTTCTTTCTTTTTTAGGTGAGTCTAGCTAAAAGTTTGTCAATTTCATTTATCTTTTCAAAGCACTAGCTCTTAGTTTTGCTGATCTTCTCTATCATCTTTTTAGTCTCTATTTCATTCATTTCTGCTCTGATCTTTATTATTTCCTTCTTCTGCTGATTTGGGGCTTTGTTCTTTTATTTCTCCTTTGATTTTTTCCCATTGGCTCAATAGTTGTTCAGTGACATGTTGTTCATTCTCCATTTTTTTTGTGTGGTTTTTCCAGCTTTCTCTTAGTTGATTTCTAGATTCTTACCATCGTTATCAGTCTTGAGACTTGTTTTGTGTCCCAGCATACAGTCTATCCTTGAGAAAAGTTCCATGTGCACTTGAGAAGAATGTGTATTCTGCTGCATTTGGATGGCATGTTCCGTACACATCTATCATATCAGGTCTAATGTTTCACTTAAGCCTGCTCTTTCCCTATTGACTCTAAATTATCTATTGGTTGATGTAAGTGGAATCTCTTATTGTCACTGTGTTGCTGCCATTTTTTCTGTATAGGTCTGTTAATAGTTGTTTTATGTATTTTGACGCCCCTGTGTCAGGTGCATATATATTAGTAAGCTGTATCTCCTTATGAATTGTCCCTTTTTCATTATATATTGTCCATTTTCGTCTTTTGTTAACTTTTCTGTCTTGCGGTCTTTTTGTCTGATACGAGTGTAGCCCTGCTTGCTTTCTTTTGGCTGCCATTTGCTTGGAGTATCATCTTCCAATCTTCGATCCCTTAAGAAGCCCACGTTTGACTATTGGGAGACTATCTGGACTAAGACATAACTTTTATTTGCCTTTGGCAAGAATTAAGGCATTGTCTATCTCATGCTTCTGAAGTACAGTTATATATGCCTTTGATTAATACAAAGTGGTGAGAAAGTTAATCAGTCCTTAAAAATGCAGTCTTGGGGGAAACTAGTTAAGAAAATATGAAAAGTTCTACTTGAGGTGCAGCCTCTCATTTATTACTGTATGAGTAACAAGCAGGATGTGTTCTTAAGTTGTCTGTGTCTCAGAGAGATGTGATTTCGGGAAGTTGCTGAGCAAGTTGGTGGCACAACTAAGCCAGGTTCCTGCTCTGTTCTTTTTCTCATTACTGTCTTTCTAGCTCATCAGGTACCACAGCTGGTCGGTTCACCACTACTCCTGTACCTTAGATGAACTGCAGTAAATAGGACCACGTCTTTTACAGACTCTGGCAACCAAGACAGAACTAAACAGAAATCAAATTGTTTTCTCAGTTGAAATCAGAACTAAGTGTAACACAGATGAGTATGATAGTATTAGATTGGTGCAGAAGTAATTGCGCTTTTGCATTGTTGAACTTTGCCCTTTGATATTGGAATACATTCTCAGTGTGGTTATGTTATACATCATTTTGATGCACATTCCTCGCTTTATGTTTGTTGCTAATGACTTATCACTTGCTGTGTATCTTATGTTTATTTTAGACTAGGGAAATGATGTTAGATAAAAAGCACATTTGAGCAGTTTTCTTATTCAAGTTCAAAATGGGTCGTAAAGCAATGGAGACAACTTGGCAACATCAATGATTCATTTGGCCCAGGAACTGCTATTGAACATACAGTGCAGTGGTGGTTCAAGACATTTTGCAAAGGAGATGGGGGCCTTGAAGATGAGGAACACAGTGGCCCAGCCATCAGAAGTTGACAGTGACCAACTGAGAGCAATTACCAAAGCTGATCCTCTTACAACTACACGAGAAGTTGCCGAAGAATTCAGTGTTGACCATTCTGTGGTCATTCAGCATTTGAAGCAAATTGCAAAGGTGAAGAAACTCGATAAGAGGGTGCCAAAGTGTTGTCTTCTCTTATCCTATGCAACAGCAGTGAACTATATCAATTAGATTGTGACATGCAATCAAAAGTGGATTTTATACAAAAACTGGTGATGGCTGGTTGAACAGAGAAGAAGATCCAAAGCACTGCTCAGAGCCAAACTTGCACCAAGGAAACGTCATGGTCACTGGTGGTCTGCTGCTGGTCTGATCCACTACAGCTTTCTGAATCCTGGCGAAAACGTTACATCAGAGAGGTATGCTCAGCAGATCGATGAGATGCATTGAAAACTGCAATGCCTGCCGCTGGCATTGATCAACAGAAAGGGCCCAGTTCTTCTTCATGACAACACGTGACCAAACATCACACAATCAATGCTTCGGACGTTGAACAAGTTGGGCTATGAAATTTCTCCTCATCTGCCATCTTCACCGGACATCTTGCCAACTGACTACCACTTCTACAAGCATCTTGACAACTTTTTGCAGGGAAAATGTTTCAACAACCAGCAGGAGGCAGAAAATGCTTTCCAAGAGTTTGTCAAATCCCGAAGCAGGTATTTTTATGCTACAGGGGCAAACAAACTTATTTCTCATTGGCAAAAATGTGTTGATTGAATGGTTCCTATTTTGATTAATAAAGATGTGTTTGAGCCTAGTTATAGTTTACAATTCATGGTCGAAAACTGCAGTTACTTTTGCTCCAACCTAATAATTCTGAGAGAAGAGCAGACAGGGTGGCACAGTGAGTACACTTCTCACTGGAGCTACCTTCTGTCTTTAAAAATAAAAATTTTAAGGTATAACCGCTGAAAAAATATAATTATGCAAATTATGAATGAAAATTATCTGTTTGGGATTAAGATCTTAAAATAACATCATAAATCAAATCATAGCTATGTAAAAAGGACTTTTTTAGACCAAATTTTTGTTTAAAAATTTCAAACTGTATCACATATAACAAATATAGAAATAGCTATTGAACTAATAATTCCCTAAGGTATATTGCATCCACCAAATCTCATCATGTCTAGATTAAAACTGGATATGCATAACATTTTATTTTCTTTTATTTATTTTTTCACTTGGCCCTTCAACAGTCTTATGAGTTAGGACAAATTTATTTTTTCTTCATATGACAGAAGTAACATGGTACAGTAATTACAAGCTTCATTTCATATTCTGTCTTGGCATATACTAATTAAATTATCTTAGCAAACTTACTTAATCTGTCTAAATATAAGCATTCTCATAAGTAATATAAATATTATCTTGTAATGAGATTTAAGTGAGATTTACTGCACTTAGTTTAGTCTGCGTTAAATATTAGCCTACCTGTTTGTATTTTGTTCCATGCAAGTACATAGTAGGTGCTTAATAAATGGTGAATATCATAATCAGAGTTATAGGACAGAGGGAACCACCTGGCTGGTAGTTTTGTTAATTTTTAAAGATATAATAACTTTACTGAGCTATAGTTCACATATCATAAAATGTATGCTTTTAAAAGGTACAGTTCAGTGTCGTTGTTTTTAGTATATTCACAGAGTTATGCATCCATCACTGCTAGCCTAGGTCTAATTGTGTCTACTTGTGGAACATTTTCCTCACACTGAGCAGAAACCCCATACTTGTTAGCAGTCACTGACTATTCACATTCTCCCCAGCTGCTGGCAACAGCTCATCTCCTTTGTGTCTCTGTAGATTTGCCAGTCCTGGGTATAGAATTATGTAATACATGGTCTTTTGTGGGTGGCTTCTTAACAATGTTTTAAAGGTTCATTGTTGTAGCAGCACTTTATTCCTTTTTATTGCCAAGTAATAGCCATTGTATATCTATGCCACAACTTGTTTATGCATTTATCAATTGATGACCTTTTGAGCTGTTTCCTCTTTTTGACTGTTATAATTAATGCTGCCATGCACGTTCATGTATGAGTTTTTGTGCACTGTTATATCTTTTTTGGATACATATCTAGGAATGGAATTGCTTATACACTTTTATAACTTTGTGTTTTGCATTTTGAAGAACTGCCTACTATTTTACAAGTAATTGACTCATTTTACATTCCTACCAAATAATATACGAGGGCCCTAATTTCTCCATACAGTTGCTAGCACTTGTTATTATCTTTTATTATAGCCATCCTAATGGTTGTAAAGTGGTATCTCATTGTTATTTTGATTGACTTTTTTTTTTTTGGATGACAAATCATACTGAGCATTTTTTGTGTGTACTCTTTGGCCATTTGTATGTCTTCTTTAGAGAAATGTTTATCCATGTTCTTGGTCGATTTTGTAATTGAATTGCTTGTTTCTTTGTTGTTGAGTTGTAAGATTTCTTCATATTTTCTGGATGTTAAACCGTTATGAGACCCTTAGTATGTTTTCTAAATACTTTCTCCCATTTTGTCGGTTGTCTTTTCAGTTTCTTAATAATATCCTTTGATGACAAAAGTTTTAAACTTTGATGAAGTCCAGTTCATCTGTTTTTTGTTGCTTATGTTTTGGATGTCATATCCAAGAATCTGTTGTCGTAACCCAAGGTCCTGATGATTTACCCTTATGTTTCCTTCTAAGAGTTTTTTGTTGTTTAGCTAGGTTTTTGATCCATCTTAAGTTACTATTTGTGTATGGTGTGAGGTAAGGGCCTAACATCATTCTTTTGCATGTGGATATCCAATTGTCTGTCTCTGTTGGAGAGCCTATTGTGTCCCCATTGATTAGACTTGGCATAACTCCTATCTGTTTAACCCTTTTTCACCTCTCTCCAACATAGCCATTCACTACAGTCATTCTAGTCCCTTACTGTCTCTGGAAGCCACAGTGTTTATCTGTTTGCCTCCTCATTTTTTGCCCAGAATCTTTTTTTTCTCCATGTTAAATGTTCTGATTTTTCCTAGTCCGTACCAGGCTTGACTAACCTCAGAATGCTTGAATTCGGAGCTTTTAATGCCGTTCTCATCCTCTTACAGGACAGTATAAGATGAGCGAATTTCTAATCAAGTGGTTCTTAGGCCTCTGTCTCTTCCCTCCTTGTGGCCAGGAATCAGGCCTGATCTTCTCTATTTCCCATAGTGCTTATCCTGAGGAAATACTAAATAAATGAGTGACATATAGATGTGCTGTGACTTATATCAGTAGATTGTCCTTTTTGAGACATAAATTCACTCTCATCTGGTCTTACCGAGTAGGGAGCTGCCTCTGCAGTGTCTAAAGTAGAAAAAAATAAGAATTCAGATCTTTCAGTGTGCTGAGGCCATTAGATACTCATTAAACTGAGTTGGCATTTTTTTTTCCCTAACCAAGGCATTGTTTGGTATGCTTGGGAATTCCGAGATTGATCTAACAAAAATGATATGGAGCATGGAAAGAGAAAGACCCCTCAACCCTTTTGGGGGGAGTGTGGCAGGGGGACTTTCTGTAAGGTTTTTAAAAACTATGTTCTAAACCAAATTGATGTTTTATTTAAAAGAAGCTGGGCCCTAGCCCATTTTTCATGAAACATGTAGGCCCCGCATGAGGCTCGTTTAGCATGTCATCTGTGTGACTGGCATAAGCTCATGGTCTCTCCACCGAGGAAACTGGGGGAAGTGGTGCCAGCACTTAATGCTGCCCCTGAGCTAATGCCTGCTGGCTCCATGGTAAACACGGGCCTTTTAATAGGCTGGAGACAAAGTGACATTCGGAAGAAACAACATGTCGACAATTTCCTTAATAAATTTTGTACGAACACATTATTTCCACCTAATGGAAATGTAGCTCTCTTAAATAATTGAGAGGCTATATTCATCAGTGGCGAGTTCAGCTGGGATCTTTGTGAGCTAGGGCAGTCGACAACCCCTTGGAAGCCGAGTAATTGATATTTTACACGAGTGGCTAGGCTAGTTTTCAGGCAGGCCCTGTGTGACATTCTCCTGCAGTCCCCACATGTAGCCCTCGTCTGTGATCCAGGCTGTCAAAAAGCAGCTCCACACCGAAAGCTCCAGTTGCAGCCACTGAACCGCCCAGGCCAAGGGTTAGTAATGAATCCTTTCTAAAGTGGGAGCCAACTTGGTCAGTTTCCTTCACTATGGTTTCTTGCTGTGTCTGCTGACCAGCCACTGCATTAGCACAAGGCCTTGATTTCAGTAAAGAGCGATGATGGGTGGCGTCCAGCATGCAGCTCATTTTGATGTGCCAGAAGGTGGTAGCGTGTGCTGCGGAACAACAACTACAGTGTTTGTTAAGTGAATGATGAATGAATGAATAAACAATGAGAAAACAAGTACTAGAGGAGGTTGGCAGGAGTCGTGACTAAGCAGGAGACTTTGAAGGTAAGGCAGGACTGCAGTGAGGGAAGGAAGAGTGCCAGGAAACACAAAGGCCGAAAATATACACTGTTCTCAACACAGACAAGAGAAATTGGACTTCCTGTTCTCAGGGGTGCCTTTCTGAGGTCTGAGGTTGTGTCACAAAGGCTTCCAGGCCATGAGTGGGCTTTTGGCTCTGCCAGCCACATGTCCAGGGTGGGTATAGTTTCCCCACGGATGGGAAGAGAGACTGTGGGAAAACAGGGAGTTCCTCGGTAAGGCAGAGGGAGGGGGCACTTTGTACCTCCTGTACCTCCCTAGTGATTCACATTGTTACTTTTGGCCTTTCTGTACTCCTTAAGGAGCTGTGACCTTACCACAATTGTTTAATTGTGAAGACTCAAATTGTTTAATTATTATTATTTTTTTTTAATTTGCAGGTTGTTCCTGAAATGACTGAGCTATTGAAGAAGAAATGAGTCATGACCACGTCTTAAGAAGGAAAATTGTATCAAAGTATATTCAGCTGAAATCATAGAAATTCATGGCTAATATAACAATCATTGGAAAGTGTGGAGAGCTACATTTCATAATTTGAGGAAAATTTCTAACAGACACCAAATGCTTTTTTTTATGGGGTTATTATTATTTCTTAATTATTTGTGGTTCTAAACAGTTGTTTTCTGGAATTTTATAGCTCTGTAATACATAATAAAGCCTTTCCATAACTTTAAAACTATTACCAGAAATATGCCTATCTTTGTAAAGGAAGAGAGAAAATTGAAAAAACAAGAGTGAAAATTATCATTTATTCTTTGCCTGTGTTGTTCATGGATGGCTCTGTATTTTAATAAAATTATAAACATGAATGTTCCCACCAGTCTAATCAACATAATCCAGTTGTTGAGACAAGGGAACTAGAGTGGTGAATTTAGAGGTAAAAAAGCATGGCCACAAAGCGTGAAGATTATCTTAAATATATTCCAGTCTCTAGAGAATCATAGCTAATGGGACAAAAGCAGACCAGCCTTACACCTGAACCTGCTGAATGTATTTAGTTGACTTAAGTTGATTTAATTTTCCATTTCCTTTTAAGATCTTGGCAGTTTACAGTTCTTGGTGTCTATAAAGAAGAGGCAAGTGGAGAAGGGGCTGCGTTGAGACAGTATGGCCTCTTACGCTAACAGATAGCTCAATACTATTGGAAATGGTAAAAGTCTTGCTCAGAGATGGCTCTGGCTCCTCTTTCACCCTCCTGGGGGCTTCCTTTGGACTGTCTTAGAAAGCAGCCAGGCTTGCACGTTGGCCACGTGTGCGGTGAGCTCTAGCACTCTGCCATGCTGCCCTAGGGCACGGGCTGAGGTTGAGAGCGTCGCAGCGGCCAGGCACTTGTGCAAGTGCAGCCCCAGGAACAGAGGCTGGTGAGGTCTTGGCCAGGACTGCAAGAAGGCGTGGGCAGGGATCTGAGGAGTCCGCAGGCGAGTTGAGTGAAGAGCCCTGCCACGCTGAAGCCGAGCACAGAAGGTATAGTTGATGACAAGACAGATGGCAGGGAAGAGACGGGAGGTGACTAGTGATACACAAAGGGAGGGAGCAGAGGGCCCAGTCAGGCCCTCAGTGTGGCCAGCCTGGGGCTGATTAGTTGAACTCTTTTTTTGATGCATTATAATCACTTACTGTGAAACACCCTTTGAAGTTAAATGTCACTGACAGACACTTCTGCCTTCTTGTAACAAAGTGAGAGGAGCAGCCAAGTAGTGCTCAGTGTTAGAACTGTAGGACCCTAGGATGCAGAGCTGAGGGACCATCCAGCTCAGCCCCCTTGTACAGAGACGGATACTGTGGCACAGAGAAACGTGAAGGAGCTGAAGTGACTTGTCCAAGGCCATGTAATTTGAATTTCTCTTGCAGAAGTAATGCCTGTATCTTGTTGCTGTCTTTGGGGCTCTTCCCAAGGAAGCTAACCTTACTCGGATCCTTTTCCATTTACTCTTCATCCCTGTGGGATACCATAACTGGGAGGACAGGAGAGAAGCAGAAGTGGTGGCTGCAGAGGTACGCCCACTGTATACAGGGTGTGCCAGCTCAAGGACGTCCATCCCAAGGGGTATCTTGGTGTGGTTCTTAGCCTTAGGGTTGCACTGTTTGGTCTTTCTCCCTTTCCTCTCCCTCCTGTCACAACTGTCCTGCTCCAGCTTCAAGCAGCTGTTCAGTTAATTTACTGGATACAATTCATCATCATCATCATAGCATTAAGTAGGGGCTTCCCAGGTAGCTCTGTGGTTAAGAATCCAGCTGCCAATGCAGGAGACCCGGGTTCGATCCCTGGGTCTGGAAGAACCCCTGGAGAAAGAAATGGCAACCCACTCCAGTGTTCTTGCCTGGAGAATCCCATGGACAGAGGAGCCTGGCTGGCTATAGTCCATAGAGTCTCAGAGTCGGACACGACAGAGCAACTGAGCACACACATGGCACTTACTATATGTCACATACTAAACCCCTTCAGTCCTCACAACACCCATAAGATAGATGCTATTCTTATCCCTGTTTTACAGATGAGGAAGCTGAGGCAAAAAGAGGGTATGTAACTCGCCCAATTTCAGACAGCTTACAAACGAGAGCCGTGATTTGCAACCAGGAAGTTTGGCTTCAGAGCAGTGGCTTCACCAGTGTGTGCTTCTGCCTTACCTCGGCTGGAAGAACAGGGAGTGGCTGCATGGTACCCTCAGGTAAAGGGCACTCGGTGCCTTGTCCCAGGTGGGCGGGGCACCACTCAGGATCCTCGTGGAGGAAGAGAGTTGGTATCCTGGGCTTGTCTTTTCAGCAGGAATTTGTTCAACTTAGAAGCCCCTTTAAGTGCCCACTCAAAGTTTACCTTCCAAAGAGAGTTGTGTGAGACGGGGACAAATTTTTAAAAACTAGCATCTGTGCCAGAAGGTACAATTTGACATGCTCTTTTTTTTTTTTTTTTTCACTTACTTAATGTTCTGTGGGAAACCAAGCTGTCAGTTCCAAATGATGGCCCTACATCTTGGCTTGAGGACTGAGCTGTAGCTCTGGGAGCAGTCTCGGCAAAAGTGTTAGGAATAGCTTTCTTTGGGGTTTGTGTGTATGCTTCCTGCCTTTCTCCCCTAAGACCTTTCAGGTCTTAGGTTAATGTCATGCAGCCCCCAGGAATTTGGCTAATTTGTCAGAACACGAAGTCCCTGTGAGGGCAGGAGTACGCGTGTAGGAAGGCAGCCATGTGGGGGCAGAGCTGATAGGTTCTTGAGGTCGTTTAGGTCAAGCAGACACTGGGAAAGACTGAAGGCAAAAGGAGAAGGGGGCAGCAGAGGAAGAGATGGTTGGACAGCATCACTAACTCACTGGACATGAATTTGAGCCACTCTGGGAAAAAGTGAAGGACAGAGGAGCCTGGCATGCTGCAGTCCAGGGGTTTGCAAAGAGTCAGATGCCACCTAGCAACTGAACAGTAAACAACCTCCTTGCTATGGACAGTGAGGCCCCTGGTCTCAGCTCTCTGGCAGTTGAGGGGAAGACCAGCACTTCCCCTGGTCTCTCAGCAGTACATTGGAGCATATTCCCTTCTAGCCTCCCTGGCTCACCCAGCAGCTGTGCTGTGTGGGTCTCTGGAGCAAACACCTGGATATCTGGTCCGGCCACTGCACTGACGTAGCTTGTGGTCCTGATGGGGAGAGCAGCTTGCTGCTGGGCTCTGAGAATACAGGCTGTTAGAGGCACAGCCCCTGCCCTCAAGATCTGCAGCTAGCAGGGAAGATGAGACCCAAGTGATTAGAAAAGCAGATAGCATGCAGTCAGCATGAACTGCACATACAGGGCAGGCTCCTCCAGGGGGCCAGCTGCGGGTATTCCTCAGGGCGTGGAGGTGTTAACATGAACACGAGAGGCGAAAGTAGAACAGATGAGAGCGCGCATGCTCGAGGCAGTGACGGGCGGAAACACAGAGTGTCAGGAGAGGGGTTGAGGGTGGTAGGTAGTTAAGGCCAGATTGTGGAGGACATTGGCTGGTAGGCTGAGGAGTTTGTTGTTTTTCCTCATGGGTCAGTGGTTCTCAAACTTTGCCCTCAAGGAATACTGCTGTTTCAGGAGCTGGGCCAGAGATGGTACTGTGAGAGCTCCTGATCTGCAGGAAAAATTAATAGAATTTCCCAATCTCAGTCTTTCTTGCATCCTTTTTTCTAAAACTCCAGTTGCTGCTCTATCTGATCCTACTATAATCAGGTTCCAAAGTGAATGAACTGGTAGCAAATGGATATTTAACTAAGGAGGTCAGCAGCCACTGGCCCTCCACAGCTTTTGTTTAGTGAACAGATGTTGAATACTTAAAAATGCTCTCTACTGGTTGTTACTATTCCTTGTTTATGTGTTAGAATTAACCATGTCAGTATATCCAGAATGTTCCACAAAGAGCAGCATGACATCCTATGGCCCTGCCACCTGAACAGGTCTTTGGGAGCACCCTTCTGGCAACAGGGAGATAGATACTATACTAGCCTGTGTTGAGGAAGGCCTGTTACTTGGTCTAAAGGAATAACATAAGCTGGTGAAGTGTTCAGGACAGACAGAGAGAGGAAGAAAAGATGGAAGTGATTAGGAGGCTGTTGCAGGAATCCTCTGGCCTTATGCCCTGAATAGGTTTGACTGAAAGGTCTTTGGGTACAAAATGGGTCCCCTGAGACTGTGGAAATGGGTCCGGTGCTGTGGGCGAGGCTGGCAGAGAGTGGGGCTCATCCTCCCAGGACAGTGCGGGAGCCACGCTGCCGGCAGAGCCTGGGCGTGTCTATACTGGGCTGGGAGGCTTTGAATGAAACCCCAGCCGTAAGTGCTGTGTGAAAGGGGGAATCAGTTTGGTTGCATTTCACACTGTCTCTCATGGGAGTGAGAGGGGGGTTTTGTTTTTGGTCCATGTAAAAGTGTGCTTAAGAGGCTGGGAAACCCTGAGAATAGTATTGATTATAACAGATGGATTTGGTTAGCTGTTGCTGAACGAAAGGATACTTGACTGATAACCTTGTTAAAAGCCCATTTAGGGTGATATATTGCTCCAACTTGTATAGCCCTAGGGTTTTAAAAATATTTTGTGGGGCACCCACATGGAGAAGAGTTGCTGATAGTCCTTGGTTTATAATAGCACTCTCATGCAGGCTACCCGCTCAGAGGTGGGAAGGATAGGAAACTGTGAGTCAGGCTCTCAGGAGAGGTGACCTGCCCCAGGCACAAAGCAGGCTGCAGAGCTGGACACAAACCAGAATCCTGGCAAACATTACTTGTTAAGAACCTACTTGGTGCACTATCTATCCTTCTCTAATACAACAGTCCCCAAAGTGGGTATCATCACCCCTCCGTTCTGGAAGAAGAAATGGGCTGAGCAGAGGCAGTTGGTGAGATATGAAACCTGAGCTGACTCCAGGCCTGAAGAGCTTGGCCTTTGCACCAGGCTGCCCCTCAATATCTTCCAGCTTCTCTAGGCCTCTCTCCTCTGGTTTGCATTGCCTCAAAACAGCAAACTTGTCACAGAAGCGTGGAAGAGTGAGGGGTGATAGAAATAGGAATTTATTGGGATGGAAGCTGGTGTTTACTTTCTTTGGTGCCCGGATTGGTGAGTAGTCAGGCCATGGTGAGGTTTTCTCTGTCTGGGCTTCCCCATCTTTGCCTCCCACAACTGGTCACATGGTTTTGGGCGCTCAAGTCTGGCTTGGAGGGCTGTTTCCCTTCCCAGTGTGGGGGCTGCATGGGGAACTGTGAGGTCTGGGACCTGGGCTGAGCACTGCGTGGGCTGCTCACCAGGACACTGGGGTTCTCATCCTGGTTCTAATATGGTCTCAGGGGTGCCCTGGTCACATTCCTTCTCTCCTTTTAGGCTTCATTTTCCTCATCTGTAAAATGGCAAATTGCACTTGATAATCTTCCAAGATACCTTCAAGTTTCAGCCTGTGTGAATGTGTTGGCAGATATCAAACAGCTTAGGAAAATAGAGACAGGAACCACTTTGGAGAGCTGTGCTGAATGCTTTACAGACATTATTTCATTTAAGCTTCATAACCCCACGAGGTATTGTAGTATTCTCCACTCTCCAAATAAGAAAACTGAAGCTTACAGAGCTTAAAATGCTTGCCAAAGGATTCACAGCTAGTGAGTGGTGACCTTAGGCTGAAGTATACCCTCAACCACATGCCATAACCTGAGTTCCTCTCTGGGAACACTGTGTGCGTGCATGCTAAGTCGCTTCAGTCGTGTCCGACTCTGTGACCCTGTGGGCTACAGCCTGCCAGGCTCCTCTGTCCACAGGATTCTCCAGGCAGGATACTGGAGTGGGTTGCCATGCCCTCCCCCAGGGGATCTTCCCAACCCAGCGATTGAACCTATGTTTCTTATGTCTCATGCATTGGCAGGCAGGTTCTTTACCACTGGTATCACCTGGGAAACCCCTGGGAACACAGAGGACGTACCCAGTCCAGCCTGACTGGGACCGGCTGCAGTGAAGGGGAGGAAGATGAGACAGCTGAGCTGAGTTCAGTCAAAATCAACCAAATAACGAAGCATATCCCAGGTGAAAGGCCCAGCGTGGCCAAGGCACAGAAGCACCAAGAACGTGACGCAGTCTGGATTCCAATCTCTCAGTCCCCTTTTAGCCTGATTCCTCCATTCTAAAACATTCTTCGCTGAGGGAGGCAGGGGGCTTTGTGCTGGATCTGGTCTGCACGCTGGCTTACTTTTGTGGCATTTAGCAAACTCAGGTCCAAGAACACCACACCTCTTCTTTATGCAGTGGAGGTGGAGGTGAGCCTACCTAGTTATGAGGCCTAATTGATGTTGGGGAGGCTCCTAGAGCGCTTGGTGAAAGGTGCCCTGTAAATCTCAGACACTGAAGAGTTCTGCCACATTCATCACAGTGTTTAATGTCCTGATTGATCTCCAGGGTAGTCAATTTCATTTGCTTGTTTCAGGATGAATAGGCAGCCTGCTCCCCTATGCTATAGCCTGGGGCTCTGCATAAAATTATGCCAGCGCTGTCTCTTTGGTAGTTTGCAATAAATTTAGCAGCAAATGTTCCATCATTTTCTTTGGATAATTAAATTAACTATTCACCAAGAGACAATACTAAACTTTTCAGTGCTGAAGCAAAGGGAAAAAAAAAATCCAGAGTAGTTATGAATTCATCATTCAGTTTATGCCATGGAAATGTAGGTAAAAGGAGAGGAAGGCAAATAAGGTGCTTCCTGGAACAACAGTGCTTTAACTCAGGGTGACTCCGGGGCATTATTTATGGGGGAACCAGTGGAGATATCTGAGCAAGGTGAGCTCAGGAGGAGCAGACAGTGCCTGGGCTGGGTATTGGGAGTGGGGGTGGGGCCCGTGTCCTCTCAGCTCCTATCTACCGCCCTCTTCCCACACCAAACTATCAGCAGCAGCAAGTGAAATAACTGAGCTTGTCCCGGGCAGCCTTCCCCAGAATTGCTGAACGTGGATAGGCAGCACAACACCCAGGCATCCATTATTAATAAGGATGGTGTCTGTTTGTGTCTCCCTTGAAACATTCTCAAAGGGCTTTCCCTTCCATTATGTCGCTAGCTATCCCAGCAGCCCTCACAGGGGTGGGTGGGGGTGGAGGGAATGAGAGTCGTCATTCCTGCTGTACAGGGCAAGGATGCAGACCCAGGGATTCGCTGGGAGCCGAACAGCAAAACAGAAGCTGGCTGAGCTGAGGATCCGGGGCTGTGGCACATACCCTGTGTGCACCACAGCAACTGTGAGGGAGGGCGGAGGTGGGGTATCCAGACTCCCCTTTAGCCCTGAGATGTCCTGTCAAGCCCCCAGAGTTGCTGGGTATCCTTGTTAAGCAACTCTGTGCAGGTGTCCTGTAGATTCGATAGTAAGATGCGCTAAGTCACCTCAGTCATGTCCGACCCTTTGCAACCCTGTGGACTGTAGCCCGCCAGGCTCCTCTGTCCATGGGATTCTCCAGGCAAGAATGCTGGAGTGGGTTGCCATGTCCTCCTCCAGGGGATCTTCCCAGCCCAGGGATCGAACCCGCATCCCTTACGTCTCCTGCACTGGCAGGCGGGTCCTTTTCCACTAGCGCCACCTGGGAAGCTTCTTTCTAAGATGGCTTCCTTGGACCTCATCTCCTTTGAGGCTCTCCTCAGCTCACAGAGAGTACAGCCCCACTCTTAGTCTCTTTAGAGATGAGGAAGTCACACCAGAGAGGAATGTGGGGGCAGTACCAGGGCAGGAGCTTCAGTTAAGAGCTTGGCGTGAGAAAGGTGTTGCTGAGCTGAGAGTCACGGACGGTGTGGACAGCCACCATGCTGAAGGGAATCCCAGGCCACTGGCCTCTAATTAATTGTACAGAGTTTGTGAAAAACCCCAGTCTGTGTGACCTGATCTGAACAACCAAGGTTTGGGTTGGAGGGCTGACTGGAGAGGGGCCGGTCGTGTCACTCAGGGAAGGCCTTACAGCTCCCCAGTCCCGGGTGGACTGTGAGCCAAGCCTGCAGGGCTCTGGCCACGCTGCCCTGCGGGCCGGCCACCAGCACTGCTGACTCTGAGCCTTGTCTTGGCTGCCAGGTTTGGCGTTCAGGGAGCCAGCCAGGCCGCGGGACGGGCTCCTCTCCAGCTTCAGTGGCAAGGCAGAGCCAGGAGGCTGGCCCTGCGGGAAGGGCCACAGGGCTCTGCAGGGAGGGTGGGCAGGTCCCTCCAGCCTGAGGAGCCCTGCAGGCTGGCTGCTCCCTCTGTGGCTTTCCCCTTGAAACCTGGTTTAATTCCACGAAGTTCAGCTCACCACATCCAGCATGGCATCTAATCCCAACAGACCTGGGTTTGAATTCTGCTGCTAGTTCAGCTGTATGCCCTTGGACAAGTCATTTCATAAATCATCCTCTGTCTCTGTAAAGCAAGGAAGGCAGCACCCACTTTGCAAGACTGTGATAGAGAGGGAAGACCGCAAAGAGCCCCCAGCACAACAGCAAGTGAGTAAGTGGGAGCCGTCGTTGTGACCGCCCTCCTGTTGGCTTACAGGAGGCAGCAGCTGCCACTAGGCCTGCCTCCCTGAGAGAGCCCCAGAGTGCGCTCCCTGAGCGAGTCGCGAGCAAGGAGGGGGTCTTTCCCAGAGCGGCAAACCTCCCAGGGAGGGCCTGGGCTCCATCGCCACTGGCGCCCAGCTGCCCACTCGCCATAACTCTGGGCTATGGCACCCGGGGGAACCGTGAAAGCCAAGGCTTTTGCTCTCCACCTCCTGCACTCCAGGCTGTGAGGCTCCACCCCGCGCCTGTCCTCAGGCAGGTGAGTGGCTTCCTCTCTCTTGCGCGCCCTCTGCCTCACGACTGTGGACTCTGTCCTCAGAGAGGCCAGACCGCATCTAGTCTCCGTCTGCTCGTGCAGCCGCTCTGCCACTGTTACTGCCTGGGCAGGCAGGAAGGCAGCCGTGAGTGCTCAGGCACAATCTCACCTCACAGCAATCTGTAAATGCCCTAAGAAACCAGCTTTTCAAAGGGGAGCGCTTCTAGGTGGGGAAACTGAGGGAGAGAGTGGGGCCACTTGCCTACCATCTCACCCCACTGCTCTCCTCCCAGCCCTTTTCTCTGGAGTAGAAGTCCAAGCAGAGGTGACTGCCAGCTAGCCACGGGGGTCTCACCTCCAGCACAGGACAGGCTCATTTACTTGACTGGGTGGCCAGCACTAGCCCATGAGGTGGGGCGACGAGAACTCAGCCAAGAGAGCGCCACAGCTCAGCAGGCTGATCCTGGCCAGGAGGGTAGCTGCTTCTAGTCTAGCAGACGCAGACCGCTAGGAACAGATCCCGCAGCTCCTGCCCTGGAGATTATAGATCATGTAATGCCCTCCAGCTCATATGTGACAGACCCGAGTGACCACTTGGCTTTCAAAAGCTCTACAACTTGGGAACCCCAGCACGTAGCACACTGCCAGGCAGATCTGAGCTCGTTTCAGTGTCTCTCTTGTTAGTGTGTAACCTCAGGGAAGTTTCTTAAACCTCTGAGCCTTGGGTCCTACACCTGTAAAATGGGCCCAGTGATACCACCTCACAGGGCCACTGGAAGGGTTAAAGGAGCCCAAGGGTGTAGAGGCCTTACAGAGCGCTCAGTCATGGCAGCTGTGAATTACTCTGCTGCTGGTGATGGAATGCCTCAGATTACACCCCAAAACAAGCTCCATTTGACACTGTTCCCTTTAACATCTTTTCTGACAAATGCTGATCTCCCCATGAATAAGGAGAATGTTCTTTGTGGCCTGGGGGCAGGCAAGCAGCCCATTTAGCAGCAGTGACCTCACCAAGAAATTTATTTGAGGCAACGGGAGCCCTTGAACTGAAAAAAAAATTATCTTCCCTTTTTATTCTGGACATCGAAAACAAAACATAGTCATAAGCTAAACACCTTGGAGGCTCTTCAGCAAGGGACACACTGACCAGGCTCAAGAGCCCGGGTCAGAGTTTGGGGAGCTGACACACTGTCAGCTCGAAAGAGTCCTTGACACCATTGATGCAGCTCAATGGTGATGACAGGAGGGGGGAGTCAGAGGCTGGGCCTGGGCCTTAGCAAGGCCGTGAGGGGTCTGGGGCAGGTGGCCAGCATCCCTGACTGCTCGTGGGGAATGAGAAGGGGGCCAACATTCATGTGCGCGGCCGGGTGGATGGTGGTGTCCCGGGTGGGAACCTGGGAGGAGCAGCAGGCTGCGAGCAAGACATCTCGCTCAGCTTTGGACCTCTTAAGCTGGAGATCCCTGAGGAACGGAGCCCTGGGTCAGGGAGCTGTGTCTGGGAGTTGCTGGCAAGGAAGACAGAATTCTGAGCTCCTCGGTGGTGGGGAGATGAGTGAAGAGAAGGTACTGGTCCAGTCACACAGCCAGGCAGTGTGAGCACCTCTTTCCTGGGGTCCAGGGCTCGTCTACAGAGGCCTCAGGGATACCGGAGAGGAGCTGGGGGGCTCCCTTGGTGGATTTCCAAGGTCAACCCAAGCCCAGAGGAGCCACTCTGGGGTCCTCACCTGGACTAGCAGCCAAAGGAATACCTCTGCCAACTGGAAGTCTCAGTGCAGGCGGTTTTTATTATTAAAGCCAAGATTGGAAAATGGCTGTCACCCCCACCCCACAACCCTCCCACCCTCCTCCAGACCCTCCCTTTATGTCCCAAGAAGGTGGAAACTAGATTTGTCTCGAAAAGACTCAGAAACGCTCATGCCTAAATGAGAATGAAGACAAATGAGATAGGCTCAGATGGTGTGTGTGATTGTGTGGGCTCCACCCGGGATTCCTGGAAAAGACGGCTTGGGGGTGGGGCTGGACAGCCCCTGCTCACAGTGCTGTTCCCGAGGGTCCAGGGTGGGCGTCGGGAACAAAGGCAACGGAAGAGGCTGAGCTGGCCCCCACGCTCTACCCTGCTGAAGCTGGGCCACAGGCTGGTTTTTGTAAAAGTGGTTTTAAAAAAAACCCCAGCCACGAGCACCACCCTCCCCTGAGCAGGGTGAGAGGAGGCGCCAGCTCTGGGCTTTGAGGTCTGAGGCGTGTGGCCTCCTGGCCTGGCGTCACCTCCCTGGAGGCAGGCAGCACCCTGAGGGAAGCCAGGAGGGCTCCTGGGCCCCTCATGTGACCTTGGTGGCCACCGGGGCCCCGGGGGAGCATTGAGATGGCTGTCTCCCCGCCTCCCTCCCAGCCTGCCTGGAGGCTCTAGGCTTCAGGGACCCTGTGCAACTTCTGCTCTTTGGATTCCAAAGATCTGAACTTTTCCTCCAGCGCAGGCGCAGCCGGCTGGAAATGGATGACAGGCTTGATCTGAAAGACGGTGAAGCCCTCCCGGTTCTTCTGGTTAAACAGACTCACCCTGTGCTCCAGCTCAGGGCTGGGCTGGGCCGAGCCCTCTGGGCTGGGCTGGGCAAGGGGGGCGGAGTCCGAGGCCCTCCGGGAGGGGCAGGGGTCCTCCGACAGTGGGGACAACAGGTCCTGGACTGTGGCCTCTGCCGTTTGCTGCTGAGATGGCAGCGGGGGCAGCAGCAGGGCGGAGGGGCTGGGCCTGGGGGACAGCTCCTCGCGGGCAGCGCTGCAGTCCGTGGAGGAGCCCAGCGTCTGACTGCTGTCACTCTGGGCCCGGGTGCCCGAGCTGCATGTGGAGCGGGTGGCACTCTCGGAGCTGGCGCTGGCACCGGTGCCATCGCTGCCGAGCTTCAGGGGCATGTCGACGGACAAGAGGTCAGACGAGACGTTGGGCTGGTGGATGTCGATGGCGGCCGTGGTGACCAGGCACACAGCTGGCTCTGGGACGCCGCTGTCTGCAAGAAAGGAGGGGTGCGGGTCACACTCCACCCCAGCCGCACCTCTGTGCCCTGATGGGGGTCGGGCTGGATAGGGGGGTGAGGTGAGTGTGAATGGCTTTGCTGGGAGAGGCCGTGGCAGATGGCCCAGGTTTCTAATATTTGCCACCTGCCCTGAGGGAGAATTATGCCTCCCCGTCAAGTGCAGACATGACCGGCCTCAGCCAGTCACCTGCAAGAAGTGACCGGTGGCACTTCCTGGAGAAGCTACATAAGCCAGCTGTGCTCTGCCCGGGCGGTCAACACTGTTCTAGAAGGCATGCCAACTGTTCTGTCTGCTGGGAGGTGACAGGGTAAAGATAACAGCCTGGGCAAAACGCCCCCGGCCAGTGTGCCCTGGCCCTTTGTTGGTTTATTTAAACCACTCAGATATGGGGTTGTTGTCACTGGGTGCAGCATAACTGAGCCCATCCTGACTAACTCAGTGCAGTGTGCTATGACAAGGAATCTGAATGTCATGGTCCGCAGGACTCAAAGTTTTAAATGGGTCCAGTGTGAGACTCATGACCAGAGCTGTGCCCTCAGAAAACTGATGGATTTCTACAGGATGCATTGTAAGTGGAGGGTGGAGGACATCCCAGAATGTCTTGGCTCTAAGTGAGAAGTATCAAGGGCCTGAATTACAGTAGGCGTAGTGTGGGCAAGGTTTCTCTCTAAAGTGGTAGGGAGAGTGGGCTGGGACAGAGGTTCAGGCTAGAGATGGTGGTCTTTGAGATCAGCAGGTTGGATAAGGCTTTGGAAGAGGAGAAAGAGAGGGAAAGAGGCCTTAAAGGGGCTAAACTGCAGAAAAGACAAAATTCAGATGTATTCGGCATGGTCCACACGATAACCTTCTAGCCTTAGAATGGAGTTTACAAGGATTTAAGGGCTCAGCAGTGAAGAATCTGCCTGTAATGCAGGAGGCTGGGTTCGATCCCTGGGTCAGGAAGATCTCCTAGAAAAGGGAATGGCAACCTACTCCAGCATTCTTGCCTGAAAAATTCCATGGACAGAGAAGCCTGGTGGGCTGCAGTCCATGGGGTTGCAAAGAGTTGGACACTACTGAGCAACTAACACTTTCACTGTTCAAGGGCTGTGAAACCCAAACCTTACAAGACTTAAGACACTGGCTAAAGAGAAATAAGACCCTGAAGGACCAAGTATTATTTTAAAACTCAACCTTTCTCATAAGTGAAAACCACTAGGTGTCCTGAGACTTTCTGAAGTGCAAGAATGAAACAAACAAGGACATGTCCAGTGCCTGTTGCTTCTCACACCCAATTATGCATTATCTCACCCCCCTCACGCTCATCCTGAAAGCTTCTCAGGTTGGGAAGTGCTGAGGTCATTAGATTCCTAGATTCCAGCCCCTCTCCACCCCAGGGTCCCCCATGCACATCTTGGAGCACTCCCATCCCAGCACTTGAGCTCAGGTGCCAGAGTTTGCTGTGAACTCTGCCTGTGGTTATGGCTCACAGGGGCCAGGAGATGGACAGCCTGGTCGAGCTGTCCCTGGCCTGGATGTTAGGGGCTGCCAGGGTCACCTCTGGCGTGGGGCCGCACAGAGGCTCTGGTACACAACGGATAGCACCGACACGGACTTACCGCTGCTGGGCCCATTGTAGTACTGGCTGATGTAGCTGTTCATGTCATCTTTCACCGTGGCGTCTGTGGAGGTGAGGACAGAGAAGGCTGAGTGTGAGGGCGAGCCGGACAGTCCAGGAGCAGGGGCTGTGGCCAGCTCGTGCTCCTCCCCTCCAGTGCCTCTACCCCCATCACCACGAGGAGGTGCTGGTCTCCCACAAGCTCCCTGCCACGTGGTTCCTCCAGGGGGACCACACGGCTCATCTGCCCCAGTGCTGGGCTGGGTATCAGGCACCCAGGTTCTGATGAAGCATCCAGCTTGCTGTGTGATATGAAGAAGCCCTTTCCTTCTCTGCCTTCAGTTTCCCCTTCTCTGAGACAAGGGCGTGGAAATAGTCCTTTGGGGCTTTCCCTGCCTGGATAGCCTGAGTCTCTGAATCCACCTGAGTTTCTCACAATCACCAGGAAAGCTCTCCTCCGTGCAAAAGCCTCAGAGTGCCATTCCAGCCACACACAGCCAGCTGCAGAGGCTGACCATGGACGACAGGCCCCTCGGTCTTCCACACCGCCCAGGCTGGGCACCCCCAGCCCTGCTCCTAGCACCCTGCTCCCAGCACATGGTGGATGCTCAGTGAATGAATAACCAATGAGGTGTAAAGCTGTCCTGGTCTTGGGAGATGGCACGGGAACAGGGTCTCAAAGAATTGGTTCATTGTTTTGATGGGGTGGGAAGGGATGAGAGAGGAGAGGTGAGAACTTCAGAGAGGCCTGAGCGGTGAGGGGCGGGGCGGTGGGGAATGGACAGAAGATAACAGGAGACGCCAAAGCCATCCTAAGGAGCTCAGCCTTGCCCCAAGCACAGCGAGGAACCACAGGACAGTGTGAACAGGCTCAAGTGCGAGGCACTACCAAGGTTGCGCTGAGAGTGGCTGGGAAGGTGTCAGGCTGGACGGGAGAACCGAGACAGCAATGCCCAGGGGAGGGAAGACACGTCCTGATGAGGCTGATGACACCCCCAAGAAGCCTCAGTCTGCAGGTGATGGAACCTGCTGCTCTCCATGGCTGCGTTCCTGACACACCTGAGCTCGCTGCAGAAGCGTGTCTGCCCTGACATGGGGAGGCCGGTGGCAGCACACACAGCAACCTGGCTCTTAAAAGCTTTTTTGATCTTTAAATGCCTGCGGCCAGAGGTGTATTCTGCATTAATGCCTGAGCTGAGGGAGGGGCCCCAGGCTGGCTCCAGGCCCTGCTTCAGGATCAACCAGCAACGCTCCTCAGAATAAGACAGCAACACTCTTCTCCGTGGCTCTTCATAATTTATGTTGTAAATGCTGTCTACCCTGCAGGCTGCCCCGGGAAGTGGGAGGAGGCTGGTGTGACTGCTCCTCGCAAGCAGTGCAACAGCCACCAGGTCCACCAGGCCAGACAGGTCTGGTCACTGATCTTGGTGTTATCCTGAGGCCGTGGCAGGAGGGACCTGCAGTGTGGCTGTAGAGGGCCACGTCACGAAGGCAGGACAATAAACTCAGTTAACGGATCTGCAGACCTGTGCATCCCACAGGGGCTCATGTGCAGGAGGTGGCCTGGAGTGAATGAGAAACACCCAGAGCCTGGGTTCCTGTGCTGCTACTGCCACTGGCCCACCATGGGAACCTGGGCAGGTCACATCCCCTCTCCGGGGCTCTGTACCATGGGGGAATGGGTGGGGCTCTTAGAGACTGTGACAGCCAGGCTAGCTGGCTCCGGGCCCCTCAGCCAGCCCTGAAGTTCAAGAGCAGAGAGAGCAGAGTGGGAAAGGACCGGAGCCACCGAGGAACCACACTCCCCCAACCCCGACCTGAGTGAGTATCCTCTCAACCCCTACCTGGGCTCTGCCCACCACGGCCTGTGCCCCTCACAGAAGGGGCCTCCTGCCTCTCTGTTGAGCAGCTCTAATAATCAGATTCCTCTGTGCTCAGCAGGGGTGGCGTGCCTGGCCCTCCACCTCCAAGGAGCACAGGGCCTCCTGGGGACCTCCACTCCATGGTCAGGCAGCCAATCTCCGTCTCCTTAGAAGGGCCCACTATGGGAGGCCTTGCAGATCTGGGTATCTGGGTCCTGTCCCCAAACACCCCAAGGCCACACCCCACTTCTACTTACTACATGACAGACTTTCCAGCACTTAAAAAGCCCTCACATTTCTCCCAAAATGTCTCTTCTCCTGAGAAACCCCTGTCCATTCTCAGCCCTCCCTGGTTTTCCAGCCTCTCAAGTCACTATGGGCTCCAGATGTGACCGAAACAGGGGCAAGGGAGGCAGGAGGGAGCTGACTGTCACTGTGTCCTTCAGAGCTCCGGGCTGCGGATCGGGCACTTCACACAGCGACCTCCTTTCATCTTGCTTAACAAGTGGGTTCTCCTGGAGATCTGCTGGGGTCTTTCCCCTCACACAGCCTAACATCCTCCAGTCGGGTTCAGCAATCACCCTCCTCTGCTGACTCATGAGTCTGTGGCCAACACGGATGCCCAGGCCAGGCCTCCTCTGCAGGCGCTGGGGCCAAGCCAGCCAGGCCTTCACCACACCATGGCTGTGTCGGCTCCACAGAGGACTTCACGTTTATCATCTCAGGCAAATGTCAGCTTGTTGGTCTCAGCCCAGAGCCTGCTGAAAGCATTCTGAATCTTGATTCCATCTACTAAGGTATTCTCTCTTGTACCTCAGTGTTGCCTGTTCAATTGAGGATGTTCAATCTTCATCAAAGCCATGGATAAAAGTAACCTGAGCCAGGTGACCTTCAGCCCAGACGTCTCTCAGCTTCTGACTGGTCTGGCCAACCAGACAGCTTCTCCTGGATGACCTCCAGCCACCTCTGACTCAACGTGTTCAAAAGAGAACTCAGTTTCTCCCCCAACCTCCACCTTGGTGAATGGTACCCTGGGACCCTGGTCATTTCTCCATGCTTCTTCTCCATTCTTACCAGCAATTCAGCTCCTGCCAAACCTGTGACCAGTCAAGGGACCCCCAGATGCCCTCTGCCATCCAGCCTTGGGTCAGACCTCACGCTTTTCCCTTTGGCCTCTCATCACGCCTGCAGGGATTAATAAATGGGACTGCTCCCTCCATGGATGTGCCTGACACAGAACCTAGGTCTCCAGGCGGCCACTGCAGGCCTGTCCAGTCTGCATTTGTTCCCTCGGCTCCAAACCTGTACCCCCCCAGGGGCCTCAGAGTGAGCTCCAAGACGGCCAGAGCAAGGCCTTGCCCAGGCTCCTCCAGCAGTGTTGCTCGCCACCCACACCCCCCACTCTCTCTGCTTCAGGCAGGCCCCTTTCTCCACACTGACCACTTGGGCTGAGGCTTTGTCCTCTCCCACCCAGAGGCCACATTTTACTCAAGAGTCTTGCCAGCACTTAGCATGGGACTTGGCGTATACTACCCACCAATAAACAGGATGACTGGACAGTGACTGAGGCTGGGTCCAGGGCTTGCAAGACCTCCCTGGACCATTCCTCTTAGCCTCTGAGACACCATCGGCACCATGCAGCACGCAGCCTTGCTCTTGGTCCCTGGTACTTCCTGCCCAGAGACTAATGACTACTGGTGTCTGGGAGCCTGCAGGGAGGGAATGCAGGCAGGCATGGATGCATGTGGCCAGGAAGAGGCCATCAGTGAGCCCCAACGTGGGGCTGCCCACCCTCCGTCTAAGAGAACCCCCGCCCCAAGGTTTGCTTTGATTTGGCACTAAGGAGCCCTAAGGCCAGGTAGGAACTGCCCCACAGGAGGACTGGGTTGGCTGACCCTGGAGGGGTGAGAAGGAAGGGCTGGTACAAACTCAGGCTCCAGGACAAAACAGCCCAGGTGCCAACCCCAGCTCTGCAGACATCTGCTGTGTGTCCTTAGGCAAATCTCTGGCCACTCTGAGCCTCAGCTTCCTCAGCAAAATGGGAATAAGAAATACCTACTTGCTGGTGAGCTATACGTTTTGCCGGGATGATGAAGGTCAAGTCTAACCTGGGTCTGTCCATCACCTCCCTGAATCCCTGGCCCGCGGTGCTCCCTGCCGGCCCCTAAGTCTCAGCTCATTTCTGTGGCAGCTGCCGCAGCTGCTCTCAACCACCCAGCACCTTTTTTCCTAGGGCATGAGCAGTCCACGCAGCCATCCTGACTGATCCTCCTAAAGCTGGTCGAGTGCTGTGGCAGCAGTGCTTGTTGTGTGGGTGTGCCCCTTGGGCAGAGCCCCAACCTGCCCAGCGAGGTGGAGCAAGAGGGCGGTGAGTCAGGTGGGCCTCCCTGGGTGGCAGGACTGGCCAAGTTGTGGGGTGGGAGTCGGGAGTCAGGACTGCACACCCACACGTCCTGTGCAGATCCGAGCCCAGAGGGAGGCCCTGATTCCTAGTCGGGGCTCCCACTGCCACACTCCAAGCTGCTGCTCCACAGCTCAGCAGCCCTCATCAAGAAAGGACCCTGTGTGCTGAGGCTGAGTGTTCAGTCCTTCTCAGTGGTGTGTGCTTCTGCTTCTAGTTGGGACAATTAGAGTTCAGACCCAGGACCAGCTGCATAATTTGTGGGGCCCTTTGTTTAAAAAGCATTAAGGCCCAGAAATAAACTCACCCGTATATGGTCGATTAATTTACCGCAAAGGTGCTAAGAATATACCAGGAGGAAAGGAACGTCTCTTCAGTAAGCGGTCCTGGGAAAACCGGGCCCCTAACTTACACCACACACAAAAATTTACTCAATGAATTAAGACTCAAATATAAAACCTGAAACCATAAACGTCCTAGAAGAAAACACAGGCAGCAGGTAAGCTCCTTGACCTTGGTCTTGGCAATAATTTTTTTATATTTGACACTGAAACAAAAGCAATGAAAGCAAAAAATAAACAAGTAGGACTATACTAAACGACAAAGCTTCTGCACAGCAACAGAAACCATCAGCAAAACGAGTGGCAACCTACTGAACGGAAGAGAATATTTGCAAATCATACCTGATAAGGATTTATATCCAAAATGTACAAAGAACTCATACAACTCAATAGCAAAAAAGTAATCCAATTTAAAAATTGGATCTGGATAGACATTTTCCTGAAGAAAACACAGAGTATGCCAGAGGTACACGAAAAGGAGCTCATCGTCACTCAACGTTAGGAGTGCAACTGAGTGCAAACCAGAACCACAGGGAGATGCCACCTCACACTCGTTATAATGGCTAGCATCACAAGGACAGAGATAATAAGTGGTGGTAAGACGGCAGAGAAAAGAGAACCCCAGTACACTGTTGGTGGGAATATAAATTGGTGTGGCCACTCTGGAACACAGTATGGAGGTTCCTCCAAAAAAAAAAAAGAACTACCATATGACCCAGCAGTTCTACTTCTGAGCATATATCTGAAGAAAACAAAAACACTCATTTGAAAAGATGCATGCAACCCAATGTACACAGCAGCATTATTTATAATAGCCCAGATATGGAAATAACCTGAGTGTCCAAGAACAGATGAATGTGGTACACACACACACGCACACACACACACATACATACAATGGACTGTTACTCAGCCATAAAAATGAATGAGATCTTGACATCTGCAACAACCTGGATGGACCAGAGGGCATGCGCTTAAGTGAAGTAAGTCAGACAAAGACACGCTATGATCTTACTTATATGTGGAATCGAAAAACAAAACCTGAAACAAACAAATGCCCTGAGCTCAGTGATACAGAGAACAGATTGGTGGTTCTCAGAGGCAGGGGTTGGGCAAGCAAGGGAGGGGGTGTGAAATGGCTGGGTGTGAAATGGGTGGGTAAAGGGGCTCAAAAGGTACAAACTTCCGGTTATACAGTAAATGTCAAGGGGATATGCTACAATATGGTCACTGTAGTTAGTTCTGTGTGGTATATTTGAAAATTGCTTAGAGAATAAATCTCAAAAGTTCTCATCACAATAAATAAAATTCTGTAACTATGCATAGTGATGGATGCTATCTAGACTTACTGTGATTCTCCAGTATATACGAGTATTTTCAGGTATACCTGAAATTAACATATCAATCACTGAAGAAAAAACATTAAGAATTTTAAGAGAGTGACACCAGAGCAATGAACCAAGTGTGACACCCTCGGTGACTGCATGGGTCACCCCGCTGTGAAGCCAGTCCAGGGAGGTCAAGTAACTTGTTCAAGGCCAAGTTGAGATTCAAACCCAGCCCTGAGTCTGAATCCCACATCTTTCTTTCAGAACCACCCCCACCTCCCTACGCTGGAATCTGCCTCTCTGCTTTACGTGAGGCACCCCAGCTCTAGCGTTACAGCTCTGGGGGCTCTCCTGGGTCTCCAGTGCCCCCATCAAGAGCCCAGTGATGGCAGAAAGCCCGACTTACCCCCATCAGCACGCAGGCCTCTCCTGTCCAAGGTGAGACCCGGTGCACCTCCGTGGAGGTTTCTCTGAGCGCTGGTGCAGTGCGGGGGCGGCAGGGGGTGGACACCGAGGTTCACTGTGATATATGGTAAAAGCTGTGGCACTCCCACCAGGGGCTGTAATTCATAAGTTATGGGCGAGCTTCAAGACTAATAAATTTGGGAGGGAAGTATTAATGACTACACAGGGGCACTGTGAACTTGGCAGGCCCCAAGGCCTGGAACTTTGCAGTCCGGGTTTTAAAAATGATTTGTGCTGGAGCAAGTTTAAACAGAAGCTGGTTGGCGTTAGTCTGACAGTGACCCGCTGGCAACTGTGGGGACTGCAGGAGCTGCTTCTCCTGCCATGGCTGAGGCTGGCACTCCCACCCCCCCTGCTGCCTCCTTCCCCACCCCCGTACCCCGAGAGAGGCCGGCCCTCCCCTGAGGCTCCAGAGACTTATTGCTGATGTCTGCAGGTTAATCCCCGGATTGTCTGTGTACTAGTGTGACACGCTGAGCCTTGGGGCCCTCGCTGGCCTGAAGGTCATGGTGAGCAACAAACGCTGCCCTTTCTCCCTCTCCAGCGTGCCCCAGACCGCCCCTAGCTTGTCTAGCCATGATTTCTAACATCATGGAAATCCCTCTCTGGACACAAGTCCTGGTCAGAGAGAGATGAGCTGGGGTGCCCTGACTCCCCAGCTCATCCGAGGCCGTGAATCACGCATGCCACTTGGTAGCCCGGCAAGGCTTCTGCTCTCTGTCTCCGAGGAACTGCCTTTGCTATTGACGGCTCTGGGGGTTGGCAGTCAAGTGACAGGTTGGGAAATGTGCTAGTGCTCTGCTGAGTTGGGCAGGGCTGGTGTGCCCCTTGAGAGCTGGGAGGCAGGGATGCCACAGAGGAGACAGAGAGCAAGGCTGGGGCTCCAGGGCTAGATGAGAGGGGCACTGGCAATGGCTCCCAGGGGTGCACGTTTGCCAGCTCTGTGGGAGATCCGAGGGCCCTATTCAGACATGCCTCTAGTTTCCAGGAGGGTTGGCACAGAACCCGTGATCCCCCTGGCTGGCACGTGTAGCCGATCACTTTCTCCCTTCTTATTCTGCCTCCCTCCACTTCCTGCTGGAAGGTGCCCACCATGGGGACTGCAGGGAGAGCTGGAACAGGGTGGAGAGGCAGGGACTCACGGCTTCACGGTACTAGAATGTGTGCGGTTACGTTAAATGCTTGGCTTGTTTGCAGACTCTGTGACCTCAGATCTTGACACCCTGTGAATCCAAGTGTGGCATCAGGTGTCCAGGATCTGGAGGTCATTGACTGGGGGGGATAGTAATGGCCAGGCTGTTATCTCAAGAGCTAAGGCTCCTGGTGAGAGAGGCAGAGAGGTGCTGCAGAATGACTGGCTGTACAGGAGGTGCCACCTGAGCTCAGGTGTTCAAAGGTATGTGCTGCCGAAGATGGAACAGCGCTGAGTAGGCCCCAGCACCAGGTGAGCTGCAGTCTCAAAATGGGCTTGAGCAGACACCACGGGCAGAGCAAGGAGGCGGCTCCTCCACCTCACTTTGCTCCATCAGCAGGAAGGTCCTGGGATGAGCCAGCTGTATGTGCTAAGCTGCTTCGGTTATGTCCAACTCTGTGCGACCCTATGGACTGTAGTCCACCAGGCTTCTCCCCATGGCCTTCTCCAGGCAAGAACACCGGAGTGGGTGACCATGTCCTCTTCCAGGGCATCTTCCCGACCCAGGGATTGAACCTGTGTCTCTCTAAGTCTCCTGCGCTGGCAGCCAAGTTCTTTACCACTAGCGCCACCTGGGAAGACCCTGGGATAGGCTGTAAACCTGCTCCTCTCATCCTTGGAAAACAGGACAAAGTGGGCAAAAGTTGCCACCAATTTCCAGAATTTTCAAAATGAAGATCTTATATTCTGGATTCCCCATGCCCCGGCATGGGGAGCTGCAAGCCACAAGTGGGGTTTCTGGAGTGGGCTACCACCAGAAGCCCCCTGAGCGCTGAGAGAAGACCCAGGGTTGCAGGACCCACAGTGAAACAAGCGACGTCCACAGATTTGTTCTGTTCTTCAATCAGTTATGAGCTTGCAGACTATATTCCACGTAGATCACTCTATGGGGAGCCTGCCAAGGGCCAGGTGTGGCCCAGAAGACAAAATGCAGGGGCGACCTGGCAAGCGGGAGTTCATATAAGGTCTCGAGGGAAGGACGTGGTGACCGGGAGCTGACTCTGAGACGGGTTTGAAGGATGAACAGAAGTTTGGCAGGCAGGCCTGTCCTGCCAGTGAACAGCATGTGGAAAGCCTCAGGGACTTACTACTACACAGAACACTTCTCCAAATGCAGAGATGTTTCACTCAGCCAGAGTGAAAGTGAAGATGGAGTGCAGACTGGAAGAAGATGAGACGGCAGCGGGTGGGAGGGGGCAGCCTGGAACAAGACCATCAGGGGCCTTATATGCCACCTGTTACAAGCTGAGTCGCCATGTCCTCCACCTCCAAAGTCATATGTTGAAATCCTAACCCACAGAACCTCAGAATGTGATCTGATTTGGAAACGAGATTGTTGTAGACAGAATTAGTTAAGATGAGGTCATATATTGGAGTAGGGTGGGCCCCAGAACCAACATGACTAGGGTCCTTGTAAAAAGGGAAATCCAGACACAGATGCAGACACAGGGAGGACACCATGTGAAGAGAAGGCTGAGGTCAGGGTGATGCTTCTGCAAGCTAAGGGACGCCAAGGGTTGCCAGCAACGCGCCAGGAGCCGGGGGAGAGGCAGCAGCCGATGCTCCCTCGCAACCTCAGAAGGAGCTGATCCTGCCAAGACCCTGATCCCAGACTTTCAGCCTCCAGAACTCAGAGACAGGAAACTTCTGTTGGTTAAGCCACCCAGTTTGCAGGACTTTGTTTCAGCAGCTCGAGCAAATAATCAGCCAAGGTATTAAGTCAGAGAGTGACACGAAAGATTTATGGAAAATCACCGAGTGTGTGTATGTGTGTGCATGCGTGTGTGTGTTGGAGGGGGAAAGGAGTGAAGAGGGCACCCATGGGGGCAAAGTTGAGGTCAAGGAAGCAGATGAGGTCCAGAAAGAGGGAGGCTGAACAATGCAGACGAAAAGTTGGGAATGTTTCAAAATATATGCAGGCAGTAAAACCAGCAGGATTGGTGATGAGTTGTGAGCAGAACCTACAAAGCCCTGGAAACCCAGAGTAAAGGCAGGAATCAGGCTATAACTGAACACAAATGAATGTCCAACTCTGCCTGGGCATATAGAAAGTCAAGGATGGGCTGTGGGGAGGCTCCAAGGCTCAGCAGAGCCATGACCTGGCTCAACTGGGAGCTCAGGCCAGGCAGCCACCACAAGGCTCAGACACAGGAGTCTTGGGTCCAGAACAAAAAAGCAGGGGTGACCCCTTAACACTCTGCCCTAGTCTTGCAGCTCCCTGAGAAGTGCGCTTAGTTCTACACGTCACTCTGAGAGGGACGGAAACATTGGAATGCTCAGGGAGGGACTGTATAGCAAGAACTTGGAGGGCTTGCGTCCCCTGAGCAGTGGCTGTGGCAATGCAGGTGACAGTTCCTGGAGAAGAAGACACTCAGAGGCCAGTTTCTGAAAGGATGTCTCAGCTGGGAGACATAAAAGCTTCATTCAGGTGGGAGAGATGGGTCCTGGGGGCAGACCTTGGCTCAGTCTGAGGAACTATTTTCTAACAGGCAGAGTTATGTGAAGTTGGGTTGGCCTGGGCTTCCTTGGGAGGTGCCCAGTACCTGTTCTTAGAGGCTGGTAAACCTCTTGGCAGGGGTTCTAGATGGGATTAGCACATCAGCTGAAGAGCTAGGCTCAGAAGTCCTGCGCCCCCAACTTCTAAAGTTCTAAGGTTAGAAGGTCTCTCAAAAGATCATAATAGCAATCACCCTACTCCCCAAAACCTGTTTACAGCACCTTGTAGCCTACAGAGCTTTCTCACGTCCACCAGCTCCCCAGACTTCCTGTGAGGCAGACAGAGCCGGAGTTATGAGCCCACTTTACAGAAGGGAGCACTAAGACCCCAAGTCACAGAGCTAGGGCGTGGCAGAGTCTGGAGCTCTGGCTTGCTGCCTCCCACCCTGCCCAGCCCTGCCTGGCTGTCACTGCCCTGGCGAGGGGAATGGAGCATGCCAAGGTGAAGAGGGCCCTGGATCAAGCTGCAGTTAGCCGAGTCCAGCATCTCCATTTCCATGTGACCCCATGAAGTTCTCTTGATTTCTTTGAGCCTGAGTTTCTCCCTCCATATGAGAGAAAAGAGGTGTGAGGATGGAATGACATCACACTGTAAAAAGCTTCTCTTGGAGGCATTTGGGTAGTTCCCTTACCTTTAGGTCAAAAAGGTGGTCCTAGAAATGTATTCTGAATTATTAGGGGAAGTCAATGTTTTTTAAAAATATCTTGGTAAAGTGAAGAAATCCCTTACCCATAATTTTAGCAACAGCATTTTCAGGTGCAAGTCAGGGCAGGGCAGAGTCAGACCGGAGCAGCAAGGGTGCCTGGGGAGGGGAACCTGCGTCCAGGCTCCCAGGACCCCCTGGGGGCTCTAACAAGGCTTCAGATCTCCCCTGCTGGCCCCTGTGCCGGGAGCCAAGTCCTGGCCTGAGCCTGTCAGAACACAGCCTCCCCAAACCCCATAAAGGACCAACCTGACAGCTGCATCACCACGGAGTGGTATTTCCATCCCAATCACAAAATAACACCACCTGACATTTGCAGGACTACTTTGTAATTCTGAAAGCCACTTACACCTGCTTCCTGGGGCCTGACATGAACTTGTGAGGAAGGCTCAGCATTGTTCCCATTTGACAGCTAGTGAAACCAAGACTCAGAAAGGTTAAGTCCCCACTGCAAGGCGACACAGTTGGTCTTCCCTAGAGAGAAGTCTGCCCTAGGGTACTGCCGAGGCCCCCATCACCACCACCATCACCGGCCCATCAATTTACCACCATCCTCAAGGCTTAGGTTCTGGGCTATTCTGGCCCCAGGCCTGGACTGGAAACCCAGCTCTGCACCTTTGGACGACTTTTCTGGGGCTCAGTTCCTTCAGCCATTAAGTAGGAAAGTCTATAAGCTGCCGCGAGGAATGGGGAGGTGATACACTCAAAGCAGGCAAGACGCCTACAGGCCACCGAGCTCAGGTAGAAGTCGTGTCAAGGTAGCTTGACTGAACGCTATATCCAAGGCTGAGAAAGGCAGTCCCGGGGAGCACTTAACTAGGGTTCCCCCATCACCACCACCAAAATCGTGGGCCGACATCGGGACACAGACCCATCAGGAGACGTGCTCCAGCTCCCGGACGCTGTGGCTGTGCGCAGAGCCCGGGGGCTGGCGCCGGCGGACTCACCTTGCGCAGGCTGCAGCTCCTCCACGACGCTCTCGGCCGCCGTCTCCTCGGCCCACGTGCCGGCCTCCACCACCTTGTAGCGGCTGCGCGGCTGGCTGAGCACATGCGGGGCCTGAAGCGCCGCCTCGCGCTCCGCCGCCAGGTCCAAGTCCTGCTGAGCCAGGTGCGCCCGCAGCTGCCGGATCTCAAACTGCAAGGAGGAGAGGGGCGGTGGGCGGTGGGCGGCACGGGGGCCCGGGCCCTGCCAGACGTCTGGGCTCTTTCCTTTTGGGGGAGCGGGGAGGAAGGCGCTGAGCCTCCAAAGGCTGGAGGGGACTTTCCTTTATAAATCGCCCAACGACACTAATGGCAAGAGTCCCTGACGTTTATGGAGCCTTTTCCAAGTAATAAATCATGTTCCTGTGTCCCACCTCTGATACTGTGTCGTCTGGCCCCATAGTGAGGACAAGATGGCCGTAAGAGGAACACAATGGTGGTTTGCAAAACAAAACAAACAAACAAAAAAACATCGCAGGAGTCGGGGAATATCGGACTTGAATCCTGTTCTAGTTACTTGTCTAAATGTGTGACCCCCAAAATGAGAACCTTATTCAGGTGTCTTACACCGATGTTTAGCGGAGGACTGGAAACCCCACAATATCCAGGGCCCGTGGTAACCTGCCAGGGAAGCCCTTCGTGGCATCGTATGCTCGCTGGGCGGTGCCTGACCCACTTGTCTTGCAGGGACGCCCACATCCTTCTCGGAGGTGTTCCAATTGCTGGTCACACAGGACTGGCTCTGGTCCCAACCCTGTGGCTTTACCGGCCATATGGCCGTGGTTTCTTGTCTCTGTAAAATGGGGGTTATCACCCCACAGAACTCTTCATAAAGGCTTTGTAAAAGGCGTCATACATTTTTATTTTGGTTTAAATTCTTGTTGTTTGGGATAGTTTCTTAGAGAGGCTTTCAGATGCCTTTTGGGGTTGTGGCTGAGATAGCTGTTCACACTGGGGCCTTCCTGGGTCTTCTGGGCGAAGGCAAAGTTTGGGTCTGACGCTGACTGCGGACTCGGGAGGAAGGAGAGTCTTCACTGCCACCTAGTGTTCCAAATACACATTGCATTGCTTTTCCACAACCCCACAACCTCCAGTCAAACCCCCAAAGACCTGAAGCTGGGGGTTAGCTTCCTGTCTAGGAGATTACCTGCTTGCTCATGATTCCAACCTCCAGCCATGGCCCCTCCCTGCAATGTCAGGTCACACCTCCAGCTGCCTGCCTGACAGCAACCGAATTGGGTCACAGGTATCACAAACTCAACCTAAACAGGACTGTTCACTCTGTCCTCACAGCTGCTCCTCAGGCGCTTTCATCTCATTTTAGCTGGGTCCAAAAATGTAATCTCCTCCCTTGTTTCCTCACTTTCCATTATCCTTGCCATCCACTCTGCCCTCCAGGCCAGCTCCCGAAGGGGTACCCCAAGTCTACCCACCTCCCGCACCTCCACGGCCAGCTCTCACCTGGATGATTGCAGCCCCACATCCTCTACCATCCATCCTCCAACAGGGGCCAGAGGGGTTCTCATAAACCCAGATCAGATCATGTCACCCCCTTGTCATGTCTTCCCTCCGGAGGGAGAAAACCCAAGGTTTTTACCCTTGACTTACAGAGCAGGTGTGTGTTCTGGCTCTGTTTACTCGGCCCACTTCATCTCATTCTTTCTCCTTCTACCTCTCACTGGGACACACACCTTCTCAAAACTCCTTAAACACTCTAAGCCTGTGCTGGTCTCAGGATCACTTCCCCAGTGACCTCTGGTCCTACATCACATGGCTGCCCCTGCCCCTTGGAGGCTTTCCCAGATCCCTAACCCAGGCACTCCATCCCATTACCCTCTTTGAATTTTCTACATCGCACTTAGCACCTTCTGATTGTTTTTTTCTTATTATTATTTTAATGTTTCACTATTTTTCCTTTGATGAAAGTGAAACACAATTCAAGGAGTCACTAACACTAGGGTGGCTGGGCAGCAAACTGACATTGGGACAGCTTCCCAGTGGCAGTGTTCACAGGTTTTGTCTCTAGGACCACTCAGGTCTGGGCAGACTCCATCAGCCTCCTGCCTGAGGACACGCCTCGGGCCCACCTGTGCCCTGAGAGCAGAGCAGAGAAATGCGGCTGAGGGTTCAGCCACAAGACGAAAGGACATTTACCTAATTCCCAGGGTGTGCCTCTGGGTCAGTTTCTCCAGAGGCTGAAACGCTTGCCTCTTGTGTGATGGGGGGGCATGGTCTCCTGACTGTGCAGGATTTGCAAGGGGACCTGGAGGGTTCAGATAGCATGTGTACAGCCTTTTATAGCCCACCCCTCTCCGCTATGGTCAGCTTCACACTCACCCCTTCCTTCCAAACTCTCCAGGGTTCCGAGGGGGAATCAGCCCATTTCCTTCTCTAGCCACCTCTTCACACACTCCCTTATAGATCCCCCTTTCTTCGAGATCAGTTACTGCTTTCTTGCTCACTCTCTACTTCCCGTAAATCCACAGAAATCTCTCTCTCCTCTCTGTCCTAATGGACAGGACTTAAAGGGTTTCTTAATTCTTATCTGTTTATTCTTTTTTTCCTTACCACCATCTTAGTGGAATTTGGGGAAGGAGATCAGAGAAACACATGTGGTCACTCCACTATTTTCTTCAAAAACTGTCTATGGGTTTTCCTCTCTCACCTGCAGTGGTGTGCAGGTATTAAAAAAATAAAAAGAGGCCTGATTTACAGTGCATGCTAATCTCTGGTAAATCCACCATGGCCAGTTCCAAACTACCAACACGATGTTATGCGGAACAGGGAAGAAACGTGCACAACTGGCCCTCAGGAGCCAGTGAGCGCCCCAGCACCCCACTGCCACCCTGGCGCTCTGTTAGAGCAGGCATGCAGAATATAATCTACACAAGAGTAAAGTATAGAAGAAAATCTCTGCAAGAGCAGGGGTCTTGTGGGTCTTGTCCGTCTTGTTGCCTGGTACACAGAAGGCCCTCAATAAATATTGCTGAGTGAATCAATACACGAATGTGTGAAACTAGTCAGTTTTGCCCAATTCTGTGGTTTCAGGCTGAGTCCTAACACTAGCCACAAACTGGGTCCTGATCCTGACCCAAAGCTGAGACAAAGCCTGAGCCCCAACACTGAGCGCTGATCTTGCTCACAGAGTGAGCCCCAAGTCTGCTCACACACTGAGCTCTGACCCAAGTCACGAACTGAGAGCCCAACCTGATCACACACTGGGCTCTACCTCTGGTCTCAGACTAGGCTCAGACCTGGATCTTAACAACCCAGTACTCAGATGGCGCCACTGGTCTCAGAAAATGAGGAAGCACGGCTGGCTTGTTACAGGGTAGTCTGTGCAGAGGGAGCGGACTGGAGCCACCCTTCTTGCAGCAGGCCTCAGATGTCACGGACGACCCATTAGGCAACCCTCCTTAGCTTTGCTGGGGCTAGGAGCCCCTCCGGCCCCAGATGATCCGAACTTCCCATGGGCATACCCAGCCTGCTTTCTCCAAGGCCGCTCATCAGGGCCGGCAGTCCTAGCTAATGGCCTCCAAGGCCACTCTGAACAGATGCATTATTGATAACTTGTAATTGATACAGAGCTGCCCATGGGTGTCCCACTGGAATTCAGGCCAGACAGCCAGAGGCCAGAGCTTGCCCAGCCCCAAGCCCATATATGCAGACATAGGCATGCACAATGAAATAAGTTTAAAGCTAAAAATATGCACCCCAAGTGTATGGTAGTTCTAGCAATTCATTTATTCATCCATTCACTAAGAAGTCAGGTAAAGCATGGTGAGGGTGATGTTAAAATTCTGTTATGTATACTAGAATGAAAATGCCTCTCCCAGTGAGTCCTGGCTGGTCCCAGTGACAGGGGCTATCTGCTGCACAAGGAACAAATCTCTTAGGAGAGTCCTAAAAGCTAGCTCTGGGTGGCACCTGTGGTAGAGGTGGTGGGTCCAGGAGGCAGAGACTTGGAGGATAGAGTGGTGAGAAGGTCTGCAGGGGCCACACCAGGCATACAGCCTCGGAGCCACGGTACGGGCTTCTAAGGACTTTGGCCCTTATTTAAAGAGCAACAGTGAACCACTGAAATCTTTTAAACAGAAAGTTGGGGTGGTGGGGTGGTGATTCAGCTGAGCATTTTGAAAGGACTGTGCTGAAAGCAGAGTGGAGAATGAACTGGACAGACATAAGCCAGGACAGACATGGGACTATGAGCTGGGAGACTACTGTAGCAGTCCAGGCCAGGGATGACCAGAATCTGGACTAGAGCAGAGACAGTGAGAAGGAGATGAGAACGATTTAGGAAGTGACAGTGTCAGCATGGGCATGATTAGAATGCGGATGAGGGAGAGGGCCACCTGCTTTGGGGACCGGTTATTACAAGCTGCTTACCCAGAGAGTGTGGGCTGGATGCTCTGAGCGCTTGCCCAGAGGAGGAATGACTGGCCCCTCACAGAGAGCCTCTGCAGACGGGCTGCAGGGGCTCTCAGCTTTGGCCACTGGCCGTGACAGCCCAGGGGGCGGTCCAGATGTTCTAGCTGGGACCCTCAGAGCCCGGCTCCCGATCCCCATTCCTGAACATGGCCACGTGTGTGTCCCCAGCTGATGAAGAGCTGCCAAGGGGCCCTAGGATGTCAGGGCCTCATTAGTCAGATGGGAGAGCTGAGGCCCGGAGATGGGAAGGAGGCTCCCATGTGGGGAAACAGCTAGAGCTGGAGGCAGGAGCCTGAGATCGTGGCCATCACCCCTCCCTCCGTCGTTGTTCAGCCGCTCAGTCGTGTCCGACTCTGTGACCCCATGGACTGCAGCACGCCAGGCTTCCCCGTCCTTCACCGTCCCCCAGAGCTTGCTCAGATTCATGTCCACTGAGTCGGTGATGCCATCCAACCATCTCGTCCTCTGTCACCCCCTTCTCCTGCCTCACTCTGACTTTGGTTAAGCCTCTTTTCCTCTTTGGGCCTCATTTTCACTGTGTGTTCAATAAGGCTAACAGACCAGCTGAATTCTGGTCTATAATAAGCTCTGTGCTGCCTCTGGGATTCTAACCGGGAGGGGAAATTTGCAAGTGCCAGTAAACTCTGGGTGCATCTTCAGCACTATCCCGTGCTCCTGCTGCGTTCTGTGTGTGCTCGGTCGTGTCCGACTCCTTGCGACCCTGTGGACTGTGGCCCACCAGGCTCCTCTGTTCATGGGATTTTCCAGGCAAGAATACTGGAGTGGGTTGCCATTCTCTTCTCCAGAGGATCTTGCAGGCCCAGGGTTTGAACCCATGTCCCTTGAGTCTCCTGCAGTGTAGGTGGGTTCTTTACCACTGAACCACCTGGGCAGCCCCCTGCTCTCATGCAAATGCCCAACTGCAGAGAGCCAACTCTTTACAGAGAAAGATAACATAATCCAGAACATCTAAAATGCATCAACAATGCATTTCACAGACAATAAGAATTACTATTCATGCAAACAAGTAGAAAAAAGTGACTGATTATCAAATCATAATCCAGTTAAGAAGCTGCTTAGAATCTGCACAGAAGCTGACCTATTTAAATATTTGAATTAATGGACAAGGGCTTTGAAACAACTGTGACTAATATGTTAGAGAGGGGAGGGGGAAAGATGGATAAAATGGATATAACATTTCAGTGGAGAAACAGACCCTATAAAGAATTAAATGAAATTTTTAGAACCTTAATATACAGTATCTGAAATTGAGTCCTCAGTTGCGTGTGTTTAACAGCAGACTGGACACAGTAGACGACAGGAATGTTGAACCTGAGGATAGATCTATAAAAAAAAAATATTATGACTTACACTCAGAAAAAGAAAAAAGAGAGAATGGGGGAAGACATTAGGGTATAAGAAAGAAGTAATATGGTTTTTCCAGTGGTCGTGTATGGATGTGAGAGTTGGACTGTGAAGAAAGCTGAGCGCTGAAGAATTGATGCTTTTGAACTGTGGTGTTGGAGAAGGCTCTTGAGAGTCCCTTGGACTGCAAGGAGATCCAACCAGTCCATTCTGAAGGAGATCAGCCCTGGGATTTCTTTGGAAGGAATGATGCTAAAGCTGAAACTCCAGCACTTTGGCCACCTCATGCGAAGAGTTGACTCATTGGAAAAGACTCTGATGCTGGGAGGGATTGAGGGCAGGAGGAGAAGGGGACGACAGAGGATGAGATGGCTGGATGGTATCACTGACTCGATGGACATGAGTCTGAGTGAACTCCGGGAGTTGGTGATGGACACGGAGGCCTGGCGTGCTGCAATTCATGGGGTCGCAAAGAGTCAGACACGACTGAGCGACTGAACTGAACTGAAGGCATGACCAGAAAGTCTAACATGCAATTAGAGTTCCAGAGGAGAAAAAGGACAGGATGAGGCCGAAGCAATAAATAAAGAGATCATGGAGGGACTTCCCTGGTGGTCCAGTGGCTAAGACTCCGCACTCCCGATGCACGGGGCCTGGGTTCAATCTTTGGTCAGGGAACTAGAGCCCACATGCCGCAACTCAAATCCCCACGTGCTGCAATTAAGATCAGGCACAGGCAAATAAACAAACATTAAAAAGGAGAAGAAATGAAAGGTTTGCCCAAACCTTTGCAAATCTAAGGAAAAACACCAACCCATAAATTCAAGGAACTCAGAAGAATCTCAAGGAAGATAAACACAAAAACCCCAATGCCCTTCAGTCAAACTGCAGGTAAGGAGAAACACCCGTAGCACGTGGGCCTGGGCCTCTGGGAGAGGAAGCACGTGGCGGCTTTGAAGACAAAATGAAGCAAATTTCCCACTGGCAAGCTGGTCCAGTGGGGAAAAAAGGACCATTGTGTGACTTAGGAAGAATGAAAGTGCAGTCACCGCCCTTCTTAATGCACATCATAAGCTAAGTATTTCTAATCAGAGGACCTGACCAAATCAGCTGGGATCCACAGGGAAGCCCTCAGTGTGCATTATTGGAGTGAGTCAGGCCCCTTCTATTGGGCTGGGCTTTTAATGCATGCCCAGGCGGGGCCAGACCCCCAGGGCGGCAGGGCGGGCACACCCAGCGCATCTCTGCCTTTAATGGTCTGGTTTGTGGAGTGCAACTGACATAGCCTTGGCCTGATCAATGCACACTTTGGCCAGAAGCTCGATGGTATCTAATGCAATAGCAATAATTTTCTTCCATCCTATTAGGGCTGTCTGCACAGACTGCCCTGCCTTCAAACCCATCTGCTATTGGATGGCATCCAATGTTTATTTCCATTAGTTTCACCATTGTTGGTAACAATAAAACTCAGGAGACAGTTGCAAACTAATGATTTAGGAGCAGGGTGATGCTGAATCCGACCTTGGCCCCTTTCCATCCACTGTGAAGATGACTGGTAGTTGGCCATAAATTTAAATTATGGCAAAAGGATAACATAAGTTATTCCTCTGATGGCTAATTTTATCAGCTAAATAGGCTTGTCATTAAAGCTATCGGCTGTTTTACAAATCACTTCCCATGTTTGAAAAAAAACAACTTTCCTTCTCATGGTTGGAGATCTTGAATAATCCAGGTAACAAAGACTATTGTGCTGAGCTGGGGGGCTTTGGCCTCTATAAGAAAAGAGGGGGCTTCTCTAGAATGAGCCAGCCACAAACGCCACCCCAAGAACGAGGAGAACCTCTTTCCTGCTACTCTGAACCTGCTGGCCTCAAAGGACAGGGGCGTGGCCTCTGCACCCTTCCCCTGCTTCCACCGGGAACGCCTGTCCCTTGGGGTCCAGATTATCACCGTTTCTTCAGGAGACAGGGGACCTGCCTCATCCAGGGAGGACTGATTGTTGTGACTGCCCCTCCTGCTATTGGGAAGGGGGGAGCGGAGCTAGGGAACACTGTGGGCCTACTAGGCGGCTACGCAGGTGACTGTTTTCAGTAGGTGCACCGTCTACTGTTGTTGGGGCCTGGTGCCTTAGGTATGAATGTGTAACTGAGTCCACCATCAAACGGGGGCAGAAGCAAGGTCACCAGGTCACCAGCACAAAGGTTACTGCTTTCAGGCCCAGGCAGTAAGAATCGTCTATGCACCGTTCGCTACCCTCCCTTTCTTATCCCCTGGCTAAAGGGAGAAAACTCCAGACACTCAGAATAAGCAGCAGCCATGACGTGGAAGAGCCTGGAGGCCAGAGTGACTCTGCCACAATGGCCCTGTACCCCCACCCCCCTCAATGTCACTGCACTGGGCTGCAGTGGGGCAGGGGGCGGGCGGGACAGGTACGCTCCTCCTTAGGCCACTGGATGTCTGGATCTATGTGATGGAGCAGATGGTGTCACTCATTCTAACAGACTTGTACAGATGCCCTGTTTGTGGTGTAGGAAAATGCACACGGAGCCCGGAGTTCCATCCCGGCCCTTCCTTCCATGACAAACAGCGAGACCCTGGGCAAGCCGCAGTCTGTCTCAGCCTCAGTCTTTCCATCTATAAAAGGACTAATAATACCAAGCCTGCCAACTCTGACCATCAAAGTCAAGATGAGCTAAAACACGTGGCCGTGCATTTGTAAACAGTCACCATTATAAATGATTCAGTGCTGTTTTTATTCTCTCTCTCTCTCATTTACTGAGAGACTTCAGTGGGCCAGACTTTCTATATTACTTGAATTAATCTGAACTGCACAGCATCCTTGTGATATAAGCCTTGTTTCCTCCATTTCTCCAGTGAGGATCCTGAGGTCCAGGGGTGAAGGGGGTGATCCATGTAGCCGAAGTCAGAATTCCTCTTGCTGACTCCCTGGGTGAGAGGATGGCCCCCCACCCCGCAAGCTGCCCTCACACAGGACTCTTCTTTCGGAGCCTGCCGCTTGCCCCAGGTCTGAGGCTGTCCTAAGGGGCTCACTGAGTTCCACTGGCTGCCTTGCAGGCTGGGCCCCAAGTCACCCTAGACTGAGCCCCACCTCCTTGGGTCTCTTGCCAGTGATCTCAGGGTGGATGGTGCTGAGGAAGTAGAACTTAGCTCGGCCCACAGGGCCCAGCAGGGAAGAGAGACAAACTTCCATAGGGCTCTGAGCTGGATCGTATTATTGGGGGCCAAAAGTTGTTGCAAGGCTTAGAACGCAAAGAGCGGGTACAATGGGGACTTCAAACTTTGTTTTTGAATTAGAGCAAGGGGCTGGGCAAGGATACACTAAAACCTCAGAGGTGGTTTCATATGACAAATAGGAAGAATATATCATTGCACTGATTTAACCCCTGCTTCGAAAATACCTTTGATTTCTGAAGCAGCCATTTACAGAGACGGACAAAAAGTGCACACCATCGCTCTGAAGGATGGTCACTAGCACCCCTCCTCTGGAATCCATTGGTGTACAGATTGGTGTAACAAAGTTCTGGGTGGACGTACAGGCAGACAGCAGAATCCACAGAGAGAGCGAAAGAAGAGCCAAGTGGGAATGACCTTCCAAGCAAAGGACTGTTGAATGCAGGGGTCTGAGGGGACATGCTTCCATCACAGTAATGAGCCATCTGGAGGAAAACTGCAGAAGGCCAGCTGAGGCTGGAGAAAGGTGAGGCCGGCCAACAGAGTGCAGCCCCGTCGCTCCCCGCCGCTCGGCCCCTCTGGGCTCCTTGCAGGAATCTGCTAAAGGTGAGGTAGCCCAGTGGCCTGGAGAGACGTGGGACTGAGGGCAGCTCTGAATCCTGTCTCCCTGAGAAGACCAGAGGGCCAGTGCGGTCCAGGGGGCAAGGACCGGAATGAGCCATTAGACGCCCCTCTTCCATCCTCATCCCCCACTGGCCTCAGATTCTCCCATCTGCCAAACCCAGGGGCCCCTCGTCTATAACACAAGGAGGTTCCAGGCCACCTCGGGTGTGGCCACGGGGTAAGAAATCGGCTGCCATGTGGCACAGAAGATGAAACGTACAAGCTATTCATGTAAGAAGCTGGCAAACCACATCCCCAGAGTCTCCACAGGGTCCCCGGAAGAAGCAATTTAAGCTTTCTTAAAAAGTGAAGATGAATTTTGAAAAGAGTCACTTGATCCGTGAGAGTCCTGACACACCCGACCTCAGCCAGGGGCTCAGGGTGAACACCCACGGTGACGTCCGAGTGACAGTGTCACCGTTGATATGACGGGACGGGAACGGCACAGGATCTCTGCAGTCTCCCTCCCAGACTCCCAGGACTCCAGTCGAATCATGAGGAAAACACAAGTCAAAACCCAAGAGAGACACGCTATAAAGTGCCTGACCAGCTCTCCCAAACTGTGAAGGCCCCCACAAACAAGAGAGGTCTGAGGGACTTCCAGAGCCAAGGGGAGCCCCAGGAGACATGATGACTCATTGCCAGATGGTATACTGGACGGGATCCTGGAACAGATCAAGGGCATTCGATAAAAACTGAATCTGAACGATGTGCAGACCTTGATAATAACGCATCAATGTTGGTGCGTTAACTGTGGCACACACATGATGTTGAGGTAAGATGTCCACAGGGGGAAATGGGGTAGACCAAGCGCATGTGGGGACTCAGCTACCGTCACGGTTGTCCTTTAAGTCTAAAACTGTCCTGAAAAATAAGAGCTGGCAAACAGTTATACAAATACATGCCAGGGAGAGAGCAAGGTGAATGCAAAGTGATGCCACACATTTCACTGGAACTTTGGATAAATTTCAGTTTCTTAGGCAGAATACACGAATTTAGTTTGGAAATTGCTTCATTGAACCCTAAGAATTCCAGCCGGGAGAGAGAGAGAGTTTGTGACCAAGATGAGCCAGGATGGGGCGGGGTGGGGATGGGGACAGCAGCGAGAGACTTTTTGGACGCTGTTAGGGGAGCTGAGGGGAGCCAGGTCTGCGCCCACAAAAGAAGGGCTGCCCTCAGGCCGTGATTTTAAATCACCCTGGTGCTCACCCTGATCAAGGTTTTAACCAAGCCCTGAGAAGCGACCTGGGTAGAAAAATGTCATGGAACAAGACCCTAAGCAAGGTGGGCTGGGGAAGAAGGGCATTCAGTTAGGACACCTGGATCTACTCCTGGCTCTAAAAGCCCACTTAGCTGTGTGCTCTTGGGAAAGTCACTACTCCTCAATTTTCTTACCTGTAAAATGGGTGTGTCAGGGGAAATAGGGGTTAGTTCTCATAGAGTCACTATTTATCAGGTGCTGGGCTTTAAGCTAAACAATCCCACAGCCATCCCTCCCAGATTTTATTACTAGCCCCATTTTTCAGATTAGGAAAACCAAGGTCCAAAACCACAAGTAGCCAAGCTGGCTTTGCACTCAGGTCTGTCCGTAACAACTTAACTATTCCAAGCAATTTCCTCTCAAAGGATCTGGCCACCCCTGATATCCCATGAGCCAGCACTCACATTTCTTTAAAGGCATTTGTTGCCCAGTCAAGTCTCAAGCCTGGTCTTACAATCCAGTTGAAAATGAAGTGTCTGTCTGCTCCACCCTGTGGAGCGGGCAGGGCCGAGCTCTGGGAGAGTGGAGAACTCAGTCACAGCTCTAGCCAGCCCCTCCCGCCCTCCTGGCAGCCCCCTGGGATTCCAGCCCGTCTGGCCCTTTTTTGCTGTCTTAAGTCAGATGACAGGCTTCAGGTGTTTTTTAAATTAAAGCGGTTTGTTTCTGTTCATCTCTTTTCCAGATGTCACTACCTAGAGGGAATCTGTCTTTATTTATGGGCTCTTTCCTGCGCGGAGTCCAAGGGAGTCTCCCTCTGGCCCAGACCCCCGGGAAGGAGGCCACATGGAGCGGGTGATGTGAATCAGGACAGCAGGAACACGGGGTCCCCGGGGGCTCAGGACGGGGTCGCGGTGGAAAGCAGGGGAGGTGGGCTGCCGCCAGGGCTTCCCCTGGCCACGCGGCACATGGGCTGTTAACGTGAGGCTCGTGGGGCCAGCTCGCTCTCTGCAGCCTGGGAGGCCATGCATTTATGAAGAGCAGATGCAGGGCTTTCATGAGGCCAAGAGTGGCTGAGCAGGGCATTCGTTTTCCTATCAGACAGCAGACGAAGCTGCCAGACCATGCTCTGGCCAGGTCCTGGATGAGGCTCAAGGTGTCATCTCCCTGACCCCAGACCCTGCTCCCCTTGGTGGTTCTACAGCCTCTTTCAGGCTTCATTTCCATCTCCACTCCTGACTCTCCCATCCGTCCTCCAATGGTGGCAAGGAAGAGCCACCAAAAATTCAAATCTGGGGACTTCTCTGGTGATCCAGTGGCTAAGACTGTGCTCCCAGGGCAGGCTAGGTGGCTCTGATCCCCGGTCAGGGAGCTAGACCCCGCACGCCATGACCAAGACCAGGCACGGCCAAAGTAAAACTAAGCTTCACACCTGCGCAGATCCCCCTGCTGCTGCTGCTAACACCCCAGGTTTCTTCCCTCTCATCAGGATGGAAGCCAAACTACCTCTGGTTAGCCGTGCAGAGGACAGGGGGTGGAGGGGAAGCAATGGGCCTTCAGTGAGGCCTAGAATCCTAGGCAGACCCTCTTCCGGGCCCAGCTGCCCATCCCCAGCCCACCTACCCCCCTCAGCACAGCCTCACAGGGCCCCTCCCTGTCTCTGAGTCTTTTTCTTGGTTCCCAGAGGGCAGAGGGCACTGCTGATGCCTCTCTGGTGGGTCTGGGGGTCCTGGGTGGCAGCTGGCCCACCGTGATGCCTGGCAAGCTCTGCACACAGAATCTGACTCCCCTCGCCTTTCAGAGACCGCGGTGCCCAGAAGACCCTGATAACTGAGAAGGTGACTCAGCTGGTTCAGGCTGGAGAGCTGACTGGTCACCACAGCAAGATGAAAAGAAGCCTGGCCTGAGAATTGGGGCTGAGTCCAGGCCTGGCTGGGCACAAGTGACCTTAGAGACACGTCTCCTGACTCTGGGCCTTGGGCTCCCCATGTGTCTGTGAAGGGGCCAGAGGAGCTCGCTGACCACAGGGCCCCTGCAGCTCTGACGCCCTGGGTGGGGGGGGGCTTTAGGCACCACTAGTGTTCTCTGCCCAGGATGGACCCGGGCAGAACTGAGAGTGGCCACGCGTTACCCCTTGCTCCTGACAGATCTGCGTCAGTCTCTCCAGCTGCTCGTCTTGGATGGCCTTGGCCTTCTCATACTGCTGGATGACCATCTCCATCTCCACCTTCACCGGCAGGACGTAGGCTGCAAGACAGAGATAGCCCCATGAAGAGCTTGGCAGTGGCAGGGCTGGGAGGGGAAGGGGCAGTCCCAGCGTCCAGCTAGCAGCAGGTTCAGGCCCAGGTGTGGCTCCCAGAAGATCCAGCGGTGCAACGGTGGGCGCGGTGCCTAGGTACCAACGGCACCCAGAAAGTAGAAGAGGGCTAGAACCCCAAGCCATGGTGACCGAGATGCCCATTTTCCTCCTTTTCCATAGAGACATTCTGCATGCGTGCTCAGTTGCTCAGTTGTGTCTGACTCTTCACAACCCCATGGACTGCAGCCCACCAGGCTCCTCTGTCCATGGAATTTTCTGTAATTCTGGCTGTGTGCATGGCTGCCTGGTATGAGGACTATATTTTCCAGTCTTCTTTGCAGCTGTGACCAGCCATGAGACTACATCCTGGACAATGGGATATAAGCGCAGGTGTCATGAAGCAGCTTCCAGAAGCCTTTCTTAAAAGGCAGCTGGGGTTGATGAGGAAGTGGAGATATTCGAACCTTCCCACACTGCCGGTGGGAATGGAAAATGGGGCAGCTGCTCTGGAAAACAGCAGTTCTTCAGAATATTCAACTAAGAGTGACCACATGGCCCAGTAACTCCATTCCTAGGAATCTAAGAAAAATGAAAACATATGTCCACACAAATCTCAAACCTAAGTGTCCACAGCAGCCCAAAGTGGAAGCAGCCTAAATGTCCATCAGCTGACAGATGGACAAATAAAATGTGGTACGTCTATGCAATGGAGCACTTCAGCTCAGTTCAGTGGCTCAGCCGTGTCCGACTCTTTGTGACCCCATGGACTGCAGCACGCCAGGCTTCCCTATCCATCACCAACTCCTGGAGCTTACTCAAACTCACGTCCATCAAGTCAGTGATGCCATCCAACCATCTCATCCTCTGTCATCCTCTTCTCCTCTCGCCTTCATTCTTTCCCAGCATCAGGGTCTTTTCAAATGAGTCAGTTCTTTGCATCAGGTAGCCAAAGTATTGGAGTTTTAGCTTCAGCATCAGTCCTTCCAAAGAATATTCAGGACTGATTTTCTTTAGGATGGACTCGTTGGATGTCCTTGCAGTCCAAGGGACTCTCAAGAGTCTTCTCCAAGATCACAGTTCAAAAGCATCAATTCTTTGGTGCTCAGCTTTCTTTATAGTCCAACTCTCACATCTATACATGACTACCGGAAAAACCATAGCTTTGACTAGACAGACCTTTGTTGCCAAAGTAGTGTCTCTGCTTTTTAATACGCTGTCCAGGTTGGTCATAGCTTTTCTTTCAAGGAGCAAGCATCTTTTAATTTCATGGCTGCAGTCACCATTTCACAAGAAAAAGGAATGAAGTCCTGATGCATGCTTGGGCTTCCTGAGTGGTGCTAGTGGTAAAGAACCCACCTGCCAATGCAGGAAACAAGAGAGATGTGGGTTCAATCCCTGGGTCAGGAAGATCCCCTGGAGAAGGAAATGGCAACCCACTTCAGTATTCTTGCCTGGAGAATCCCATGGACAGAGGAGCCTGGCGGGCTATAGTCCATGGGGCCACAAAAGAGTCAGACATGACTGAAGCAACTTAGCACGCATGTACACATGCTACAACATGGATCAATCTTGAAAACATTAAGCGAAAGAAGGCAGATACAATAGACCACATATCATATTATTTCATTTAAATGAAATGCTCAGAAGAAACAAATCTATAGAGATGGAAAGTAGATTAGTAATTGCTTAAGGCTGAAGGAGAATGGGGAGTGAGGCTAATGGGTTCTTCTTGAAGTGATTTTTTAAGTGCTCCAAACTTAAATTTTGGTGATGTTTGCACAATTCTATGAATGTACTAAAAACCACAGAGTTGTGCCTTTTAAATGGGTGAGTCTTATGGTATGTAACTGTATCTCAGTAAAGATGTATAAAAAGAAAAGGCAGCTGGGGCTTTCCTTTTGACTCTTTATCTTATTCCTTTCTTCCGTCTTTCTATTGGCTGGAATGAGGATGTGATAGCAGGCATGGGTGCAGCCATCTTGGACTGTGGGGTGACTTTGGAAATTAGGCTATGTGCAGCAAAACAACAAAGTAGGAGGAACCTATTTTGGATGCTCCTTATTGACCCTGGACTGCCTACCTGCAGCCTCTCATGTGAGAGGAACAGGCTTCTATTTTAAGTCACTGCTATTCTGAATCTAGTTACTCACAGTCAATCCTACTTATAAATGAAACACATTGAGACCCAGAGGAGAGCCCCTGGACTCTGGGTTGGAGAACCTGGAGCGTTCCAAGCCAGTGGCAGCCCCACAGACCCCTCCTCTGGCAGTTCTCTGGGCTCTTGGGAAGTCTCAGGATCAACTCTTGACCTGACCTTGGCCTCTGCCTTTCACACTCTTCTCACACCTCTCAGAACCCAGCCCTTCCAGACCCTTCAGAAACCTCGGTCACATGCCTCTTTTGCCACTATGTTCTAGAACTCTCCACGCCTCAATTCTCCAAGTTCCTTTCCACCCACAGCATCCCAACCTCCAGATGTTCTCTGGCTGCTGTAGGAATCATGCAGATGAGAGAAGTCAGAATTTTTCTGTTTGCTCCCAAACTCAAGGACAGCCTATGAGTCCCTGAGACCTGTCTCCAGGCCCCAGAGGCTGCCCCAAGTGTGCCCACTGTCCCCGGGGTCTCTGCCAAAGCCAGTTCACACCCAGAGTGAGAGTGGCAACCAACCCCCATCCATTCACACAGCACATCCCGATCATGATGCTCCCAGTGACTCAGCAACCCCTGACGTGTCAGCACAAAGGGGAACAGCTGGGAAGAGCATTCACAATGAGGGCTGTCAGGATGCATCGGTGTGAGGGTAGCCAGCTGTCCACGGCTGGCAGAGAGGAGCCAGAAGGCGCTGTTCGTGCCCTGGAGGGAGCGGATGTTCTCAGGGAAAGAGCTGAGAGCAGAGCCTGTGCGGATGGGGGAGGCTGAACGTCTAAGGGAGCACCGGTAGGCCTCGGGCGTCCTGCCTCCACTTGCAGCTCAAGGCTGCTTTGCTGTGTGACCCTCCTCCCTCGGGGCCTGAGCCTTCCCACCTGTGAAATGAGAGGATGGATGAGACGATCCACCAGCACCTTCCCAGAGTGGACCTTCCGAAGCTGGACCCGATCGCATCCTGGTTTGATGAGAACCCTGGATTAGGGGCTCCCTGAGCAGATGTCAAGCCCCACAGTATTCACAGGGTGGGACGTGGGGGTGGGGACCGAGGAAAGGCTGCCCCGACAAGGGCAAGACCCCAGAAGCTGTGCCGCCCTTCCCGCCTCCAGCTCAGCCCCTTTGGGTCACTCACCATCAATCACCCTCTTCACCCGCCAGATCCGGAACATAATGATGAGGCTGATGGCATCCCAGGGGCTCCGGGGCCCATTGGCCACAGTGGACGCCACCATCGGGGCCAGGGACAGGATGATCACTGCCCCGTCAAACACCTGTGAGAGGAGGTGGATGTCAGCATCCTGGGCCACCTTCCTGAACATCCTGGAACCAGTGACCAGGTCAGGCAAGGCAGCTGGCACTGGCCAATGATGCCCTGCAGCCCCCTCTGAAGGTCACCGCCCATCCCTGGCTACCTCTCCTGACCCTCCCTAGTCTTTAGGGGCCTCTCCCTGCTGGACACACTCCTGAGCACTGTCTCTCCTCCCAGTGACCTCAGTCCATTGCCAGCCTTGGTTCAGGCTGCTTCAGACTACTCCAAGCTTTTTCAGCATCTGCCTCCAGCATCTTGTCTCTTCTTGCGACAGGCTTGCCTCCATGTCACAGGGTTCCTGCGCTGGCCTCTCTGAACCTCTCAGCGGCAGCAGGGGCTGAAGGAAGGCCCCTTCCCCTTGGGAAGCCCAGAGCCTGCATCTTCTTCATCCAGGGCTGGTGCTGAGTCTCTAACTCTGCCTGGAGGCAGAGTTCGGAGAGGAGGGGACCCCCGCCTAAGCTTCAGCTCTGGGCCCTGCCCTGCCATCAGCCTGTTTCAGCGTGGCCTTGGTCTGAAACTTCCACAGGCCAGGCCTCACTGCTCCCAGCATTTGACCCAAAGAGGCTAAAAAGTGTGTGCTGGTGGAGGCTGAGGAAGGAATGGGCAGCAGACACTGACCTCCTTGCCTTGTCCTGTGTGCACCAAACTCGAAGGACAGCCAGCCTCCCCAGCACCCCATCTCTACCCATCACACCTCACCTCCTTTTCGCATGAAACAGAGCAATTGGTTTGCTCTGCAGAAACCCAGGCTGAGAAGCACATCTAGGATCCCCTCACTCTGCTCTCCAACCACAGGACCATTTTAAAGAGTACATTTGTTTTCAAACACATTTCAGAAGTTTTCCAAAACGATTCAAGCATGACTTTTTAAATTTTGCAGAACTTCAAGGAGATATTTTACACCATGTTCTCTCACTGGACGATTTTCTCAGTCGTCTCCCCGCCCCACCTGCCCAATGGCACAGCTGGACAGACTCGTGTGTCCAGTGTGGGAGGCAGCTGGCCTTTGCTGATGGCTCCCACCCTGGGACGGATAGGACAGTGACAGTTTCCAGCTTCCAGGATGGCTGGCTCGGGGGTGCGAGGGACACTCCAGCTTCCAGGATGGCTGGCTCGGGGGGTGCGAGGGACACGGTCTTTACCTCTATCTTGTTTTCAATATAATCCCAGATCCCGAGCACCACAATCCGAAGAACAGTCTGGGGAGAGGAAGTGAGAAAGAGGGCGTGGTTACTGCTCTTCCTACCTGCTTCCACCAGCAGAGAAGACTCCAGAGCTGAGAGTCCAAGGCTCTGCTTCCTCGGGAAGAGCCTTCCCCTAAGGGTGTCTCGGTTCATGTGCCCTCCCCAGCTCTGCCTTGAATGCTGCAGCTCAGGTCTGCGTTAGCACTGGCGCCAGCCCCTGGCTCAGCACCTTCAGGGCACCCACTGAACACAACAGATACACTCTGAATCCTTGGAATGGACGCTCAGAACTCTGCCTCCCTCTCCAGCCATCTCTTGCACTCCTGGCATGACACAAAGCACTTGAGAACCTACAAGCATGCAATTCTTTCTCCTTTACCTTGTCTTCTCATGTGGCAAAGGCTGCTCCCCCACCCCCAATCTCTCTTCTCATAGCCACCCAGAAAAAGACTACATTTCCCAGCCTTCTTTGCATCTGGAGCAGCCAAGTGAGCAAGTTCTGGCCAACGGCTTATGAGCAGAGAAGCTCTGTGTCCCACCTCTCAGTTGTGAGCTTTAGGGGATTAGTCTCTTCCTCCTCTTTCCTTCTTCCCAAAGACTAGAATGTGGGCGTGTGAGTGTGGTGGGGAGGTGTGTTCAATTAGGCACTGCTGGGTGCCCATCAGCCCCACATCACCACGTGAGCCTAAAGAGCTGGTCCCACCTGTCCTTCCATGAGAGAGAAATGAATCCCATCTTGTTTAAGCCCCTGTGTTTTCGGTTTTCTTGTTGGAGCATCTTGGCCTGTGTGCTAACCAGCAGGGCCTCTTTCCCTTTCTCTACTTGGAAAGGCTTTCTTCTCCTTCAGAAAGTGAAATTCGCTCAGTCCTGTCTGACTCTTTGACACCCCATGGACTATACAGTCCATGGAATTCTCCAGGCCAGAATACTGGAGTGGGTAGCCTTTCCCTTCTCCAGGGGATCTTCCCAACCACTCAAACATCACCTCCATGAAGCTCCTCTGTCTTCTCCAGGCTTGGTGCCTCTTTCCTGGGTGTCCCTGTGGTCCTCAGAAACATCAATCGCTGCTGTCCCCTCCCCCAGCACTTCATCTTACCTTGGGGCGACTGCCTGCCTGATGCCCCAATTAAGGATGAGGAGACACTGTCTGATTTCTCTCCTTTAACCCAGTCTCTGGCACAGAGTGACACTGAGTGCTTACCCACGTGAGTGATGAGTAAATACATGACTGACTGATTCCTTAAAACCCTCCATAACTCATTTCAATGCCTCTGCCTTCTGGGGTGGTTTCCTCACCAAGAATACCTTTTTCTCCAAAGAAGATACTTAGAACCTGGTCTTGTATGACCCTGGTATAATTGTCTTAGGTCCTTCCCTGAACCAAGGTGAGAAGTTCATGGCAATTCCCTCCAGGTGGGGTCCGTTCTCCCACACACCTATAGGATTGGGTTGGCCAAAAAGTTTGTTCAGAAAACCCACCCGAATTTTTTTTTTGCCAGCCCAATACAAGGTCAGCCACCTGAACCTGGCAAAAGCTGCAGAAAGCCTAGGGATCTCTATGCATACTTAGGCCACAAAAACGACTGCCTGCTAAAGTTTACCACTTCCTCATGAAGGACTGTCCCGATTTCCACCAGGGGATGAGAAGGAGGGATGCTGGTGGCAGCCTGTTATGTCACCATGTTTGAGAACACAGAGGGACACACATAGCCTGAGTCCCTTCCATGCGGTTCCCCAATCTCTCACTTAACTGCACCTCAGCTCTGAGTCGGTGCAGAGGGAACTGGGTTGGTGGTCTGGTATCTTGAGGTCACAGCTCAGTAATGGGCTGGCTGTGTGGCAAAGTCAAATCCCCTCTCTGGGCCTGTTTCCTCTTCCGCTGGAGAGATGGGTTAGAAGATACACATCTTCCAGTTCCGTATGAGACTAACATTTGCCGTCTAGGATGTAACAGTAGTTTGCAAATCCTGGGCTGGCCCTCTTCACATGTGACTCCCACTTTACAGAAGGGGAAGCTGATGCTCAGAGAGGTTAAGGAAGCTTCCCAAAGTCACTCAGGTGTTGGGCAGTGAGTCAGTATCTGGACCCAGAGGTCGTTGACTCTGCGTCGTACACTCAGGCTGTATTAGAACACCAGACTGTCTCAGTCTCTTCTGTTGTTCACGCCCTCGAATTGGGCTGACTTTGAAACTCAGCATTTGTCTCCTCTGAAAGGATACACCACAAACACACAATTCTGAGGCTCCCAAAGCAGAAAGTCCTGGCTAGCACAGAGGGGAACAGGGTCTGGTCCAAATATGATTTCTCCTTCTGCCACTCCTTTTGAGATTGTGGTAAAATACACACACACACATTTTAGACTCTGTGGCATAAAGTACATTCACATTATTGTGCAACCTTCACCATCATCCACCTCCGGAACTTTTTCATCTCCCCACACTGAAACTCTTGTGCCCATTACATACTAATTCCCCATCTCCCCGCTCCTGCAGCCCCTGGAAACCACTATTCCACTTTCCCTTCTCGGTTTGACTACTCTCAGAACCTCATTAAAAGGGAATCATCCTGCTTCTTTATGAACAAAGCAGCACTTACTGAAAAGTCAGTGGCCCTGGATGGGGAGTGAGGGGGAGGAGGTGGAGGAGGAAGGGAGCTGGCCAGGCTGAGACTCAGCCAGGAACCCGCAGAGGGGAGGGGCAGGCAGCATACACGCAGCCTCTGTGGTCTAGGAAGGGATGGAGGCGTGATGAGCTCCTGGGCCAAAGTGGTGCCAGGAAGGCAAGCAGAACAGCAGAAGCACCTGCCTCCTGCCTGCCTTCCTTGCTGGTCCATCCACATAGACCCCCACCCTCCCTGCCCACCAAGGGAGCCTTTTCTTTCTAGCCCAGCCCATGGAAACAGAACAGCTAAAAGCAGCTGTGGGGAAATGGCCTGGAACTGGTGGCTCTGAGTCAGGGTCAAAGCTGGAATGAGAACCCAGCTCTGAAACCCCCCACCCAGGGGCTTTTCCCCTGTAGCATCCTTTGCAGGTATCAAGCCATGCTGCCCTCCCACCTCACAGCCCCCACCATGGGTCTCGTCCCAGTCGACTAACCCATTGATAGCTAGTGTTCCTCAAAGTGCTGGCAAGGACCCCCTACTTCAGCAACATCTGGGTTGTTATTTGTTGTTCAGTTGCTAAGTCGTGTCTGACTCTTTATGACCCTGTGGACTGCAGCTCGCCAGCCTTCCCTGTGCTTCACTATCTCCCGGAGTTTGCTCAGACTTATGTCCAGTGAGTCAAAGATGCTATCTAACCATCTCATGCTCTGTTGCCCCCTTCTCCTCCTACCCTTAATCTTTCCCAGCACCAGGTTCTTTTCCAATGAGTCGGCTCTTTACATCAGGTGGCCAAAGTATTGGAGCTTAATTTCAGCATCAGTCCTGGGGTTTTGTTTAAAATGAAGATTCCTGGACTCTCATGGAGATCCAGGATGTCAGGACCTCTGGGTGAAGGGCCCAGGAATTTGCCTTTTAAACAAACTCCCCTGGGGTCCCTAAAGAATAGCAGGGATGTATGAGGTGACAATGCCCTGGGTGAAACCAGGGAGGCCACATGCCCAGACGCAACAAGAATAAAGAGAGTTCGATTAGGAATCAAAGGTCAGGGCCCCTTTCTGGTTCTGACTAACCCCTACTAACCATGGGACATTGTCCAAAGCCACCCATCCCCCACCCCAAGGCCCTCAGCCTTGTGATCCTGCCCCCAAGCGCTGCAAAGGTCTTTAAGGCAGGGAGGGACTGAGGGACCTGTACCCTCAATTCCAGCTGCCTCTGTCCCTCCTGGGACTAAGAGTTTTCAGTCTCCTTCATTCCAGTCTCACCTTCCAGAGATGAGGTTGCTCTGATGTTCAAGATAGGCTTGGCAAAACCTACAGGATGTCACCATTTATCGTTTACTATAAGCCAAGGTCTTCTGCCATTTTACAGATACAGAAACTGAGGCTGAGAGGGGCAGGTAAGCCTTCTGGCTCCCAGGCCCCTCTGCCTTCCTACCCCAGGGCCCTCATCTTTTCCCCTGGGAAGCTCTGCTCTCAGGAGGGACGCCCCTCCCTTCTCCCCAGGGAAGGGGCTCAGGCTTCAGGGAGCACGAGGGTGGGTGGGAAGACCTGACCGTTGCACCTGCAAAGAGTCGGAAATGAGTTAGCAACTGAACAGCAACAACAGCAACCCCTTCTCCAGGCAGAGAGATTCCCTGGCTCATTGATTGGTGAGCAGAGTGGGGGCTGGCACCCTTGCCCCCCACAGACCCATCCCCAAAGCTGGGCCCACCAGCCAGGAAGAAGGAAGCAGCAGGCCTCTCGCTCTGAGCCTGTGCCCCTGCAACACTGCAGCTGGTGGGTTTGGGGAGTGCGGCGGGCTCTCTGGGGAGCCGCCTGGCCTAAGGAATACCCCTGGTGGGCACCAGGCCGCTGGGGGCTGACCCCTGGTGCTTCCTCAAGAAGCCTACCTATCCCTGGGCAGGCTTTCGCTACCAAGATGGCTGCAGGCTCCCTCCCCTGCAAGCCCCCTTTTAAACTAGAGCAGCAAGAGGTAGGCACACTGCCCGGGATTCAGCTACAAGAACTTAGGAAATGGGAGCTGAAAGCAGTCCTCAGCTTGTTTACAAAAGAAAGGTTTATCGGGTGAGAAACCTTTCAGGGGTGACCGCAGGGCAGCACAAGCGCGCCCCCTGGAGTTAGGCGTTGATAAAACAGGAGCAGAGCGAGCAGCTCCCCGACTTCCCCCCTTCACCCTCAGGTCTCCCAAATGTGCGGGGATCCAGATGGTGACGGGAATCTGCTTGCTCCCTGGGCAGACTCCGCCCTAGAGGTCCAGAGGTGACCCCGCACCAGACACCGTAGCCGACAGGCGCCCTGGCTGCACTAGTTCCATTTCCCCAGGTGGTTCCCAGCTACCTTAAAAGAATGGGTTCCAGGCCGGCAGGAGAGAGCATGCTGGCGACCACGTGACCAAGGGCAGTGCGTTAAGCCCTGACATGACCCGGCTGTGTGCTCACGGTGCGGGGGGCTGCGGGGGGTGGGGAGCTACCGTGCTAGGCATGGGTAGGAGAGCCTGGAATCCACAAGACAAGCAGAGTTTGTTCTAGAACTCCCTCTCAGCATATGAACACCTCCACTTCCTCGGTCCTGAAACATCTCTCACTGACCCCAAGTCTCCCTTAAGCCAACCCCTCGTCTCTTCTCCCAAGTTTCTGAAGAGGTGTCTCCACTAAACCCACTGCAACCTGCCGCCGGCCCCCACCAAAACTGCTTGCACCTGGTAATTAGTGCTGACTCCTCAGCAGCTTGGGGGGGGGGACCCCTGGCTTCCTTGGTTGGTTCCCTTCCTTCCTTCTTTGGTTTCCAGGGTCCCAACCCCTCTGGATTCTCCTCCCACCTCCTGGCTACAGCTTCTCAGTCAGCTTTCCATCCTCAAATTGTTTCCCTGGGCTCCATTTGTCCTCTCCTGCTTCCTGGTCCCCAGATGACGGCACCCTTGACTTCAACTCCCACTGGACATCTTGAGGCCTCCCTCCCTCCCCTCGCTGCTCCCCCTCTTCCTGCAGCAGTTTCTGGGCGCAGTGAAGGGCATCCCCACCCCTCTTAGGAGACCAGTCCCCCTCCCCCTCCAAGCCATGCTTGCCCCCTCTCTTGCTCACATGCTCCCCTCGATGCTGGCCAGCCCCCACCTCCTGCAGTTTAGCTCCTTCAGCTCCGTCCAGCTTGTTCCTTCCTCTGTCCTGCTTCCACTGCTCTGGGTCAAACCTTTAACCCCGAAGCTGAACCACATCTCCCAAATAGTCCCCAAACTCCAGTCCTCCTCCCACTTCCAACACCCACTCCTCACTGCCTTACCTGGGCGATTTCTCTAAAAGGCCAATTTCATCACTTCCCTCTCCTGCTTGGAGCCTCCTCCCCACTCTGACCACGATGCCCCAATCCTCAGCAAGCCACCCTACTCCTGAACAAGATGTCCCATTCTTGAGCAAGACCTGGAAAGGACCTCGTGACCTGGCCTGGTCCCCAGGACATCTCTCACCACCTTCCCTGCCAGAGTCAACACCCTGACATGCTGTGGTCGCTCTTTCTCAGTCCCTTGTTCGCTCTGTGACCACTGCCTGAAGGCCCTCCATGCCCGCACCCACCGGCAGCTCACACATCCAGCAGCAGCTTGTGGCCCCTCCGAGGTCTCCCACTGACTGCAGTGGGAGATTTAAGCTCACTTTCTTGTTCTCATTATACACATCTGCTTGGCTCCTTCCCAGTAGACGGTAAACCCCTGAACTGGGCCTGCGTCTTGATTATCAGGGCAGAATCCTCATGCCCAGCACCACCTACAGAGCCAGCACCTGGCACAGAGTCACTCAAAAGTAGGAGCCAGAAGTGAGAGCTTCCACTTTTCAGGTGCCTCCTCTGTGCTTCCCAGGTGGCACTAGTGGCAAAGAACCTGCCTGCCAATGCAGGAGACTTGAAAGATGCAGGTTTGATTCCTGGGTTGGGAAGATCCCCTGGAGAAGGAAATAGCTACCCACTCCCAGTGGTCTTGCCTGGAGAATCCAACAGACAGAGGAGCCTGGTGGGCTACAGTCCATAGGATCACAGAGTTAGACACGACTGAAGCGACTTGGCACACGTGCACCTCTGTGCCAGGCTCTCTGTCAGGCACTGGGAGATTAATTTTATGGGTCAACTTGGCTGGGCCACAGGTATTCCGATGTCTGGCCAGACATCATTTTGGGGTGTGTCTGGGAGGGTGTTTCTGATGAGATTATCATTTGAACCAGGAGACTTGAGTAAAAGCAGACTGCCCTCCCCAGTGTGAGTGAGTCTCATTCTTTTCAATCCACCGAAGGGCCAAAGAAAGCAAAAGGAGGAAGGATCTGCTCTCTCTGCTCTAACAGCCAAAGTTAAAAGAAACCGTGATCAACTGATGTGTGGCTACACCAAGTACGGTCTATCCATACAAGGGAAGGAGGCTGAGACATGAAAAGGACACAGGCACCGAACCACACTCCATGTGAATGAACCTGAAAGCATGTTGCGTGAGAGAGCCAGACGCAAAAAGTCATTTATTGAATATTTCCACTTTTATGAAATATCCAGAATAGTTAAGTTCATAAAATCGGAAAGCAGACTGGTGTGGTTGGCAGGGGCTGCGGGAAAGGGGGAGTGGGGGAGTGGCCATTCAGTGGGGACAGCGTCTCCTTTGTGGAGATGAAAATGCTTTGGAACTAGGAAGGGGCAATGGTTACACAGCACTGGGTGCTAAAGGCCACTGAACCTTTAAAAGGCTGTTATGTCGGGACATCCCTGGTTCAGTGGTTAAGAATCTGCCTGCCAATGCAGGGGACACAGGTTCGATCCCTGGTCTGGGATGATCCCACATGCCTCTGAGAAGCTAAGCCCCTGTGCCTCAGCTACTAAGCCTGCACACTCTAGAGCCTGTGCTCTCACCTCAATGAGTAGCCCGCACACCGCAATGAAGAGTAGCCCTCCTCTTGCCATGACTAGAGAAAGCCTCCGTGCAGCAACAAAGACCCATCACAGCCAAGAATCAACTGATAAAAATAAAAGGCTCTGTTTTGTGAATTTCACCTCAATAGAATCCTAATAATAATAAACAGAAGGAAGAAGCAGCAGCTGCTGCCCCTGCCTTGAGGCTCCCATCTACAAGGTCAGCCGTAGGCTAGCTTTCCCCTCTTCCAGGAAAAGAAGCTGGGCCTCTCTGCATCTCCACCCTGGCTAGGGAACAGGGCCAACACCCCATGACCTGCACTCAGGCCCTGCTGCAGGGTGACCCAGCCTGGCTGGGCCCCCAGGCCTCGTGGAGTCTCAGGAAGAGAAGCAGCTGGCTTCCCCAGTTGCAAGTGACCACTGGGCCTGGTCTCAGCCAAGGGCGGTTTGGAAACACAGTTTGCACAACTGTCCATCTGGATTCGGAAGGCTCTGTCCTGTCTCAGTGCTGCAGGGCCCCATGGAAGCAGGAGGAAGCGGGATGACCCTGCCTGACACGGCCCAGGAAGCTGCCGAGGCATCCACACTCACCTCGTGCCCCTGCAGGGACCCTGCCTGGCCTGACTGCATGTGGGGCGCCTACTCTCACTACACTGAGAGGCATCTGCCTTGCTGCTGAAGAGCTTGGCCTGTTTGAATAGATGTCAATTCCTCAAACTGAATTACCATATGTAAAAGAGATGACCAGTGCAAGCTCAATGCACGATGCTTCATCATGGAGGATACCCCAAACCAGTGCTCTGGGACAACCCAGGGGGATAGGGTGGGGAGGCAGTGGGGAGGGGGGATTCAGGATGGGGGGACACATGTATACCTGTGGCTGATCCATGTTGATGTATGGCAAAACCATCACAATACTGTGAAGTAATTAATTCTCCAATTAAACTTAATTAATTGATTTTAAAAATTGATGTCTTCACACTAAGCCCAAAGCAGCCTCATACTTCTCTTCAGACTTAGCTCTGTGCTCTGGGGCGTCTTCCCTGGAGCAGCCCCCGTTGCTCTGAGACGGGCAAGGACGGGCTGGCGTTAGCACACCCACCCAGAGGCCTGCATCCGTGCCGCCCATCTTCCTGAAGGCCTGGCAGTTTTCTGAGTTTCCTAACTCACAAAATGTCCTGCCCGACTTGGGGACTGTTCTCAAGCTCAGCTGAGACGTGGGGTGGGACGTGGCTCAGGACTAGGTGACCGGCTGCCTGGCCCCAGGAGCCCTCTGGGGACCTTCCTGGACTCCACACCCACCCCTGGCTGGCGGCCATGGCCCTGGACGCTCCCCAGAGGGACAAGGGCCAGCCCTGAAGGGGCGGCATTGGCTTCTCCCTAGGCGAGGGGGGGTGCTGGGTCTGCGGTCAGAGGTTTCACAGGGTTGGGCCTTTTCTTTCTCAGTTGCTGGCCCAGACCTTTCCCTCAGATTCTTAGTCTGCTCCCCGCCTGCGTGCACCAGGGCCAAAGGGGGTGGGCCTGCAGCGGCGACACACCAGACAAGAGTCCGGAGCCTTGGGCCCCGTTTTGGTGGAAACTGGCTATGTGACCCTGGGCTGCGGGCCTCATCTGCATGGTTTTAAAGGGACGCTTTTGGCATTTTCAGCAGGCAAATCTGCAAGCCCGCTCCATGGCGGAGGGACAGTTGACTTCCGCTAGAGGTGCCCCTGTCATCGTGAGAAGCACAAACACCTTCACACACTTCCAACCCTCCAGGGAGTAGGGGATGGGGGCCTCTATGGCAGCGGTCCCCTAGCTTTTTGGCACCAGGGACTGGTTTTGTGGAAGACAACTTTTCCTCAGATGGGCAGGGGGGACGCGTGGTAATTAATGCGAGCCTGAGCCACGGGGAGGGATGGGAACACAGATGAAGCTTCGCTCCCTTGCCCTCTGCTCATCCCCTGCTGTGCAGCCTGGTTCCTAACACGCCTTGCCCGGGTCAGCACTGGTCCACAGCCTGGGGCTGGGCCCCCTGCTCTGTGGGACGGCTCTATCCTCTTCAGATGCTAGGAGCTCCGGGGACACCCAGGCTCTCGAGCTGGGCTGCCCCTCATGAGGGGCTGGCTGTGCTGGGGAAGGCGGGCCTCCCCTGTCACTTTCCTTTATCCCTCTATTATTCCTGTTACCCCTCTGTTACCCCCACCCCCCGCGACTCCCTGTTACCCTCTCTTACGCCCACCTTACAGCCCCACCCTCCCCATCTCTGCCAAGGTCCAAGGTCACAGTCATTCTCCCCCAGCCGCCAGCTCTCCCTGCTGAGCCTGTGGGAAGCCCAGCCCCCTTCCATGGTGTGGAGACAGGGCGGGGGGCGGGTGAGGGTCTGAAGCCACGATGCCTCTGCACAGGGGCTTGTCTGTTTCAGGTGGCTCGTCTCTAGCAGTGACAGGAAGGGAATGCCAAATTAACGCTGGGTAATAAATTCTGTGAACCCAATAAAACCAAAGCGGAGGGATAGATGGAAGAACCGCAGCAACTGATTAAACATTTTTGTTGGCAGCCACAGACACATGGCACATTTTCCAAGGCTTTTGCATCAAGCAGACATCTGGCCACAGCCCGTGTATGTGTGGGAGGGAGCCCCGGTGAGCTGAGACAAGGGGGCCCCCCAGCCGGAGACAAGGACCCTCCGAGGGGCAGCAGGCTGGGGAGCAGGCACTATCTGGGGGCCGAAGCATCTCTGGGGCGATGACCTTGGTGAGCTGGTGGGGACACCTCCCAGGAGGGGGAGTGTTGGGTCTGCCCCCTCAGTCTGAGCCCAGGCTCGCAGGCCAACTTCGTGGGCTGCAGGAGCCGAGGCCCGGGAAGAGAATGTTCCGGGTGTGGAATGCCTGCTGCCCAGCCCAGCACACACCACGCCCAGGCTGAGGATTCTGGACTCCAGGCATATGGGGCCTGGGCCTCCCCTGTGTCTGTGAGAAAGAGTGCATGCCACTAGCCAGTGTCAGAGCTGGCCCACCGAGAGCCCTGGGCACAAGAGGATCCCGGGTGCCTGACTCCCCAGGTTCCCTGATCACATCACAAAACACTCTGTACTTCCATCCCTCCACCCACATCACTGCTCTCCCAGAGCACCCTTCCTCCCTTTCAGGCCCTGCTGTGCTGTGGGACTCAGAGTCCCCTCTGCTTCTGAGCTGGTGTGAGCTGTGTGTGTATGTGTGCGCGCATGTGTGTGTGTGCACAAGCCTACACACCTCCCCAACAGGCTCTGCACCGTACTCCTTTCTGACCTCCTCCCCTCGCCTCCTGACCACGTTGAGAGGCCCCAGTGGGACTCTGCCCTGGGGTAATCTGGACCTGCGGCAGTGCGGGGTGAGGGCACACGGAGAAGGCCAGCGGCCAGCTGACTCAGGCCCATCTTCCGTTAGGAAGAACAGGGCTGCCACACAAAACTCTCTAGTTCTATAAAGACCCGCCGCCCACAGGACGAAGCCCAGTCTTCTCAGCCTCCCCTGCAGACCCTGCCGGGAACAGCCCCAAGTCGACGCCCCGAAATGCAGGCAGGGGTCACTGTGACAGGCCAGGAGTCGCTCAGAGGACTGGCCACTCACCCTTCCGTCAAGGCAGAGAAACTGGGCCGAGATCCTGGTTCCCATGCATTTCAGATGCACTCAAGGCTATCAGCTCTCATCAAAACCCAGGGCCCTTGGGCTTCCAGGTGATTTTTCCCTCTTATCTCACACACAGAGATATGGGCTGGGGCTTTATCAGCTGACTCTAGCAATGGCAAAGGGCATCTGTGCTCCCTGACCCCAGACACATGCCCCTTTGCTCCCACAGAAGGGTCACAGCTCAGTCGAGCCAGACCCTGTCCCCCCTGAACACCTGGGTCAAGTCCACTGCCTGGCCTATGACTCCGCCTCTCTGCCTCCTGGGCCTTGGCCCCCTGTTCCCCCAGGACCACAGCCACAGTCTTCCCCCTCCAGGCCCCTGAGCTTTGGCCCGGCCTCTGCCTGCTCCTCACCAGCTGCATGAACCATCTGCTCTCTCTCAACTACCTCCCACTCAGCCTCACCTTCCAGAGGTCACCATCCACCCCTTACCTGGACAACACCTGTTCACCGTCTGGGCCACCTGTCGAGGCCCAGCACACAACTTCACTCCCCGTATTGTGTCTCCCTCTTTGCAGCCTCGAGGGCCAAGAGACTAAAGCTTTGTCTCCCTGGGACAGGAGTTGACCTAAAGAGATGGTCACAGGGCCCAAGTCTCAACGCACCTCTGAGAAGAACACCGAGAGGATGACCAGGCTGATCCAGTGTATCACGCCGGCAAACTGGAACGCACTGGAAACTGCAAGCACAGTAACGGGGGTCAATTTTAGGAGTAAGGATGAGGCCCATCAGCAAAGCGGGCTTCATGGCATGGAGGCGGGCCTCCAGGAGCCCAGAGAGTGAGCATCTGGATTGGGAAGCAGTCGGGCCAGAGAAGGTGAGGGAGCCTTAAGGGCTGTCTGCAATGGAGGTGGAGGGAGGTGGGTGGGTCTGTGATGCTGTTTTCCCTTCTATCCGAGAGGCTGCCTCCATCTCCCCACAGGCTGCCTCTCAGAGTTCCAGCTCGGTCCCACCAGCTGCTGTGGGCTTTGTGCCCAGAAAGGAGCCTTCCAGAGGGGGCTTACAGAGACATCCAGGGCTCTCGGACCAGGGGAGGCAGCTTTGGTCTGATCTAGATGAGCGTTCAGAAATCCCCACCATAACTGACCCCCAAAGCACTGTGCACTGTGAGTGGGATTTAAGGCAAGCTTCGTTTGACTTCTCATTCTGAAAATCCTGAGTGGCTGAGATGTTAGCCAGAGTATTCTGGGGAGAAGACTGGAGCTGGGACTGGCAGAGGGAGCTGGGGGTGGGGAGGGGATGTCAGCCTCCTGAAAGCGGCACAACTTCCCGCCTCCAGAGTATGAGCAGGGAGCGCCAGCAGCCACTGAAACTCCCACCCCACCTTCCACCAGACAGTCCTTGGCACTAAGGCGCCACCTCTGGGCTCACAGTATAGGAGCCCTGAGGCTAACAGTAGGGTGCTGGGGGCCCCGGACAAGGGCAGGTGGGCTTTGATAGAGAGAGGGCAGAAGGGGATGCCGCTCAGAGGGCCAGCCCAAAAGAGACAGTCGTAGTAGTGGGTTACCTCAGGCAGCGTGGCAGGGCTGAAACAAGGCGCAGGAATGCTGCTGGGAGCACGCTTCCCTACTGTGCTCTGGCCAGGCCTGCTCAGCACGTAGCTCAGCTCTCCTGGGAGCCCAGGAAAAATGCCCTGAGCCATCAGTAGGGCAGGCTGGCCAAAGAGAGGAACCCACAGCAACCCCAAAACTCTGAGATGGGCCTGCCCTAGGGGCCAGGTGGAAACGAAGTCCTGGACCATGTCCAGGGTCAGAAAGCTGCAATGCCGGGTTCCAGGTGGGAGTCTTTGGGGCCCCTTGCTTGAGGCCAATACGAGCCTCAGAAGGCAAGGTCTGCCCCACTGTGGGTCACATGAAGATGAGTAGGAACTGGGAGGCTGAGGCCTGCGTGATTCTGAAGGGACCTCCAGATGATTCTGGAAACATAAAATCTCTCCCCGTTATTTCTCAAATGAATTCCTGGGCCTTTTTTTACGGTTCGCTTTAGAAGAGCAATAAATCTCTGATTGTGCATTTTATGGAATTTAAGATGCCTTTTATGAGCTGCTATTGGATCTCCCACCAAAATCAATCTCCTGGATACATAATTTTAAGCAAAATTCCAGTGTCGGCCGTGTTCTCGGTCCTACCCAATGCCTGAGCGGCCAAGGGCCCTGGGTATAACCCACAACAGGGAAAGAAAGACTCTGTTATGGTCAGACCTCATAAAAAGCAGATGGAGGGATGAGTGGGAGGGAAAATAGACAACACAGTATAATTGAAGCCAGGCTGAGTGTAAAATCAGCGCTGGTTACTTTCTGCTGGAAGATACGGTGATTAGAACCAAGGGGCCACCAGCTGTACAAAGCCAAAGAGCCTCATCAGACAAAAGCAACTCTGTACTCTCCACCGCCCTCTTGGAGAGGAGAGAAGGCTAATAGGCTAGCAGGAGCTTTGATGGACCCTGAGTGCAGAAACTCCAGTAAAGGACCTGGGGGTAACTGAGAAAACAAGTCTAAGATGACAGAACAGGTCTGGGGGTGGCCGGATCAATAGTTCTGGATTTTGCCAATGGATGGGAAGGAAATCTCTCAGAGGGCCAACAAGTTCATTTCTTTTTTTATTTGCATTTGAATGAACCATCCTCTGACTAGGGGACCTCTGGGGATCCAAAGCGCACTCACTCACCCAAAGCCAAGAGTCAAGGCCCTTGGCCCTTCGTGCTGGTACACCAAAAGGGATCTACAAGGGGCTGGGGGCAGGAAGAGGACCCTCTGCTCTGATGGCTGTGCTGCCAAGGGCACCTGGAAGGACAGAAGAGGCCAGCAGGCCAGCAGCCACCACGTGCATCAGGCTCCCATGAAAGCAGGACAGACACCAACAGGACCAGGGTGAGGAAGAAAACTGGCGTGCCGACTCGACATCCCAGCTCCAATGCCTCTCACCAAGGGCAAGTCTAACTTTGCCCAAGCTTCATTCCCATATCCATAGAAAGGGGTAGCAGCCGTCTTGCCTGTCTCCCAGGGTTGCTACTAGGATCAGATGCACGGAGAAGTGCTTTCAAAATGATCACGCTATAGACACGTAACCCTGCCAACTTACAGCTGGTTAAAAATACAAGGAATCCTAGCATCGCTGGGCTGCTGTCATTACAGGTTACTACCAAGTGAGACGCCTCCACACGTGGGAACTCTAAGCTACGGAAAATCCCAATCTGGAAGATTCCAAATAGGAACAATTGAAAAAAAAAAAAAGGTGCACACAGGGGTCCCCAACGTTTTGGATCTTATCAGTTGCTGATCATGGCATGCTGGGGAGGGGGAGTGAAGAGGCCACACCGGGTGGATGGGGGGAGCAAACCGATGCTGGGGTGACAGAGAGAGAGGCTGCCAGATGCTTTCTTCCCCGTGGTCACCCCCATGAGCTATGGGGCCGGGGGCTGAGGGGGTGGGGACAGCCGTCAGGCCGGGGGCAGATCTCACTGGTGGTTGGGGACCCCTGATGGATGCACATGGAATATTAACATCATATGTGTTTGCATATGTATCTCTCTTGCTACTCACACTGGAGAAGCTTTATATCTATTAGAAGTTCCAGAGTCAGGAGAATCATCACCAATATTACACAGGTTACCAGGAAACCGTTGACACTCGCACTGAGCAAAAATACCTGCCACACGGCTGCCCTCTTCCCACAGCACGGCTTCAGCCAGGTAGACCTGTGGGACGAGAGTGGGGGAGCGGGCATGAGCGGGGGAGGGCCCGCCGCAGCCCTGCTCTCAGACCCCGCCCCGCCCCCACCACCTCCCACTCCCCAGCTTGCGCCTTCTTCACTGGGGCGCTGGGCAGAAACATCTCACTGAGATGCAGCTTCGTTTACAGGCTGACCGGGGCTGCTCACAGCGTCTCCCTGCGCTCCAGTCTCCTCATCTTTAAAACGGGAACAAAACCACATCTCACAGCCTTGTTGTAAAGATCACAAAGGTCAGTGGAGAGGCTGGCTATGTGATAAGTACTGCATGAATTATTATTATTATTACACTTATTACTATAGGGCTTCCCTGGTGGCTCAGTGGTAAAGAATCTGCCTGCCATGCAGGAGACCCGGGTTTGATCCCTGGGTGGGGAAGATCCCCTGGAGAAGGGCTTGGCAACCTACTCCAGTATTCTTGCCCGGAGAATCCCCATGGACAGAGGAGCCTGGCGGGCTACAGTCCATGGGGTCCAAAGAGTTGGACACAACTGAGTGACTAACACTTTTACACTTTCACTTTATTATTATACTTCTGTGCAGTGTCAGAATGGAGCACACACTCTACATTTAGGAGACCCTCGAATCACCTCTAACAAGTGCTCAGTGAATTAATAAGCGAATTTTCTCTTTTTTTTTTTTCTAGTTACATAAAAGATTTGAAGTAGATCTTTGCTTCTCAAAGCAGACTGTAAGAAACATTAGTTCCACAGAACATTAATGGTTGTTACTCAATAAAAAGTTTCCATGGTTGGGTAAGTTTTGGAAAACTTGCGTCAAGGTTAAATGGATGATTTTTCTTTGCAGGACATTTTAGGGCCATTAATACGCTATCATACACCAATGGACTCCAAAAGGAATTACAGAATCAGTGTTTCCCAAGCGCACTGTCCCATGGCACACTTTTGTATGTAGCATCTGGAGGGACTAGTGGTCCATGGACCATCTTTTGGGAAACCCTTAACTACACGATCGTGAACATCCTTAGACATGCAGCCACCAAGGATGAAATCTATCCTGAGTAGGCCTGGATGTGGAGAGAAGGCAGAGAATCTCAGAGCTGGTAGGTCTCTTAGCACACTTGATCCACTACCTTCAGGAACACAAGATTCTGGTGATAAGGGGATGCCTCTAAGAAGGTCTTGGGATGGTGAGGTCAAAACTCACTGCCTTGGTTGGTTATTTATAGGCTGGACCCGCCTGCCTGCCTCAACAAGGAGGAATTAGGTGCTCTGGAGCACCAGTGGCTGGGGCCTTCTCGCTTCTGGTTTACCTTCCATCTCCTGGGGCCATGCCAAAGGCATTCTAGACCTCTGCTTCTCCAGATGTAAAACTCCTTAACCTCCAGGGTCATTGAAAATTAAATGAGAAAATGCATCTGACCTGGAAGGAAACATGCAGCTGATGACGATGGTGACGGTGGTGATGATGGTGGTGGTAATGATGACGACACATTATCTGATGGCCCAAAGATTCAGCCGTCACCCCTGTTCTTCCTGTCCTGCGGGAGCAGCCGGCTGGAGCCTGCTGCACAATGGCCAGGACCCTCCCTCAAAGACCCTGAGGGTGTCGCTGGAGGGGGACTCCTGCCTTGACGAGCTTCCTTCTCCCCAAAGGAATACTGTGGGTGCTTCCAAAAGGAGATTTCTTCCTCACAATACAGACAGGGAAGGCTCGAAGGAGGCCCCAGCTGTGGGAAGGTGGGGCAAAGCTCGTGGCTCTTCAAGGAAACCTGGCTTATTCAAATCTTTCTTGGATGTTTTCCAAAACCTATGGGAATGAACGGTGTCCTTGGCTCCAGGGGAAAAAACTGGAGGTTCAATCCCCAGCCTCAGAAGCTGGTCCCAGGAAGAGGAAGGGGAATTCCATCAGGTGATAGGGAAGGATGGGAGGCACCATGGACAGGCAGAGGGTGACTGATGTGACCCCCAAGCCCACGGCCACGAGTGTGGCTGGGGTGAGGGGTGAGGAGAGCTGCCAGGTAGAAGGCAGGGTTCTCACTGGGGACAAGAGTGAGTGGAGGCCAGACTGAAGGTGGGTTTCAAAGTCCTCTGCAGAACCACCTCGCTCCACCTTCCTGAAGGTTCATGAGGGCTGCCCACGACCCTGGATCTTAGCAGAAAGGTCGAGGAGCAATTGGCGGCCCATGACTAATAGGCTGCAGGATAAACCTCAAACCAACACCACGCAGACCTCAGGAGGGTTGCCAGAGAAAGTACAGGACAAACAGGTAAACCCTGGATAAGCAATCAACAATCATCTACTATGCGTGTGTCCCAATCACTGCACTGGGCTTCCCAGGTGGCTCAGTGAGTAAAAGAATCTGGCTGGCGGCGCTAGTGGTAAAGAACCCACCTGCCTAAAACAGGAGACGTAACAGAAGCAGGTTCAGTCCCTGGGTTGGGAAGTCCCCCTGGGGGAGGGCATGGCTACCCACTCCAGTACTCTTGCCTGGAGAATCCCATGGACAGAGGAGCCTGGTGGGCTACAGTCCATGGGGTCGTAGACTCGGACACGACTGAAGCAACCGAGCAAGCAGGCATGCCCAATCATTGCACGCTTACGCTAAAAAAAACACAACACAACTCATTGTTTATCTGAAATTCAAATTTAACTGGGTGCCCTGTAACCTTATCTGCTAAATCTGACAGCCCTAAATTCAGAGCAGAGGGGGCTTGAGGTGGGTCTGATGAGGGTGGCTGGGATAAGTCAGAGGGATGCATGGGAACTCTAGGAAACAGGTGAGAAGCCCGCATCAGGGATGGAAAGACCAGGAGAGGGACACTGCTGGGAGGACTGTGCGTCTGTCCAGGAAACCAGGAAATAAGCACTAGGGCGGCCAGCTCAGAGGGACAGCCACGTCCCACCTGGCCGAGGCCCAGAGAAGCCTAAAGGCTCTGCCCACAGGGGCTATCAGCTGTGCATGCTTTTGTGTGTATGAAAGATCCCTTTGGATTAAAAAAAATTATTTATTTTGCTGCACCAGGTCTTAGTTGAGGCGTGTAGAATCCTTATTTGTGCTATGTGAACTCTTCATTGTAGGATGTTGGAGCTAGTTCCCTGACCAGGGATTGAACTAGGGCGCGCTGCATCAGGAGCTCAGAGTCTCAGCCACTGGACCACCAGGGAAGTTGGACCCTTTGAATTCTAAGGCAGCCTTGGCCCTCATCACCGACTGGCGTCCTCTCCTCCTGGTCCGTGCTGAGGGGGTCATGCCTTCTTTTCTCACCAGCCCCCTTCCAGGGGCCCTGTTTTCATCTTTTTGCACCTCTCACCCTGGTTCTCGCCCAGCGCCAGCTGCCTCAGCACGTCCTCTGGAAGCTTCCTGCCACCCTCTGCCTTCCTGTTCACTCCTCCCCCAAGGCCACAAGCACTTTCACGGCCCGGTCCCAGAGGAGACCCAGCTCCAATTCCACATCCTCCCTGAAACCCAGTCCAATCGTCTGCAGCCCCTAAACTGATGCCATTTCACTGTCACCTGAAATCTGAGGCAAGTGCTTTCCATGTGATGAATAAAAAAGGGCAGCTGCCAAGGCCATTTGCCAGAGCTGCTGCCATGCTGGGCACCAGAGGAAGACACGCCTGTACGCCCAACACGGGCAGGGGGCACCTGTTCTCCTCTGTGCCTGCGCATCCCCGAAGCATGGGGTGTACCCCTCAGAGCCCGAGCCTTCCACCCTGAGAAGTAGCTCCGATACTTCAAGTAGCAGTCTTTACCTCTAAAAAGGAGACTCCAAGCTTGAGCTGCCTCCCTGGGAGGGAAAAGACATCTTATGTTGCCGTTTCAAATGTTAAGATGTTGCTTTTTATTTTCTTGGGCGGTTGGGAAAACTTCCTAAGCAGACCAGGGTTTGGTTACTGGGAAGTGGTCAGTACTCAGTGGGGACGTGTAGTTTGAAGCTGGCAAGGCGGGCCTGGCCCTGACACCATGGCATCCCTTAGGGGGCAGGACTCAGGAACCAGGCTAGGGAAGGTCTAGAAGTCAAGTGCACGCCGGACACCCGAGGTGTCCTACCCTAGGCAGGCACTGTGACCCAGACAGGCAGCGGCTCTAGGGCTGCCCTTCCAGTGGGTGAGAGTCAGACCATAAATGTCACGAACGAGGAAATTAGGAATTTCCCCAGTGGTCCAGTGGTTAAGAATCCGCCTGCCAATGCAGGGGACATGGGTTCGATCCCTGGCCCGGGAGGATCCCACGTGCCGCAGAGCAACTAAACCCCTGCGCCACAACTACTGAGCCTGTGCCCCAGAGCCCACGCTTGGCAACAAGAGAAGCCTCTGCAGTGACAAGCCCGGGCACCAGAACTAGAGACTAGCTCCTGCTCGCCACCACGAGAGAAAGCCAGTGTGCAGCGGTGAAGACCCAGTGCAGCTGAAACGTAGATAAACGGAATTAATTCATTAAAACAGATTAGGAAATGAGATAGTGTGCGACAAGGCGGTGGGTTCTGTGGAGGAAAAGAGGGGCATGAAGGGTGGCATTTCAAACTAGGCGGTCAGGGTAGGCCTCGCCCAGAATCTGCCATTGTAAGCAAGAGCCGGAGGGAGTGAGGCTGGCATATCTGAGGGTGCAGTGGCGGTGTACTGGAAACAGGCACTGTTTGTGGTAAAATTCTATCAGACTCCCAAGGAATCTCTGGCAGAGTAAACACCAGAAGGGCAGGATCTGGGAGCTGGGCTGGGGGTGGGGGAGGCGGGGCTCCCCCTTTAGGGTGGGGGCAGTTTACCTAAGCCACCCGGGGTGGGTGCTGCAGGCGTTCCCACAGCCCTGGGGCAACCGATGCAGTTCCTAAACAACCCCAAGTGAACGTGTTAGTCACTCGGTTATGTCCGACTCTGCGACCCCATGGACTGTATAGCCCACCAGGCTCCTCTGTCCAAGAAATTCTCCAGGCAAGAATACTGGAGTGGATTGCCATTCTCTTCTCCAGGGGATCTTCCCAACTCAGGGATTGAACCCAGGTCTCCTGCATTGCAGGTGGATTCTTTACCTTCTGAGCCGCCTTGGGAAGCCCCCCAAAACCCAGGGCAGTTGCAAACAGAGCCCAAGACTGCCTCAGTCCTGCATTTCCACTCCCACACCAGCCCAGGGGTCCCCCGGCCCTGCTCTGCCTTCAGCTACCATCCCTCAACCACGTCCATCTGGAGGTGACTTCCTGCGACCCCCCTGTTTGCACAAGTTCAAGAAATGCGATTCACACATGCTCTATGTGAACCCCAGAGCAATACACGTGGGGGTGGACTCAGCTGCAGCAGGTGGAGGGAGACCACCCATCAAGGAAAGCACAGCATCCAGGGATCCAGTAGCTGCTGAGGAGCGGCTGCCTGGGGCAGGGACGCTGCAGTCCACATCCAGCTAGATGGTTCTCAACCTTGGCTGGTCCGAGGACCACTAAGAGAGCTTAAAAACACCCTGGTGCCTGGGCCACACACCATATCATTCAAAACACAGCCTCTAGGGTGGGACTCAGGCCTTAGTAATTTTTGATCTCCTTGGAAGATCCCCTGGAGAAGGCAATGGCAACCCACTCCAGTATTCTTGCCTGAAGGATCCCATGGACAGAGGAGCCTGGTGGGCTACAGTCCATGGGGTCGCAAAGAGTGAGACACAATTGAGCAACTAACACTTTCACAAAGTGCAGTTGAACTTGAGAACCACTGTCTTTGGTCTCTGATGCCCAGTGGACTCTGGGAACCAGCAGCAGCAGTATCACCTGGGGCTTGTTAGAAACGCAGATTCATGGGCCTCCCCATACCCATGGAATGAGTGTCTGCATTCCAATGAGATCCTGGGTGATCCGAGTGACAACCTCTGCGGTGGCTTTAGCAAGAGGCACTGGGCAGCTCAGGAGGTGGTCAGGGCATGGTCCGAGGAGACTGGGTGCAGAAGAGATGAGGCAGTGAAGGCAAGCAGGTCCCCGGGGCTGGGCGCAGGACCCAGTACTGAGGAAATGGTGAAGCAGGCAGGCCCCCCGGGGAGCAAGAAGGAGCGCTGATTCTCACTGAGACTGAGTGTGTGTGTGTTCAGGGTCATCGAGGGCTTCCTTAGCCCAGACCTAAGGCTGAAGCCAGAGTTCCAAGCAGGCTCTGGGCTTCCAGCTCCATGAAGAGCAGGACCGTGGGCCCCAAGTCTCCATGATGGAGGCTGGGCTGAAGCAGCACACTTCCTGGCTGCCCAAGTGTTTGGAAATCCCAAGCTGCTGATAAAATGTCCTCTGAGACTCAAATGATTCAGACATTCCTAGGAGACTCTGTCTTAGCAGAAAAATAGAATCTTTCTAGCTTCATAATGTCCCTGAGTGATTAAATAATGACTCAAGGAGTTGCATGGGCCAAAAGGGAAATCAGCATTGACTCTTTAATTAGAGAAGATACTTTCCTCCATCTCTTGAGCATCCAGTCCTGTCCATCAAAGCCCTGGAGTGGGTTTTCATGGTGGTGTTATCCCCAGAAATACCACCAGAGGGCAGGCGTCTCTCAATTTCCTATCTTGGTGCAGTGACAGCGAGGGGACAGCTCCAGGAGGCTGGCTTGGGCTGCCAAAGTCTGTAAATACCAACAAGCAGATGGCATCTCCTGGCAGGCAGGCGCGTGTCCTACTGTGAGGGTCCACCAGTCAATCCTGAGAGCCCAGAGAAACCCTGGAGCAGGAGGGGAGGTGAGCGTCCTTACTGCTTCTGCTTTATATACTTAGGTGTCTTGATAAAAGTTTGAGAGAATGACTTTTAGAATGTGAGAATGAACTCTGGCAAGTTTCTGATGGGACCTTCATATGAGGTCAGGCCGCGTGAGTGGCCCAGAAGGAGGCGGCTCCAGGTCACTGCTCCATCAGGCAGTGTTCCCAAGCCTGGCACTGAAACAGCCCTGTTCTGAAAGGCAGAGCAGAGCTGTGCACTGCCAGGATGGCAGGGGCTGTGTTTCCTCCTGGGGGGGTCTGGCTTCTCCCACCCTGGCAATCCACAGTGTGGCTGCTGGGCTAGTGTAGCTGGGAGGATGCGCGATGGGGGAGAGGCAGTGGCTAGGGTATGGGGACTGTGGAGACCCCCACGCTATCTGAACAGGTGCTCACAGGCTGTGGACAGTCAGTGTCCCTGGAGGAGGTGGAAGATCACAGAAGAGCCTGTTTCTCTGTGAGTGGCCAGACCAGATGGCTGCATATCCTACTGCGTGGGGATTTTCATCCCTCAAGTCCCCAAAGAAAGGGGTTGAAGTTGAGGCCTTAATGAAGTATGGGGCGCTGGGCCTCCCCCGACCCGCCCCCACCTCAACTCCAGCCTTAGGCTCACTTGACCAGACCACTGAACCTTCTGGCCTGCAGAGCTCTCTGAGGCCTGAAAACCTCGGCCCTGCACCCAAACAGTGCTCAAACCACAACAGTGTGCACAGCGTTCCAAGGGGCGCACGGACCCCTGAATCGCACTACTAGGTCTTCTAAGGACACCTGGGATACAAGTTTAAAGCCCGGGACTGCGCAGTCTGAGATCCGCCCCACCCCGCCCCTCCCCCCGCCCAGGCCTTGAGATACTCTGTTGCTGGACTCTGGTGGCGGTTTCATCAGCAGACCATCCAGTGGCCCCACTTTTCTTTATTGTATTCACTCCAGATGATTAAATTTCTGTCAGAGAAAGCCACAACTTCTGGCATTGCCCTGGGTTTTATTTGTGTTGATAAGGCATTTACTATGTGCGTGTGCCACTCTGAGCACTTTACAAATGTTAGCTCATCCAGTAGTTTTAGATGACAATTCCTTCTATTTTTTTTCCCCCTGTTAACAAACAGTGGGGAAAGTCAGACTTCTCCATCTGTCTAGGCTTTGGTACTAACTGCAGCCCCACCACTGCCTGAACTCTGAGTGTTACCTTTGAGCCTTAGTTTCCTAAGCTTCCAAATGGGAAAACTGTTATTTTATTTTAGGAGTGTTATACTAAAATATTAAAAATAACATGCAAAATCTATAACGTAATGCTTACTACACCATTCGTATCTATTATGATTTCGATGCGTGGACATTAGAAAAGCGATCAATCATCTAAATGTGGGCAGTTTCCACACCCGTTCCACCCTGCACACACCCGTTCCACCCTGCACACCCGTTCCACCCTGCACATAGTTCATCACATGCCCGCTAAGTGCCAGGACTATACTGGGGGCTCAGCACATGAGGGCACTCAGGGCATTCATCTATATGGGATCTGCAGCCTTATAAGTTAGTTCTGACTCCACAACGAGCTCTTAGTCCTCGACCACCCTGAAAAGCTGAACACGTCAAGGGAGAGGAGAAAGCAGACGAGGGAAATGAGCTTACACGTGAAGAACTTGTTCAAAGGGACAATCATCCTCTCAGGAGAACCGTCAGTCCAACGCCCACAGGGACACACGCGTGCGTCTTTCTCACTCTCACAGGGAGAACCAGAGCAGCAGGAGGAGCACCGTCAAGCCCCTTCGTTCCTGCACACAATCGCAGGAGGCACGCAGAGCACACACGCTCAGAAGTGCAAGCGCACGGCACGCTGTGGTCGCGGGGCCTCTCAGGCTGGAGGTGAGAGGTGACCCTCTCAGCCCTTGGGGGAACTGGAGAAAATGAAGCTCCCGCTGGAGCAGCTTCGGTGCTGCAATCAGAGCTAAAGCGTAGCCCCAGCACCCGTGGGTGGAGGGCAGTGTGCAGCTGGGGTCACAGGAGTCTGACATGGCTTGCTCCAGAATCTCAGATAGCTTGCATCCTAGAAAATGCCAGCTCTGGGAAAGACAGCAGGGTGCGGTGGCAAGAGCCCAACCCAGGAGCTGTTACCCCACTTGACAAGCCATCCACCTCCGTCTGGGAACACAATGACCAACACACACCATTGACCCGCTGCTTGGGGAACTTGGGGCATTGTCCACATACTTCTGAAGGGCTGACACGGGTTCAAGCCTACGCAAGGGAGAGAGTGGGGTGCTGCTGGACCAAGTGGCCGCAAGACTCTCTCACCTCCTGAGTCCTTAATTCAGGAACTGGCCAAAAGTCCAAGAGTCTTCTTTGTGCCAAGCTTTGCGGGCAGGGCTGCCTGGATGAGGTCAGCTTCCTACCCAGGAGGTTAACAAGTGGGCTACGATTTTCAAGCACTCCCTCCCCACTTCTCTGTCCAGCTCTCTGTGGTTCTGAGCTGTGGCTTGGCAAATCCTGGGTCAGCCAGCTCCCTCTTCTCTTTGGCCAAAGTTCAGATCTCAAGTGCCTCCACAGATGACTGCCCCCCCCGCCCCGCCCCAAGCCCATAAATTCAGCTCACTTTCCTTGGGGACCTGGACTTGGGTTTATGTCCTCACCCCGCCCCCCAAGCTCACACGCACCCCGCAAAGATGGTCAGAGGCACTCTGCCGCCACCTAGTGGTCTCCAGCGGCGGCACACCCTGCCCCTACTCAGGTGGGGAAAAGACGTTTATTTTGCTGAGAAATATTGGTGATTGCAGCCATTAAATTAAAAGACGCTTACTCCTTGGAAGGAAAGTTATGACCAACCTAGACAGCATATTGAAAAGCAGAGATATTACTTTGCCAACAAAGGTCCGTCTAGTCAAGGCTATGGTTTTTCCAGTAGTCATGTATGGATGTGAGAGTTGGACTATAAAGAAAACTGAGTACTGAAGAATTGATGCTTTTGAACTGTGGTGTTAGAGAAGACTCTTGAGAGTCCCTTGGACTGCAAGGAGATCCAACCAGTCCCTTCTGAAGGAGATCAGTCCTGGGTGTTCATTGGAAGGACTGATGCTGAGGCTGAAAACTCCAGTACTTGGCCAGCTCACGTGAAGAGTTGACTCATTGGAAAAGACTCTGATGCTGGGAGGGATTGAGGGCAGGAGGAGAAGGGGATGACAGAGGATGAGATGGCTGGATGGCCTCACCGACTCGATGGACATGAGTTTGGGTGAACTCCGGGAGTTGGTGATGGACAGGGAGGCCTGGAGTGCTGCGATTCATGGGGTCACAAAGAGTTGGACACGACTGAGCGACTGAACTGAACTGAACTGACCTTCCTAACAAATAGAAAATCTTTGCAGTTCTTGGACTACAGGAAACAGGCTAACTGTTCTTACAAGAAAATACTTTTTGATCTGAATTAAACCTCTATTCCCTGTTTGGGGCAACAAGAACACTCATGGAAGCCTGAGACTACTAAAAATATACAGTCATGGGTCACAAGGTCAGCTTGGGTTCAGGGACAGCTAGTGTGTCAAAGGAAGGGACGGAGTTTTATTATAGACAAATCTCACTGGCATTGAGAAAATGGATTAAGGAAACTCTTTTTAACTTTTTTCCTTCCTTAAGGGAAAAATGATGACTCAAGCTTTACAAGCCAAGTGATACAGAACTTTTGGACTTTGCACTTTCAAGGTCATGGCACAAAAAGAACTGCCTTTTAACCCAGAACCCCCCAAAACTGTTTCTTTTTCTAAAAGGATGCTAAGAGTATACTAGCTCAAGTGGGCAAGGTTCTGAGGCAAGTCTGATTTATTTCTCTTGGAATGATTTTGTGGAGGGTGTGGAATTAGCCAGGATGCTCAGCGGTGGGCCAGTCACAGACCATTGCCTTGACTTCTGAAGCATGAGAATCCTGGTCCCTTCCTGTGATTCTTCTTGGACCCCACATAGGTCTGGGACTAGCCTCCACCTCTCCCCAAATAAAACTGGGCTTCCTCTTCTCTTCTAATTTTATCTTTAACACGGCCTCATCCATCCATTTACTCGCTCAGGTCATTCCTTCATTTAATCAACACCTCTCTGTGATCCAAGGCTCAAAGGATCCGATCCCTGCCCTGAGGGAGCACTTGATTCAGTACCAGAGGGAGGCTGGAGAGTAGAGCAGAGCTCAGTGTCACAAGCGCTGAGGCAGAAGTAGGTCAAGGGCTATGGCGCACGGAGGTGAGACCCTGGCCTGGGTGGGGTGGGGGACAGGAGACTTTCTGGAGGGGGTGGTCCTTGGACTGCAGAGTATGGGGAGAGAGAATGGACTCTGGGGTCATGGCTCAGAGGGTGCCTCTCCTCCTCCCTCTGTGCCTCCAGCCTTTGTTTGCTGGCATGTCTAAAATTATTTCAGTCGTTATTTAAAGATGTTGCTATGTTGGCCCTGTCTTCTCTTCCTAACCTGACATCTCACAAACTATTAGGTTTTCTTCCTCTGACTGTGAAGTTGCAGTTATTTCAGAAATGTGCCATTAGCATCATCACCAAGCAACGTCCCTTTCTGTCTTCCCAACCTTCCTCCAAACTTCTCCCATCTGGAAGTCTGGACCTGATCAACCAAGTCAGACCTTATAGACCACTAAAATATAACTAATTACAAAAGGCTGAATATTTTTCATTTCTTACTTTGTCTTGGTATTTTGACAAAGACGATCCTGCCCACTCTCGCACGACTCTCCCTGCACTCGCTTTTCACCAAAAGAAGGGGCGCACTATCTGTAGGGCCACAGAGTCTCCTGTATAAAAGGGGGTGACAGCCCTTGCTTTCACTGCCTTCCTCCCACATATCTTGTCCCCATCACTTTTCCTATGGGCTGTGCGCCTCCTGAGGGTGGAGACTCTGGGCTTCCCTGAATTTTCTGTCTTCTGTGAAGCTAATCTCCTGTCTAGCTAACCCAGACCCTGCAAACCAACCAGGCCTTCAATGTAGTGAAGTTGGTTAAGAAAAGGTAGAACTCCCAGTCTGTGCCATGAGTTAGACACCTGCAAGGCCGGTGTCCCTCTCCTAAAGGTGGACAGTTGGCTCACTGAGAAGCAGCTCTGTATCTCACGTTCCCACTGTTTAATGGGGTGATGTTCCAAAGGCAAGCGGGCCAGACGGGGCTCTAGTTACATGGAAGCACTGGGATCGTGGACACAAGTCAAGCTGTCTCCAAGTGAAATAATCAAGTCAAGCAAGTTACTGAAGAAACAGTCTGAGAAGGCAGACATGTTTCTAGATCTTTTCTAAATCCAACAATGACTATAAAGGGAAAAGGAAAGTCTCATTCTGGATCAAAAGCTATGCATGAAGGCTTGGGTTCCTTAGAGGCCCATTGGGTAACATCAATGTGTTTTAGGAAATGACCCAGTTCAAGGGGTGGCCCTGATTGGGCTGTGGATTCCCATATCCCTTACCATGTGACCCAATTCTGGCCAATGAGACATGAGGAGAGAGCAGCTAAAGAATTCTGGGAAAGTTCTTTGTTGCTCTTGAAAGAGAATGATGGGTCGCCATTCTTTCTCTTGCCAGATATGTAGGAAGATGATGTGGCCAGATAACCATGGCAGCTCTCTCACAAAATAAGGGGAACCTTACAGCATCAGGATGAAGCCAACACTGCTGACGGCAGAGCAGACAGACGGAAGGAATCTGGTCCTTGTCTCTATTGCTGAGGGTCTGGACCAACCTCAGAGCTGTGCTGGCTCCAGGTACTTATGGAGTGGGTGCATTGTGGCAGCTCAGCTGGGGTTCAGAACGTGCTCAGGCAGCTCCTCTGTTCCCCTCTCTCTCCTCTAAGTGTCTGTTCACATCTGCAGACACGCACACAGATTTGCGTTTTAGCACTATCGAAGGAGGAAGTGCATGGCTAGGGGGAAGACGCAGGGAGGGCCAGGATGATGACGGTGGGGAGGTAGTGGTGTCGTTGGCAGGGTGTGCCAGTGCAGCCCCTTGGATTGAATTGGAGACCTGGGTGAAGAGAAGCGAGAGCCAGAAGCAAATAGGACCAGAGTGGTCTGGGCTCACAGAAGCTTGATAGAGTCTGGGGGTGGGGGGAGGCTTTTCATCCCTACCCTGCTTGGGTATACTGTGGCCTTCTGGTTTCTGAAGCTCCTGAACCGGGCACGAGCATTCCCACAATGTACACTGTTGGTGGCAGTGCAATGGACGAGAGGGAGCCAGAGCAGGGGAGGAAGGAGGACCCAGCTCCAATGGCGACTCTGCCTGGCTGACTGGCTTCGTGGAGCGCAGGTGTCTTGGAAACCGCTGGCTGCTGTCGAGGCAGGAAGGAGGCTGAGGGCCATTGTAAAGCAGTCAAATGCACATGGGACTCACTCTGGCGACAGGTTGGGGAGGACAGCCAGGTAGATCTAGATCCACCGACTAGGGCCAGACAGAATTCTCTTTTGGGAGAAGACAGTCCGGTTTCGGGTCCTGTCGCATTTGAGATGGCCAGAAGTCCTGACTGGGTAGGTAATGGTTCCTCAGGCTGGATTTAAGTGCTTCCACCAAAAAAACTATTTTAAGCAATGATATGGGTGGAGACTAGAACATTTCTCAAAGATGCAGTCCACTCAGAGATAGAAGAACAGATAATTCCACAGACACTTGTTAAGATTCTACATGTATCTGGGATCCTGTGAAGATGTCCAGGAAATAATTGTATGTGAGCCAGGAGTTTGAGAGAGAGAGAGAGAGGGGAAGAGAACTGTGTTGGAGACATGGCTTTGAAAGCTACAAGCTGAAGAACGTTAATTGTAGTCATAGGGGTCGATGCACTTACCCAGCGGATAGAATTAGTAGAGTGAAAATGGCCAAAGATAGAAAATGAAGAACCGCAACATTCAAGGACCAAGCAGAGAAAGAACAAGTTTTAAAAGGCCTAGAATGGACAGCCAAAGGGGCAGGAAGAGTCTGGAGAGTGTGATAGAGCAGCAGGAGATGGTGTCTCAAGATGGGGGAGTGGCTGACAGTTTCAAATGCTGGACAGAGGACAGCGGAAAGATCCTGGTATCATGGAGGCTGTGGATGATCTTGAGGAGAGTTTTCATGCAGATAGGGCTGAGCTGGACTGCAGTAGACCAAGGAATGAACGGGAGAGGGCAGAGCCGGCAGGGTGAGTGTAGATGAAGCTTTTAAGAAGTTTGGCTGCAAATGGGAAGACAGAGATGGGAGCAGCAAATGGGACGTGGAGTCGGGGGAGGATGTGAGAGACCTGAGTGTGTGATGAGTCAGACTGAGGATGTTAACTGATGCAGCAAAGTTCATGAAAAGGCGTTAGGGGAGGGGAATCAGCACTCAGAGGTAAGGTGGGCCCTAGAAGGGAGGATGCGAGGGACACAGTGGGTGGGATGCAGTTCATCTGTGACCGTTTCTACTTCCTGAGGGAAGGAGGAGTTGAGGTCATCTGCTGGGGGCAAGGGATGGCTTGCGGGGAATGGGAACAGTCTGAAATAGCCATCTGGGGACCAGGAGTGAAAGCTCACCAGGGCAACAAAGGACTGCCAGGCAAAACTGAGAAACAAGCTGAGATTGCAGATCATGAGTCTGCGGAAATGCTATTACAGACTAAATGAGTCCTTCTCCCCCACCCCACCCCCCCAATTCAAATGCTGAAGCCCTAAGCACTGGCCAGCCCCCCAACACTGCAGGTTGTGACTGTATTTGGAGGTGGCGCTTCTGGGAAGCAATTAGGTTTAGATGAGGTCAAGGTGGGGCCCCCATGATGGGGGATTAGTGCCCTTATAAGGAGAGGAAGAGACTGGCGCTCACTCTCTCCACTCATACAGAACAAGGAATGGCCATTTGAGAGCACAGCGAAAAATCGGCTGTCTGCAGCCCAAAGAGAGAGCCCCCTGCCGCCACTGACCCTGGATCTTGGACTTCCCAGTACCAGGGCTGTGAAAAAATAAAGATATGTGTTTCAGCTGTCCGGTCTGTGGTCCTTTGTTATGGCAGCCCCACCAAACCAAGCCAGTGCCAATCTGCCCAGGTGTCTGACTTTCCCACCTGAGCCCCAGGCAGTCTGGGTATAGAAGCAAAGAGGGCGGACAGCAGAGAGCTCTGCAGTTTAAGCTCCATGAGGCAAATACGTGAGAAGGACAAAGGTCTGTTAGGAAAGTCAAGGAGCCTGACAGAGATGAATCTTTTCCATCTTTGCCTAGGGGTTTACCCACATTTCAGTGACTGTACACTTTTGACAGTATAGCTGAGCAGTGGTATCACGTGTGTGCAATGTACACTAACAACAGTTACAATGTGATTTTGTAAAGGGACAGGTGACAAACAGAAGCCTGTAGTGCCAGCCTGGACCAGGAGCCAAGGCTCTATCTTGTCTGGTCTCAGTCACTGTGTGATCTTGGACAAGTTCCTTCCACTCCCTGGACTCTGGCATCCTGTTAGAATATTTAGAATACATACATCCTAAGATTTTTTTTTTTCCCCAGCTCTAACATTCTCAGATTCTGGGGAACTTCAAAGCACTGAAATACCACTGAGCTCAAAAGAAGTGAGTGGCAAGGTGGCTGGGTCACTGGGCACCCCCCTGCTGGGGACTCTGAGGTCCCATCACTTCCTACTGAAAAGATTCATTCCTATATATATCAGTTCCCTTACTAGGAAGAGGTGTATTTGACAAGACTCACAGAACAGCTTTTCAAAGACCTAGAAATCATGTTGTTTTGCATCGTTTCAGAAAAGGCCAGGTTGGAAAATTTGGGAAAACCCCAGGAAGTGCAGCAAGAGCCAAGAAGAAGCTTGTGAAGAGAGGCTTCTCCCCCCTTCACAGTGTGCTTTGGTTCTGCTTCCTCGTGCCCTGGCTGGTGTCCTGTACCTGCTCTTCCTTCCTCCAGGAAGCCCTCTGGCTGCCAACGGAGCCCCCAAGGAGAACTCCAGCAGCGAAGCAAATCCCTTCTGCCAGGCTGCTTCCTATTTACTCAACAGAAGCAGCGTTCCAGGGCGCACCTGGAGACTCAAATCAAATCAAGAGCCTCTTTGCCTTGCAGGCATCCTATTTGTATTCTCCCTGCTCAGAAGAAACCTTGCAGGGGCCTGATTCAGACGTAAATGGAATGACAAAGCGGGGACACTGCCTCCTCCAATTCGAGCTAACGAGTGGCGCCCCATGGCCTGGACCACCGCAGGGCATGCGCCCACAGGGTGCAGACTGTGGACAAGGTCCGGAACCAGAACCCTCGAGAATCCTTCCCTCTTCTTGCCGTTTGAAAAGAACCTAACGCTGGCGCAGGTGACGTGGGAAATGAGTCCATGAGAACCGCGGAGCGAAGGATACCAGGTTGTATATCAATTTTGACCGCCAGAGGGCAATGACACGGGAACCGCGTGCTCAGGGAAGGCTCGCCCACTAATATCACTGGCGGAGGCGAGGACCTGGAGACCCGGAGAAGACCCTGTGGTCAGAGTGCGCAGCCCGTGCTCGGGAGGATGGCGCCGCCGTCCGCGAGGCCTCCCCGAACCATTTCCAACCCGTTTGCCCATCCGTTTCCAGTGTCCTGCTGACTCTAAGCACAGTCCTTGGAGAAAATTATATTTTCAGAGAAAGCCACTGGGGTGAAGTTTTTGCACACGGTGTATGGTTTCACAATTATTAGGCAATTTACCTCGGGAAGGCTGGGAGCCCCTGCGTAAATACGCGCAGGGAATCCAAGCTCTGCAAATTTAACTGTAGCTAAGGCTTCTCATTTGCTTCTAAAATAACCTGGCAACCCTTAGTTTTTATATTCAAAGCAGTTGGCGTGTTCCAAAATACTTACGGCGGCACCCAGGGAAGGAGAATAGCCCACAACTGGCTCCCAAGCTCGGGGCCAGTGTTTAAAGGTCTGTATCTAAGAGCCACAAGGTGGTGCTGGGGAAAGTTGGACCCCCCTGTGACCCCAGGGCCTGTTCCTGGCCTTTAGCTTCCCCCACATAAACTGAGGGTGTCACTGCTGTGTCTCCCCTGCCCAGATTGAACAAAGGTGTCCAATCTGATTGACCAGTTAAATAAAAGTAGGTAGGGGCCACTCCCTGTATCAGAGGCCACCAGAAAAGGTGGAGACAAGGGCTGCAAAGCTCCTGGCTGAATGCTGCTAAATTCCCTTCTGCCCTTAGCATGCTCCTGCACACAGAGTGCTTTCTTCCTGATCCTGTCCCTGGTGAGAGAAGACTGTTGCTAAGTTGTGTCCAACTCTTGTGATCCTATGAACTGTAGCCCGCCAGGCTCCTCTGTCCATGGGATTTCCCAAACAAGAATAGCAGAGTGGGTTGCCATTTCCTTCTCCAGGGCATCTTTCCAACCCAGGGATCGAAGCTGTGTTTCCTGCTTGGCAGGCTGATTCACACTGAGCCACATGGGAGGCCCGGTATAAGGAAAGTACAGCCTAAATCCATTCCTTATGGGCTCTGACCCCCCCAGTGACTCACTTATCCTGTGGGTTTCCCAATTCTTAGGTGTCCAGATTGGAAGTTGTATGGGCCCTTAGGGAGTTTAACAGCCTTTAAATACTGTAATTCCCTGAGTTCCAAGCAAATATTCACTTAACGAGTTGTCCAGCAGCAACTGATGCTTGCTGTGCCCATGGCCTTTTTCAGAGGAAACCACATCTGAGGACAAGGGCCTATGTGGCCTGATGTGAACTTCTGGTCTCTTTACTATCTAGCATCTGTCCTCTCGGGCTGCCTCCCTGGAGGTACCCAGGGAGTTTATGCGACACTTCTTAGCTACTCGGCGGTCCCACACCTACCCTTCTCTTTGGTAATCTTCGTCCAGATTTGACAGGAGCTGCGAGCCTGCTGTGGAGAGGTCCACGGCAGCCAGCGGCAAGTCGCGATAGGCAAAGTTCACCAGCTGCACGGGAGCAATGCTCTTGGTTTCTTCGTCTACTTGTTGGGAGATGATCTCAACTTCGGAAAGTGCTCTTTCTGTGGCAGGCCTGAGTGGGGCAGGACGGCAACAGGACAGAGTTATCCCCCAAGAACAAAATGACGTTTCTGTTCCCCAAAGAGACGAGGGAGTAGGCACGGGATCACTGCTGTGCTGGAGGAGGGCAAAGGAGGGTGAGGTTCCGTTCCTCCCCACTGGCCATCCCACCACCTGGGCCATCTGCTTCACCAGCTGGGGAAAAGCAGAAGCGTGCTCACATCTGAAAACATGAGTTTTGGGGGCAGATGGAAACTCTACCAACCAGCAAAGCCAGGACTTAAGACTTTTAGGCTTCTCAGTCACCGGCCTTTATGCTGGAGTAATATATTCTTGTAAATTGTCTCCTGGATTTCTCTGTAATGGTCCTACCATCTGTACACAATAGAGAAGTGAGGTGTTTGCTCACAACTGGATGTACTGCAGGTGCTTGGGGGGCCGATCTGGAGGGGCCAAGGGAGCCTTCAGGCCGTGAGGACAGGAGGGGCCTGCTGTCCTGGGTGCCATTCCATTCCTACTCAAACTGGTCCTGTTCAGTTCAGTCGCTCAGTCGTGTCCGACCCTTTGCGACTCCATGAACCGCAGCACACCAGACTTCCCTGTCCATCACCAACTCCTGGAGTCCACCCAAACCCATGTCCATTGAGTTGGTGATACCATTCAACCATCTCATCCTCTGTCGTCCCCTTCTCCTGCCCTCGATCTTTCCCAGCATCAGGGTCTTTTCCAATGAGGTCCTGTTACAGCTCCCTTTTAAGGTTGAGAGTAGGAAATGGGGGTCACTAGATCAAACATCTGAGAGGTTGTGAGTCTCATCCTAGGTTACTGTCAGACTCACCAAGGGCCCTGAAAATAACCCACAACTCCATTATTACAGGGCATCTCAACCAGGGGCAGGGCCACCTCCTGTGACAGGTTATCAAGCAACCCCAGCAGGGTATTTAGCAGCTGGTGGAGGAATTTGTGGCTGTGGCCTCCAGTGACCACAGGAGGTCACTAACGACATCAATAGGAAAGGGCACACTACACATTCCTGCGTGTATTGGGTAACTAAGAACTCTTCCTCCCAATCCCAACAGCTACCCTGTGAAGAGATGGTAAGCTGGATCATTTTGCTTTCACCTCCTGGGGTGCCGTCTTTGGTCTCCCCAACAAATCCTTGAGCCTAGCTCATCCCATAGAATCTGAGGGGCTGGGTCTTATGCCTCTGGCCAAACAGGGAAGAGGAGTAAGAACGAACTATCCAAGGGATCATTGAGAGGCCAGTGTTAAGGCCGAGGTGACAGCCCAGTCTGCGTTAGACTGTTCTTGGCCGCAAGTGCAGAGTCCAGTGCTAACTTCCGCGGGCCTCCACATCCTGGGGCTTCAGTTTCCCCAGCAGAGGCACAATGAGGTGAGAGAGAGGTGCCATCCCTTCTCTATGACCTGACATTGGTATGAGGAAGAGGAAGAGGTCGGAGGGGCTCTGGATTGAGAAGTCCCCACACTGGGCTGGACAGTTCTAAATGCTAAGCTTTTCCAACTACCAAGATTATTGGTTATTGAAAGTGAAGTGAAGTCGCTCAGTCGTGTCCAACTCTTTGCGACCCATGGACTGTAGCCCGCCAAGCTCCTCTGTCCATGGGATTATCCAGGCAAGAATACTGGAGTGGGTTGCCATTTCCTTCTCCAAAGCTACCCAATAATACACAGTGGCAGTGATCCAGAAAGTCTAGAGCTGCATCTGCCTACTTCTCTTTTGCTTGAATCATCCAGATAATTGAGGGAAAAGAGGGGTCTTTCTTGAGCACCACAGGTTGGTGGCCTAAGCTACCTGAATTCACCCAGGAATTTCCAGTGCCCCAATTCTTTTTTGTGGGCCTTATTTAAACCTTACCTCTTTGCTCCCTGTCAAGGCACAGATAATAGTACTCATCATGGTGTCACATCTACAAAACAACTCAAGATCTTCAGACAGAACAGTCACGGGATGTGAAGCTGCTGTGTTTCTCAACAATTGGAACAGAAGTGTGGTTTTTCATGGGGGAATCCTGGCTCTTCCAGATGTTCCCCCAAAAGTAGATGACACTGGGCTGAATTTGTTCTTTTCTTTTGGAAACTATGGATTGCTGAACCGGGGCTTTCTGATCCATGGGATGTTCGTGGAGGGCTGGGGTGAGTTTCTGAGACCAACAGGATGTGGCTCTGAGAAGCGTGGGATAAGCTGCTTCTGGCTCTTTTCCCCTCCTGCTTATGGTCATAGCACCATGGCCCGGCACCATCTCTCCTCTTGCGGTCATCTCTCAGCAGAAGGAGACAAGGCCTCCTTTAGGGGGAGTAAAGGTCTGGGTGTTGGGACTGGTCCCTGGTCTTGGGTAAGGAGAACAGTATGGTGGACAACATGTATCAGTGGTCTTTTTCTTCACCCCTCCCTTTGCCATGTGACTCTGCAGCTTCCCATCAAAAGGAAAAGTATATTTCCCACCTCCAATGCTCTGTTCAATCAAGAGACTTGTTTTGGCCAATGGGACATTAGTAATTCCACTGGACTAGCAGTGGGATTACAATCCCAGTTTTGTCTTTTGGTTGCACTGCGTGGCACATGGGATCTTAGTTCCCTGACGAGGGACTGAACCCATGTCCTCTGCAATGGAACCACAGAGTCTTAAACACTGGACCACCAGGCAAGTCCCTACAACCACAGTTTTGGATTGCAGAATTCCTCTGCCTTTTTGAACTAAAAAAATGAGATGACATGAGCAAGGCAACTCAGAGAAAAAGTAGATTTTAATAAGTTATTTTAATGGCAGGCTTAAGAACAAAACCACCTGGAACCCCTCCATCTCTACAGGGCTGGGGAAGGAGCTATTCGCTGTTTCCCTGATCCCAACATACCAACTCAGCATCCACAGAGAGCAGATCCCAATGCTACTTACTGTGGATTGCTCATGTTGAAAGATGCAACCAGGGCCACGGGTGTTCCTGGTGTCTAGTGGGGCTCAGCTGTCTTGAAGCCTGACGTCAGCATTTCCAAGCGGGAGTTCTACAAAACATATGAATGTGGTGCCCTGCAAACAAATAATTGAATAGTAGGAATTTGTTACACTCAGAAGCCAAACCAGAGCCCTCCTAAGCTCATCTAAAGATGGAAGCCCTTAGAACTTTCTCTGAGATAGACTTCCCTTCAAAGTAACAGTGAACAGATTCTGATCATTACTTATAGCAGATACCAGCAGACAGGATTTCTCTCTTTTTTAGAGATGAAGAAATGGGCCCAGAGTGACAAAGTGACTTTTCTGCGTCCCATGGAGATGGCAGAGAGCCAGGTTGGACCACAGCTCTTTCTACTAAATAGCCAAGTAAAAACCAGGGTAACTCTATATACTTTAGCTTTAGGAATCTCAAAAAGTAAGTCTGTCTAAAATAATCTCAAGCGCTTTCCCACAAAGTTCTTTCTCCCAAGATTTCCCTCTCCTCTGGTAGGCTGTTTCTCCACTCTTCCAGGTCTCCCTCTCTTCTTCCCAACTGGGACTCTCCAGGAGAGAGGTCACACACCTCGAAGCCAGGCTGCCTATGGTCATGAGGTATGAGATAGATGGGCCCCTGGGCTGGTCAGCTGGTATTTGTCAAGCGGAGTAAAATTGAAGCTTTGTTCTCACCCAGACACTCCAAGGACAAAGCCAGTGGTGGAAGCTGAGCTCTGCTGAAGTAGAGAGATAAGATAACCACTCCTGAGGTCAAGGAAAACTTTGCAGGGAGGCTCCTTGGGGGACAAGAGGGGAGGGGACCACCCCATAATAAGTATGAACAGCCCATAGGCCTCTGCAGTGGGATCCATCTTAGCAAAAAGTTGTGCACACATGTTGGAGAGGGTCCTAGGACCAGTCAGGTGTGAAAAGAGAAGATAAGTAACCAAATATAAACAAAGACCTGGAAGGACGGTCCTTTGTAACAGCGGTCCCCAACCTTTCTGGCGCCAGGGACCGGTTTCATGGAAGATGGTGTTTCCACGGGGTGGTGGGGGACATGGTTTCAGGATGATTCTCCTAAGGAGCACACGACCTAGATCCCTCGCGTGCACAGTTCACACGAGGGTTCCTGTGAGAATCTAATGCTACAGCTGACCTGACAGGAGGCGGAGCTCAGGTGGTAATGTGAGCAACGGGGAGTGACTGTAAATACAGAAGAAGCTTCCCATTTGCTCACCTGCCACTCACCTCCTGCCACGCAGCCCCATTTCTAACAGTTGGGAACCCCTGCTCTCTATGGGACTTAAATCACCTCTTACTGCGGCCCTCATTCAAGATACCCATACTCCTCTCCTGATGTCTATTTCTGCCTCAAATAAATAAACTTTATTTGTGTGTTCTCCCATACATTGTGGTATGTCTCTAATAATAAACTTTGTCCTCATTTTTTTCCACTCATAAAATGTTGGAATAATAATAGAACTAACTAAATGAGTTAATGCATGTAAAACCCTTGGAATAGTGCCTGGCATCTACTGTTGGCTTTTATCAACAGAGCTATTGTTTTATAAATTTAAATTGCACAGTCTGTTGAATCTGAGCACATTCCAAAGCATTTGGATGTCTGAGTGTAAGATTTCCTCTTAAAATCTGGATTAGGTAAATAGAATATACTTTTCTACAAACAGATACTATAGTACCACCTTGAAGTCTTCTGGGAAAGAGTAACAGAATGTATACAGACAAGGAGACAGACCCAGGTTTGGGGCGATTTTGCGCTGCTTAAAAGGGAAGTTACTCAAAGGGCTGGTCCTTTCATAAGTTACATTCCAACTGCAAACTGGTTTTCCTACAAGACATCAATCCAGGATAAATACCCTCTCCCAATCCTGAAGCTCTTCCCAGGTGGCGCGAGTGATAAAGAACCCACTTGCCAATGCAGGAGATGTAAGAGACAGATGCGGTTTGATCCCTGGGTCAGGAAGATCCCCTGGAGGAGGGCACGGCAACCCACTACAGAATTCTGGCCTGGAGAATTCCACTGACAGAGGAGCCCGGCAGGCTATACTCCATAGGGTCGCAAAGAGTTGGACCTGACTGAATGACTTAGCAATGCAATCCTGAAACTCAGCTCTCAGTGAACAAAGGGACAGAACTGTCACATGGTGCCAAAGGAAAAGTTGCTCCTGGAGTGAAAAATATTAGAGGATTGATGGTAAATTTGCAAAGCGGGGAAGTGCTTTCAACTTCTGTGTAACTAAGAAAAGTCAGAGCTCAAGGTAAAGGAAATTGAGGAAATCTTGGGAAATCTGAACTTTGAGGAACTGGAAATAAGAGAGATGGAGAGCTTCATAAAATCAGAAGAGCTTTGGGATTTCCCTGGTGGTCTGGTAGTTAAGACTCTGCACTCTCAATGCAGGGGACCCAGGTTCAATCTCTGGCCAGAGAACTAGATCCTGCGTGCCACAATGAAGAGTTCATATGCCGAGACAAACACCCACTACAGCCAAAGAAAAGAAAAAATAAATAAATAAAGCCAGAAGAGCTTTAATATAGTGACCACTGTTTTCACACCAGATGTTTCTGGGGGCAAAACAAAGCATGGGAGCAAGAGTCAGGGACAATAGCAAGGAGAATCTGGACGGAAGTTTTGCAGCCACATCTCCTGGGGTTTCACCTTACTTTATACCTTCAGAAGGAGGGCCTGAACTTAAAAATGAGAACTCTCCTGCAGCATTTATAGTAGTAATTGTCCAGTAAATATATCAAGTTCTCCATTCCATAGCACAGATTTAGTCAGTCTCAATCTTTTCAGTTCTTCCTACAAAGCCTCAAGCAAACCAACCCCTCCCCATGGTAGAACTGGTCATGTGGACTGTCCATCCTCCACTGACAATGAAGTCAGGATGGAGGTGTCCACAAACAGGAGTCCAGGTGAGCAACACTCCCTTCTGGAATGGTGTTTTAACAAGCTGTATTTGCAGGTAAGCCCTATACATGTTATTCAAGATATTAACTCTCTGGAGAATATACTAGGAAGATCTTTGCTTCCACGGACCTTCCCGTACATTTGGGCATGCAAGTGTAAAATACATAAAACCCCCCAGTTTTTGTGTATCCTTGACAGTGATGAACAAGTAAAACTTGACAAATCTATATTTATATGTAATAAACTACTATACTAATATGACCCATGTAAGACATTTAAAAAATAGAAATAAAAATGATTTAAATGGTTTTAATTTAACATTTTAGAAAGAAAGATTTCAAATATATAGAGCTGTAGAGTGAATTTCTGGTTATCTTTCCCCCAGCTTCAACAGTTAACAGCGCAGCGATGGCCTAGTTCTCTCTGTAGACTGCCCCTTCTCACTCCTCATGATTATTTTGAAAGAAATTTTGGCTGTCATTTTATTCAACTGTAACTGTTTCAATATGTAACCCTAAGCATAAGGATAAGGATTTCCTTTAAAAGATGCAACCACAAAACTATCATCAACTATTAAATCAACAATATTTTCTTAATATTATGAAATATCCAGGAATTATTCATATTTCCTTATTTTTCCTATAATTTTTTAAGGTTTGTTGAATCAGGAGTCTAACAAGGTCCACACATTATGATTGGTTCATATGATTCTTAATTAATCTGTAGGTTTCCCCCTCCATCTCACTTCTTTCCCATGCAATTTAAAAAATTTATTTATTTTTAATTAAAGGATGATTGCTTTAAAGTATTGGATTTTTTCCCATGCAATTTCTTGGAAAAACTGGGTCATTTGTCTCATGAAGTTTCCCATAGTCTAGATTATGGTGATTATATCTCTTTGGTTTCATTTAACATGTTCCTCTGCCCTCTGTATTTCCTATAAATATTAGTCTATAAGCTTTAATAAGATTCACCTTCAGTTGTTTTTTTTTTTTTTCACTTTCATAAGCAGTATCATGACTTCCATTCAGAGACACAGAATGTCTTTTTCTTCTTTTGTGACATAACAGCCACTGATGGTCACTTCCTAGATCCCATTAATTCATTAGGGCTTGCAAAAAGATCATATGGTTTCATCTTTCTGTCTTCATTTCTCAACTTCTATGAAGACAAATTCCCCCTTGTCAACTATTAGATTAGCTTAAGGTAAAGTTCATATCGAAAAGGAAGGATCCATGCTTAACTTCCCCTCCTTTATTTAATGGTTTTCAAAATAATCTCCCCAAGTCGATCAGTGATTTGTTTGTGGTGGTTGCTTATTTCTCACAGTGTTACGGATTTAAACACTCACTCAGGAGGGGTTGAGAGGGGAGCAGGCTCCTCGGAAACAGGGATGGCAGGTTCCTGGAAGGAGATGTGGGGATGGGGAAGAAATGATTGGCATCTCAAGTGCAGGCAAAGATGAGGCAGGATAGAGGGTTAAAATCCTATTTGGATGGACAGTGAGTAGGCTGCTTCAGCGATTTAGAACCTTAACAAGTAACACAGTTCAAGATCCCTTAAGATGATGGTTTTTAAAAATAATATTTTCCAAATGAAATAACGCCCAAAGCACAAGCCTAGCACGAAGCAGGTGTAGTCTAGCACTCTATAAATGAACATCTGCAGTGCAAACCTGCTGTCTCATAACCTGGGAAAGCAGAAGAGGAAATCTGTTTTGGATTTATTTGGTCTGGCAGCAGTGGGGAGGAAGGCTGTTTTTTAAACTTTAGGAAATTCCGTCCATTCCACTTGTTGCTCATGAGTCTATCTATGTAATTTACCAAAACCATATAGGCTTGTTCCAGCCAAACCTGCCAAGTTCAAGCTGGCATCCTAGGAATCTTAGAGCTGAAAAAGGCTTCTAAAAACAAGTAGTCAGTTCCCTTACCTACCAGGTGAGAAAATCCGTAATTTGGCTCATCTGTCCCCAGGGGCAACTAAGTCTATTCCTCATCTCTTACTCTAGTGACAGCCCCATGGCACACATGATCTGCTTTCATCTGCATTCCATTGGTTGCCAAAGCTGCTTTTACTGCAAATCACCTGAGGGCCTTTTGGGAAATATAAATTCACAGGCTACACTGCAGAAATGCTGAATCTGAGCTGTGCAGGTGGAGTGTGAGAATCTTCAGGTTCCCCAGCTGTTTCTGACATGCAGCCACTCCACTTGACCCTCAATATCAGTGGTTCTTAGACTTTCCATTGCACCAGAATTACCAGGAAGGTTTATGTAAATACAAATTGATAGCCCTAACCACGAAGTTTCTAATTTAGTATGTCTGGGGTGGGAACTTGGGAATTTATATTTTGAAAAAACTCCAGAGAATAATGACTTGCTGATCCACAGACCACACTCTGATCTGTATCAGAAAGTCTGCTTGAGGTAATTTATAGAAGGGATTTTTATCCCTGTGTATTTTGCACACAAAGCTAGTATGGTGAAATAGTCAGCAAAACCTATCCTGGCCAGGCTGAAGATGACATGCTATATTAGTTAGGAGTAATTTTACTTGCAAGTAACAAAATATCTGACTAACAGTGACTTAGGCAGTAAAGACTTTTAATTATCTTACATAGCAAGAGGCCTGGAGGCAGGGGCTCAAAGACATCACCAAGGACTCGAAACTTTGTATCTTGGTATTCCCTCATTCCTCTCGTGAGGCATTATTCATATTCGTTGCCTTGTGGTTGCAGAATGGCTGCTGCGGCTCCAGCTTGCACATCCTCACACTAGCTCCTACCAAAAAGAAGCAATCAAAGGCTTTCTCCTCACGAAGTTTGGTCTTTTATTTAGCTGGTATTATCTTTCCAAGGCCTCTAGTCAACATCTAATGTCTCTTGGGCATAGCTAGGTCATATGGCTGCAAAAGAACCAAGGACAATACACAGCTGGCCAAGGGAGTAAGGGGTGATATGAGATCCTAGACCAGTCGTGATTCATCCTTTAGGAGCTGGGCATATTGTTACCATAAACAAACCTCAGTTCTCTTAGCAAGCAAGAAGCAGCAAGGAGCTGTCTGGTGTATAACCACTTGTCTGCCAGACCAGGTCTGGACACTTGTGAGATGGTTCTGAGGCTCTGTTGAAGAAGTTTCCTGGGTCTCCAAAGTATTGGTAACTGGTTGGCAGGAGAGATAAAAGATGTGCTCTTACCAAACCTCAGGGCTCTTTTATTTAGAAAGCGTATGTGTGGGGTTCAGTTTTGACAACCTCAAGCACGCTGCAGAATCTGCTCCTAGGGAGAAGCCGCTGAGCACAGGCGCCGTTCACAGATACGATGTTCCACACCCCCAGGAGGAGGCTGTTTCTTGCTCTAAAAGACAAAGGTTTGTGTACAGCAACACAAGGTCAACCTTGTTGTTACCTTGACCCACTTGTACCTTGTTCTGTTAACAAGGAGTGAAAATGAAGAAAATCAATCATGTCTGAGAGCATTCTCTCACTCTGATCTCCACTCCACTGCAGAGTGGAGTTAAACAAGCGGGCAGGGAGCCCACGGTGGCTCTCTTTTCTAGATGCAGCCCAGTTTTCTGTGGATCCCTCTTACTTTCTACCGTTTGCTCTTTTCCACTTACCAAATAATGCAGCCACTCAACTACTACCCGTCTCATGAAACAGGGACACACAAAACAAGATCACACAAAACTAGATCTGAAATTACTCTCATGTTCTGAGAAGAAAATCAAGAGGACCATCATTCTAATCCTTCCCTGGCTCCCAACATTTTTTTTTTTTTCCTAATGAGTACTTCCCTAAGTTGTCCCTGATGGAACAAAGGACCCAGTGGTTCCTTGCCTCTGGCTAGTCTGGGCAGAAAAAGACATCCCATGCCTCATGACCCAGCAATCCCACTGCTGGGCATACACACCGAGGAAACCAGAATTGAAAGAGACACGCGTACCCCAATGTTCATCCCAGCACTGTTTATAATGGCCAGGACACGGAAGCAACATAGATGTCCATTAGCAGATGAATGGATAAGAAAGCTGTGGTACATATACACAATGGAGTATTACTCAGCCATTAAAAAGAATACATCTGAGTCAGTTCTAATGAGGTGGATGAAACTGGAGCTGATTATACAGAGTGAAGTAAGCCAGAAAGAAAAACACCAATACAGTATACTAACGCATATATATGGAATTTAGAAAGATGGTAACGAAAACCCTGTATGTGAGACAGCAAAAGAGACATAGATGTATAGAACAGTCTTTTGGACTCTGTGGGAGAGAGAGAGGGTAGGATGATTTGGGAGAATGGCATTGAAACGTGTATAATATCATATAAGAAACGAACTGCCAGTCTAGGTTCGATGCAGGGTGCACGATGCTTGGGGCTGGTGCACTGGGATGACCTGGAGGGATGGTCTGGCGGGGAGGTGGGAGGGGGGTTCAGGATTGGGAACATGTGTACACCCGTGGCGGATTCATGTTGATGTGTGGCAAAACCAATACAATATTGTAAAGTAAAAATAAAAAAAATAAAATAAATTAAAATTTTTTAAAAAAGAAAAAGACATCCCATAGCAGGGATTCCTCACCGCTGCCTGAAGTCATTTTCCCTCCAGAATTCTGCAGAGCTCCTGGGGAACTCAAGTATCTATGATTTAGAGAAGTGACAACAAGGAGCTAGGGCTGCCGTGGATGACCCCTATCGTCCCCCCTCCCTGTTCCAGTCAAGCAAATCTTAAGAGTAAGACTTTGCAAATCTCTGAAGAAATCTTTGGCTGTACATGATGTTAACTAAAAGATTTAAGAACTTGGATATGATTAACTTTGCCATTGAATTCTACATGGCACCAGACAAATGACTATTCTTTGATAAATGGTGTGTGTGTGGGGGTGGGGGTGGAAATCCTCTTTCTTCAATACTTTTGTAGTACTTTTTTGTACATCCATAGTAGGATGCAAAAATGACCCCATTCTCACTCTCCCTGTATAAATGCCCCTTTTGTTGTTCTTACAGACTGAATGTGTCTCTCAAAACTCATATGTTGGTGGTATTGGGAGGTAATGCCTTTGGAAAGTAATTAAGTCATGGAGAAGGAATCCTCACAAATGGGATTAGTACCCCAATAAGAAGAAACACAAGAGGGATGACTTCTTAGCCATGTGAGCATACAACCCGAACACCGCCTACTACAAACCAGGAGGAGAGTCTTCACCAGACACCAGGTCTGCCAGCACCTTGACCCTGGACTTGCCAGGTTCTGGAACTGTAAGAAGGCCCCCAGCCTACGGCCTTCTGTGACAGCAGCTCAAATGGACAAGGACAGTCACATAGCTTATTGCCCCTCACCTGTTGCTGGGGCTGGCCATGTGACTTGCTTTGTCAACATAGATTGGGAACTGTGATGATTAGTTTTATGTGTCACCTGGACACACAAGGGGCTATCTGGTCAGACAGTGTGTCTCGGTGTGTCTAAAAGGATATATTTGGATGGGATTAAAATCTGAATTGGTAGACTGAGTAAAGGAGGCTGCCCTTGCCAGTGGGGGCGGGCCTCACTCAGTTTGTAGATGGCCTGAAGATAATAAAAAGCTAGTAAGAAAGAATTCTTTCTCTCTGCCTCACTGACTGTGAGTTGGGGTATCAGCCTTCTGTTTTCAGACTCAGGCTCAAAATTATCCTGTTGGCTTTACTGGGTCTGGACTTCTTAGCTTCCGTAATCCCGTGAGCCAGTTCCTTATAATAAATCTCTTTATTCACACACACACACAGAGAAACACACACATGCACACACATATATCCTGTTGCTCCTGTTTCGCTGTAGAACCCCAATGACCACATCAGCAAACATGAAAGCACGCATGTGACTGGGCTTGCCCCCTCTCTCACACGTTTGCATGACAGCCAGCATGCCCAGTCACCCCGGCCAAGGACGGCCAATAGCCGCCTGCACCTGCCCACCCCAGACACGTGAGTTCAGTCAAGTCTAGAAGAGTCACACAGCTGTACCCAGCCTAAATTGCAGAGCCACAGACCCATGACCTAGATAAAAACTTGTGTTTTTCAAAATCATCCTTTAGCCATTTATTAGCACCTGGTGTCCTCTAGAAGTATACCAAAGACTGGGGTTATCAAGATAAAAGAGACACTCAGAAAACTCGTGGGCTAGTGCTAAGACAGATGCACTGATAGAAATTAAAATTCAGAGAGGTGAGAAGAACAAGACATTACAAAGGAGTGTTTTGAAAGCTGTAAACTTCCTTATAAATATCACTCACACTGGCAGGTACAGTCTTCTTCCTTCAGCCATCTGTTAGGAAAGGTTTGTTTCTCTAAGCCCACCAAGTTTTGGGCATGGTTGTTATGTGGTGTTACTGTGGTAACAGATGACTGATACATTATAGATAAATGTCCACTGCAACACACAAAATAATACAAAGACACATATGTATATATTTTTAAGTGAAGCACAATTTTATCTAAATTTTCTGAAATTTATAGTAAACATGTTTCCAAAATGCTTAACTGTGATACAAAGGTTTTATTATTTCACCTTTCTTTTATAGGTGTTTCTTTTTGTGTACAGTTCTTCAATAGAAGCCCGAGTCCTGAGTTGCCCAGTTAGGAGCCTCTGACCTGCTATTCTGATTTTCATTATTTATGGCCAATATCTGGCTTCTAAACGAACAGCTTTTGGTCTTTTTAATCACTTGCTGATAAGGTGAGCCTGCACTATTACCAATAACCACATGACCTAATTTAGAATCAATGTTGGCATCTAGTCTTGTGTTTCTAATCAAATTTACAATCCACCTTAAGGGACTGGCCAGATGTAGCAAAGATGTATATTTTCGTATACATCTTCGTATATATGTATATTAAAGATAACCTCTCTCCAGCCTGCATTTTAACCCTCCACGTCTCCCCTGAGGTCCTATGTTAACACCCAGGTGTGGAAATCCTTGCTCAGAATTATGTAAGCATGTACTCACAGATATAAGCTAATTTTGGGGGGTTTGTATTTAACAAAATAAAACCAACTCTGTAATTTGCTTTTATCACTTAGCAATATAGAATGGAAATCCTTTCTGGTCAATAGAGAAAGATCTACACTTTTCTAATTTCTTAATTCATGTACATATATATACACACACATGTATAACTATATACATTGCTTATCATAAAATTCATGTCTTTAGTGGCACATGTGTTCTTTTTTGCCCACTTCCCCCTCATTTGCCTACTTCACCTGCCTCACTGTTGCTCTCCCTTAATATACATACAGGAGACGTGGGTTCTATCCCTGGGTCGGGAAGACCCCCAGGAGGAGGGCATAACAACCCACTCCGCTATTCTTGGCTAGAGAATCTCATGGAGAGAGGAGCCTGGCAGGCTATATAGTCCATAGGGTGACAAAGAGCTGGACACGACTGAAGCGACTTAGTGCGCACACACATCCCTATTGACAGGCAGTTTCAGAGTTTTTGGGCCCTGTGAAAAATACTACAATAAGGATCTTGCATACATTTCATTATGGTATTTTTATTTGTATGGGATAGAGTCCCAGAAGTGAGATGACTGGGCTAAAAATTATATATCTTAAATTTTAAGAGTTAAAACAAGATTGCTTTTAAAGTTCCCTTTTAAGGGAACGTCTTAATCATTTGCAAGCTGTTGAGGATGTCTGTGGACCAGATAAGTCCAAATACTTGCTTAATTATACCCTTGTCCCCATGGAGCACTGGAGTGAAAATAGAGGACAAGGGTGAAACCAAAAATAGCAATAAATATCCTTGCACCACAAGGAAAGACTTAGTTGACTTAGGAACTACCCTGTCACAGTATTTCTATGAGTTGTTTCAGAACAGTTAATGCCCTGAGGATTCTGTTTTCTTCCTTGTGCCATAAACCCTAACCCTCCCAACTAAACCAGCCACATAACCAGTTCCTGGGTTCCTGCCCAATCCCAGGAATTATGAGTGATCTATCCAAGGAGATCTGACTTCCCTGGAAATGAGGATGGGAGAGCACCAACGTGCAGGGGGGATTACAGGAAATTCTGGTGTCACCTTCTAATAGTTTCCAGTCATATTTTAGGCACTAACTTCTATACTGATATACTGGAGTGGGTTGCCATTCCCTTCTCCAGGGAATCTTCTGCACTGCCAGCAGATTCTTTACCATCTGAGCCACCAGGGAAGCCCCACACATTGATATTTTTGTTTGTCTGTTCAGGTGCTCAGTCATGTCTGACTCTTTGCAACCCCATGGACTGCAGCATGCCAGGCATCCTTGTCCATCACCAACTCCAGGAGCTTGCTCAAACTCATGGCCATCGAGTTGGTGATGCTATTCAACTATCTCATCCTCTGTTGTCCCCTTCTCCTCCTGTCTTCAATCCTTCCCAGCATCAGGTTCTTTTCTAATGAGTCAGTTCTTTGTATATACTTACTTGTTAAAAAGAGAGTGACTTTGCTAAAATTCTTATCCTTTGATAATGATTTTTATCTAGTTGACCAGGAACTATATCTAAGTTAAGCCTGCTATATTTCCACCCACACTCTCTGCCAGCTTAGAAGTGTAAATGACATGAACCTACTCAGGGGTATCTGCAGGGGCAGGTCCAATCACGGAAGAGACTAGGGCCAACCCCAACCTGGAGGGGCTTTATCCGAAGTGGCTGTTCCAGGGGAAGCAGGGAGACATCAGGAATAGAAGGGTGACCTTTGTCCCACTTCTAATAGGACAGGATGTCCTTCCAGTTCAGTGGAGAGAATCCGGTCATGACCTCACTCTGAGTGAAGTCAAGGGAGTTTGGCTCCTGGGGCAGTGATTTCCAGAAACCAAATAAAAGTCACAGATGCAAAGTGGATCCACATTATCAGTAAGCAAAGACATGTAAATTCAAACCATCCTTTCTCCTAACGGACTAGGAATGATTTATAATACCTAGTACTGATGAGTGCGTGAGAAAATGGCCATTCATGCGCATCATTGAGATATATATGTATGTTGGTTGCTCAGTTGTGTCTAACTCTTTGTGACCCCACAGACTGTAGCCCGCCAGGCTCCTCTGTCCCCTCTGTCCATGGAATTCTCCAGGCAAGAATACTGGAGTGGGTTGCCATTTCCTTCTCCAGGGCATCTTCCCAACCCTGAGACTGAACCTAGGTCTCCCGCATTACAGGCAGATTCTTTACGGTCTGAGCCATTGTTGATAGAGGTGAAAATTGTTGGAAATTTGCTGAAGGGTGACTTGACAATATTTGTCAAAATTATTTTAATGTGTACTCTTTGACCCTGCAATTCAACTGTTAGAAGATATGTTTTAGGGGAATAACAGATGCATACATACATATAGAAGTTACTTGAATTTATATAATATCACCACACCTAGCACATAGTAGGTGCTCCACAAATATGTGTTGATAAGAAATCAATAAAATAATAAATTGAAAGCAATGCAAATGTCCATCAATAGGAGACCAGGTGAATAAGTTAAGGAACTTCTGTATTATGGGATTGTCCCACAGCTACTGAAAAGGACGAGGTTAAATGGAAACTGGGAAAGACTGACTGCAAAGGAATATGAGGGAACTTCTGGCAAAATATTCTACATCTTCATTGTGGTGATGGTTCCAAGTGTGCTTTTAAAATGGGTGCTTTTTATTGTTTGTAAACAGTTCTTTCAACAATACAGCTGATTTTTTTCAAATGGATGAAGGTATACTATTTTCAATAAGACGGAAAGTTGCCTGCAATGTAACAATAGAAAAGGTTACCAAATGATAAATAGATGATGATCCCACTTACATAATATATAGAGGAAATATGTATGTGACAAGGTGTGGAATGGGACTTTTCCTGTGGTCCCAGAATTTGGCAGATGCCCTAAAGTCAAAGATAAAGATAGTGAATGCTCCCATTTTCTAAAGAGAGATGTCAGACCATGTATTTGGAATATACCAACAGATGGTCAAGCCGGTCTAGTAGCTACTGCTCCTGATAGCCTGTGAGAGAGAAGGCTAGAGAAACCCATGGCAGATGCCCAGGCTGACTGGGACATGGCAGGTGGCCAGGAGAGGACAGAGAACGTTGGTGGGAGGAACCTGCCCTTAACCACCAAGCTAAGCAGGGGTATGGCATCAGTCAAGGACCTTAGTGAAAATTAAACTCAATAGTTGAAGCAGAGTATACGTTTTTAAAGGATGCTGCATTCCAGGTGGGTGAGAGCACCAAGTTTCAAACATTTATGGTCAGGAACATGGACTGGACCCTGGTACTGCTCCAGGAAAAGCATCGCTGATGCCACCGCACCACACCCACATCCTCTCCTCCCCAGCTTCCCAGGTCCCAGCTCCACCTGATGAAAAATCGGCAGAGACAGATCACACAGCTGTATCCTGGCTGCAAGGGAGGCTGCCACCTTGCATGGGGGTGGACTCAATATGGGAATTTCCCCAAATCTAGAAAGGCCACTGGAAGGATGTGAGCTGATCACAAATATGGCAATAGTTATGGACTATAGTTATGGACTCCCGTGGACATCTTGATAGGACTCGACCCAAGAGGACCAGAGGGGTGCCAGGGACACAGCATCCAAAGCAGGAACTGAAGGTAGCCCTCTGAAGTTAGGCAAGAATCCAGTGGAATAGTGCGTGCAGCTCCCCTACTGCACCCAGAGGGGCTAGAGTGGGCAGACCACAGAAGGTGGGTTTCTAAGGAACTTGCAAAGTATCCTTGGGTCAGGCCGGGTGAATACAGGGAACTGGGGCTGGGAAGGAGCAGAAAGGCTGGCCTGTAGGTCAGGTTGTGTAGCCTGGACAGAAGTTTTCCTTTACATGGAATATTTTAACACCTGAAAATGAGGCTGTCCTAAATCCTGAAGGGCTTCCCTGGCGGCTTAGACAGTAAAGAATCCGCTGCAATGTAGAAGACCCGGGTTTGATCCTTGGGTTGGGAAGATCCCCTGGAGAAGGGAATGGCTACCCCCTCCAGCCTTCTTGCCTGGAGAATTCCATGGACAGAGGAGCCTGGTGGGTTACAGTCTACGGGTCCGCAAAGAGTCAGACGTAACTAACACTTTTTTAAATTCTGAAAGTGACTAGAAAAGCTAAGGCATCTTGCCACATTCATGTCAGGTGATGGGAGGAGAGACACAGCAGAATATGTTGAAAAAAGTCATCGCTTGATTGTTCCTATCAACCTCCACTCATCTAAAAGGTCCAGATGGCTGCATCCAAAGTTATTAACAGGTAGGGAGGTAGGGGTAAGAAGTGGTATTCTCGAGGAGAGGTTTCATTTCACTGCTTTTTGTTCCTGAGCGTCTTTTGTTAAAAAAAAAAAAAAGACAAGGATAATCCAGATACGACGAACTTTGAAAACACTATGTTGGATAAAAGAAGCCAGACACAAAAGGCCACATACTGTATGATTCCATTTACATGAAATTTCTCAAATTGATAAATCTCTAGAGATAGGAGACAAATTAATGGTTTCTGGGGGCTGGGGAGAGACAGGAATGGGGAATGACTGCTTAGTGATTGCAGGGATTTCTTTTGGGGTTATGAAAATGTTCTGCAACTAAATAATATTAATGGTTGCACAATGATACAAATATACTGTCAGTGACAGTACATTTCATGTTATGTATATGTTAACCACAATTTTAAAAACTAGGAAAGCAAAACCAAAAGTCAACCAAAACAACAACAAAAATCTAGAAATACTGCTTGACAAGAAAAGATGTTCACTACAAGGTAATTAGAAAAAGTAGGCTTTAAACTATGTTCATATCTGGGGGAAAAAAAAGCCCATATATTGTGATGTATATATAAAGCAATCTGAAAGGACAGACCCACAATGGTAAAAGACGTTATCTCTGGGTGGTGGGACTACAAGGAACTGTTTACTTTATATGTTTCTATATTGTCTCATTTTCATTAATAATGTACTAAATCTACTTTAAAACTAAAAAACGTAGATAAGGTTAAAAACTGGTAAGTGTGTATGAGAGATACAGGAAAAGGGCTGTGGGAATCCCAAGGCAGACTAGACAGATTCCAACTGCCTGGGTTCTCGAATCTTCCTCAAAGCAGTCTCCTGACGAGGATCCTTACCTCTAGGCTTCTCTTCTCTGACACATCTTACGTGCAGCCACCACATAACTCTTCTGCTGAAGTTGGGGTTTGCTCAGTCCCCACTACTTACCAATTTGGTGGTGTTCAGCTGCTCAGTTATGACCGACTCTTTGCGACCCCATGGACTGCAGCATGCCAGGCTTCCCTCTCCTTCACTATTTACTGAAGTTTGCTCAAATTCATGTCCATTGAGTGGGGGGGTGTTATCATCTCATTCTTTGCTGCCGTTTTCTCCTTTTATCTTCAGTCTTTACCAGCATCAGGGTCTTTCCCAATGAATCGGCTCTTCGCATCAGATGGCCAAAGTATTGGAACTTCAGCATCAGTTCTTCCAGTGAATATTCAGGGTTTATTTCCTTTAGGATTGACTGGTTTGATCTCCTTGCAGTCCAAGGGACTCTCAAGAGTCTTCTCCAGTGCAATTTGAAAGGATCAATTCTTTGAGCTCAGCTTTCTTTATGGTCCAACTCTCACATCCATATATGACGACTGGAAAAACCATAGCTTTGACTAAACAGACCTTTGTTGGCAAAGTGATGTCTCAGCTTTTTAATATGCTGTCTAGGTCTGTCATAGCTTTTCTTCCAAGGAGCAGGCATATTTTAATTTCATGGTTTACTGCTTACGAACGTGGTCTCAATTCCTCAGCCTGTGGTTCAGAACCCTCCACCACCTGACCTCAACGTTTTAAGCCATTCCTCATCCTCTTTCTGTGCTGTGTTCCAGCCACCTTGTCCAGACACCACTGTTCCCGACGCACAGACACAGGCACACAGTTATCCACCCTCTGCTTCTGCTTATGGAACTCTCCCGGCAGGAACACGGATCCCCCTATTCCACAGGTCCCAACTGTAATCTCTCTCTCATCCAACCTTCTATAACCCAGTGTCACTGCTTGCACCTGAACGCGGTGTCAGGGAGCCATCTCTTTTCTCTCTTCTGTACACTTCAACTGTACATCACTCAGGGCGTGTACCACTTTTCTACTTTGTCTTACAGAGGTTTAGACTCTATTCTAGGCTATAAGCTCCTTAAGGGCAGGGTTCATATTAGCAAACTGAAAGGAAAAAACCTCAAAGCACTTGAAAAAATATTTCATGGTGCTAATTATTAGAGAAATGCAAATCAAAACAGCAACGAGGCATGACTTCACACCGGTCGGAATGGCCATCGTCGAAATGTCTATAAACAATAAATGCTGGGGAGGGTGTAGAGAAAAGGGAACCCTCCTACACTGTTCCTGGGAATGTAAATTGGTGCTGCCACTATGGAGAATAGTATGGAGGTTCCTCAGAAAACTAACAACTTAACTACCCAGCAATCCCACTCCTGGGCATGTATCTGGAGGAAACCATAATCTGAAAAGATATATGCATCCCAATGTTCTCTGCAGCTCCATTTGCAATAGCCAAGACATGGAAAAACCTAAATGTCCATTGACAGAAGAATGGATAAAGAAGATGTGGTACATGTATACAGTGGAATATTACGCAGCCAAGAAAAGAATGAACGAATGCCATCTATAGCAACACGGATGCACCTAGAGAGGATCACACTAAGTGAAGTAAGTCAGGCAGAGAAAGACAAACACCATACAGTATCACTTATATGCGGAATCTAAAAAGATGATACAGATGAACTTGTCCATAAAACAGAAACAGACTCACAGATTTCAAAAACAAATTTACAGTTACTAAAGGGGAAAGGTGGGGGAAGAAGGGTAAATTAGAAGTTGGGAATAATACATCACATTATTATATATAAAATAATCAACAAGGAGCTACTAGATAGCACAGGAAACTCTACTATAGGTTAGAGTTATTATTCTGTAATAACCTATATGGGAAAAAAAGAATCTGAAGCAGAACAGATAAAAGTGTATGTATAACTGAACCAGTCTGCTATACGCCTGCAACTAACACAACAATTGTAAGCCTATACCTCAATATAGGATAAAAATTATATTAAATCCTTAAAAAAAATAAAAGAAAAATCTCTCAGGCACATTTCTATATGCCAGATTTAGTTCAGCAGCTTTTCTAAAGGCAGAAAAATGAGGCAGGGTCCTTGGATGGCCCCATGAGTATGCTTTCTGCATTCAAAAAGTATTCCTCAGTTAACTCATCAAACTCGAGGACAGTTTTCAGCAAGTCAGTGCTGGAGGCACCCTTGGAAGGGCCGTCAGCAGTGAAATGTGCAAGGTCATCTTTGTGCCTAAGGAAAAACACGACTGAGCAATTACCCAGCAAATGATCTCCTCTTGGAACTCAGTAGGATGTTACAAAAATTAATAGACTATTTTTTTAGAGCAGTTTTAAAATTTAAAGTATAGAGCATTTCCATGTGACCACCACCCCTCCCTCCACCCCCCCGCATAGCTTCCAGTGGTATATTTGTTGCAATTGATGAAATCAGAAATCTGCATCTTAACAAGATTCCCAGGAGACTTGTAGGACACTATAGTTAGAAAAGCACTAGGGTGCATGATATTTAAATTCCCTTTCAGTTCTAAGCTTCTAATATAATCTATGACCTTTACTATGACCTGATCAGGAGGGAGGCTGCTAGGAGTTCCCTGGGAGGATGCTGACTGGCTGCGCCTGCAGTAAGCCCGAGGGCGCCTTCCCAATCAGGCTCCAGGGCAGGCATCCAGGCACAGCAGGCAGCTGCTGGCATGACCCTCTTGGAGAGTCGTGCTGCCCTCCAGCCAAGGAAACCTCTCGAGTTGTCACGACGAGTGTGACCCGAGATGAAAGCTGGGGGTGGTGCCCACATGCAGCGAGCTTTGCTGGTTTATGCGGCTTCACGTGGAGACCTGGAGTCCGGGTCCTTGAGCAGGCTCAGCTGCTGGAGGGTGGAATTAAGAGGAGATGGGAATTGCAAGGAAGATTTCTGGCGAGTTCTGAGGCTGTGGACATGGGGAAGAAAATGCCTGCTGAAAATCTGTCCCTGCAAATACAAAGAGAATTTCAGATGTCAAACTCCCATGGTTTGGGGGGCTGATCACCTGCATGACAGAATGACATGGAATAATAACAGTGCAGCGATAATCAGCAAGGTGGGTTCTAGCCCCTGGAGTCCCTTTTTCCATCGAGTCGGAAAAGTCTCCTCTCATTTCCCAATTTCTCCTCTGTAAAGTGAGACCAGATTTGCTCACTGAAATAGTTGAGCTCCTAGGACGAGCCAGACACTGAGGGTTGGTGCTGAAAACACAAGTGATATTCATGGAGATAACAGTTTGGATAATTTTCTAATGAACCTTCCAACTTACATATTCTATTTTATGGACAGGCTTTGGACCCAGTTCAGTTCAGTTCAGTTGCTCAGTCGTGTCCAACTCTTTGTGACCCCATGAATCGCAGCACACCAGGCCTCCCTGTCCATCACCAACTCCCAGAGTTCAGACTCACGGCCATTGAGTCACTGATGCCATCCAGCCATCTCATCCTCTGTCGTCCCCTTCTCCTCCTGCCCCCCAATCCCTCCCAGCATCAGAGTCTTTTCCAATGAGTCAACTCTTCTCACGAGGTGGCCAAAGTGCTGGAGTTTCAGCTTTAGTATCATTCCTTCCAAAGAAATCCCAGGGCTGATCTCCTTCAGAATGGACTGGTTGGATCTCCTTGCAGTCCAAGGGACTCTCAAGAGTCTTCTCCAACACCACAGTTCAAAAGCATCAATTCTTCGGCACTCAGCCTTCTTCACAGTCCAGCTCGCACATCCATACATGACCACTGGAAAAACCATAGCTTTGACTAGATAGACCTTAGTAGGCAAAGTAATGTCTCTGCTTTTGAATATACTATCTAGGTTGGTCATAACTTTTCTTCCAAGGAGTAAGCATCTTTTAATTTCATGGCTGCAATCACCATCTGCAGTGATTTTGGAGCCCCCAAAAATAAAGTCTGACACTGTTTCCACTGTTTCCCCATCTATTTCCCATGAAGTGATGGGACCAGATGCCATGATCTTCGTTTTCTGAATGTTGAGCTTTAGGCCAACCCAGAGCTGGGTTCAAATTTGAGCTTTGTAACTTAGCATCTGAGTAAAAGCAAGCTCTTAAATCTCAGTTTTCTCTACAATATTTATATGTCAAATGTTTCTCAGTGAAGATACTTTAAGGACTTCTCTTGTGGTCCAGTGGTGAAGAGTCTGCCTTGCAATGCAGGGGACATGGGTATAATCCCCGGTCAGATGTCATGAGACCCACATTCTGCCCAGTGAACTCAGTTAATGATCCGTAGGACATGATCTCTACACACATAGAAAACAAAAATTTGTGGACCTAACTTGACCATGTGGGGTCAAGAAAACTCTCCTGCACAACCTGGAGGAGGAGCTGATGATGGAAGCACAGAGTCTACTCAGGAAAGACAAAGAAGCTCTTCTTCCCCCATCCCACTTTTCTTTCAATTATAAAACTATAGCCCTGTAAGTTCTCAGGGTGCAGCATCCTCTTGCCTGCCTGCTTGTAAGGCTCACAAGTGTCCTATTCTAATCAATCACTTCTTATCTATCACTTTGCCTCTTGCTGAACTCTTCTCTGTGCTGGGACATACAGGATTATAGTATTGGAGCTCTTCAGAGTCCCCAATACAATATCCAATGGTGTCAGAGAGTAGGAGGAAAGCCCTTCACAAGGAAGACTCGATGCGGCCACTTCCCAGGCACCTCCCACCCTCCCTGCATGAACTATGCACTCTAGTGCGGGAGCCACTGGTCACATGTGGCTACTGAGCACTTGCAGTGTTGCTGCCCAAACTGAGCTGTTCTGTACAAGCAAAATACACACCGAAGACCTATGAATAATATCAATAAAATCATTTTTTACATTGATCACATGTTAGAATGATAATCTTCTAGATACGCTGCTAAGTCGCTTCAGTCATGTCTGACTCTTTGGGACCCAATGGATGGCAGCCCACCAGGCTCCCCCTTCCTTGGGACTCTCCAGGCAAGAACGCTGGAGTGGGTTGCCATTTCCTTCTCCATTCTAGATATACTTGTTATTAAAAATACATTAAAATTAATCTCACCTGTTTCTTTTAGGGCTTCCCAGGTGGCTCAGTGGTAAAGCATCCGCCTGCCATCACAGGAGACACAGGGGAAGCAGGTTCAGTCCCTGGATCAGGAAGATCCTCTGGAGTAGGAAATGGCAACCCACTCCAGTATTCTTGTCTGGAAAATTCCATGGACAGGGGAGGCTTGTGGGCTACAGTCCATGGGGTCACAAATAGTTGGACACAATTGAGCACACACACATACACACCAGTTTCTAACTTTTTAATGTGTTACTAGAAAATCTGTAAACTGTGTGTGTGGTTTATACTTCTCTTGGACAGTGTGAGCTCAAAGAAACAAAAGCACACTCTGCTGTCCTTGGTCTTCGCTGGTCGCTAATATGAATGGGGAGAGGAGATTTACATGTGAATCCACCCCCAAGAGAAGCCCAGTGTGGTGCAAAACCTCGGGACAAAAAAATAGAAAAGAAGGGGGAATCAGGTGGGTTGGGGTGGCTCTAGCAAGCTTTAAGGAGGAGCTCAGGTATGAGTATGGTGAGGGTAGGCAGAGGGCACTCCCAAAGGGATGCTTGGACTGAGTAAGCTTCTTCAGGGAAGGGCCTCTGATTCTCCCACTGTGCCTTGCATATGACAGAGACCTGGTGACTATTCATTCTCTGCAGGGGCTGAGGGATGCTGGGCTGGAGGGAAGCACAGGAACTATGAGAGGAAGGGTGAATACGGAGGGCCTGTTTGTGAAGAGGCTGGTCCCTCTGAACTGGGAATCTGTGCACCTGGGAACAAGTAGGAACAAGGCTGGCTAGCCAGGGTGGCAGTTTAGCATTGATGCAGTGGGTGGCAAGGCCATCTCTGATCTTTCCTGGGTATCGAGGACTCATGCTCCCATGTATAATCCTTCCCTAGGCACGGGGTGACTGTGTAATGACAGACCGTTGACAAACAGACTAAAATTTGCATGTCTGAGGGAACACGGTTCTGCCATCTAAGTAGGACAGGCCTAAATGTTTATTCATGCACATCCACTCTTCTATCGTCCATTTAAACATTTCCTGAGCCCCTAACTGGTACCCAGGTACGGGGGCTCCTGAGACAATTGAGACATCATCTCTGCCATTCCCTTGAGCAGGGGTTGGCAAACTATGGCCCAGAGGCCAAATCCAGCCCACCGCCTGTTTCAGCAAACAGCATTTTACTGGAACACGGTCACACCCCATCTTTTATGTATTGTCTGACTGCTTTTGTGCTACAATCTGTACAGACTGAATAGTGTGGCAGAGACTGAACAGTCTACAAAACCTAATATATTCACTATCTGCCCTTCTGCAAAAAGTGTCTGCTGACCCCTGCCTTAGCGCAATAGCCATGTAAGCAAATACTGTTCATGTGACACGATCAGAATTCTGGGGGGAAGGATGGGCACCGGTGAGAAGAAAGGGAGGGAAGGAGGTATCAGAGGAGCTGCTGCTTACGCTGTGCCTTGCAGAATCATGGGTCTGCTGGGCAGAGGAGGGACTAGAGAAATGGGAAGGACCCACCGAAGAGAGAAAGCAGCATGTGAACACACAGAGGCAAGACAGGGCAAATTCTGGAAGCTGGCTCTAGCAGGACCACAAACTTTAAGCAAGCCTTCGGCGCAGCGTGGCAATTCCACATCCATCCCCTAATCCCACCATGCTCCTGCTTTCCTGGATGACTACTGATGCCCTCCTCTCTCTCCTCACCCCTCCAATGCCTGTGTTCACACTCAGTGGATGAACTCCTCCTAACTGCCCCAGGGGAACATTTCCAAGAGAACCTCCCCACGCTCCCCATCCCCCAGCCCCTCTCTTATCTGCAGCCTTGCCACTGACTCTGTCCTCCCTCCATCCTCCAGACAAGACATCCATATCTTAGCCATGGGAGCCACGAGGGGATCAGATCCCCTCGGCTCTTCCTTACTCAAGGCATGGTTTTCTCAATTTCCCCTGTGGGGAAGCTTTACTTCCCTTAACATCACAAACCTCTGGCTATTTCTCTGCTCCTTCACAGCACCTTCATCTGAAAAGGTGTGAAGGTGTGTACATGTGCTGTTTCCAATTCCTCTCGCATTCTCTCCAGAATCTACCACCTCACTCAAGCTTTGGTCTCCACCTCTGCAAAACTGCCCTCCCTGAAGTCACTGACGACCTACTTGTTGATAAATCTGCTGGTCAATTTTTTTTAAGGTTATTTAAAAAAATTATTTATTTATTTTGGCTGTGCTGGGTCTTCGTGGCTGCGTGTGGGCTTTGTCCAGTTGTGGTGAGCAAGGGCTACTCTCTAGATGGCGCAGGCTTCTCATTGCAGTGGCTTCTCTTGTTGTGGAGTATGAGCTCCGGAGTGCATGGGCTTCAGCAGCTGTGGCGTGTGCGTTCTAGCTGCTCCATAGCACGTGTGATCCTCCCGGACCAGGGATGGAACCCCTCCCTGCACTGGCAGGCAGATCCTTAACCACTGGACCACCAACAATTCTTGATTTTCAGTCTCCCTGTCCTAATAAAAGCATCTGACCTCCTCTCCAATATACTTTCTTTACTGGCATCCAGAAATCCACCCTCTCCTGGATTTTCCTATTCCTATACAGGCCACTCCAATATTCTTGCCTAGGAAATCCCATGGACAAAGTCTGAGCCTGGTGAGCTACAGTCCATGGGGTCACAAAGAGTCGGACACAACTTAGCAATTGAGCATACAGGCCACTCCTCTTTATCTTCCCAACTGAGAAAAGCTCACTTTTCTCCATCCACTCTCCCGGCATCTCATCCAGACATTATAAGCACTGTCTAAAGAGCTTGCTGTGATGGTGGAAATGTTCTCTATCTGTGCTGTCCAGTATGGTAGCCTCTGCTCACATTTGGCTGTTGTGCACTTGAAATGTAGTTAGTGGGACAGAAGGGGCTAAATTTTAAATGCTATTTAATGTTCAGTCAGTTCAGCTCAGTTGCTCAGTCATGTCTGACTCTTTGAGACCCCATGAACCACAGCACGCCAGGCCTGCCTGTCCATCACCAACTCCCAGAGTTCACCCAAACTCACGTCCATCGAGTCCGTGATGCCATCCAGCCAGCTCATCCTCGGTCATCCCCTTCTCCTCCTGCCCCCAATCCCTCCCAGCATCAGAGTCTTTTCCAATGAGTCAACTCTTCGCAAGAGGTGGCCAAAGTATTGGAGTTTCAGCTTTGGCATCAGTCCTTCCAATGAACACCCAGGACTGATCTCCTTTAGAAGGGACTGGTTGGATCTCCTTGCAGTCCAAGGGACTCTTAAGAGTCTTCTCCAACACCACAGTTCAAAAGCATCAATTCTTTGGCACTCAGCTTTCTTCACAGTCCAACTCTCACATCCATATATGACTACTGGAAAAACCACAGCCTTGACTAGACGGACCTTAGTCAGCAAAGTAATGTCTCTGCTTTTGAATATGCTATCTAGGTTGGTCATAACTTTTCTTCCAAGAAGTAAGCGTCTTTTAATTTCATGGCTGCAATCACCATCTTCAGTGATTTTGGAGTCCACAAAAATAAAGTCTGACACTGTTTCCATTGTTTCCCCATCTATTTCCCATGAAGTGACAGGACCAGATGCCATGATCTTCATTTTCTGAATGTTGAGCTTTAAGCCAACTTTTTCACTCTCCTCTTTCACTTTCATCAAGAGGCTTTTTAGTTCCTCTTCACTTTCTGCCATAGGGTGGTGTCATCTGCATATCTGAGGTGAGGTTATTTAATTCATGTTAAATATAAAAAGCCTTTTGTGGTTAGTGGCTACCATATTGGACAGTGCAAGTCTATTTGCTGATGACTTCCAAATATATCTTTACCCTCAACTGTTCCCATTAATTTCAGACTCATGGATCCAACCGTCAACCAGAAAACCTGACTTAGATGTCTCATCTAGCCCATCACAGCCCTTCCCCTCTCTGTGAAGAACAAACTCATCCTTCCAGTTGCTCAGGCCAAAGAGTCTTGGAACCATCCTGATTCCTTCCTTTCATGCCCCATATCCAATCTGTCAGCAAATCTGTCAGTTCTACCTTCCAAATACATTTCAAATTTTAACACTCCTCACCACCTCTCCACTCCAGTCCAAGCCCCTGTCATCTCTCAGCTGGATTACTGCAATTGACAGCTCACCTGTTCCCCTGCTTCCACCTTCACCTGTCCTTCACACAGCAGAAACCCTTTTAAAACCCAAGTCAGACACATCCCCTCGCTGCTCACCACCTCCAGTGGCTTCCTGTCCTGGCCACTGAGTGATGGCCCTCAAGGTGCTATCCTCTTTCTCCTGCCTTCTCTGCAACTTCCACCTGTCTCCCGTGACTCTGCCTCTCCAGCCTTGCTGACTGTGTTCTAGATATGCCAAGCACACTCTGTTCTGGGCCTTTTCTCTGCCTGGGATGTTTCTTCTCTGCCTGGAATATCTCAGGGCTTGCACCTTCACTTGCTTCAGGTCTTTGCTCAAATGTCACCTTATTAGCAACATCTTCCCAGGCCACCTTAATTCAAATAGCATGCTCTGCTCACATTTCTTATCTCCTCTACCTGCTTTATTCTTTTCACAGCATGTCTCACCATGTGTATAATATACGATATGATTAGTATTTGTTTACTAAGTACCTCTCCCATTAGAACATAAGCTCCTTGAGAGCAGGAGTTTTGTGTCTCTTTCATTTACCACTGTATCCTCAGCATCCAGAACAACAGGTGCTCAAGAAATATTTACTGAGTGAATGAAGTATAAGTGGTGACAAGCATAGGAAGGTGGAGAGGCTTGGGAGGTAGATGACCTGTGAAGAGACTGGCAGATATGACCCTCGGGGACTGGACATGGATGTAGAGTCGCCACCACAGGTCACCCAGCCACCCTGCCCCTCCACCCAGGTGGCTTCTTCACCCCCCACTCAGCAGTGCACCCAGGACCGCTGACCTCCTGCCAACCCCCATCTTCGTGGAGGAGGAGGAAGGCACACCCCTGTTTCCAGCTGAGAAACCTGGGTCTTTGTTTACCACCCAAGTAGTGCCTCCTCCAAAGGGAGGCATCTCTGAAGAAGAGTACCTGCTCCCGACCCCACTCCTACCTCTGCTGGAGCGGGGAGCTGGCCAGGGCTGGCTGGCTACCTGTCTCAGGCTGTCGTCCCGCAGCTCTGGCTGGCTGCAGAGGGCATGGAGTCCATGGGTGACAAAGGGGTTAGGGGAGGGATAGGTCCTCTCTGTGGACCCGAGGCTGGAATCCCAGCCTTCTCTGGATTCTGACAAGACGTTTTGCAATTGTGGTGTCGGGGCGTTTTCATATGGTTAGCGCCCTTGGACATCACCCATGGCCTAGTCCAATCACCTCGCCTCGGAGGTAAAGACACCGAGGCCCAGAAAGAGGCGGTGACCTACCCAAAGTCACTCAATGACTTAGTGCCTGAGCCAGGACCGGAATCTGGGTCTGCCTCCTGTTTCTCTTCACCACATGATACCACCTGGATAACAGTGTCCTTTGGATCCATTTCCCTTGGCCCCTCCTTCAGACCAGGCCTGGTGGCTTCAACAAAATGCTGATTCCTGAATCTAGCTAGGGCTGTGCCATCGCAGCCTGGGTAAGGAGTGTCTTCCTTTGCACCTTAACCTCTGAGCCTGTGCATTAGGGTCTGATCCTGATCCCCACACACTCTGCTGGAAATTAGAGGACTACTGTAGTTGTCACGGCAACTCAGAAGTGCTTTTGTGTTAGGTACTTCAGCTGCTTGGCATCCCTCAGCGAGATGCTTTGCTAGGTCTTGGCTCTGTCATCGACCAGCTATGTTATCCCGGGAAAGTCACTAACTTATCCATCTATCTACTTATCCATCATTCACTGCCATCCAAAAAGAATCTATGCCAACTTAAAATATCACCTACAAAGCAAGACCATAAAAAAATGAAATAAAAGCTCCAAACCATGTTTAGGTAGAAATATAGAGAGATTATAGGGGTTAAAAAAACAAAACAAAACAAAACAAAACCAAGCTAAGTATTGCTTTGGCAATTAGGAACAAAGCTTAAGAACCTAAGCTGATATACAGCTATTCCGATTTCATTGTGGGCTTTCAAGTCTTTTCTGCTCCCTGGCCTTAGTTTCCTCATCTGTAAAATGATGGGGTTGGACGTAATGATCTAAGATTCATTTCAGCGCTGTCATTTTGTGACTCTGCTTTTATAGAAGGATGGGGCAAAGGGGCCACTCCACACCCCTCCTTCTCTCCCCGTCTCCCTCTTCCCAGCGGCAGCATAGTGACTGACACGTAGACATACTCAAGCTGTGTGTTCTGAGTTCCCCAAATTGCGGGAAATGGACACAATCTGCTGCTAACAGAAGCCACTCATCCAGTTCATTCAATATTTACTGAGCACATAACATAAGCAGGGCCCAATGCCAAGGCCACAGAGGTAAGTCAGGTAAATCTGACAGAGACACTGTCCCCAAGGCACTTTCAAAGGCAACGTAAAGTCAGAAGTAGTGGGTTCTAAAGAGGGCAGAAACAGAGACATGGCCTTGCAGGAGCTCAGAGGATTCGAGAGCCCATTTTTTCCTGAAGGAATTAGGGAAGCTTTGGGAGGAAATTTTTAAACATGGCCTTGGAAGAAGGTAGGACTTTTAAATGATGAAAGTAATCCACGCACATAGTAATAATGATTCAATGGTTCGTTAAGTATATAAAATGACAGTAAGTTCTCTCAGCCTCCCACCCCTCAGTCCTAGCCTGCTGAGGCAACCACCTCAGGTGACTTGTAAAATATGTATTTTAAGCTTCCTGTCTGCTGCATCGACTTGGGTCAGTTTCTCCTCCCCCTCCCCCTTCCAGGAAGTGGGATGAAGTTGCTGGCACCTGGGCACTTCTCTCTGCCTCACCTGAGGAAACAGGACAGTGGACTGGAGTATATGTAGATGTAGGCTCTGGAGCCAGACAACTGAGGTGCTAATCTCACTGCTTCTATTTGCTAGCTGTGTGACCCTGGGCAGGTTACTTCACCTCTCTGTGCTTCAGTTTCCTTAGCTGGAAAATGGATATAAAAATAGCACCTAACTCATAGCTTTGTCATAAATTCAATAATCTTTAACAGGCTTAGGATAGTGACTGGGACATAGTGGAGACTCAATGAATGGTAGCTCTCTTATTACTAATACTCTTCTCCACTTCCAAATTTTGATCACCTGTTCAGGTTCTTCTTTACATGTCAAGGTTTAACTCATTCAGATTCTGCTTTGGAGCTACATGAATTTTTGCATGCTTTGTAAACTTCACAAAAATTGAATCTAAAACTTGAAGAACAATAAGCAACATTTGTATTTATGATTACATACACTGCAGAATCAGGTAGGGTGAATAAATCATGACAGAAAGGGCTCTAACACTATTTCCAGCCAAGTTACTGGATGGAAAAAATTCAAATATATAGGTTTATTGTTCTTTTCTTATCTGCCATCAAACTGCTCAAAATCAGATTATATTTCATTTTGCTTCATGTTTGGCCCAGACTTCTTCCACAGGCTTTTCTCTACGTTACTGAGGTTTCTCATTGCCCTTTTTCTTATAGAAAGTAGAACTATATGTTTTCTTCATCTTACAGTAAGACTGTCAAGATCCCTAATTTTCCTGTTAAATGATCAATTTTGGACACATTCCTCTATGGTTCTGCTCCACCACTATCAATTTGACATGGCTCTATTTTTTTCCCCCTCAAATCCCATGTTTCCTCTTTGTTGAGTTTCTTTCATTTTTTTCTGGAGTACACCCTCAAGTAATTTTCCTGAGTAAAATTATGTGGAAAGGAAATGTTCCAAGTATTTGTATGCCTGAATGTGACATTATTTTACACTATGCTTTTTCTAATATTTCTCCTAAATTCTCTTCAACCCTATGGTTTCCATCCCTACCCTCCAATAAAAATGCTCTTGATGTGTTAGTCAGGGATCTCCTAATTACCAAACACAATGGACACTTTTAGCCCTAAACCTTTCTATGACATTTGGCATTGTTGATGACCCTCTGATTCTTAAAACTCTTTATTTTCTTAGTTTTGAGGATTCTTTGTCCTTTTCCTCTTTCTCTGTTTATTTCCTTTGAGGTTTTCCCTTCTCAACTCTACAATACTGATATTAACTTAAAAAAATTTTTATTATTTATTTGACTGTGCCAGGTCTTCTTTGCAGCACATGATATCTTTGTTGCAGCATATGGGATCTAGTTCCCTGACCAGGGTTCAAACCCATATTGGGAGCATGAGTCTTAGCCACTGGACTACCAGAGGAGTCCCAGTGCTGATATTCTTCGATGTTCCATCTCTGCCAAACTCATGATTTCTTCTATATGGGCTTTCAAAAAAGGCTCATCTAACCCTAGGGCTATTTAGGTTGGTCATAACTTTTCTTCCAAGGAGTAAGCATCTTTTAATTTCATGGCTGCAGTCACCATCTGCAGTGATTTTGGAGCCCCCAAAAATAAAGTCTGACACTGTTTCCACTGTTTCTCCATCTATTTCCCATGGAGTGATGGGACCAGATACCATGATCTTTGTTTTCTGAATGTTGAGCTTTAAGCCAACTTTTTCACTCTCCTCTTTTACTTTCATCAAGAGGCTTTTTAGTTCCTCTTCACTTTCTGCCATAAGGGTGACCAACCTAGATAGCATATTCAAAAGCAGAGACATTATCTTGCCGATTAAGATCCATCTAGTCAAGGCTATGGTTTTTCCAGTGGTCATGTATGGATGTGAGAGTTGGACTGTGAAGAAGGCTGAGTGCCGAAGAACTGATGCTTTTGAACTGTGCTGTTGGAGAAGACTCTTGAAAGTCCCTTGGACTGCAAGGAGATCCAACCAGTCCACTCTAAAGGAGATCAACCCTGGGATTTCTTTGGAAGGAATGATGCTAAAGCTGAAACTCCAGTACTTTGGCCACCTCATGCGAAGAGTTGACTCATTGGAAAAGACTTTGATGCTGGGAGGGATTGGGGGGCAGGAGGAGGAGGGGACGACCGAGGATGAGATGGCTGAATGGCATCACCGAATCGATGGACGCGAGTCTGAGTGAACTCCGGGAGTTGGTGATGGACAGGGAGGCCTGGCGTGCTGCGATTTATGGGGTCGCAGAGAGTCTGACACGATTGAGCGACTGAACTGAACTGAACCCTAGGGCTTCAGCCATGGTCTCTGTGTTGAAACAGAGTTCTAACTAAATACTGTCTAATAATTTCAAAATTAGTATGTTTAAATCTCTTTTTTTTTTTTTTGGCCATACCATGCTGCTTGTGGGATCTTAGTTCCCTGACCAGGGACTGAACCAGCATCCTTGGCAGTGAAAGCATAGAATCCTAACTGGTGGACCCCTACAGAATTCCCAAATATGTTTAAATCTTAATCATTACTGTACTTCCATTCAAAGGCTATTTCCATTCTTGTGGTTTTAATTTGGGGTCATGGAGTCACCACTGACCCAAATCTCCCCATTTAAGCTCTGTGCAGTCATCCTCAACCTCTCCTTTGGCATCTCCCAACCAGTTGCTTCACCAATTCAAGTCTATACCAGAAATATCTCTGGAATTTCATCACCTTCCCTATTCTCAGTGCTGCTGCTGCTGCTTCACTGCTTCAGTCGTGTCTGATTCTGTGTGACCCTAAGGACTGCAGCCTGCCAGGCTCTTATGTCCATGGGATTCTCTAGGGAACAGTACTAGAGTAGGTGGCCATGCCCTCCTCCAGGGGATCTTCCCAACCCAGAGATCAAACCTGGGTCTCCTGAACTGCAGGCAGAGTCCTCACCACTGAGCCACTAGGGAAGCCCCATTCTCATTGCTGCTGCTGCTGCTAAGTCGTTTCAGTCGTGTCCGACTCTGTGCGACCCCAGAGACAGCAGCCCACGAGGCTCCCCCGTCCCTGGGATTCTCCAGGCAAGAACACTGGAGTGGGTTGCCATTTCCCTCTCCAATGCATGAAAGTGAAAAGTGAAAGTGAAGTTGCTCAGTCGTGTCTGACTCTTCGCAACCCCATGGACTGCAGCCTACCAGGCTCCTCCGTCCATGGGATTTTCCAGGCAAGAGTACCGGAGTGGGTATTCTCATTGCTACCTTAATTCAAATCCTCGTCACTTCTCACCCGGATTACGGATACAACCTTCTTGTCAGCCCCTCTGCCCCCAGCCTCCTCGCAGTCTCTCTAGCCTTCATTCAGCTAGTTATGTTCCAAAATTTCTTGTGTGATAAAGCATGTGTGTGTGCTAAGTTGCTTCGGTCATGTCCAGCTCTTTGTGACCCTATGGACTATTGCCCATCAGGCTCTTCTGTCTATGGGATTTTCCAGACAAGAATATTGGAGTGGGTTGCCATGCCCTCCTCCAGGGATCTTTCCAACCCAGAGATCGAACACATGCCTCCTGAGTCTGCTGCATCGCAGGCAGATTCTTTACGCACTGGACCACCTGGGAAGCCTGTGTGTGATCATCTTTCCTCTATTTAAGACCCAACTGGCTCCCTACTGCTTATATATATAGAGAATGATGCTCAAACTCCTAAGAATTACACACGACACTTTGCAATTTACCTCTCTACATTTATATTTCAAATCCTTCTCTCACCCTTCAGCCCCACCTTTTCTATACACACTTCAGCCACAGAAATTTCCATGGATCCCATCCCTCCCTAGACTCTATGCATTCTTATTTACTGTTTCAGGCTCAGCTGTTCGTTCCACAATCCCAGAGAACCCTGCTAAGAACTGTCTAGCATACAATACTGTTGAGATCTATTTTCTTCTTCCTCTGTGGCTATGCTGTCAACTTCTGGGAAGCCAGGCCTACGTTATATTTACTGGTCTCATCGGCACCTACCACAGGTCTAACCACAAGATGATTCGATTGATGTCAAGGGAAGAAAAGACAGCAAAACCTCAGGAAATGAGTATGTTCAGGAGCAGAAAGAGGAGGCATGATGAAAGTTTTGTGAGGGTAATAAGAAGCCTGCAGAGTCCCAGAGGCCTAGGGGAGAGAATCTCAAGGAGGAGGGCATGGTTGGTGATGTCGAATGTGCAGGAGGTTGAAGATGAGGCTGGAGATGGTGACACCACTAGATCTGGAGACTTGGAGGTCTCTGGCCACCTTCAGGAAAAACACACCAACAGCAGGAGAAAGGAGTTGATGAGATCCGAAAGGTTTGGGAGGGAAGAAGGGGCGTGGAGGCAGTTATTTTCTGACCTGACTGCTCCAGCACTTGACATTGACCCTCCTCATTTACTGAATCACTTTCCCCTTCTTTGGCTCCTACCAAGCACATTTTACATCTCCTCAGATTCCTTCATGGGCTCCTTGTTCTCTACTGACCTTTAAATGTCAAGGTTTCCAAGGTTCTGTTTTTAGCCTTGTCTCTGCTTAATCCTTAAACTCTCCCATTCGTGATGATTTCAATGATGCCTACCTCTTGCTGACCCCACACTCTTATCTCCAGCCCTGGACTCTCCCCAGGCTTCAGACCAGTCTTTAGTTCTGCCTGTTGCACATGGAGATTCTTCAGGGTTACAAGCTCCACCTTTCTGGAACCCAACTCACCGGCCACCACCAAAAATCCCCCCTCAAAACCTGCTTCCAAATTTTCAGCAACTGTATCAACCTATTAAAGGGCACAATCCAAAGACTTCTGAACTCTTTCCTCCTCATTTTTTGAGTTCTGTCAATCCTACTATCTCCTTTTTATACACTAAAAACAAACTAGGAAGAGAAATTAAGAAAACAATCCCATTTACAAATCACTTCAAAAAGAATAAAATGCCTGCTAATAAATCTAACTAAGGAGGTAAAGAGTCTTCCCTGGTGGCTCAGATGGTAAAGCGTCTGCCTGCAATGTGGGAGACCCGGGTTCGATCCCCTGGGTTGGGAAGACCTCCTGGAGAAGGAAATGGCAACCCACTCCAGTACTCTTGCCTGGAGAATCCCACGGGCGGAGGAGCCTGGTAGGCTACAGTCCATGGGGTCGCAAAGAGTTGGACACGACTGAGAGACTCCACTTTCACTTTCACTTTAAGGAGGTAAAAGACCTGCACTCAGAAAAATGATGAAGTGATGAAAGAAACTGAAGATAATGCAAACATAATGGGAAGATACACTGTGCTCATGGATTGGAAGAATTAATACTGTTCAAATGAACATACAACCTAAGGCAATTTACAGATTCAATACAATCCCTATCAAAATGCCAATGGCATTTTTCACACAACTTGAACAAATGATTCTGTAGAGAAACACAAAAGTCCCTGAATAGCCTAAAGCAGTCCTAAGGAAGAAGACAAAGCTGGAGGTACCTTGCTCCCTGATTTCAAACTACAAATCTACAGTAATCAAAATAGTGGGACTTCCCTGATGGTCCAGCGGTTAAGACTCTGCATTCCCAATGCAGAGGGATTGGGTTCGACCCCTGGTCAGGGAACTAGATCCCACATGCTGGAGCTAAGAGCCTGTGTGAAGCAACTGAAGATCCTGCACGTGACAATGAAGATCTTGTGTTTTGTAACTAAAACCCGGTGCAGCCAAATTAAAAAAAAAAAAAAAAAAAAGCACGTACTGGCACAAAAACAGGCACATGGATCTAGGAAACAGAATAGAGAATCCAGGGGAGGAAACCCACATTGATATGGTCAATCCATCTATGACAAAGGAGGCAAGAATATTCAATGGGAAAAAGACAGCCTCTGCAATAAAGGAAATAAAGGAAAACTAGACAGAGAATGAGATGGCTGGATGGTATCACTGACTCAATGGACATGAGTTGGAGTAAACTCCAGGAGTTGGTGATGGACAGGGAGGCCTGGCGTGCTGCAATCCATGGGGTCGCAAAGAATCAGACACAACTGAGCGACTGAACTGAACTGAACTGAGGCAACTATAAGCAAAAGAATCAGACTAGACTACTCTCTCACATCACATATGAGAATAAACTCAAAATGGATTAAGGACTTAAATGTAAGGCCTGAAACCATAAAACTTCTGGAAGAAAACATAGGCAATATGCTCTTTAACATGAGTCTTAAGCAATACTTTTTTGGATGTCTCCTCAGGCAAAACAAACAAAAGCAAAAATAAGCAAATGGGATTGCATCAAACTAAAAAGCTTTTGCAGAGTGAAACTGTTAACAAAATGAAAAGGCTGCCTACTGAATAGGAGAAGATATTTGCAAATGATATATCGGTTAAGGGGTTAATATCTGAAACACACAAAGAACTTACACAACTCATCATCAAGAAGACAAAAAACTTGATTAAAAAATTAACAGAGGAGCTTAATAGACATTTTTCCAAAGCAGACATACAGATGGTTAATAGACACATGAAAAGATGCCCAACATCACTAGCTATCAGGGAAATGCAAAGCAAAACCACAAGGCAAGAGATGACAAGTGTTGGTGAGGACGTGGAGGAAAGGGAACCCTCACGCACTGTTGGTGGGAATGTAAATTGGTGCACCTACTCTGGAAAGGAGCATAGCGGCCTCCCTCAAAAAATTAAAAACAGAACTACCATACAATCCAGCAGTTTCACTCCTGGGTATTTATACAAAGAAAATGAAAAGATATATGCACCCCTATGTTAATTACAGCCTATTAACAATAGTCAAGATATGGAAGCAATCTAAGTGCCCATCAATAGAAAAATGGATAAAGAAGATGTGATACACATATATACAGATACACATATACACACAATGGAGTATTACTCAGTCAAGAAAAACAATGAAATCTTGCCATTTGTGACAACATGGTTGGACCAAGAGGTACTAAGTGAAATAATATAGACAGAGAAAGACAATACTGTATGATTTCACTTATATATGGAATCTAAAAAACCAAAATAAATGAACAAACATAACTAAACAAAAGAGTCACTGATACAGAGACTAACAGGTGGTTGCTAGAGGGGAGGGGGTTGGAGGAAGAAGAAAAAAAAATCCTCTTACCTCAATAAACTGGAAATTCATTCCCTCTTTTTCCAAACCCATGGCTTAAATTCTAGCATTCTAAAATTTTTCTATTGCATTGTTACAATCACCCCAAGTCAATCCTCAATTCCTCTTTGAGCATTCTCCACACTGTGTCCACAGAAGTCTTTTTCCTCTAGTACTTAAAAAAAAAAGATGCATAATTTACATACAATAAAACACACAAATTGTAAGCGTAAAGTTTGACAGGTTTAAACATAACCACCACCCCAATCAAGAAATAGAACTTTTCCATAGCCTCAGAAAGTTCTATGACTCCCTCCAGTCAAGCCCCTGATGCCCAGATTTCTATTACCACACAATAGTTTTGCCTGTTCTTAAACTGTGTGTCGGAGAAGGCAATGGCACCCCACTCCAGTACTCTTGCCTGGAAAATCCCATGGACGGAGGAGCCTGGTGGGCTGCAGTCCATGGGGTTGCAGAGTCAGAGAGAACTGAACGACTTCACTTTCACTTTTCACTTTCATGCATTAGAGAAGGAAATGGCAACCCACTCCAGTGTTCTTGCCTAGAGAATCCCAGGGATGGGGGAGCCTGGTGGGCTGCTGTCTATGGGGTCACACAGAGTCGGACACGACTGAAGCGACTTAGCAGCAGCAGCAAACTGTGTGTAAATGGAATCACATGGTATGGATTACCTTGTGTCTGGATTCTTCAGTCAACACAGTGTCTGTGAAAGTCATCCAGGCTATGGCATTTTCACTAGTTTGTTCCTTTATGTTGCTGTGCATGCATGCTCAGTCACTTCAGTCACGCCCAACTCTTTGCGACACTCTGAACTGTAGCCCATCAGGCTCCTCTCTCCATGGGATTCTCCAGGCAAGAATACTGGAGTGAGTTGCCATGCCCTCCTCCAGGGAATCTTCCCAACCCAGGGACTGAACCTGAGTCTCCTGCATTGCAGGTGGATTCTTTACTGCTGAGACACTGAGGAAGTCCTTTATATTGTTGAGTAGTACACAATTGTATGGATATACCACAACTTATTTTTCCATTCATCTGTTGATGAAAAATTGAGTTGTTTCTAGTTTTTGCTCTTATGAAAAAGCTGTCATGAACATTTTTGTATGTCTTTTTGGACATATATTTTCAATTTTAGATAAATACATAGGAATAGAAGTGCCAGTTCATAGGATAGGTGTATGTTAAATTTTGTAAGAAACTGTCAAACAGCTTTCCAATATGGTTCTACTATTTTATATTTCCACAAACCGTGTCTGAGAGTTCCAGTTGCCAAAATAAGTTGTTTTCAAATGCAAATACGTCATGCTATTTTCCTACTTAGAGATCATCTCTGTCTCTACACATGCTCAAATTCCACAGGAAATAGGCAAGGCTCTCCATGATCTATGCCCCAATTGTCCAGCCTCACCTCTTACTATTTCTCCACATGTTCCCTTCATTCCAGTCATAGAAACGTCACTCAGTTCTCTCAACTCATGAAGTCTTTTCACTTCTTCGCATAAGTCCTTCCGTCTGCCACAATGCCATTTTCTCCTCATTTGCATAACGGATGTCTACTCATCTTTTCAGAGGTGTTTGCTGATTACGTCACACCTGTACCTACACCCTACGAGTTAATGGCTACACTTCTGTATCGCCTTAACATACACAATATAATTCCATTAGAATACTCCCCTTGAAGCCAAAGTATTAGAACACGTTATTTTCTTCTTGCTATCCGACTAGCTCCTGAAACTATCACTGTTTAATGATGGTCTACTGCCAGACAACATTACTAGCAGTTGTGCATAAAGTAAGTAACAATAGCCATGGCCCTTGCTCCCCTAGAGCTTAGGGTAGAGCGGAAAAGAAAGCGAGGTAACCACACTCATAAATGGAGAATTAGGTACTGAGTTAAGTGTTCTGGACAAAGGGGATGATGAGTCTATGAGTACATAAAAGAAAAAAAATCTGTCCCGAATACGGTGGAGGAGGGGGCATGGAAGGTTTCCCTGAGCAGATAATCTAATTGGAATCTAGAGATTAATCAGGTGAGAGAATTTGAGACAGTTCAAGAAACTGAAATGAAGCTGGTGAGATTTGAGAACAGAGATTGATGGGCCCCGTGTGATGGATAGAGTTGGACAAGGGCCAGACCAGAAGCTGCTCAGATTTGGTCACCATTTTGCTCATGACTGATCTGCAGGAGACCTGGTGGCATCATCCTCCACTGACAGCCGTGACAGATGCCCACTGTCCACCACTGTATGCAGCATGGGGTCATGTGAAACAGACATTTGTGAAATAATTTTAGAAGCATTCAAGAAGTTAGAGAGCTAAAGGGAAGGAGGGACCGCATGTACCTTGAGTGGGCTGCAGAATTAAGGAATCGTGTTTTTAAGCAAGGGCACAACTTGGGTTTGTTGAGGGAATACAGCTAATAAAGGGATGGACTGTGTAAATAGAGTTCTGAATCACAAATACAGAGATTATCAGTTTTGAAAAGGAAGGATAATTCTTCCACTGAGGTATGAGAAAAGGGCAGAAAACCAGGGAAAGATCTAGAGAAAAGACACGAACTCATGGCAGATGTGTTATTACGGGGCAGGAGTGTTATTACAGTCACGTGGGTTCACTGGAAATTTCATTGAATCTGCATGGTGCTATTAGACGATCACTCTTTGTCAGCGGTGCTGTGGATTCTGCCTACAGTCCTGGCAGCAGATTTATAGAGTGGTGACTCGCAACCAGCACGACACTAAGTTTTCACATACATTTGCCATCTCACTAAATTTTCACAGTTCACAATTTTTCAAAGTATATAATTTTAGGCCCAATTTATGGATGAATTACAATTTACACAACTTGGGTTCAAGGGGGTTGAAAACCTTTTCTGGATCCACATTGTCAGTGAGTGGATGACCTAGTCCTGCGGCAACGTGGTAGACTGGCCATTCTGCTCCCCGTGCCCTGGTTCCAGATGCTTTACTCCAGTACAGCTGGAACATGGGCCCAGCGCAAGGCGGCAGAGGCAGTTCTGCCTATACTACTGCTGAGTCGCTTCAGTCGTGTCCGACTCTGTGTGACCCCATAGACGGCAGCCCACCAGGCTCCCCTGTCCCTGGGATTCTCCAGGCAAGAACACTGGAGTGGGTTGCCATTTCCTTCCTTTTGCCTATAGGGCTGGTTTAATTTGACAGTGTGCTTTCCAGGGTCTCCTTATGAGTGAATGAGGAATAAGAACACAGTTTGGGAAGCTAGAATGCAACATTTTGGCCTAGATCCCATTGTCTTCTTACTGAGATGGGAAGAATCATAAAGAAACCAACACTGGAGTATGCCACAGGTTAACTTAACTAAAGATGAGGTCAGTAACTTCTCCGTAGAGTGCCATGAGTCCAGGAATGTCATGGAGACATGCTTTCATGCAGTCTTCAGGCACAAACGCCAAGATGGCAATAGCTTGGGTAACTAGAGTGACTATGGGCGGGGCAGCCCTTAGAAGACAAACCCATCCCAACAGGAGAAAAAAAGCCTTTGAAATAAGTGCCAGAGTGTCCATGGAAAGCTACAAAGCTGTGAAGACCCTGGGCCAGGAGACAGGTGTCCACACCAACAGAGAACAGCAGGTGATGCGGGAACTGGCTCCATCTGTAGAGAGCAGTACTGCTGGAGTGATCTGAATTAGACGAGGGAAAGGGAGCCAGATGGGCAGGTTCCTCGTTTGGAGAGGTGCCTTTAGGGATCTTAACAGGAGACATTGCGCATCACTGCTGCCACCGGCCAGTGTGGTCTCTTGATCATTATTTAGCTTCCTTATGCTATCTTACTGGAGAAGGGGATGGCAACCCACTCCAGTATTCTTGCCTGGAGAATTCCATGGACAGAGAAGCCTGGCGAGCCACTGTCCATGGGGTCGCAAAGAGCTGGACATGACTGAGTGACTAACATTCACACATGCTGTCTTATGGGCTTCCCAGATGGCAGAGCGGTAAAGAAACTGCCTGCCAATGCAGGAGACATGGGTTTGATCCCACGTCTGGGTAGGGAAGATCCCCTAGAGCAGGAAATGGCAACCCACTCCAGAAATCTTGCCTGGAAAATTCCATGGAAGAGGAGCTGGGCAGCTACAGTCCATGGGGTCCTAAAGAGTCAGACATGATTGAGCATACACACACATATGCTATCTTATTGCCCATGCACTTTCAGATTGAGATCTACTTAGTCTGTGCTGTAGTTGACATATTTTTTTATTAAATTTTTTTTTTATCTTTTGTTCATTCCACATGGCATGTAGGATCTTAGCTCCCCAAGAAGGATTGAACCCTGATTGAACCCTGCATTGGCAGCACAGAGTCTTAACTACTGGACCAACAGGGAAGTCCTCAATTCATATTTATTTCAGCATAACCTAAGACTCATTCCAGCCCTTGAAGCTTTTCCAGCTTAAGGAGATATAGTCAGTTGACCAGCGCCCCTGCAAAATTCATGTGTGACCTTATTTAGAAATAGGTCTCTGCAATTAATTAAGGACAGTAGGGTAGGCCCTAAATCCAATGACAGGTTTCCTTAAAAGAGACAAAGAGAAGACAGAGAAGGCCATGTGAAGACCAAGGCACAGACTGGTGTGATGAGGCCACAATCCAAGAAACACCTGCATCCACCAGAACTGGCAAAGATGATTCACTGCTAGAGCTTTTGGAGGGAATATAGCCCTGTTGACTCCTTGATCTTAGACTTTCAGCCTCCAGAACTGTGAGAGAATAAACCTCTGTTCTTTCAAGCCACTGAGTGTCTGGTACACTCAGTGTACTAGCATCCCCAGGAAACTAACACAGGAACTGAGGTCATTCTCCTGAAAGATACATCAATGAGGTCTCCAGGCCTCAGCAGCCCCTTACTTTACCCCTACATGTGAGCACCAAGAAAAAATGTCTGCTGAATAAATACATTTCCCAGATTTTAAATTGAGGGGGAAGCATGATGTTCCCTGAGGAGCGTAGAGGGATCAACAGTAACAGTAGATAATATCTGGGAGACTCCAAGCCTGTATCTCAAAAAGTCTGATCATGTGGCTTTAGCGGGCAAATTCACTAAGCGTCAGAATGTGGTCTCTAGTTTTGTCAATCTCAAGGTTGAGTCGACCTTTGCGTGATTAGCTAAATCATGCTAATCAAACTCCCAAGAAATAAAAACCAGGTTGCAAATGTATTCAGTAGTACATGTGTGAGAAAGAGAGAAAGCTTCCCTTTCAGGATCCAAAATGCTCAAGTTCACTGCCAGGGGCCCAGAGTGAGCACACCAAAAGCTGATCAGAGACTATATTTTTATATATTTGGCTGCATTAAGTCTTAGTTGGCTCTTTACTTGTGGAATGTGGGATCTAGCTTCCTGACCAGGGATTGAACTTGGGCCCCCTGCGTTAGGAACACGGAGCTTTAGCCACTGGACCACCAGAGAAGCCCCAATAATTGTATTTAAACTTGCTGTATTCTAGTTATGTTCTGGACTTGCTTCCCTTCACAAAGCAGGCGATGTTCACTAAACTACCGGGTTCTTCTAAACCCACACCGACTGCAGCACACCAGGCTTCCCTGTCCTTCACTATCTCCCAGAGTTTGCTCAAATTCATGTCCATTGAGTTGGTGATGCCATGCAACCATCTCATACTTTGTCATCCCCTTTTCCTCTTGCCTTCAATCTTTCCCAGCCTCAGGGTCTTTTCCAAAGAGTTGGCTCTTCGCATCAGGTGGCCAAAGTATTGGAGTTTCAGCTTCAGTCCTTCCAATGCATATTAAGGGTTGATTTCCTTTAGGATTGACTGCTTTGATCTCCTAGCTGTCCAAGGGACTCTCAAGAGTCTTCTCTAGCACCATAATTTGAAAGCATCAATTCTTTGGTGCCCAGCCTTCTTTATGGTCCAACTCTCACATTTGTACATGACTACTGGAAAAACCACAGCTTTGATAGTATGGTGACCTTTGTCAGCAAAGTGATGTCTCTGCTTTTTAATATGCTATCTAGGTTTGTCATAGCTTTTCTTCCAAGGAGCAAGTGTCTTTTAATTTCATGGCTGCAGTCACCATCTGCAGTGATTTTGGAGGCCAAAAAAATAAAATTTGTCACTGCTTCCACTTTTTCTCCTTCTATTTGCCATGAAGTGATGGGGCTGGATACCATTTGTTAATAACCATAATTAATATCATAATCAATATCATTACATTTCCTGTAGCTACTGTAACAAAGTATCACAAACATGGAGATATTCTTTTTAAAGAGTATAAATTTATTCTCTCACAGTTCTTGAGGCCAAAGTTCCAAAATTAATGCATTGGTAGGGCTGTGCTCCCTCCGGGGGAAGCTCTGGTTCTGGCCTCCTCCGCCTTCTTGTCACTTCAGGTGTTCTTGGCTTGAGGCCTCATCACTCCAATCTTGGCCTCTGGGTCACACTGCCACTTCTTCTTCTCCATGTGTCCACGATAATCCAGAATGATCTCATCTCAAGAATCTTAACTTAATCACATCTGCCCCAAATCACATTCCCCCCCCCCCCACCGCCCCCTGCCAAAAATAACACTTACAGGTTCCAGGGACTTGGTTTGAATACCTTTTGCAGTTTGTGGGGGGTGTGGTTTGGCAGTCACCATTCAAGGCTTTTGAACACTGGGACCTATCTGTCTTCATATTTCTTCAGTGTCTCACATATGAATGCAAACGAATAGATAATTAAGGCAATCCTATTTCTAAATTCTAAGGTGCCTCACTACCACTACAGACCATCACTGTCTCTCTGAAAAGTAATCTAGAATCTTTATACTATTGGCCACTCAAGCACAGGCCAGTGTGAATGAGTTTCATGGGTTCATGAATCAATGTGAATTATCTCTTACAAGGAACCCATCTCTTTAGGCCAACCTGTCTGTATAACAGTAATCGCAATCAGCACTAACTTTGACTGTGATGTTAAATATCTTGCATGATTATCTTTTGTTCTACCTGTTCAAATCCTTTCTACCTTTTGAGGCCCAGCTAATGCTCTACTTTCCCAGGACATGACATTTTCTTACCCTCCACACATTTTCACAATCCTGCTTTCCTTTGAGGTCTTCCTGCCCTTTCTGCCCATGGGAATCACTTCTGCTTTGTTGCTGTTCAGTCGCCAAGCCATGTCTGCCTCTGCGACCCCATGGACTGCAGCACGCCAGGCCTCCCTGTCCTTCACCATCTCCTTAAGTTTGCCCATGTTCATGTCCATTGCATCCGTGATGCCATCCAGGCACCTCATCCTCTGACGCCCTCTTCTCCTTCTGCTTGGGACTTGGTAAACTCTTTCTAAGAGTTTCTTTCTCAAATTAGACTCAATGCATATAGTATAGTATGTTGTTGGGATTTTGTTAAATAATTGTTGGGTGATGAATGTAAGGAAAACTAGTGAGCTAAAGAACAGATCACACTAAAACAAGACTTCACTCTGAGGCAGGAAAAAAAAACACCTATTTGCTTGGAGGGTCCAAGAGAAGACAGAATACTCATTTTGGGATCAACTGATTTAGAAAATTAGATAATTATCTCCTGGAGGATGAGATGTTTAACATTCAGCTAAAAGATAAAGTTCTTTTACATAAGTGGTAACTGTTAAGAAGGCTTCCCAGGTGGCACAGCAGTAAAGAATCCGCCTGCCAATGCTGGAAATGCAGGAGACAGGGGATCAACCCCTGGGTCAGGAAGATCCCCTGGAGTAGGAAATGGCAACCCACTCCAGTATTTTTGCCTGGGAAATCAAGACAGATTTTTTGATTTCCCAGAGAAATCAAGAGAAGCCTGGGTGGACTATAGCCCATGGGGGTCACAAAGAGTTGGACATGACTGAGCAAGTACACACGCAGACAGCTGTTAAGACAGTCAGGGACTGTGATTTTCTATCAAGGAATCTATCATAAAGGGGCTTCCCTGGTGGTCCAGTGGTTAAAACCCTGAGCTGCCAGTGTAGGGGGCATGGGTTCCATCGCTGATAAGGGAACTAAGATGTGCTGCAACTAAAGATTTCAAAGAAAGAAAGGAAGACAGCATAGACCTTTCAGGAAGGAAAATTAGAGGGCGCAAAGTGTCTTCCTCTCCTCCCAGACAGGATGTGGTGAAGAATTTGTACAGATAAAAGAGCCCCAATTTCAAAATGAATGTGAATATGCAGCAGAAGAACTCTAAGTCTCAGAAGCTGTGAAAGGAAGGAGAATTGCCTGATTCAAGAGTCCCTGACATCTTCAGTTAACTGGACCTGGCGACGAGAGCCACATCCCAAGTACGAGGCATGACCTTCATGCTGCTAAAGACAGCACTCAATTTCTCAGACACGTGGGACAACGGACCGCTCACTCTTCTTTCTTGGAATATTTTGTACTCTTTATCTCTGCCTTCAATGGATGTTCCTTCTCAGTTTCCTTCACCGGGTCCTCTACCTCCTCTTGACCTCTAAATGTTGATATGCCCCAGGGCTCATTACTCAGACCTCTTATCTTATTCACTCCTCCTCTCTTCCAGGGTCTAGGTGAGCTCACTCAGCCTCATGACTGAAAAATGTCATTCACACATGCTTTCTCCAAAATGCTATCTCTGGCCCCATTCTTTCCCTTGAACTCCAGACTTGCATATCCAGCTGCCTACTTGACATCTTCAATGAGACATCTCATAGATTGTAAAACTGAAAATGACTGAAACAGAACTCCTCATTTCACCCCACCTAAAATCTCCTCCTCCTCTATCTAGTGGTTCCCTGATAGCTCAGTTGGTAAAGAATCTGCCTGCAATGCAGGAGACACTGGCTTAATTCCCGTGTTGGGAAGATCTGCTGGAGAAGGGATAGGCTACCCAATACAGCATTCTTGGGCTTCCCTTGTGGCTCAGCTGGTAAAGAATCTGCCTGCAATGTGGAAGACCTGGGTTCGATCCCCGGGTTGGGAAGATCCCCTGGAGAAGGGAAAGACTACCCACTCCAGGATTCTGGTCTGGAGAATTCCATGGACTGTATAGTCTATGGGGTCGCAGAGTCAGACATGACTGAATGACTTTCACTTTCCTCCATCTCCACTTCAGGAAATTGCAATTTCATTCAGTGGCTCAAGCCCAGAACCTTGAAGTCAACCTTGGCTCCTCTCTCTCTCTCACCCCACATCCAATCCATCAACAAATCCTATTGGTTCTACCTTCCACATATATCCAGAATCCAACCACTTGCCTCTGCTTCCACTGAGGGCAACCTGGTCCATGACACTATCAACTCTTACCTGAAAGCAACTCCCCACTGCTTGTCTGCTTTCTCTCCCACCCACTGCTAGTCAAACTCCAGGAAGCAGCCCAGTAAGACAAACTAAATCATGTTACTCCTCCGCCCTCAAGTATACAAAGATGTCCCAGTAAATTCTGCATGAAATTCAATGCTCACCATAGTCCACACGGCCCTGCAAATGCTCTTTTCCAGTTTTATTTCCTTTTGTTACACAGGCCTCCTTGTCTTCAGTAGGTTATTAAACTGAACATATATGCCTCAAAATATGAGATAAAATATAACAAGAAAATTTGTGCCATCAATAACACAAAGTGTGTGTAGTGGGGTTGTGCAGCTGTAAAAAAAAAAAAAAAAGTCCTTGTGTTTATCAGGTACAGAGCTTCGATTCTGCAAGACGAGGAGCGTTCTGGCCATGGATGGTGGTGACGGTGCACAACAATCTGGATTTCCTTAATTGCAGGCTCTATTTCGTTCAGCAGATCTCCAGAACTTAATGTGAACGCACTTAATGTCACTGAACTATATATTTAAAAATAGTCAAAATAGTAAATTCTATGTTATGCATATTTTACCAAAATAGATAAATGGTAAATTCTTTTTTTTTTTTTGGCCACAGCTAGTAGCGTGGGGCATCTTAGTTTCCTGACCAGGGATTGAACCCATGCCCTCTGCATTGGGAGTATGGAGTATTAACCACTGGACTGACAGGGAATTTCCCCAAAAGGGTAAATTCTACGTTTTGTGTATTCTACCAAAATAAACAATAAAAAAGAAAACAATTATTAATATTTGTATATTTGCAAAACAGGTCTGAAAGCATAAGCACAAAAGGGGATAGTAATTATTTATAGAGTAGTGTTAGTTGCTCAGTTGTGTCTGACTCTTTGTAACCCCATGGACTGTAGCCCACCAGCCTCCTCTGTCCATGGGATTCTCCAGGCAAGCATACTGGAGTGGGTTGCCATGCCCTCCTCCAGAGGATCTTCTTGACCCAAGGATTGAACCAGCAAGGTTAAACCCAATTTCCTGCATTGCAGGCAGATTCTTTACCAAGTCTGAGCCACTAGGGAAGCCTGTTAGGGTAAGAGGATTACATATGATTTTCTTTTTGCAGGAAAAGTGCTTCTAATATATGTATTACTTATGTGTGGTTTTTATATATTACACATATTGTAAAATTCATAAAAAGCTGTGTACAAAACTTATACCTAGTATGGTGATATTTAACTACATACAAACTCTGGAAATAAATATGTTATCACTAAACTTCCTATGTAGTGTCATCAATTTCAATGGCTTCATCTCCACAGGAACTAGACAAGAGAACTTTAAATATAGGAGCACTTAGATTTTCATATGCAGACTCAGGTGACAACATGGATGCTACCTGTCTGACACAGGACAATCATGCTACAGATGAACAAGCTATTGCAAAAACTCTGACACATCTCTACAGTGTGTCATTAGATAATGCGGCATCTTTCGACATAGACCAAGCTACAGAGCTGCCTATCGTGCATAATTAAGGGTTTCGGATGTACTAAGGTTTTCTCCTGCCAAATGCCATTCATCTATGCTTGACTCTTCCAACAAATATAACTGAAGTACAATTTGTAAAGCAAGCTCACCGTGTGAATTATTTTGTCCTGCTGTTTTAAGTCACTGCACGGTTCAGAGGAGTAGAGAAATTATTCTGGGATACCTAAATCACAAAGTACAATCCCATCATTTGGGGAGAGGATGCCAAGACCCAGAAGACAAAGTGACTGGTCCAGAGTTACCCTCCTAGTGTGTGGAATGGCGGGGGCTCGACTCCAGAAATCCTTTTGCCTTAGTCCCATGCATTTTCTCAAAAGTTGGAATGTTATCTTTGGAAAAGGAGAGTAACAACAGTCTGAATGTGGTTACAACTAAAAACAGCCTTATCTCTCCCCAACCTTTGTCTTCAAATAGACTCCATAGCTTTCTGATTACTCACACTTTCAAGGACCACCTAATTTCAGCAATTAAGACTAATTTTCAGGTGTTGTTTTTTGTTTTAAATTCATCTGGTCTAAATCAAATCTTCAATCTCACTTTTAGCTCAAAGTTCTTTCTCTCCACATGGCTCAGACTGACTCACAGCTTGAGGTCTTGGAAATGGGGAAGGAGATGACATCTGCTTTTCTCTCCTTCCCTTCTTCCATTGCTCTCACTTCCCAGGATCAGTGGTGGGCCAGGGGTGGAGGAGTTGACAAGGATTGAAGTAAAGGGGCTAAAGTCTTTGCACTTGACTGTAAAGCTCCCTTGACTGACAGCATTCTCTGGGTTGGTGTCCAAAGATTGAACATACCTTGGGATGCAGCTATGGCTTCTGAAAAGGCCTTATGGGAATCTCCATAGGATCTGAGTCAGGGGCACCAAAGTGAGGGTGCTGTGGGAGCCCTCTCCCTTGGCTGGGAGGAACCAAGGCTCTCCCTGCCCATCTCCAATTGCACTGTCCCTCAAACTCTGCCCAGTGAATCAAATCTTGACTAGTCTTTTTTTTTTTAAGTTGAGAATTATGTTTTATTTTTAATATATATTTTATTTTGTAGAGTTTTTTTATTCATTTATTTGTGGCCATGCTATACATGGCCATATATGGATCTTAGTTCCCTGGCCAGGGATTGAACCCATGACACCTGCCCTGGGAGCATGGGATCTTTAACCAGTGGACCACAAGGGAAATCCCTGTCTAGTCTTTTTTTCACACAGGCTGGTGGGTGATGGCAGCCAGAAAAGTTTACCCACCTTTATATAAATCTTGAGGGGTTTTGCCTAGCTATTCCTCTTCAGAAGTATACGGTACTTACCACATAGCATTTTCATTAGAAAAAATTCCATTCAATATTGTCTTATGGGAGTCCTAAGTGTCAGCAAGTTTGTTCTTACTTTTGGTAAGGAAGACAAAGAGGAAGCAGTTTTGGGGAAGATCCTACAGGGAGAGAGGGAATTACTCATGGACTGGAAAATGGAGGGACTGCCTCCAAAGAAAACCCTCCCTCATCATAGGGAATGTCAAAGATTCTGAGAAGACTCTGAGGGGAGCTGCTTCTCTGGGACCAAGCAGATTGGGGGCATCAGCATAAGATCAACTCCTGCCTCTGCCCTCCACCCACTCAGTGGTAATAGACTGAGCTCTTTCCTCCTCTGAACTCTGGGTTCCCCATCTATAAAATAGGGGGATGGTGACTATTTGTCATTTTCGGCTGCATAGCATCGTAGCACCATCTCCGCTGGAGGAATTACAAGATGGGTGGTGGGCAGACTCCCACTTTGGTCATTATGGAAGCCCAAGAGGAGGCCATAGAGTCTCATTCCCTACCCTTCCCATATATTACAGCATGGAAATGTGACTCAGGCTCATCCAAGGACTTTGAATCCTTAATAAGAATGCAAAAGTGTAACTGGTGGAATGAGAGTCCATGGGTACGGCATGAATGTCGGCTGCAAGTGATCAGCCCAGACAAGTACAGCAGCGCCCAGTGCCTGTGAGCTGCGCCTGGCCACGTTGATTATATTCTGAGCCTGGCTCTCTAGCCCCCGATGGTTCTGCAGAGATGTCATGTTCTCTGTGATAATTACCTTAACTCGGCTCATAAGCCCCATTCAACCCTTTTCTCCCTCTACAGTAGAGGCTAGAAAGCAAAATACTTGAACTCCCAGACACCTTCACATTAAGAAGTGGTAATGTGATATAGCCCTGATTAATAAAATAAAACAAGAAGTCCCTTCCCCAGTATGAAGGTAAAACCTAGAGAGGAAAAAGCTTCTTTACTTCATCTTTGTCCCTCTCCTTCTTCCTGCCTGGAATACACATCAAATGCCTGGAGGTGAAGCATCTGCTCATGACCATGAGAAGCAAAATGCTAAATGGAATCCTGGCCTCTGATGACATTCCTGAGCAGCAAGACAAGCCTAGACCACCCCTTTTAGAAGTTAAATACTGGTGAGAAAATAAATCTTGCTATATGGTATACAGCAGGTCAGAAGAGATTCCAGGCATTGGGTCCAATTTGCTAGAGATTCAAATGGAACTATTTTAGTTTATGATATAACAGATGAAGATTCTTTTTGGAAGGTTAAAAACTGGGTGAAATAATTATGGAAAATGTTGGGAAATGAAACCTGCTTATGTATAGTAGGAATCTATGTAGTGGCTCAGACAGTAAAGAATCTGCCTACAATGCAGGAGACCCAGGTTCGATTCCTGGGTTGGAGAGACCTCCTGGAGAAGGGAATGGCAACCCACTCTAGTATTCTCGCCTGGAGAATTCCATGGGCAGAGGAGCCTGGTGGGGTATAGGCTATGGGATCGCAAAGAGTCAGGCACACCTGAGTGACTAACACACACATACAGGTAATAAACTAGACTTGGAGAAGGAGAGACATGTTTTCATTCAAGAAGCAGAGTTGTATGCAGAATCTGTGGGAGCAAAACATCATACTTCAGCCAAACAGAACCAAGGAATTGACTCTTTCTTGACCTTTGTAAAAGAGAAGATAAATACATATCCTTCTACTCCGCCATCTTGATCGCCTCACCACAATCAAAGAAAGCTAACCAAAATGATCACACACATCACAGTCTTGTATAACTGAACAAAGCTATGAGCCATGCCGTGCAGGGCCACCCAAGATGGATGGGTCATGGTGGACAGTCCTGACAAAACATGGTCCACTAGAGAAAGGAATGGCAAACCACCTCAGTATTCCTGCCTCAAGAACCTCATGAATTGTATGAAAAGGCAAAAAGATACAACACAAGAAGATGAGCCCACCAGGATGGCAGGTGTCCAATACGCTACTGGGGAAGAGCAGAGAAATAGCTCCAGAAAGAATGAAGCGGCTGGGCCAAAGTGTAAAAGACACTTGGTTGTGGATGTGTCCAGTGGTGCAAGTAAAGTCTGATTCTGTGAAGAATAATATTGCATAGTAACCTGGAATGGTAGATCCATGATTTAAGGTGAACTGGATCTGCTCAAGCAGGAGATGGCAAGAGTGAATATCAACATTTTAGGAATCAGTGAACTAAAATGGATGGGAATGGGTGAATTTAATTCAGATGACAAGGGAATCTTCCCAACCCAGGGATTGAACCCAGGTCTCCCACATGCAGGCAGATTCTGTACTGTCTGAGCCACCAGGGAAACCCAAGAATACTGGAGTGGGTAGCCCATCCCTTCTCCAGAGGATCTTCCTAACCCAGGAATCAAACCGGGGTCTCCTGCATTGCAGGCAGATTCTTTACCAGCTGAGCTCCCAAGGAAGCCCAGATTTCTGTGTCCTAAGCAAAATCTGAGTTGAGCATGATATTTATATTTGTGAAATATTTTGTAGTTTGTAACTTCAACTGTCATTTTTTGTACCACCTCCCTGATCCTCACAGCAGTGCTGAGCTAAACAGGGCAAGCACAAGGACTATGAGGAGTGATGGGTTCTAGAGATAAGGATGAGATGGATGGATGGCATCACTGATTCAGTGGACATGAACCTGGGCAAACTCTGGGAGACATCGAGAGACAGGGAAGCCTGGTATGTTGCAGTCCACAGGGTCGTAAAGAGTCGGACACTTCACAACTGCACGAATGAACAGCAACAGCAGGAACAATGACCCGAGGCAGTGGGGAAAGAGGAACAGACATTGGACTAGGGGTCAGGAAACCTGTTTTGTGCTCCAGTTCCACCACTAACTTAGTACCTGGACCTTGGGAAAGTCGTTTACCTCTCTGGATCCAGTCTCCTCATCTGGACAGTGAGGATGCTGGATGAACTAGTCAACTTAGACTCCCTTAACAAAATTCCCTAGACTACACAGCTTAAATAACAAACTTATTTTCTCACAGTTCTGGAGATGAAAAGTCCAAGATCAGAGTGCCAGTACAGTCTAGTTCTAGTGAGAGCTCTTCTCCCTGCTATATCTTCACACTGGCGGTGGGGAACAAGGGAGAGGGAGAGAGAGACTGCTAGAGAGAACTCCCTCTTTTTATAAGGACATAGTCCTAGCAGATTAAGGCCCCATTGTTATGACCTCAGTCAATCTTTTCTTTTTAAATTGGAGTATGATTGCTGTTCAATGTTGTTAGTTTCTGCTGTACAATGAAGTGAATCAGCTATATGTATACTTACATCCCTTCCCTCTTGAAGCTCCCTTCCACCCCTCTAGGTCATCACAGAGCATGGAGCTGAGTCTCCTGTGCTATGTAGCAGGTCCCCACTAGCTGCCTATTCTACACATGGTAGTGTGTGTATGGCAATCCCACTCTCGCAATTCATCTCACCCTCCATTCCCCCATGCCCACATGTGTGTTCTCTGCGTCTGCATCTCTCTTCCCGCCCTGCAGATAGGTTCATCAGTACCATCTCTCTAGATTCCATACACACGCATTAATAAACAATATCTGTTTTTCTCTTTCTGGCTTACTTCACTCTGTATGACAGACTCTAGGCCCATCCACATCACTACTGATGACCCAATTTCATTCCTTTTTTATGGCTGATAATATTCCATCCTACATATGTTCCACATCTACTTTATTCAGTCATCTGTCAATGGACATTTAGGTTACTTCCGTGTCGTAGCTAACGTAAATAGCACTACCATGAACATTGGGATACATCTTTTTTTAATTATTGACCTCATTTAATCTTAATTATTTCATCAAGATTCTTTCTCCACAAACAGCCACACTGGGGGTTAGGATTTCATCATATGCATTTTGGGGGAACACAGTTCAGCCCACAGCACGGACATGACATTTGGAGTTCCTTCCACCTGTTAGCACAAGTCTGGAACATTGAAGATGCTCACAGTTGTCCATGGAATCAGTTAGTCTACTGGCTTCCTTGATTCAAGACATTGCACAAGGCTCATTTCTCAACTCTTGGGTAGTGAGCATCTTGGGGTCTTCTGTGTATGCATTTCCTTTTCAAAGGATATTAACACACCAAAGGTGATCTCTGGCCAAAGCAGGTCTCTCCTGAGGCTGGAGCCTTAATGTTTTTCAGAAAGCAGTATATTTACTGTTACTTTCAGTTTGGGGGCGTGACATGAAAATTAGCTACTCTCTTTAGAAAGAACACAATGGTGACTGTCAACTGGAGTTGGGTTTCAACTGGGTCTCAAATCACACGTATACAGTTACATTTTCTGACTGCCATGGACAGTACTGATTAATTGTGGCCCTTCACCAAAGCCCAAGAGGCCTTGTCATTCCTCCTTCACCCCTGAAGCACCTGCAAGTGCTGTTTTCAAGTAACTTTGTGGTCAGAAGCAGCCTCTGGTGAAGAGAGCCGGCCAACCTTAGGTGAAATATAATTTTCTCCAATGGTAATTAACCAGGATTTCTCCAGAAATATTAATTATTTTTGGTTTAATATACTTATTGTCAAAGGTCTAAAAACAATTATATACTCACTGCCAAAGGCCTTAAATACAATTCCAACAAAAATAGTCCAAGATGGTTGAAACAGCCCTAGAATAAGGTGTTATATTCAGATCCAAGGCCGTTAGGGGTAAAATGGTCTCAACTTCTATAACTACTTTATTTGTTTACTTCTTCTTATTTATGATAAAATCTATAACTGCTTATAACACTAAATTTTCCCTGTGTTAGTAATTTCAAACACAAATTCACCTTTCACAGCTATTAAAATCTTCACCTTCAATTGCCCCTAACTGTCCAAATTCTGGTATTCTTACAAAATGGTAACAGGCTGAGTTTCCATGTTTGATCCTATAGAGCAATGGTTCTCAACTGAGAGATGCCAAAGATTCCCAGGGGGCATCTGGCAATATGTAGATACATTTTTTGATCATCTCAACTGGCATCTAGTAGGTAGAGGCCAGGGATGCTACTAAGCAGTGCACAGGACAGCTCCCCTACAACAAAGTTATCCAGCCCCACTGTCAATAATGCTGAAGCGGAAATATCCTGCTACAGAATCTGAAGATGCAAAGAACGTGGTCTGTAAGGTTGCCAGGGTAAGAGAGGGGACACTTCTACCGGCAGCACAACTCTGACTGTACACGACCTCAGAGACACAGAAACTGATGGAGTACATGCCTTGCCAACAGAATGTCAGGAACAGGACTACTTTTTTTTAAGGAGGCAGCCCCTTCTCTGATCTTCATTCAACTTCGCTGTCCTCTCACCTGCATAGTAAGGGGAAAGAAAACAGGACTGGAACACCGCGGCTCAGGAGCAGGCCTGTGACGAGGTCTAAAGATTTGCCACTTAAACCCTCAGAGCTCATTTTACTTGGGATGGATGACATGAGGACAGAAAAAAGCTCCACTTTATAAAATCCTAACAGCTTCATGGGTTGGTAGGATTTCAAACTCCTTTTTAAAAGCATTAAATAACTCCCTGTGCTCCCATTATTTTAATGATTTCTGTATATCCCTCCTCATTCCAAAAAGGTTGAGGTGGTTAACTCGCCCTGTGGTGTCGAGTCAATCTCCCCATATAAAGCTTACATGGGCTTTAGGACCGATCAATAGGTGTTTCAGTGTAGGAGGAAAAAGGATTTTGGGAGGACCAAGGAAACCTATAAATTTCTGGCAGTTCAAAGATATGAGTTAAATTCCTACTATGTGTAAAGTACAGTGCTAAATGCTGAGGCAATATTTTTTAAGAGTATAAATCACAGCTGGTGTCCTTAAGTAATTTATAATCTGCCTGAGAGAGATAGGCTCGGTGCCCAAGGGAGGATGTCTTTCATTACAAGGCGGTCTGTGCTCAGAGCCTCCAGGCAGGCACAGCCCTCAGCTCTCTTCCCTTCCTCTGGCAGGGGGAAGGAGGATCAGAGCAAAGGCTAGGAAGTGGACACAGGCTGGAAAGGGTTGGGGCAGGGAGCAAACTAAGACTCTGAAGGCATCCAAACAGGAAGTTACAGTGATAAAAGGTGACATTGACTGAGTGACTGCTGTTTACCAGGCACACTCATTTCATCTTCTTCCTGACAGCCCTACTACAAAGCTAGTCTTCTTCCCATTTGACTGATGAAGAAACTGAGGCATGGGGTTACTAAATCATTTGTGCAAAGTCACACAATTAGGAAGAACTAGAGCCAGGATTCACCCCCTGGGCAGAGCCCACACTCTAATTTCTTCTCAGGGCTGCCTCTTGATAGAACAGGAAGGTTGAGAGCTGAGGAAAGATCAGACACGTTAGGAAGATGCTGCCAGCAGGGAGCAGTTCAAGGAGTGGAAGTCAATGGGGTCAGATGTTGCTGAGCCATCAGGAACGAAATCTGAGAAAGGGCCATTGGATTTGTGATTAGGCAATCAGGGGTGACCTTTAAGAGTTCTGTTCCGTAGAAGGGTGGGGACAGGGGTTCCCGGTAAGACAGGAAGTGGGGAGTGAAAATGCAGAGAGAGTCCCTGGTAGAAACTGATAATGAAAGGACAGGGAGAAACGAAAGAGACTCTTCCAGGCTTTTCTTTTGAAGCTATGCTACCAGTGGAACACAATTACAATATATTTCACCTTGTCCTTTTGTTTTGAAGGGTATAACTAATACATTTCAGTAGCCATGGTTAAAGAAGAATTAGCAGGTGTCACAGAAATTTTTTTTCTTTTTAAAGCTGTATCAAATTCAGGTAAAATCAAATATTTAACTGTTTGAAGGGAAATCATTACGGGAGAAAGGTTACTTAACCTTATTTCTATGTTGCATTGGCTGGACATGATGGCAATTCTGTAACTGGGATGGGGGCATTGTCAGAAAATCACGGATGAAATAACTCGCTTTAGACTTAGTTCAAGCCAAGAGGAGCAGAAAGCACTGCACGCGTTATGGCTTGAGGCTGAAATTCAGAGAAGAGCTGCCTGATAGCAGCATGCACTTCCAAAAACCTGGGCTGAAAAGGGCAGAAATACTTATTAAAATTCTTTGTTTTAATGAGCTGTGGGAGCCAGAGTTATCGGCCCTGTCCTAGCTACTGAGTAGTTTCCATTACAAATCAAAAGCAGTTTCAGGCAGGCTACATTTTCTTGGAGGGGAATTCTCTCCTGGTAGATAATTCGGACCGCCTAGGGCAGCAATTAAAGGCACTGAGGAGGAGAGAAGGAGAAGGAGGCTTCCCTGTGGCTGAGGAGAGGCTCCACCGAGACTCCATCCCATAGCCATTCCCTCCCTCTGGCACTCCAGTGTACTCAGTTCTACAGTGTTCTGAGTCACGTTTGTGTCCCAAATGCCCATCATTTTGCTGTTGCCCAAGAACTACTGCAAACGATAGATGAATGAACGGTAACTTGGAGTCTGAGACTGCTGGGACCAAAATAATCTCAGGCTGGGATGCTGCTGGGGTACACTTTCTGCAAAACTCAGACTCATGAGATAAATGCTTTGGCAATGAACTTTCACACTCTGGATTAAGCAGGAAAGACCATACCCTCGCTTAAGCAGGAAAGACACCAACAGGTATTCAACCTTAAAAAAAAGAGGATGAAGCTGGTAGTGCCATGATTAACCTGCCTATATGAGTGTCCACAGATTCCTTTTCCTTTCTAGTGACTCAGGTCATGGGAAAGTTGGTGGACTCTAGAGCATCCTTCTTTGGAAGGCTTCAAAATCATTCTGCACTCCAAATAGAAGGGAACTCACACAGGTCTCCTTTCCATCCCAAGCCATATTCCCATGTACCTTTTGCTTCCTTGTTATACACTGCAGCCCTCTGGAGACTGTCTTTTCATCTTTCCAAGGGCTGACTCTGTCTGGGCGGTTCCTCTTTTGCCAACAGCAGCTCAAACGTAAGACAAGATCTCCCTGGATTCTTCTCCACTTTCCTTGTTGTTCTCCCCCACCCCCAACACATGTACAGCCTTTGCATTTGAGAGGTTTCCGCTGCTCACAACGGGGAACTGTAAGGGCTACAAGAAAACAAGAAGTGTGGGAGGCTGGAAAGACTCAAGGATGCCACGGTGACTTGTCAGTTCTTTTCCACAGCACCAGGGTTAGGGGAGTGAACAAAATAGACAAAATCTCTGTGCTCTGGAGCGTTCATTCCCTGGGGCTGATTTTTATAGAGTGTGTTTGGAGGGGCTGTGGATAAAAGCAAGGCAGGAGGAGGGATGGGAATGCCTGTGGGAGGGTGTGTAGTTTTAAAGGAGTGATGAGACTTTGAGCAGAGCCAAAAGGAGGTGAGGGAGCAAACCATGCAGGAATCTGCAGGAAGCATGGTCTAGGAGAGGAACACCAAGGGTGGGGGGGCCCTGTGGACAGGCAGAGGCAGAGGAGGGTGGGAGGCACTCTCCATCCTGCAGTGCAAGTAAGGAGGAGGAGAAAGCCCAGATTCTGAGCCATACTGACCAGGGCCTGAACCTCAGCCTCTGCTCCTTATGTCATGTACCTCGGACTCTTCTAATCTAGAAAGAGTTGACCACAAAGGGTCCTTGCAAAGGGCTAAAGGAGACACGAATGTGAAACTACCTATGGCAGGTCACAGCACACATCAGTTTCCTTCCTCCAGCCCTGGTTACAGGGCTCCTCTCATCTAGCTCCCATTGTGGCCGTGTCTAGAAGTATGGCATTCAAGGGCTTTCTAGAGGTTCAAAGTATACTGCCAAGTGCAAGAAAAGAAACTGCAAAGCAGTATGCATCTATGTATAGTATTGTTGGTGAACAGTAACATTTTAGTATCCGCATTAAAAAATCCAGAGAAATCCATACCAAACTATTAACGGTGGTCTCATGAAGGCATAAGACTATCAAAGATTCTAACCATGGACTTCTATATTAATGTAATGATTGAACATTTTACAATACATACATATTTGCAAGTAGAAATCACAATAGATACTAATGTTGGTACAGGAGAATTGATTTCCTGGCCCTTTTCTATAAGCACCCTCCATCTTCCCTTGCGCCCAAAGCCCACAGATGTGAGCCCACTTAAGGAACCCTTACATCTTCCTTATGGGGCAACTGAGTGTATACAAGCTCAACCAAAGGTTTAGGTCTCTCAGCAGACCAGGACTATTGGAGAAAGTCCTATGGTGGATGTGCTGGCCAGCATTTGTGAACTCTGGTTCAGTTTGGAAAGGGGATGGATTAACTAGCAGGTTGTGAACAGCTTTCTAAATAAAATTAAAACCCTTGCTATAGCTTCCACCAAGGAGAGAAAAAGAAGACTGGTGAAAATCGAGTATTTCAGAGTAAACTTACTGTGAACTTTTGATTCCAGATTGCTGACACATAAACAAATATCTCATTTTAGAGAATACTAAGTTAAGTGTAAGAAAACAAAACATTTCACAAGTAAGTAGCCTACAAGGTCAGTCAAGGAAAGACAAATATGCAAGTTCCCAGTGTCTTACTCAACAATATATTAAAATGTGCATTACAATAAGTCACTGCAATGCATGCTAGTTATATAGCTTGGAAAAATTTTAGTTGCTTCCCCACTTCCAAAGTAAGAAAAAAAAAATCCTTGGTGAAGGGGGAAAAAAATAATAACACTTAAGCATCCATAGTTGCCCATATGGTTTTTCCCAGTAAACATATGTTTCAGGAAAACAAATATGTAGTCAGAAACGTTTTAATGTTCCTCAAATTGACCACTGCACCAAAAAAGGGTGCTCAGCCCTGCAGTAAATAAAATCCTGCTTGAATAGAAGAAAGTAGACTTCTTGGATGCTTTTTAATTATAAGACAACTGACTGTAGAAGATAGAGGTGCTCCCCATCGGAAAACCCATTTACTCCCCAGAATCAAGCAATGCCTCTCTTTGCTTTCCAATTCCCGCTCAGTAACATCAGGATTTATCTTGAGTTTATCTGATCAGAAACTGGAAATCCCCAGGGCAGAAAGGCTCCATCTCAGCATTTCCATCAGCACCAGAGCCGTGTGCTTCCAAAACCAAGTGACTTCCGTAAGGCAAAACGGTTGTAACAAATTGCTTTACTATCAACAGAACACAGTATAACGAAAAAAGTAACATCATGATGTCCTAAAACCAGTCATATTGCCCAAGAAAGAAAACAGAGCTTATAGAATTTACAAGAGAGTCTTTTATTTCTGGCCTAATATTATTCACCAGTTTAACATTAAAGCTGTAACTTCCATGGAATATAATTTTCAAATAATCCCTTATGCCTATCTATACTTTTCTCACCACCATCTCAAATATGTGACCTGAGTATAAAACTTTGTAGCCACCCCCTGGATGAATTTCCCACCAATGCAACTACAGTGAAAACTGTTAGGAATGTGTAGCAAGATCTAATACCGGCATTATAAAAATGCATTTATATAAAAATATTAAATTTACATCCATTGTTAAATGTACAAATTCCAAGATTTTTCTAATGAAGAGCTGCTATAATCACAGAGAGACTGGATTATGGTCTACAGCTTGCATAGATTTCTTCACCTGGTTAAGGCACATACACACAAGTGTGTCAATGTTTTAATGACTGGCAGTGAGACCAGAAAATGGTGTGCAGTGTAGGGAGAAGATAGGACTGGAATGTGACCATGAAAAATGTGAATGATTCATTTTACCTGATGCATATACATTTTATAGATTTAAATGTGAAGGGAAACAACTTTTTGAAACTGTTCTGGGAGTGTTGAACAGAAACATGTCTTAAAAAAAATTTTTTTTTAAAGTTTTTATTTTGTATTGGGGTATAGTCGATTAACAAACAATGTTGTGATAGTTTCAGGTGAACATCGAAGGGACTCGGCCATACATAGACATGTATCCATTCTCCCCCCAACCCCCCTCCTATCCAGGCTGCCACATAACATTGAGCAGAGTTCCATACGCTATACAGTAGGTCCTTGTTGGTTGTCCATTTTAAATACAGCAGTGTGCACATGTCCATCCCAAACTCCCTAACTATCCCTGCCCTCCATCCACCCTCCATCTGGCAACCATAAGTGCATTCTCTGCAAGTCTAAGAAACATGTCTCAAATCCATGTTTATAGGCTCAGTGCCACCTTAAAAAATTCCACACAAATCCATTCTGAAACAACAGTTTCTATTACTGGAAAGTCACAAAGGTTGAATCGAATCTATGAAATGGAAAATCAGATCCAAGCCTGTATGTTCATTCATAAGCTTTGATCTTAATGAAATGTGGATGGAGTGGCAGTACCAGGGTTAAACATTACTCCCACCCCCTTACCCATGCACTAACCACCCCCCCCCTGCCCCCGCTGCCTCCCCAGCAATCAGATGCACTAGAGTTTGTATCCTTATCCTGTCCCTGACTGTGTGACCTTGGGCAAGTTAGCTAACCTAAGTCTTAGCCTCTTCGTGTTCAACATGGAGATAATAGGTTTGTTATGAAGATTAAATGAGATCATGCACCAATAGCTTATAACTCAGTATCTGGTATATATGACCATTAAAAAAATGTGTTCTCATGATTAAATGTGGCACTCTACTATACATTTTAGAAGCAATTATAGTCCTGTTGCCATATCCAAACATCTTGTGATAACCATTTTTATTCTATACTTCTAGCTTTCGCTATTTTTTCACCATAGCATTTCAAGGGGCGGGGGGGGGGGAAGGTAGTTTCATACGTCCCACTTTTGGAACTGTTTCTTGAAGCAAGGTGAAAAGCTGGGGAAATAGGTGACTGAAGAGAAATTTAGTCTTTAGGATATGATACTATATGTGTATGGAATATAAACAAATCATCTCATTTCAATCTATAACATATGGGACATCAAATCATAGTCAGGTTTTATTTTAAAAGAGACAAAAGCCAAGCAGTATTAAAGAATACATTAGGAATCAATATGGGCCTATTGCTATCTCAGTATTAGTGTCTGAAACAGGGATTGGTGGGCTAGATTACAGGGAATTTCATGGGGTCTAACTTCCAACAGGTGGCAAGCTTTAGTCATCCTCAGATGTAAAACCTTAATGAGTTTGAGTATGCAAGTCTCAGGGATTCTGTTCAAGGCCTCCTCTCGGCAATCAAGGGAAACAATTTTCTGGTTTTAAGACACCCTGGCAAGTTAGCAAGCAGGGAAACTGCCGTAGCTTGCACCTGTCCCTAGAACGGGATTCTGGCCTGACAGTGAAAAACCACCATCCTTTCTTGCCAGTCCATTCTGCCGCTGTGGCGCCTCCAGACAAATGGGGGAAGCCCACTAGGAAGCGGTTACGACCAACCAAGCCACAAATCCCCGGGGTGTGGGATTTCCACCTCAATACCACACTCGAAAACCGAAAACAGGCGCTCGCTAGTTATACTGCAATGGGATTTCCCCCAGCAGCAATTCCCCCCCCCCCACCCCCAGCTTGCATGTTTTATTAATAAATGCAAGATGGCACACGGAGGCAAAGAATGGGAGGTAAGGCATCTGCAGCTGGACCCGAACCAGGGCAGTTTGCAAAAATAAATAAGAAGCATGTGACGAGAAGCAGATCTCCAGGCTAGAGCTGAAGCCCTGGGCTGCCCCAGGCACCCTCGCCTGCCCCAGGCACCCTCGCCTTGCTACCCCGGCCAGAGGGGATGAAGGTCAGTGGTAAGATCCCAGCCCTCCCGGGCACGTACCCTGCAAACCCTGACCGGCCCCCACCCCCGCCCCGGCCACAGGACCCGGGCAGCGTGGCAGGGGAAGCCCCGGCCACGGCCGGCTGCGGGGACACATACCTGCTGCCGGGGCTGGGGATTCGCTCGGCTCTGCAGCGGCGCCGGCCGCGGCTCGCGCTCCCGGGGCTCCCCTCTCCGCCCCCCCGCCCCCTCGCGGCCCCGCGGCTTTCTCCGCTCCTCCGCCCACCGCGCTCGGGGGCGCGCGCGCGCGGCCCCGCGCCGGCGGCAGGACCGGGCCCGCGCCTGCGCCCTCGCCTTCTCTTTCGGCGCGCGCGCCCAGGCAGCTGCGGAGCGGCCGCGCGGCTGTCTAGGAAACCGGCCCCCTCGGCGGGTCGGGCGGGCGGGCAGCGGGAACCGGGCAGGGGGCGGGGGCTGGGGACGCGGCGCGCGCCTGGGCCCGAACGGAGCGCGCAGGTTTTGTGGCGTGGGTGAGGGGGTCGCGGGGACGTGTCGGGTGTGGGGGCTGCGCGTGCGCGTGTGGAATCAGGAAGGGGTCGTGGAGAGAAGGTCTGAGGTAAAAGGGCTGGGAAGCAACAAGTGAGAGGGCCCCATTCGAGGTTATTTCGTGCAACCGAGAATAGAAACCTTCTCTGGCTTTGGTGCAGCGCCTTGCAGTTTCCAAAGCTCTTTGCCAGCCGTTGGTTACATCCCCACACGACACCCGGTGAGGCAGCGAACGGCGGGCATGGATTGCCCTTTGAGCTTTGATGAACCCCTTTCTGGCCAAGGTTGAACCAGAGTCAGAGACCCCCTGACCCTCAGGCTGCTGTCTGGGGAAAAAATTACTTGTCAGGACCTTCATTTCATGGTTGACCTCGGGACCCTTGTAGGTCAGTGTTTCTCAACCTTTTTTTTTTTTCTTTTCATTATCGTTCTCTTAAGAAAAGCCTTTTAAAACGTTTTGCTCATCAATCTCTTCCACCTCGACGCCATGAAATTCCGATACCGTTCATAATACCGCATAGCTGCTTCTGTACTGTACGTGTATCGTGTTTTACACATAAAAGGAGTAAGATCTCACCCTTTGGAGGTAAAACATCTTCCCCGTAGAGAATGGTTGCTTTAGGACAGTGGCTGTTGGTTAGCGGGTGTGGCAAATGGTTTAGGTGAGGGCTCTGGGTGCACCCAGAAGACTATAGATTTAAGTTCTTACATCCTCCCTGTTTCTGATGTCTGTACGGGCTGCTCCCAGCAGTGGAATAATACAATCACTTAAGCACCTTCTGGAGTCAGAGTAGCTTTTGTTACTCGTAGTCTCAATTCATGCTGAAAATCTAGCCATTTCCAGGAGAGTCCCGATAGTTTTTCTAAAGTATTTGAAAAGATGGCAAACTCTCTCTTCTAGACCACCAAGTTCCAGGGTGAGCTCTAGCTCTACAGACAGCCTTGATTTCTGGTTCTCATACCTCTTCAAAAGGTTTTGTTGTTTGTTTTGGTTAGGCCTGTTTGATAAGCAGGAATGTCTTAGTCTAGTCATCCCTGCCTCTTCCTCTTCCCACCTCAGCTTTTCTAGCTAAAAGTTGCAAATTGTGGAGTTGAAAGACTTCAAAACCCAGGTCACAGAATTGCCCCAGGGGCTTGGATTATACGTTTCTTAGACAAAGAAATATCTAGATCCGGAGTGTGTATCTACTTTTGGCAAGTTGGGAAATAAGTAAAATTCCTTCTTCAGGCCCTCCCTCATCTTTAACCCAACTCTAATGGAATTTGAGAGGAACACAAAGCCCTTGGAGGTGATATTTGTAGAAGCTACCTGAGTTGCCAGAGGATTTTTCTTCTCCAATTAATGTAGACTTGAAAAGAGAAAGTGGGGATGAGTCTGGAAAAGTTGGGAGGATGGATGGGATGGGGAATGGGTATTTTCTGACAGGTGGTGGCTACATTTCAACTACACTTGAAAAAGTGTAAGAAAAAGTAGCTTTGGCATAGCTTGTTCGTGTTATTTTCCAACCCCATTCCCTGCCCCCTACACGTAGTAGAACTCCAAAGGCTTGATTAAAAGCGTCCAGTTTGCTAGTTGAAACAGTAGGACATGTGTTTTGAAACTTTCAGACAGAAAAATTGGAACACCACTTTGGATTGCCTGGAATCTTTGTAGTCTAATACCAGTTTTACATTCAGGTGTAATACTACTTCAAGGGAACTCTTTTCCTATAACAGCTATCATTGAAGACCCTCTAGAGAGAGAAGACTGTGGGAATTATATGCCAGTGTCTTACCTGGGTCTTTTAAGTGTGCTGCTTTTTTTTTTTTTTTTTTTGGTAATCTGAGTTCATGGAAAATGTAGGTGCACCTATTTTATTTGGTAGTGTGTAGTCCAAAAAAAATCCCCTAACACCTGTAATTTGTCAGCTCTATGCTGCACCCTGGTGGTGTGTACGTCATATCACCTACCCAAACTAAACCCCCACCTCTAAGTCTTTCAGTTCAGTTCAGTTCAGTTTAGTCTCTCAGTCGTGTCCGACTCTTTGCGACCCATGAATCACAGCACTCCAGGCCTCCCTGTCCATCACCAATTCCCAGAGTTCACTCAGACTCACGTCCATCGAGTCAGTGATGCCATCCAGCCATCTCATCCTGAGTCGTCCCCTTCTCCTGCCCCCAATCCCTCCCAGCATCAGTCTTTTCCAGTGAGTCAACTCTTCCCATGAGGTGGCCAAAGTACTGGAGTTTCAGCTTTAGCATCATTCCTTCCAAAGAAATCCCAGGGCTGATCTCCTTCAGAATGAACAGGTTGGATCTCCTTGCAGTCCAAGGGACTCTCAAGAGTCTTCTCCAACACCACAGTTCAAAAGCATCAATTCTTCAGCTCTCAGCCTTCTTCACAGTCCAACTCTCACATCCATACATGACCACTGGAAAAACCATAGCCTTGACTAGACGGAACTTAGTCGGCAAAGTAATGTCTCTGCTTTTGAATATGCTATCTAGGTTGGTCATAACTTTCCTTCCAAGGAGTAAGCATCTGTTAATATCTAAGTCTTTAGGGATGTTGAAAACCTAAATCAGCTGTGTAGACAAGATGCTATTCTGCTTTCTCCAAACTTTTCCTGCTCTGTTTTCAAATTTCTAAGTCCTAATACCTGGAGGAGGATTAGCCCCTGCGGGTGATCAATTTCGAGGAACCGTGAAGAACTCTGGCAGGCCTCTTTAGCTTATTCTTAAATGTGTCTATAGGAATCTCTTGAGGATGCTTGATTAAAATCAGATTCTGGAGGCTCCCCTCAAATCCATTAAAATTGAATCGACACAAGTGTGGCCTGTTATTTTTATTTTTAACTGCCCCAGGTGATGCTTATCAACAGGAGAGGTTGAGGAACACTGGAGCTATAAATAGGACAGGTGCCCGCTTCAGTAGAATGTAGGTGACTAGAGAAGGGATTTTATGGGTGATGGTACCCCACAGCAAAAGGAAAATAGGACCTATACAGCAGAAATAGAAGAAATTAACTGTAGTTTTAAGGCTTCTGTGTCACTGTCTTGCCAGATATATCTGCTTCTAATGTGGCTGTAATTACCATGCTCTTCCATACCAAAATATCTTTTGAGGTAAGTCAGATTTTCTTTTATTTAAAAAGACTGTCTTTTCAAGAGTACCAGAATCACATAATCAGAAAAATTGTGCATGTATGCAGCTGCAAGATTAGGAGAAGGCAGACTGGAGATTACGTTGATCCTATGAATGTCTGAGAAAGATTGCTATTAGTGTTAAAATTTGTTCTCTTGAGGTAGTTGCTTGAAAAAGTAGAACGTGTGAATTCTGATGCCATGTGATTTGTGAAATTTAAATAATATCAAGAGATTTTAAGTTGTTAATGTTTATGTAAATGTTAATATTTTAAAACCTCTGCTGCATGTTGATTTGGGATGCAGCCTCACTTACTGGGAACACACAGGGAGAAAGCCAATCTGAGTCAATGAAAAGCTTGAAAAATGGAATATATATGAATTTGTGTGATAATTATTTAAAAATTTAGTATACATAATACCTGCTAACAAAATAGCTTTCAAAATCCTGCTGAGTGCTTTAATGAATAAATGTGATTGACTTGTAATTAGCAAAATTCATGTGCATATATTCTGTGTGGTTAAAGCAAAGCACAGTACTGTGCACTGACTAGGTCCTCAATATTCTTTTAAAAAATACTTTCTCATAAGTACGTTAAATTTCACTTAATGTAGCAAGCCCATTTTCAAGGACAGAGGGGCAGATTTTACCTTGAGTGGTGGCATGCCAAGAATGGGGCAGTGAGAACATCCCTTGGGGTATAGGCAAAAATGTTCTCATTGTCTGTAGGGAATTTAAACTATAATATACCCACTAAAAGCCTGTCTGATTTTCATTACCAGCAGTTTTTATGTACCAGAAATTCTAAACAATGTCAGTGATAAAATATTCTTTCTTGAAAAATTTCTTATGAACCTAGTTTCTAAACAAGTTCCATAGTATATATTTTCTTTTTGACTGTGCTAGGTCTTTGTGGCTGCATATGGGCTTTCTCTAGTTTCAGCGTACTCTATAGTTGGGATGCTTTGGCTTCTCATCTCGGTGGCTTCTCTTGTTGTGGAGCATGGGCTCTAGCGCCCACAAGCTTCAGTAGTTGCTGCACACCGGCTTTGTAGCTGTGGAACTCCGGCTTAGTTGCCTTGTGGCACATGGAATCTTCTAGATCTGGGATCAAATCCCTGTTCCCTGCATTGACTGGCAGATTCTTAACTACCAGACCACCAGGGAAGTATTTTTGCCTGTTTATGGGGCTCTCCATGCAAGAATACTGGAGTGGTTTGCCATTTCCTCCTCTAGTAGAGTGTTTTGTCAGAACTCTTCAGTATGACCTATTCATCTTGGGCGGCCCTACATGGCATGGCTCATAGTGTCACTGAATTATTCAAGGCCCTTCACCATGACAAGGCTGTGATCCATGAAGGGGAAGAGAAACAATAGGCAAGGGAGTAAGGGAAAGATATACCCAACTGAAGGCTTCCCTGGTAGCTCAGACAGTAAGTAATCAACCTGCAATGCAGGAGATGCAGGTTCAATCCCTGGGTCAGAAAGATCCCCTGGAGAAGGGAATGGCAACCCACTCCCTTGCCTGGAGTATTCTTGCCTGGAGAATTCCATGGACAGAGGAGCCTGGCAGGCTACAGTCCATGGGGTTTCATAGAATCAGACACAACTGAGTGACTAACACAACAACTATATACCCAATGCAGACTTCCAGAGAATAGCAGGAAGAGAAATAAGGCCTTCTTAAATGAGCAATTCAAATAGAGGAAAACAGTAAAATGGGAAAAGTTAAGATCTCTTCAAGAAAACTGGAGGTATCATGGACCATTTCATGCAAGGATGGGCACGATAAAGGATAGAAACTATAGGGACCTAACAGGAGCAGAAGAGATTAAGAAGAGGTGGCAAGAATACACAGAAGATCTGTATAGAAAAGGTCTTAATGATTTGGATAACCACATTGGCGTGGTCATTCACCTAGAGCCAGACATTCTGGAGCATGAAGTCAAGGGGACCTTAGGAAGCATTGATATGAACAAAGCTAATGGAGGTGATGGAATTCCAGCTGAGCTATTTCTGATCCTAAAAGATGATGCTATTAAAGAGTTGTACTGAATATGCCAGCAAATTTGGAAAACTCAGCAGTGGCCACAGAACTGGAAAATGTTGATTTTCATTCCAATCCTAAAGAAAGTTTGAGTGAAAGTGTTAGTCACTCAGTCATGTCCCACTCTTTGTAACTGTATGGACTCTAGCCCTCCAGACTCTTCTGTCCATAGAATTATCCGGGAAAGAATACTGGAGTGGGTATCCATTTCCTTCTTCAGGGGATCATCCCACCCTAGGGATCAAACCCAGGTCTCCCACATTGCAGGGAGATTTTTTTACTGTCTGAGCCACCAGGGAAGTTCCAAACTACTGGACAATTGTGCTCATTTCACATGGTAGCAAGGTAGTGCTCAAAATCTTTTAAGCTAGGCTTCAGCAGTACATGAACTGAGAACTTTCAGATGTACAAACTGGGTTTAGAAAAGGCAGAAGCACCAGAGATCAAATTGCCAACATTCACTGGATCATGAAGAAAGCAAAGGAATTCCATAAAAACATCTACCCCATTGACTGTGCTAAAGCTTTTGACTGTATGGATCACAACAAACTGGAAAATTTTTGAAGAGATAGGAGTACCAGACCACCTTAACCTGTCTCCTGAGAAACATGTATGAGGGTCAAGAAGCAACAGTCAGAACCAGACGTGGAACAACAAACTGATTCAAAATCGGGCAAGGAGTACATCAAGGCTGTATATTGTCACCCTGCTTGTTTAACTTATGTGCAGAGTATATCATTTGAAATGCCAGGCTGGATGAATCACAAGCTGCAATCAAGACTGCAGGCAGGAATATCAACACCCTCAGATGATACTGCTCTAATGGCAGAAAGTAAAGAGGAACCAAAGTGCTCTTGATGAAGGTGAAAGAGGAGAGTGAAAAAGCTGGCTTAAAAGTCAACATTCAAAACACTTAAGATCATGGCATCTGGTCCCATCACTTCATGGCAAATAGATGGGGAAACAATGAAAAGAGTGACAGATTTTCTTTTCTTGAGCTCCAGAATCACAGCAGATGGTGACTACAGCTGTGAAATTAAAGGACACTTGCTCCTCAGAAGAAAAGCTATGACAAACCTAGACAACGTATTAAAAAGCAGAGACATCACTTTGCTGACAAAGGTCCATACTATGTTTTTTCCAGTAGTCACATACAGATGTGAGAATTGGATCATAAAGAAGGCTGCTGCTACTGCTGCTGCTGCTAAGTCACTTCAGTCGTGTCCGACTCTGTGCGACCCCATAGATGGCAGCCCAGCAGGCTCCCCCATCTCTGGGATTCTCCAGGCAAGAACACTGGAGTGGGTTGCCATTTCCTTCTCCAATGCATGAAAGTGAAAGTGAAGTCTCTCAGTCGTGTCCGACTTTGTGACCCCACGGACTGCAGCCTAACAGGCTCCTCTACCCATGGGATTTTCCAGGCAAGAGTACTGGAGTGGGGTGCCATTGCCTTCTCCGATAAAGAAGGCTGAGTGCTGAAGAATTAATGCCTTCTAACTGTGGTGCTGGAGAAGACTCTTGAGAGTCCCTTGGATAGCAAGGAGATCAAACCAGTCAATCCTAAAGGAAATTAACTCTGAATATTCATTGGAAGGACTGAAGCTAAAGCTCCAATGCTTTGGCCACCTGATGCAAAGAGCCAACTCACTGGAAAAGACCCTGATACTAGAAAAGTTTGAGAGCAAGAGAAGGAGGCAACAGAGAATGACATGGTTGGATGGTATCAGTGGACATGAATTTGAGCAAACTCAGGGAAGCCTGTTCATGGGATTGCAAAAGTTGGGCATGACTTAGGGCCGAAGAACAAACAACAGTGTAAGCTTCAAATTAGCATGTTTTAATTATTGATCCTTTAATAAATATTATATTCTACAGAGACGTTAAATCAGAGCACTCCCAATTATATAGCTGGCCTTCAATAAATCTAGACTCAGCTCTACAGATATTTTTCCAAATAAATTCATAAAAATTCAGGGTAATGCAAGGCTTCAGGTGTAGTTCATGTCTGCAACCCCTTTGGTCCATATCCCTGTATTTAAATAGTAGATTCTTATGCAGTGATAGTACAGAGACTGCAAGGTGAAGAAACAGCTTGATTACTTCAGTATTTCATTCCATGTGATGACCTAAGAGTTTTCATTTGTGTCTAAGAGTGAAACAAAGTATAAACTTTAAGGTGTAATCTTTTTGACTTGTAAGTACAAATTTTAGTTAATATGTGAAATTATCCTTTTGAATAATTAAAAATATATTTAACTCTGAAATTTATTCTTTTTAAATTATTGTTTACTCCACAACTGAAGAAGGAATCAAGAGAATAGGAAATATAATGTTATTATTTAGTGCTTCCACAAACAATATATAGGTTTAAGTTTTTCCTTTTTCAAAACATTAATTCCACTACTTTTTTCTTTTTTGTACTATAATATTTATTTTATATTGACATATAAGTGGAGTTGAGTCAAAGAATTTTCACTGTTTCATTCCTATTATTATTTGTTTCATTTCATGGTCATTACTGAAAATAATTTTGTCACACAGAGAAGGGTATGTTTAAAACAAAGATCCCTCTGGGTATTATATTCTGAGAATACCACTGGACTCAAATGATTACAAAATGAATGATGTTCAAATTAAGTGAGCTTTACTATGTGTTTAATATCTGGAATTTTGCATATACTTCATGAGGAAACCATTTTGGGGGTACTGTTTATATGGCAAATGAAATACCAGTGGTTGTATATATAGTTTAAAACATAAAAATGATCTAATGTTCTAATTCTAGTATATTTAGGCTATTTTAAAATCTAGCAAATACATGTCCATGTGTTTATCAGTAGACTTCTAATGATTTCTGACATTTATTAAATGCTTGCAATGTGTCAGACATCATTCTATGAGCTTTATTTGTATTAATTTTTTCATAATAGTCCTATTGGCAAAGTATAATTGTTATCTCATTTTACAGATGAGAAAACTGAGACAGTGAGATTTAGTAATTTGCTCAAGATCACCCAAATAGCAAGTGGAAGAACCCAAAATTCAAACCTGGACAGTCTGACTCAGAGACCTCTCGTTCAACCCTGCTGTGTCACATATATATTCAAAATTGTGCCTCAGTTAGTTTGAGGAATCATGATGTAGTGGGAAAAGCATTCTGGGTTCCAGGGTTTCACCTCCAGTTTGTTATTTTTTTTCTTTAATTTTATTTATTTGTTTATTTTTGGCTGCGCTGGGTCTTCATTGCTGCAAACAGGCTTTCTCTATTTGCGCTTCTCATTGTGGTGGCTTCTCCTGCTGCAGAGCATGAGGCTCTAGGTTGTGGGCTCAGTGGTTGTAGCCCATCGTGGTCTTAGTTGCTTTGTGGCATGTGGAATCTTCCCAGACCAGGGATTGAGCCTATGTCCACTGCATTGGCATGCAGATTCTTAACACTGGGCCACCAGGGAAGTTCCCTCCAGTTCATTCTTTAACTTTGAAAAAGGCAATTAAATGAATGTCTCTGATTTGGAGAGGATTGAAGTTAATATATCTAGAAATTCTCAAAATTTCTTTCTAGCTCTAAATTTTTGTGATTCTATGATTTTTATGTAAAGAAGAAAATGATTTTTCACTTATCCAACAGACTAAAAATGAACCAGAAAAAAAAAAACTAGCATGATTAAATTTGAAGGTAGATAAATTTTTGATATTTTGTTGCAAAATTAGCTATTATTAAGCCTTTCATGTTCATTATTTTTGTGACTACAGAAAGACCATAAACTTCTTTTTTTAATTGAAATATAGTTGATTCAGAAAATTGTGTTAGTTTTCTATATACAGCATAATGGGTTGTTTTTGCAAATTATATCCTGTTATAGATTATTATAAAATTGTTAAAATATTCCATTGTTGTTGTTATTATATTGGGTATTTTGATATTGGGTATAATTCCATGTTATGTAGTAAATCCTTGTTTATCTATTTTATGTATAGTAGTTTGTATCCGTTAATCTCATACTCTTGTTTATTCCTTACCCTCTCGCTCTCCCCTTTGGTAACCATGAGTTTGTTTTCTACATCTGTGAATTGTTTTCTGTTTTGTATACAGATTCATTTGTATTATTTTTCAGGTTCCACATATAAGTGATACCATGTAATATTTGTCTTTCTCTGACTTCTTTTACTAAGCATAATATTCTCGAGGTCCACGCTTGTTGCTACGAATGGCAATATTCTATTCTTTTTTTTTTATGGCATTGTATACATGGCACACATATATATTCCACAACTTATTTGTCCATTCATCTGTTGATAGACATTTAGGTTGGAAAATTCTGAAAGAGATGGGCATACCAGACCACCTGACCTGCCTCTTGAGAAACCTGTATGCAGGAAGCAACAGTTAGAACTGGACATGGAACTGGTTCCAAATAGGAAAAGGAGTACATCAAGGCTGTATATTGTCACCCTGCTTATTTAACTTCTATGCAGAGTACATCATGAGAAACGCTGGACTGGAAGAAGCACAAGCTGGAATCAAGACTGCCGGGAGAAATATCAATAACCTCAGATATGCAGATGACACCACTCTTATGCCAGAAAGTGAAGAGGAATTAAAAAGCCTCTTGATGAAAGTGAAAGAGGAAAGTGAAAAAGTTGGCTTAAAGCTCAACATTCAGAAAACTAAGATCATGGCATCTGGTCCCATCACTTCATGGCAAATAGATGGGGAAACAATAGAAACAGTGACTGACTGTTTTTTTGGGCTCCAAAATCACCACAGATGGTGATTGCAGCCATGAAATTAAAAGACGCTTACTCCTTGGAAGGAAAGTTATGACCAACCTAGATAGCATATTCAAAAGCAGAGACATTACTTTGCCAACAAAGGTCCGTCTAGTCAAGGCTATGGTTTTTCCTGTGGTCATGTATGGATGTGAGAGTTGGACTGTGAAGAAAGCTAAGTGCTGAAGAATTGATGCTTTTGAACTGTGGTGTTGGAGAAGACTCTTAAGAGTCCCTTGGTGTTTATAATAGCCAGGACATGGAAACAACCTAGATGTCCATCAGCAGATGAATGGATAAGAAAGCTGTGGTACATATACACAATGGAGTATTACTCAGCCGTTAAAAAGAATTCATTTGAATCAGTTCTGATGAGATGGATGAAACTGGAGCCGATTATACAGAGTGAAGTAAGCCAGAAAGAAAAACACCAATACAGTATGCTGACACATATATATGGAATTTAGAAAGATGGCGATGACGACCCTGTATGCAAGACAGGAAAAAAGACACAGCTGTGTATAACGGACTTTTGGACTCAGAGGGAGAGGGAGAGGGTAGGATGATTTGGGAGAATGGCATTCTATCATGTATACTATCATGTAAGAATTGAATCGCCAGTCTATGTCTGACGCAGGATACAGCATGCTTGGGGCTGGTGCATGGGGATGACCCACAGAGATGTTATGGGGAGGGAGGTGGGAGGGGGGTTCATGTTTGGGAACACATGTAAGAATTAAAGATTTTAAAATTAAAAAAATAAATAAAAAGGAAAAAAATAAAAAAGAGTCCCTTGGACTGCAAGGAGATCCAACCAGTCCATCATAAGGGAGATCAGTCCTGGGTGTTCATTGGAAGGACTGATGCTAAAGCTGAAACTCCAATACTTTGGCCACCTCATGCGAAGAATTGACTCATTGGAAAAGACCCTGATTCTGCGAGGGATTGGGGAGCAGGAGGAGAAGGGGATGACCGAGGATGAGATGGCTGGATGGCATCACCGACTCGATGGACATGAGTTTGAGTGAACTCCAGGAGTTGGTGATGGACAGGGAGACCTGGCATGCTGCGATTCGTGGGGTCACACGACTTGAGCAACTGAACTGAACTGATACATGGCACACATATATATTCCACAACTTATTTGTCCATTCATCTGTTGATAGACATTTAGGTTGCTTCCATGTCTTGGCCATTATAAATAGTGCTTCTGTGAACATTGAGGTGCACATATCTTTTCAAATTAGAGTTTTTGTGTTTTCTTATTAGCTTCCCAGGTGGCCCTAGTGGTAAAGAATCCACCTGCCAATCCAGGAGAGACGTAAGAGATGCAGGTTTGATCCCTGGGTCAGGAATATCCTCTGAAGGAGGGCATAACAATCCACTCCATTATTCTTGCCTGGAGAATCCCATGGACAGAGGAGCCTGGCAGGCTGTAGTCCATGGGGTCACAAAGAGTCAGACATGACTGAATGACTTTCACTTTCACTTTTTTCGTACCAAGGAGGGGATTGCCAAATCATATGGTTGATCTGTTTTCAGGGTTTTCTTTAAAGGAACCTCCATACTGTTTTCCACAGTGGTTGTGCCAGTTTACATTCCCACCAGTATTGTATGAGTGTTTCCATTTCTCCACACCCTCTCTAGCATTTATTTGTAGACTTTTTGATGATAGCCATTACACCATTGTGAGGTGACACCTTATTGTGGCTTTGATTTGTATTTCTCTAGCATTGTTTAGCTGGAGAAGGCAATGGCAACCCACTCCAGAACTCTTGCCTGGAAAATCCCATGGACAGAGGAGCCTGGTAGGCTGCAGTCCATAGGGTCGCTAGGAGTAGGATATGACTGAGTGGCTTCACTTTCACTTTTCACTTTCATGCATTGGAGAAGGAAATGGCAACCCTCTCCAGTATTCTTGCCTGGAGAATCCTAGGGATGGGGGAGCCTGGTGGGCTGTCATCTGTGGGGTCACACAGAGTTGGACAACACTGAAGCGACTTAGCAGCAGCAGCAGCAGGAGCAGCAGCATTGTTGAGCATCTTTTCATGTGCCTATTGGCCATCTGTATGTCTTCTTTGGAAAAATGTCTGTTTAGGTGTTTTGGTCATTTTTCATTTGGATTTTCTATTCTTTTTGGTATTGAGTTGTATGAGCTGTTTGTATATTTTGAATATTAGCACCTTGTCAGATGCACAATTTGCAAATATTTTCTCCCCTTCCATAGGGTATCTTTTCATGTTGTGAATAGTTTCCGTAAGTTTATAGGATCTCTTTTCATATTTAGATGATTTCCTTTGCTGTGCGAAAGCTTTTAAGTTTGATTAGGTCCTATTTGTTTATTTGGAGAAGGCAATGGCAACCCACTCCAGTACTCTTGCCTGGAAAATCCCATGGATGGAGGAGCCTGGTAGACTGCAGTCCATGCGCTCACTAGGAGTCGGACAAGACTGAGCGACTTCACTTTGACTTTTCACTTTCATGCATTGGAGAAGGAAATGGCAACCCACTCCAGTATTCTTGCCTGGAGGATCCCAGGGATGGGGGAGCCTGGTGGGCTGCTGTCTATGGGGTCGCACAGTCAGACATGACTAAAGTGACTTAGCAGCAGCAGCAGCATTTGTTTATTTTTGCTTTTATTTCCTTTGTCTTGGGAGATTAAGAATATATTGCTGCAGTTTATGTTAAACAATGTTTCGCTTATGTTTCCTTCTAGGAGTTTTATGGTGTCATGTCTTACATTTAGGTCTGTAAAGCATTTTTGAGTTTATTTTTGTATATGGTGTGAGAGACAGTGTTCTCATTTCATTGTTTTAATGTAGCTGTAAGCTTTCCCAGCACTACTTATTAAAGAGGCTGTCTTTTCTCCATTGTATATTCTTGCCTTTTTTGTTGTAGGTCAGTTCAATGTAGGTTAGTGGGTTTATTTCTTGACCCTCTATTCTGTTCCATTGATCTATGTGTCTCTTTTTTGTGCCAATACTATGCTGTTTTGATTGCTGTAGTCTTGCAGTATAGTCTGAAATCTGGGAGCGATATACTTACAGTTTTTGTTCTTTTTTTCTCAGGATTGCTTTGGCAGTTTGAATACTATGGTTCCTTATAAATTTCAGGGTTATTCATTCTGATTCTGTGAAAAATTTCATGGATATTTTGATAGGCATTAAATTTGTAGATTGCATTGGGTAATATGGCCATTTTAACAATATTAATTCTTCTAAGAACACAGAATATCTTTCTGTTTCTTTGAACCATCTTTAGTTTCCTTTATCAGAATTTTACTTTTCAGCATGTGGGTTTAGAAATACCATAAAAGTTCTGAGGAATTAATTATGCATTCTGATAATTGGCTTGATATAAAAATTTATATTATATATGCCACTTCTATATACTTAAGGTGTTCTGAGCCTTGATCTTCTTAGTGTCATATGAAATAAAGCTCTTTGGAAAAAGGAACTTTTAAAGTGGAAGATAGATCATATTGTATACCACTTTTCCCCCCTCCTTTCTCATGAAGTTACCACTTTATTGAAATGATCATTATTAACACTCTGTCCATAATATTGCATGTAAAATTTTTTCTAGGTGGAGACATAATGTAACAAGTAATTTTTATAGAGAAGGAAATAAAATTCCTTGAAAGAAAGTGAAAGTGTTGGTCGCTCAGTGGTATCCGACTCTTTGTGACTCTATGGACTGTAGCCCAGCAGGCTTCTCTGTCTCTGGAATTTCCCAGGCAAGAATACTGGAGTGGATTGCCATTTCCTTCTCCAGGGGATTTTCCTGACCCAGGGATTGAACCCAGGTCTCTCACAATGTGGGCAGATTCTTTACCATCTGAGCCACCAGGGAAGCCTTGCCATCTTCTAAAGTCTCTGAAAGGTTTTCCTTTCTCCCACCCAATATTATTTTAATAAAATTCTGTGTCCTTCTTAATCCACCTTCTAGCCTTGTATTTGAAGTATTAACAATAAATAGTTTTCCTGGGGCTTAAAAAAGGGGAAGAAGGAGAAATTAAGCATATTAAAGTTTCTCTTAATTATTATGAAGTATTCTGAAGGTATACCTAAAGAAATGAAAAAGCTTATGAAATGTGTAAACAGATGCGATTTTCTTCTCTCCATGTGTTACTAAAAGTGCTATATAAAATATTTTGTTTTTATTTATGGTAGCTACAGTTTCTATCAAAGCAGAAGAAATAGAGGTGAATTATAAAGTGAACTATAAAGCTGGTTTCCTCTCTACTCTGCAGTCTAGGAGAACAACTTTCTCCCAAGGACAAATCAGGTAAGTAATTGTTAATTCATTCTTTGTAATGTTTTGGGGCCAATATGTGGAGCCATAATTTGTCAACTATAGCCATAGATTATTGGTTTAGTTCAACTAAGAGACAATAGAAATAGGTTCCATAGTATGGAGGATTCTTTAACTTTTAACTTACAGAAGCTTAGAGCTCAATTCTAATGTTGGAAAAGCCTGTATGTATAGAACCATGTTCATGTATGTGTTAACTATTCATAAAATAGTAAAAACAGAAAACTTGTATGCTGGTTAAGTCCAAGTCTAGTCTTAGTAATTTAAAAATAATATGAACATAGTTAAAGAAGGTTAAGAAGGTCTTGGAGAGCAAGAATCTAGAAAACAGTTCAAGTTGTTGAGTTTAGAAGAGTGAAGGCTAAGGGATGATATTGCTTTTCAAGTAGATGAGAGACTGAGAATGGTGCCTGTCTTTTCCCCATCTCCATAGAGGAAAAACAGCAGAAGAAATATAGATAAGAAAAGTCAAAGCTTTCGAAATTAAGGATGTTTAAGATTAGAATGATTGACCTTGGGAAGTTGTAGAATCCTTTTTCTGGAAGGTCTTCTAAGTAGTCTGATCATCTGCCAAGAACAGTTTATATATCCATCATAAGGCCTTTTAATTTTATGTTGTTATGGTTTTATTTTGACAAACATATGGTGATATGTGTCTAAGGCAGTAGCTGACATGATATATTTCTAATGACAGAATATGTAAACTAGTAGAACTTGACTTTAGGAGTATTGTGGAAACTTATAGAGTTATTTTATGACCACAGGTATATTCATGTGTTTTATTCAGTTACATTGTTGACCATGTGATCATCATTAGCATGTTTAAATTTTCTGGTGCATATAATTCTCTTCAAATACATGTGTTAATGTTAGTAGAAATTGAATTGTGACTCTTAATGAATGACCTCTATCAAGTCTGGAGAGAAGGATGGGAGGATAAATTTAAAGAACAGTTTGTTCAGATAGGATTGTTGAGGACAGCTCTGTGAAATGTGAGACAAGGTGAAGATTTCAAAGGAGAGTGGACCACAGTGTGATAATCTGAAGATGGCATTTGTCTCTCATTTCTTCTTATTGATTCAGAGAAAGAGCAGAAGGTAAGGACTAAATAAGTTATATTGGAAACTTATAAGGTACCTTGTGATCTTAGGGGGAACCAGATTTTTTTTTTTAAGAGTAAATTGCAGAGAAGTGAAAAATAGTTTTGGATAAAAGAGTTTTTCCTCAAATAAACAGATCCGCTAGTAGTCAGTGGATAGGGCAAGATGGTAAAGAATGATGGAAGTGGAAGAATTGGGTGTGAAATGAGCATGGTTGGGGGAGTTTGAGAGATGTGCCTGGCAGTCAGAAGCAAAAGGGAAAAAAGAATTGTGCTGTTGGAGGTGAGTAAATAAAACAAATAAAAGAAGTACTTGAGTAGTAAAGTAGACACAAGTTAAAGGAAAATCAGGGCCATTAGGATAATAATTCTTTATGAGCAGAGATGTATTAAAGATGACCAGTTATTTATACTAAGGAAAATGGGAGGGGATAGTAATTACTCCAGGTCTGAGAATGGCACGTGCATGTGAAAAATAACCAGCATGACTGGCATCTTATTTCAGGAAAAGTTTTCTGGGATGGTGTTCAAAGCCTTAATTCTGTTTGGATATTGACTGTAGGGTTTCTAGGCTCTAGTGACATTGACATAGAAAACCTCTAGGAAGACCAGGATCAATATGGAGAGGTCAGGGGGTTGGAAGTGCTGTGATATTTATCTGCTTCACATCCCTGTATAGAGCTTTACCCTTTTGTAGGAGACATGCATAATTCAAGACTATTCCTGGCAGCAAAGAATGGAAAGTTTGCCATTGCCTTGTGGCGGTAGCTTAAAAGAGTTTATAAATCACTCACCAGCCAGTTTTGAAACTGTGATTCTTAATGAATTATTAATTGGAGGGAATTTTGCATTATTTCATGTTGTGCACATAAAGTGAATCTTAGTTATCAAGTCATTTTACCTGTGCATAAAATGCAGCCATGTACTGTTAGATTTTCCAGCTAACACTTGTTGAGTGCTTCTTATATTTCAAGCACTTTATACATATAAATTAATTTTATATTCAGACAGTTCTGTGAAGTAGGCACTATTATTTTGTCCCCACTACCTTAAACCTCACTTATGGATGAGGAAACTTGGCACAAAGATTTTTGCTCAATTCTGTGGTAGAATGCTCTAATGTGGTAGAATGTTCTAATTAAGAGAACTAGGATTTGCACTCTGGCCTTCTGGCTGTGGACCCATGCTCATAATCCCTGTACCACATACCTTTTTACATATGTAAAATTTTTTATTTGAAAGTTGAAAGTGAAAGTCACTTAGTCATGTCCAACTCTTTGTGTCTCCATGGACTATACAGTCCATGGATTTCTCTAGGCCAGAATACTGGAGTGGGTAGCCTTTCCCTTCTTCCCAACCCAGTGATCGAACCCAGGTCTCCCGCATTGCGGGTGAATTCTTTACCAGCTGAGACACAGGGGCACCCAAGAATACTAGAGTGGGCAGCCTATCCCTTCTCCAGGGGATCTTCCCGACCCGGGACTTGTACGGGGGTCTCCTGCATTGCAGGCAGATTCTTTACCAACTGAGCTATCAGAGAAGCACAGTTTGAAAGTTACTTGGAAACTATTTTGCTTTGAACATTGTGAAAAGTATATTTATAGGTGGCACAATTTACATCAAAGAAAGTGGCTTTTGTGAGCTGCTACATGGAATGAAAATTGATTTATTGTTTCTGCCAATACATTCAGTGCTACTGTTAATTCAGAAGACCAGATTGAATGGTATAACCTTAATGAGTTTACCAGGGTCTAACTCCCAGTCTTGTGGTCTTAAGAAAGCTGGTCTGGACAGTAAGTGTCCCAGAGAGGATTAAATTAGTCTGACGATCTCATCAGGTTAAGATGTAGAGCCAGAATGCAAATTAATTTAAATATAATCAGATGAAACTGTTACAAAAATCAGTTGTAACAGTGTGATCAGTGTATTTTCTTCCAGGTGGTGCATATAGATGGGAAACCAAATTACAAAAGGTTTCTTGGTGAGCAACAGGCATCATGAATATTTTGAATATTTCTTGTTTTTTTTCATAATATTTATATTTCAAAAATTCCTCAAGGATTTTATCAATAATAGCTGCTATTGGCATGTACTGTCAGTCCTTAACTTATAAATAGCCTCCAGCCCTGTGCCCTCCACCAGGGGCTCTGCTGCCATAGAAACAGTTGTTAATAAACATGGGTATTTTAGAGAATCTGTGGGTTCAGAATTGAAGAAAGGGAAGAGTCTGTTGAAAGCAGTTACTAAGGGTGTTAATTTCAGGGACAGACTCCTAAGTAGGCTGCATTTGCCTAAGTAGAGCTCTGTTTACCTAAAATGTATTTCTGTAGCATTGCCTGAGGGGCTTCCCCTCACTTCTGTTGTTCAAATTTCATCAAATAGAGATTGTTTTTTATTTTTCAAACATTCTCTTAAAACTATAAATGTCTCTGTGTGGTAGATATTCTTAGTGACCTCCCTTCTATCCATTCCCTATTGCTTACCTTCACTTTGTTAGGGGCAGCAGAGTTCTCCGCTCCTAGCAAAAAAACTTGAAGCCAGTCATGACAATCCCATTCTCCTTTGCCAGTGATCATAAAGGGAAGACTGCTGAGCTCAGGGATTGCCTTTGCTTTCCTGATAAAGAGAACAGAGGTGGCTGGTGCTCTCTTCTTTCCCCCTCCTTTGTGCCTTAAATGCAGACATGAAGCCCGGAGATACAGCAGCCATCTTGTAACCATGGGGGTGACAGGTATGAGAGTGAAAAGATGATTTTAACAAGCTGAGGACCATGGAGAAGAAGGTTTGACAGAGTCTGGAACATTGTTGAACAGCTCTTCCAGTCTTGGACTGCCTACCTCTAGACTTATGGAGAAAATTAAGGAGAGGAAAGTTGTAACCCATGTTACATGGTCATAGAGCATTTGATTAACCTATACCTGCTATCCCATGGAAGGCTGACTGTGCAAACTGAGACTGCATGTTAGGAGAAATGAAAGGAAAAACTTGGAATAATGTGCATATTGGTTACTTCTTGTGGCTTTTCAGTAGGATCCTACACAAGAGAGTGAACTCAGATTAGTGCTTCTCAGCATGAAAGCAGAGATGCTAGAAGAATACAGCTTTGCTATAGGGATAACATACCTTTAGCTTGTACTCTAAATTGACAGAGTCCTGTAATTTGAAATATTGGGACTGAGGGGTAGTATCTTCTTACCTAAGACTTTTCATTAGAATTGCCTTGTCTTTTATGATGGTTGGCAGCTAAGAGATGAGAGTCTAGATTATTTCTAGAAACTTCTAGAAACAATTTTTTGGTTGTGATTACTCACGCAAGGACTTCCCTGGTGGCTCAGACAGTAAAGCGTCTGCCTACAATGCGGGTGGCCCGGGTTCAATCCCTGGGTCGGGAAGATCACCTGGAGAAGGCAATGGCAACCCACTCCAGGATTCTTGCCTGGAAAATCCCATGGATGGAGAAGCCTGGTGGGCTGCAGTCCATGGGGTCGCTAAGAGTCAGACACGACTGAGCGACTTCACTTTGACTTTTATTCACACAAGGCACTGATCTGAAGCAGTTAGACCAGAAGCTTGATATGTTTTTGAGGGAACTGTAGTACAAAGCTGACAATTAGTTGTGATTGTCTTTACCTTCCAAGCAATCCTCATCCTTTTCTCCCTATGTCAAGCCAGGATGAAGTAGGCTACAAAAGTTGTGAATCCGCTGGAAAGGTCATCCACTTCAAAACCTACCTTAGATATGGCTGCAGAGGACAATGACAAAGCAGATCCTCCTGAGGCTTAAAGTAGGCACGGTCAGATTGACTGACCAAGGGATTTATTACCTGCAGGGGAATCTGTGATTTCCGTCCAATAAGATATCATACGGATTGTTGATTGTGGTCGACTGTGTACTTCTTATTATCTCCCTTTCTCAGTGGAATTTTTACTGAGATCACTTTGTTCTTTTTCATCCTTGTATATATGTGAGGGGAGTTGTTTAGAGACATCTTCTCTTTCAGCGATACAAATGGTCAGATAAGAGTTGTCGTATTTGGTCTTCATAGAGCAGACAGAAAATCAACCAGAGATTCTGCATCATGCAATGACTGGATGACAGAGTGGGGCTGTCTTCCTGGAAGAGAGGATGAGTATGTTGTGTTTAACACTCATGTAAAAAGTGTGTGTGTGTGTGTGCATATTGAGTTGAGGACTGCAGACACTGTTGGCTGACCAATCCATATTCATTTCTTACCTCTTTTGTAAAAATTAGAGAAGTTAAATATTTGATTTTCCAGTCTTCCCTATTGCTACAATAGTCATATAATACAATTGTAGCCCATAAACCTGCTGAGGGACTTCACTGATAAAAGAATCAGACAGGGCTGGAGTTAATGCTTGGAGCTGCAGTGACCATCTTGAAATCATTAGGCAACAAACTGGAATGGAAAAAGTAAACTCACTCAGGCCTGCTCTTGCCTTCTGCAATGGCCCACACTCTGCCCGTGGAGTGTGTTTCTCTCTAAATAAATCCATTTCTTACCTTAAAAAAAAGTAAAACACACTCAGGGTGGTAGAACAGAAATATTGAAGATATTGATGGCATCATTGATTAGTAAACCACCCTTAGCAATCACCAAGTTGAAAGTTTTTTGTCTTGTGAGAGAAGTGAATCCATATTGTTAAGACTCTTGTGAACTGAGTTCACTGTTGCCTACAGCCCAAAGCATCTTAAACTGATGCAGTATACATGTCTGTTTTCTATACTACAACCTCAAAGATAGTTTTTGTTTATTGGTTCATTTTTAGCATGAAGTCTTATTAGTAAATAGTTATATGAAGTGAGAAAAAAGATTTTTAAAAAAGCTTACATTAGGCTGATTCACATTTAAATGGCATTATTGACGTGTTACTATGGATAGGCATTTTCTCCATACGTGGCCACCTACTTTGGTTCCTTTTTTGAAATAGAATATGGGTATAGTTCAGCATTGTACATTTAATATAATTAGGGAACACCTTTTAGAAATTGGTTTCCCATGCTGAGGTATGCAGCAAGAAAAGCTAAAACTGTTACCACCAAATAAAAGTCTTCAGGAAGAAATTGCTGACTGGAGTAGAATACGTTCAATATGAAGTCTTGGCTTTTGTATAGAACAGTCTTTTAGTTCTGCATCATTGACTACTAGTAAATGTTTACTACTTCCAAAATGGTGTTTTACTCTCTATGCTTTATTTCAGAGCATGCATTTTTTTTAATTCCAGTGTCCTTTTAAATGTTTTTCAGAACATTTCATCATTTCAGAACAATTTTTTATTATAATTTTTGCCTCAACTATATGAGGTTCACAATTGTATTTTTCTGTTTTTTGCCTTTCTTAACATTAATTGGTTGTAGAAGACAGGTGTGCCAGCTTTTTATATGAAAAGGAAATTCTTGAATACCAACCAAAGGTAAATATGGAGTTAAGGAGAACAGGCATATTTCTTTGGATGTATTCTGTAGAAAAATTATATTTGGCTTCAAGAAAAACTGGCTTTTTTATTTGTGTTCACATGTTGACAAAATGTGATCCAAATCATTTTTTTTCACTTCCTAAAATCTATTTTAGTCTGAAGGGATTTTTAAAAATACATTAAAATTTAAAAACAAAAACTTTTAAAATTGTTTTTAAAAGAAGCTGAAAAGGGCTGACACTGAAAATCTTATTATTACCATGTCTAAATACACATGAAGTTATTTTGAGGTATTGAGAGGTATTGGTCTCCACTGATTTTCTGGCTTACTGGCTTCATACATAATATTTTGCTTTCCTTTCCTGATGTACCCTGAGTCAGGCCTGATAAAAGAACTACTAATATTGTAAGACTAGCAAGCTAACATCTAAGTGGGAAATTCTTAAATATATGATAAGGCTATTTTTGAGCAACCAATGTAAACTCTCTGATCTGTTTCAGCTAAGATTTGAACACTCTATAGAAAGAGTTTGAAACAGAGCTTAAAGCTTGAGGATTTTCTTGATTTACTCTTATTTTTAAGCATGTGTTGTTGGAGTGGTGGCTTTTATGACTATCATATACAGTCTGTCTGCTGGGTGATTATCTACTTTTTACCCTGTTTTCTGGCTTTTCTTAAATCATGTATGACATACATGTACCCATCCTTCACTCTGAGATGCAGCATTGCTGGGTGGATGCCTCCCTCTCTGCCCTCATCTTACGCCACTATCTGCTCAAACTGCATAAGTCTTCTCTTAGTACAGATATCTCAGTTATCTGACTACTATCTAAGTCCCCACAGTTATGATTCCAAAGGGAAGTCAAAGGTATAATAATATTCACTAATGAATGAATCACTTATAAAGCTGACTGTCCCTCATACATGCATTCTTATCTAGCTTAGGAGCATTGTTGGCCAGTCTTTTCATGACTGTTGAATATTCCTGTAAAACGCAAATACAATACAGGTGATTTTAGGGCACAATTATGAATCTTGAAAAGATGTAGAAGAGATGATGAAAATGATGTTGGGGAACTCAGATCACAAATGAAACCAATGGCAAATGAAGATGTGGCAGACTTAGGCCGCAACAGTTGAAAAACAGAGAAAGTGCAATGATGATGACGACTCATCTCTTAAAAAAGTTCAATATTAGGATTCAAAGAAGGCCTTGGGAAAATTGTCAGCAATGTTAAATTTTTTACAACCATCTTTACAATTGTCCATATGGAAAATAAACATTAGGTGAAGTCTGTTTATATATGATACAACTTTGTCAGAAAAATTACGCCCCAATCCCTACTTGATTTGTTCATTCTAAGGATTAACACACATTGATATCACTTATATATGGAGTCTAAAAAGAGTGGTACAATTGAGCCTATTTACAAAGCAGGAATAGAGTCACAGTTGTAGAAAACAAACTTCTGGCTACCAGTGGGGGAAGGTTGGGGGTGGGAGAGATAAATTGGAAAATTGGGATTTACATATACACACTACTGTACATGAAACAGATAACTAATACTAATCTACCATAAAGCACAGGGAACTAGCTGATACTCTGTAATGACCTATATGGAAACAGAATCTTTAATAAAAAAAGATATATGTATGTGTATGGGCTTCCCAGGTGGCGCTGGTGGTAAAGAACCTGCCTACCAATACAGGAGACATAAGATACTTGGATTCCATCTCTGCGTCAGGAAGATCCCCTGGAGCAGGGCATAGCAATGCATGTCAGTATTCTTGCCTGGAGAAGCCCATGGACAGAGTAGCCCGGTGGACTGGAGTCCATAGGATCCCAAAGAATTGGACACCACTGAAGCGACTTAGCATGCATGTATGTGTATAACTGATTCACTTTGCTGTACAGCTGAAACTAGCCACGTTGGAAATCAACTACACTCTAGGAAAAGTTAATAAGAATTAGCACATAATTGCAATTATAACCCAAACTCTTTAAGTATAAGATGAAATAAGCATCAAAATTCTTACCCCTGCTTTTATATGAAATTTTCATCTCTGTTTAAAGTGGATTTTTTTTTGGCTATGCTCTGTGGCTCATGTGGGATCTTAGTTCCCTGACCAGGGATCGAGCCTGTGCCCCTTGTATTGGGAGTGTGGAGTCTTAATCACCAGGGATGGTTAAGATGCTGTACCACCAGGGAAGTCCCTAAGCAGACTAACTTTAAACGGCTTTTTTCCCCCTAATAGCAATCGATTATCTTCAGAGAAAGTGATCTCATAAACATTCTGTACCTGGGATATAAAAGAATTTTATCTGTCTATCTGATATCTGGGATTTTGAGACTATATTTACATATTCCATTCATAAGTAAATTCATGAGACTAAATATGTACAGCCTATTTACTATGGTAAATTTTTTAAAATTCTGCCACTTACAAGCTGTACTTTGAGAAATGTCACTTCACTTCTCTTGGTGTCAGTTTCCTCTTTTGTTTTATTTTTATTTTTACTTTATTTTACTTTACAATAGTGTATTTGTTTTGCCATACATTGACATGAATCCGCCACAGGTGTACATGAGTTCCCAATCCTGAACCCCCCTCCCACCTCCCACCCCATATCATCTCTCTGGATCATCCCCATGCACCAGCCCCAAGCATCGTGTATCCTGTATCGAACATAGACTGGCGATTCATTTCTTACATGATAGTATACATGTTTCAGTGCCATTCTCCCAAATCATCCCACCCTCTCCCTCTCCCTCAGAGTCCAAAAGTCCGTTCTATACATCTGTGTCTCTTTTGCTGTCTCGCATACAGGGTTATCATTACCATCTTTCTAAACTCTATATATATGCATTAGTATACTGTATTGGTGTTTTTCTTTCTAGCTTACTTCACTCTGTATAATCAGCTCCAGTTTCATCCACCTCATTAGAACTGATTCAAATGTATTCTTTTTAATGGCTGAGTAATACTCCTTTGTGTATATGTACCACAGCTTTCTTATCCATTCATCTGCTGATGGACATCTAGGTTGTTTCCATGTCCTGGCTATTATAAACAGTGCTGCAGTGAACATTGGGGTACATGTGTCTCTTTCAATTCTGGTTTCCTCGGTGTGTATGCCCAGCAGTGGGATTGCTGGGTCATAAGGCAGTTCTATTTGCAATTTTTTAAGGAATCTCCACACTGTTCTCCATAGTGGCTGTACTAGTTTGCATTCCCACCAACAGTGCAAGGGGGTTCCCTTTTCTCCACACCCTCTCCAGCATTTATTGCTTGCAGACTTTTGGATCACAGCCATTCTGACTGGTGTGAAATGGTACCTCATTGTGCTCTTGATTTGCATTTCTCTGATAATGAGTGATGTTGAGCATCTTTTCATGTGTTTGTTAGCCATCCGTATGTCTTCTTTGGAGAAATGTCTGTTTAGTTCTTTGGCCCATTTTTTGATTGGGTCGTTTATTTTTCTGGAGTTGAGCTGCATAAGTTGCTTGTATATTTTTGAGATTAGTTGTTTGTCAGTTGCTTCATTTGCTATTATTTTCTCCCATTCTGAAGGCTGTCTTTTCACCTTGCTTATAGTTTCCTTTGTTGTGCAGAAGCTTTTAACTTTAATTAGATCCCATTTGTTTATTTTTGCTTTTATTTCCAGTATTCTGGGAGGTGGATCATAGAGGATCCTGCTGTGATTTATGTTGGAGAGTGTTTGTAAAATGAAGCTAATCCCTACACTGTAAGACTGTTTTTAAAAATTTATTTGTTTACTTATTTGGCTGTACCGGTCTTAGCTGTGGCATGTGGTGGGATTTGTAGTTGGCAGCATGTGGGATCTAGTTCTCTGACCAGGGACAGAACCTGAGCCACCTGCATTGGGAGTGTGGAGTCTTAGCCGTGGCTCACCGGCAAGTCCCCAGATTACTGTTAAGGACTATATAATGTATATGAGGCTTCTGTTACTTTGTCTGCCATGCTATGAGTGTACAGTAAATGGTAGCTCTTATTATTAACTCACATGGATATTAATGTCAGCCACATTTGAACATTTTTTTTTTTTGGCTTTGATTTTCATATCCACGGTTCTTGTTCATTAAAGACCGAGAGGGCATAGAGCATTCTGTGACAGCCAAGGTATCATAGATATAATTTAGATTCTTTCTTGAGTAATCAGTTCTATTTTCTGAATCTGATTCACATTTGGGGGCTAACAAAGATTTTCTTCTTGACCAGTTTCTAGCCAGGGTCCTCTAAACTATCTTCTTGACTAGACACCAACCATGAACACAACAGTAGCAATGTCTTCTAACAGTTGATGCCACATCCCTAGAATGACCCTACCGTCCCATCTCCAGCCCCTTTCAAGTGCCTGCTTGAGGAAAATCAAGGCTGCCAAAAGAATTTATTTTTTATTTCAGCCAGCACCTGAAGATAGAGTTCCTATCTCCCAGTCTCTATGGGAGTGTAGGAGCTTACCTTGGATGACTGCCAGTTAATAAACCCAGATGGGACTCACATGGAAAAACCTTTGGACCTTCTTGCTTTATGTAATTTTTCAAGTCCTTCACTCTACTAAGCCTCCACTCCCCTCCCCTCCCTATTCCCTCATTCTCCCTTGAAAACACCTAGTCACCTCATAGATTCTTGCCTTCTTTGTTATAGATTAATTTACCATATATACATAGGTTTGTTTCTGGGTCCTCTATTCTGTTCCATTGATCTATGTGTTTGTTTTTATGCCAATACTATACAGTTTTGATTGCTATAGCTTTGTAATATAATTTGAAAGTGTGGAATGTGATGCCTCCAGCTTTGTTCATCCTTCTCAAGGTTGCTTTGGCTATTTGGGGGTCTTTTGTGGTTCCATACAAATTTTAGGGTTATTGGTTCTATTTCTATAAAAAATACCATTGGAGTTTTGATAGGGCGTGTCATATGTAGCCTTTATTACGCAGAGGTACGCTTCATCTACATCTGCTTTGTTGAGAGTTTTTATCATACATAGATATTGAATTTACCGCATAGTGTTCTTTGTGGAATCAGGCTTCAGTCAGGGATCATTTACCTTTAGCCTGAAGAAATTTCTTCTAACTAGGTCTATTAGCCACAAATACACTTATCTTTCATTTTAGTGTGTCTCTATTTTGTGTCATTCTCTGAAGAATATATTTTTAATTAATTTTTTTAATGGAAGGATAATTGCTTTACAGAATTGTGTTGGTTTCTGCAAAACATGAGCATGAATCAGCCATGGGTATGTGTATGTTTTTGTTAGGTATAGAATTCTAAGAATAGAAGAAGTTTTGTTTTTTCTTTAGCACTTGAAAGATACCATTTTTCTTCTGACTTAGTTTGTGATGGTAACTTAGCCATTGGGTTTTTTTTAAGCTACATCATCCCATTTCTTGAATTCTCCAGCTCCTGGCAACTGCTGTTTCACTCCCTGCCTCCAAGAGTTTGACTTTTCCATATTCCACATGCAAGTAAGATGACATAGTTCTTGTCCTTGTGTGTCTGGCTCACTATACCCTGTGTCCTCGAAGTTCATCCACATTATCACAAATGACAGGATCTCCTTCTTCCCTAAAGCTGAATAACAATTCATTGTTAAATACACTACACCAAAACGACTCCAACCATTCATTTGTTGATAGATGCATAGATTGACTCCCTTTCTTGGGTGTTGTGAATAACACTGCAGTGACTGTGGGAGTTCAAATAGTTTCTCGAGCTTTGATATCATTTCCTCTGGATGCATACCTAGACAGGGGGCCACTGGATCACACGGCAGTTCCGATTCCAGTCTTTTGAGCAGCCACCCTACTGTCTTCTGGAATGTTTGTACCAGTCTACCTTCTTGTCACAAAGGCTCCCTTCTCTTCATATCCTCACCAACAGTTTTTTTTTTTTTTGGTCTTTTTAGTAATAGCAATTCCAACATGTATGCACCTCCCTATTGATCATTGATGTTGAGCATCATCCCGTATATTCGTTGGCCATTTGTATGTCTTCCTTTGAGAAATATCTATTCAGGTCCTTTGCCCATTTAAAAAATCGGGTCATCTGTCTTCTTGCTGTGGAGTTGAGTCCCTCATATATTCTAATTGTTTGCTGCTGCTGCTAAGTCACTTCAGTCATGTCCGACTCTGTGCGACCCCATAGACGGCAGCCTACCAGGCTTCCCTGTCCCTGGGATTTTCCAGGCAAGAACACTGGAGTGGGTTGCCATTGCCTTCTCCAATGCATGAAAGTGAAAAGTGAAGGTGAAGTCGCTCAGTTGTGTCTGACTCTTCGCGACCCATGGACTGCAGCCCACCAGGCTCCTCCGTCCATGGGATTTTCCAGGCAAGAGTACTGGAGTGGGTGCCATTGCTTACCAAATGTATGGTTTGCAGAATCCTCTCCTATATCCTCTCCTATATCTTTTTAAGGTAATATGAAGATATCACAGTATTAATTCTTCCAATCCATGAACATGGAATATCTTTCTAATTATTTGTGTCATCCTCAGTTTCTTTTTTCAGTGTTTTATGGTTTTCACTGTACAGCTTGTTCACCTCCTTGGTTAAATTTGTTCCTAAGTTTTTTATTCTTTTATGAGTGGGATTGTTTTCTTAATTCCTCTTTAGATAGTTTGTTGTTAGTGTATAGAAGTACCACTGTTTTTTTGTAAATTGATTTTGTATCTTGCAGTTTCACTGAATTCATTGATTAATTCTATACATTTTTTGGTGGTGTCTTCAGGGTATTCCATATGTGATATCATGTATCTGTAGACAGAGGGAATTCTATTTCTTCCTCTTTTTTTTTTTTAAATCTAATTGCTCTGACTAGGACTTTCACTACTGTGTTGTCTTCTTCCTGATCTTAGAGGAAAAGCTGAAAGCTTTTCACTGTTGGGTATGGTGTTAGCTGTGACCTTGTCATATAATAAATTATGTTGAGGTATGTTCCATCTGTACCTGATTTGTTGAGAGAATTTTTAGTCATGAAAGGATGTTGCATTTCATCAGGTGCTTTTTCTGTAACTATTGAAATGATTGTAGGATTTTAATTCTTCCTTCTGACACGGCACTCCTTCTTGGGTGGGACTGGAACCTAGCCAAAACTCAGACTTGTGCTCGAACCCACAATCCCTGGCTTAGAAAGGGCCTTGAACCCCTGCCTTTTGATTAAAACCACTCACCTGGTGTCAGGACTTACTGAAGCTCAGAGTCTTTCGTCTCATCATGGAAAGAATTCAGCAGCAGGCTGAATTTATCAGCATAGGATGCTTGTGAAAGATACAGGGAGGCGGGCAAAGGAGCACAGCCCCAAGAACAAAGAGGGCTACATTTTTATAATAAAGAAAAATTGGGAAGGGGAGGAGACCACCTTCTTCCTCATTCTTGGACGGACATCAAGGCTTACATCATTAGTTCCTCCTTTGGCCCTGCATGGCCGTGTTATGACAACACCAGGACTGTCATGGTGCTATTTAAATCATACGTACATTAGCAAAAGGGTGGTAAAAATATTAAAATATGGTAATTCATCTCAGGTTTTGGTATAATGTCCCCTTTCACCTAATTTCTTTCCCTTTTCACCAATATTTCTTTCCCGGTTACATGCAGAAAAGCTACTCTTCAAAGACTGTTAACTGTCTGACTTAATGTAACAGGATTCAGACCCATATCTGTTGTCTTGCATTTTAACTGTCAGGGTTTGTGACTTGTGTTTGGTGCTTGGATGCACCTGGTCTTCCTTCAAGTTAGTGTAGATTGTTGCTAGGTTATTGAATTCTCTTCTTGAGTGGTCATTAGCTTGCAACAGTCTCCCAAACTGCCTTAAAATTTCCTGTCTTTAGTCTCCTAGTTGGATTTCTAAACTGACTGATTATCTTACTCTCTCCCTAATCACTTTTGTTAATAAAGAGAATCTCATTGATTGAATTGTGTATGTTGAACCACTTACATCCCAGGAATAAATCCCACTTGATCATGGTGTATGGTGACCTTTAAGATTTCTAAAATACTGTTGAATTGGTAGTGGCTGAATTTGCTAGTGTTGTGTTGAGGATTTTTGCATCTATTTCATCCAGGCTATTGACCTGTAATTTTTAAATTTTTTCTTGCTCAATCTTAATAAATGATAGTCAATTTTTCTAAACTTTTCAAAGATTAGATCAACTTCTGGCCTTGTTAATTCTCTGAATTGTATGTTTGCTTTTCATTTTGTTGTTTCTGTTCTTTGTTTCCTTCTTTAAACTTTCTTTGAATTGTTTTCTTTTTCTTTTTAGCTGGCTGTTTAGCTTAACATCTGTAAGCCTCTTTTTCCCTTAACATATACATTTAAGGCTGTAAATTTTCCTCTAAATGTTGCTTTAGTTTCATCCACATTTTAATATATAATTTCCAAAGTTGATATGTATGATCCTATTACCATTTATTTTATTGTTTTGAGTTAAAATATATTTTTAATTTCTTCACTGAACCGTATAAAATTTCTAGTTTATTCTCACTATGGTCAGAGAACTTACTCCATATGATTTCAGTCATTTAAACATTTCTGAGACTTGCTTTTCAGTAATGATATGTTTTTTATAAATCTGTGTATGCTTGAAAAAAAAGTTTATTTAGTACTTGTTAGGAGCATTGTTTACATATCTTTATTAGCTCAAGTTTTTTTTTAATATTATGTTGTTCAAACTTATATCATTGTTCAAACATTTTGCCTAAAAGAAATAAACTTCCAGGTACTTTTCCAGCAACAATTTTAAAAAGTGGGTTTATTTGGGATCAGCAAAGAATTTCAGTTCAGTGTCTGCAGGCGTGGTAATCTACGTGCAAGCCCCCACACAGCAAAGTTAAAGAGAACACTTTTGTACAGGGAGAAACAAATTGGAAAGGCTATAATAAACAAAGAGTTCATGACTTTCTTATTGGCTGAGTTCCTAAGAGGAGATGGGGGAAATCTTCTTCCTGTTTACTCTATCTCATTTGATTCATAGTTTGTCTCTCGCATCTGTTTTATTTTCTCTCCTTTTGCCTTCTTACCGATTTTTTTTTTTTCAGCTTTCCCCTCTGCTAGTTTAAGTTTGAACTTAAAACACTGTTTCTATTGTACTGGTAGTTACCCTAGAAAGTACCAGATACATTCTTCATTTATTGAAATCTTTCAGACTTTATTTTTTTGGGCTCCAAAATCACTGCAGATGGTGATTGTAGCCATGAAATTAAAAGATGCTTACTCCTTGGAAGGAAAGTTATGACCAACCTAGATAGCATATTCAAAAGCAGAGACATTACTTTGCCAACAAAGGTCCGTCTAGTCAAGGCTATGGTTTTTCCAGTGGTTATGTATGGATGTGAGAGTTGGACTGTGAAGAAAGCTGAGCACTGAAGAATTGATGCTTTTGAACTGTGGTGCTGGAGAAGACTCTTGAGAGTCCCTTGGACTGCAAGGAGATCCAACCAGTCCATTCTAAAGATCAGTCCTGAGTGTTCTTTGGAAGGAATGATGCTGAGGCTGAAACTCCAGTACTTTGGCCACCTCATGCGAAGAGTTGACTCATTGGAAAAGACTCTGATGCTGGGAGGGATTGGGGGCAGGAAGAGAAGGGGAAAACAGAGGATGAGATGGCTGGATGGCATCACCAACTCAATGGACGAGAGTTTGAGTGAACTCCAGGAGTTGGTGATGGACAGGGAGGCCTGGCGTGCTGCAGTTCATGCGGTCACAGAGTTGGACATGACTGAGCAACTGAACTGAATGTCTTCAATGGCACCCCACTCCAGTACTCTTGCCTGGAAAATCCCATGGATGGAGGAGCCTGGTAGGCTGCAGTTCATGAGGTTGCTAAGAGTCGGACACGACTGAGCGACTTCAGTTTGACTTTTCACTTTCATTCATTGGAGAAGGAAATGGCAACCCACTCCAGTATTCTTGCCTGGAGAATCTCAGGGACGGGAGAGCCTGGTGGGCTGCCGTCTCTGGGGTCGCACAGAGTTGGACACAACTGAAGCGCCTTAGCAGCAGCAGCAGCAATGTCTTCAGAAACTGAGATTAAAACCTCAACAAGATACTGCTACCTACCTACTAGAATAACTGTAATAAAAATACTGACAATATAGTTTTGGCAAGGATATAGAGAAACTGAAACCCTTATACAATACTGGTGGAAATGTAAAATGGTATGGCCACTTTGGAAAAGTGAAAAAATTTCACTTCCAAAGTCAAAAGTGTAACTTTTGCTCTCATCCCGCAAACTAAAAGGATCTTAGGACACATTTAATTTACCCCTTGCTAACTTTCATGCTTTTGTTTTCAGGTATTTAATGCTACTTGCATATTGCTTTGCTGTGCCTAGTTGCTCAGTTGAATCCAACTCTTTGCAACCCCATGGACTGTAGCCTGCCAGGCCCCTCTGTCCATGGGGATTCTCCAGGCAAAAATACTGGTGTGAGTTGCCATGCCTTCCTCCAGGGGATCTTCCCAACTCAGGGATCGAACCCAGGTCTCCTGCATTGCAGGCGGATTCTTTACTGTCTGAGCCACCAGAGAAGCCCAATACTGGAGTGGGTAGCCTAAGAATATTGGAGTGGGTAACCTATTCCTTCTCCAGGGGAACGTCCTGACCCAGGAATTGAACCAGGGTCTCCTGCATTGCAGGCAGATTCTTGACCAGCTGAACCCAAAGGACATTTCCACTTTTTATATAGTGTTTATTTAGATTTGCCACCATATTCACAACTTTCTTGGCCCTTATTTCCTTTTTACAGCTAGAATTATTTTCCTTTTTTGCGTTCATTCTTCAGGTACTTTCCATTCATACTTTAATGCAGCTTTTTTAGTAGATTTTTTTCATTTTTGGTTTATCAAAGTGTCTAAATTTAAAAATCTGCTATGAATATTTGTGTACAAATCTTTTGAGTGGACATATGTTTTCATTTCTTTTAGGCAGATTCTTAGGAGAAAGATTGCTGGGTTTTATGATAAACATATGTTGATGTTTTTAAGAAACAGCCACACTTTTCCAAACTGGTCGTACCATTTTACATTTCCACCAGAACTGTATGAGACTTCCAGTTTCTCTACATCCTTGCGAAACAATATTGTCAGTATTTTTTATTATAGTTATTCTAGTAGATAGGCAGTAGTATCTTGTTGAGGTTTTAATTTAAGTTTCCCTAAGTTGAAGAAAAATGATTGCCCGTTTTTTATTTGGGTTGTCTTCCTTTCGTTTGTAAGAGTTCTTTATATTGTCTGGATACAAGTCTTTAATCAGATATATGAGTTGTAAATATGTTCTTCCATTCTGTGGCTTGCCTTTTCATTTTCTTAATTATTTTTAATTGAAAAGTTAAACTTTGATAATCCAATTTGTCAACTTTCTTTTATGAACTGTCCTCTTGCTGTCATAGTCAAGAAATCTTTGCCTAACCCAAGGTCACAAAGATTATCTTTTAAAAGTTTTATAGTTTTAGCTCTTACATATAGATCTGTGATGTATTTTGAGTTAATATTTTTGTATGCTACAGGGTAAAGGTATAATTCTGTTATTTGCACATGGATATTCAAATATTCCAGCACCATTTGTTGAAAAGACTACCTTTTCCTCACTGAATTTCCTTCATACTTTTGTCGAAATAATATAAGGGTTTGTTCTAAGTGTATAGTTCTTGATCTATAGATTAAACACATTCACTAGCAGTATCCCAACAGCATTTAAAAAATAGTAATTGGTAAGCTAATTCTAGAATTTATATAGAAAGGCAGTGGACCTAGAATAGCTGAAACAATTTAGAAAAGGAACAAACCCGAAGGACTTAGACTACCTGATTTCAAAATTTGCTGTTGTAGCCATTGAAGTGTTAGTCACTCAGTCGTGTCTGACTCTATGACTTCATGGACTGTAGCCTGCCAGGCTCCTCTGTCCATGGGGATTCTCCAGGCAAGAATGTGGGAGTGGGTTGCCGTTTCCTCCTCCAGGGACTCTTCCTAACCCAGGGATTGAATTGCATCTCTTATGTCTCCTGCATTGGTAGGCAGGTCCTTTACCAGTTAGTGCCACCTGGGAAATCCAGTGGTGTGGGTAGCCATTCCCTACTCCAGGGGATCTTCCCAACCCAAGGATTGAACCTGAGTCTCCTGCATTGCAGGCATATTCTTTACCATCTGAGCCATCATCAAAGGAGTGTGCTTATTTCCAGGAAGAAAAGAGATATGCCAACTTTAAGCCATTATTTTTATTTTTGAATTCTTTTCCATTATGGCTTATTATACAATATTGAATATTGTTTATCTATTTTATTTGTAGTAGTTTGTATCTGCTAATCTCAAACTCTTGACTTATTGCCCCCACCCTTCCCCTTTGGTAACCATAAGTTTGTTTTCTGTATATATGAATCTGCTCTGTAAAAAGTTCATTTGTATTTTTTTTAGATTCCACATATAAGTGATATCACATATTTGTCTGACTTACTTCACTTAGTATGATCCATGTTGCTACAGATGACATTGTTTCATTCTTTTTTATGGCTGAATATCATTCTGTTGTGTATACATACCACATCATCTTCATCCGTCCATCTGTCTATGGACATCTAGGTTGCTTCCATGTCTTGGCTCTTGTAAATAATGCTGCTGTGAACACTGGGGCACATGTATTTTTGCATTATGGTTTTCTCTGTATACATTCCCAGAAGTGGGATTGCCAAAAGATATGGTAAACCTATTTTTAGTTTTTGAGGAACCACCATACTATTTTTCATAGTAGCTGCACCAATTTATCGGAGAAGGAAATGGCAACCCACTCCAGTATTCTTGCCTAGAGAATCTCGTGGACAGGGGAGCCTGGTGGGCTGCTGTCCATAGGGTCGCACAAAGTCGGACATGACTGAAGCGACTTAACATGCATGCATGCATTGGAGAAAGGAATGGCAACGCACTCCAGTATTCTTGCCTGGAGAATCCCAGGGACAGAGGAGCCTGGTGGGCTGCCCTCTATGGGTTCGCACAGAGTCAGACACAACTGAAGCGACCTAGCAGCAGCACCACCACCAATTTATATTCTTACCAAAAGTGTAGGACAGTTGCCTTTCCTCCACACCATCTCCTTTTCCTCACTGAATTTATTTGTAGACTTTTTAATGATGGCCATTCTGACCGGTGTAAGGTGGTATCTTATTGTGGTTTTGACTTGCATTTCTCTAATAACTAGTGATGCTGAGCATCTTTTCATGTGTTTGCCATCTGTATGTTCTCTTCGGAGAAATGTCTCTTTAGGTCTTGTACCCATTTTTTGATTTTTTTTTTTTTTTGCTATCGACCTCTATGAGCTATTTGTGTATTTTGGATATTAATCCCTGCTGGTTGCATCATTTACAAATATTTTCTCCCATTCTATAGATTGTCTTTTCATTTTGTTTATGGTTTCCTTTGCTATGCAAAAGATTTTAATTAGGTCTCATTTGTTTGTTTTTGTTTTTGTTTTCATTACTCCAGGAGGTAGATCCAAAAAAATAATTGCTTCAATTTATATCAAAGAATGTCCTGACTGTGTTTTCATCTAGGAGTTTTATAGTGTCTAGTCTTACATTTCAGAGAAGGCAATGGCAACCCACTCCAGTACTCTTGCCTGGAAAATCCCATGGATGGAAGAGCCTGGTAGGCTGCAGTCCATAGGGTTGCTAAGAGTCAGGCATGACTGAGTGACTTCACCTTCACTTTTTACTTTCATGCATTGGAGAAGGAAATGGCAACCCACTCCAGTATTCTTGCCTGGAGAATCCCAGCGACAGAGGAGCCTAGTGGGCCGCCATCTGTGGGGTCGCACAGAGTCAGACACGACTGAAGTGACTTAGCAGCAGCAGTCTTACATTTAGGTCTTTGATCCATTTTGAGTTTATTTTTGCATATGGTTTTAGTAAAATCACTTATATATGGAATCTAAAAACATGAGGATTTCACTGGTGGTGTAGTGGAGGAGAGTCTGCCTGCCAATGCAGGGGACATGGGTTTGATCCCTAGTCTGGGAAGTTTTCACATGCTGCAGAGCACTAAGCCTGTGCACCAGAGCTACTGAGCCTTTGCTCTACAGCCCGCGTGCTGCAACCCATGTGCCTAGAGCCCATGCTCCGAAACAGGAGAAGCGACTGCAGTGAGAAGCCCACGCACTACAGCTAGAGAGTAGAGTCCCCTGCTCTCCACAGCTAGAGAAAGGCCCCGTGCAGTCATGAAGACCCAGTGCAACCAAAAATAAAATAGATAAATAAAAATTATTAAAAAATAATCCAACTGTTAAAAAAATGATACAAATGAAATTATTTACAAAACAGAAATAGACTCACAGACATAGAAAACAAACTTGTGGTTACCAAAGGGGAAGTGATAAATTTGGAATCTGGGATTAACAAATACAGACTACTATATATAAATAAATAGCAAGGACCTACTATATAACACAGGGAACTGTATTCAATAGTTTATAATAATCTATAATGGAAAAAAGTCTAAAAAAGAATAGAGACATATATGTGTAGCCGAATCACTTTCCTGTATACCTGAAACACTGTAAATCACCTATACTTCAGCAAAAAAATAAAAGTTAAAAAAAGCAGTAGTTATTATTGTTATGCTGAATTTGGTATTAGTTCTAGATTTGAGCAAGAGATAGAGTGTTGGAAGGGATGTCCAACAAAATGAAAAAAGACTGCATGCAATAAATAGTATGATTAAGACACTGAGTACTTGAGAGCTGGGGCTGGGGCTCTGTGGAGTGAGCACCAGGCCAACTGTCAGGAGGAGCATCCTTGAGGTAGCCCTGGGCCCAGGTAAGACTCATCCAAGTGTGCCCTATCCACCTAGGAAAAACTGCTCTGTCCCTGCCTTCCATTTGGCCCAGGAGGGTGGGTGGCTGGGTGGGTATGGACATTGCAATACGTTCTGGGACTGCTGCCTGAGCCTCTGAATCAGGCCATCAGGCCCTGGTTGCATGCCTACTCTGGTGAGAATTCTGTCCTCATGACAGCCCCATGACTGACTCCTCCTGCACTCCTGGATTACACACTTGACTGTGGACATGCAGTAACTTCCTGTGCCTCCCTGGGCTAAAGTGGAGCCAACCCCAAACTGAAACCCAGGGGTCTTGGATCCTAAAGGAAAGCATAACTAATCAACACAGTTTGCATGTTCCTCCCAAGGACTGGCCTCTACGCCCAGCAGGTGGGGCAACTCTTAAGCCAAAGCAACTGCCACAGAAACAGAAGACAGCTCTAGTGGTTTCTGCTTCTCGTTCCTGTTACTGCCTTTGACCCAGGGACATGGCAGATCCAGTGTCGGAAGTGGAAGCTAAAGTTGATGGCAGAGCTAGAGTCTAGAGTGATTACCAAGCCCATTTCTCTGCCAGCAGATCCAGTGGAACTGAAACATCTGGAGTACAGGCCAGTGAAGGTCAGGAGGCACTTTGACCTCCAAGTTGCTGTACATGATGTCTCGGACCATGGTGGACCGTGCCTGGGAGGCTGGCATACTGGCTCCCTGTGTTTACTGGAGCCTACCTTGTCACTCCCTTTCACTGTGCTGACCTGGGAATTATCATTCTGCTAAACAGGGTGTTTGTGCCCAGGAAAAAAGTGAATCCTGAAACATGTTATGAAGTCCAGATTGAGGGACAAGCGGGCCTAGTCATGATGCTGAGGCTGACAGAAACCAGGAAGTCCTTTGTCTCCAAGAATGATACAGACAGAACCAGTGGCATTACCAGGACCTGGAGACTATGGCCAGGCTCCCAGGTACAGACCCCCATTTTCACTGATGCTGACTTCCAGAGCACAGTTCTTGAAAGACCCATTGGAGGACAACCAGAGTCACTCTGAGGACTGAGCACCAGCATGCACTGGTGCAGACTCTGTGCAGTCACGTCATACCTGTGGTTTAAGAAATTCCTACCTTGGACTCCTGGTGTGTGAAGAGATTTGATGATGTAGCCCTGTCCCTGAATTATTAGGAAGTCACAGAGTAAACATTTCAGGAGATTTGATTTTATGCTGGATCATGTGCTATTGGTATAAATAAATCCCTATACTACAAAAAAAGCAGCTGAATATTTGAGATGTTATGATAAAGCACAGTGTTCTTCAGTTGTCCCTCCAGCCCACCAAAAAGAAGGCAACTGTCAAGCTCTCAAGCTGTTTAAGAAAAACAAGGTACAAATAAAATGCATATTCACATACAGCATGATTTTAATCAATCTAGAGTTGAAGAGAATCTATTTTTTGTCTTTTTGTTGGGAGTATTATCTTACGAATAGCCCAAGTATTGTGGCCTTGAAACAAGAGAAGGAAATATTCACACAGCATGGATCTGCTGTTAATAGTATTTATACTAATATTGATAAAACTGTAGTTTATTGGTTTTCAACTTTTACATGTAGAGGCAAAGTTATGCAACACTTTTTTAGGGTCACAGATGAGAATGTAAATGTTCAAAACCTTCATGATACAGGAGTCAAGGTATAGCTACCAAGGCAGAAAGAGGAAGAGGGGAGAGAAAAGTTGGGAGCAAAGTTATTATAAAGTTAAGCCGGTCTGTGAATTGACTCAAGTTCATTGATGAGGACATAGAAGTAGAAGTATATTATTTAAAATTGCAGATATAACCAAGAGAAGAAATAGAGACAGTGTAACTTATCAAACATTCAAATCAAAGAAGTAGAAGGTAGTGTAAGACAGCTAAAGCCTCATCTTCCATCGCTGGGGGTTAGATGTTGACTAAAGTGCTAAATTTAGAAATAGAGAAGATAAGCATTTTGAATTGTGGAAGAAGAGCTTGCTGTTGGTCACATTTGTTCTTTTCTTATTTCTCTGATAATTTCTCGATGGGCTCCTTCTACAAATGTTCAGTGTTGGTATTTTCCAGGGATCAGTCCATGGCCTCTGTCTCATGCATGCACACTGTGAGCTTGTTCATTCACATAAATGACTTCGGGAACTGCCTGTATCTCTGAGCTGATTGTTATCCTGCACGCAAGATTTGCATTTTCAGGCAATTCCTTCTGCATGTCCCAGTAGCACTTTAAATTTAACATGTCCAAGTAGAAATCATTATCTTACTCATGAACTCTGTTTCAGTATTTCATTTTCTTTAACAGCTTTATTGAAACAGCTTTATATACCATAAAATTCACCTTTTTTTAGCCTGGTCAATTATGCTTATCAAATTTGCAACTGCCTCAACAGTCCAATTGTAGAATATTTCTATTATTCTAAAAAGATCTTTTATGTTCATTTGTATCATTTCTTTTTCCCACCCCCAGTCCCAAGCAATTATTAATCTATTCCTGTCTCTTGATTTGCCTTTTCTAAAGATTTCCATAAATGGAATCATACAATATGTGTTTTTTGTGACTGGCTTCTTTCACTTAGGATGTTTTTGAAATTCATGTTCCAACACACCATCCCTTTTTACTGCTGAATAATATTCCACTGTATGGCTGTACCGTATTGTGTTTATTTGTTTATCAGTTGATGGACATTTGAGTTGTTTTTTAGCTTGGGGAATTATGAGTAATGTTCTAAATGTTACGGTCATGTCTTTGTGTAGATCCATATTTCCATATCTCTTGGATTCATTTATGACAAATATGGGCTTCCCAGTTGGTACTAGTGCTAAAGAACCTGACTGCCAATGCAGGAGACATAAGAGATACAGGTTCAATCTTTGAGTCGGGAAGATTCCCTGGAGGAGGGCATGGCAACCCACTCCATTATTCTTGCCTGGAGAATCCCATGGACAGAGGAGCCTGGCAGGCTACAGGCCATGGGGTCGTACAGAACTGCACACGACTGAAGCAACTTTGTATGCATGCATGGAAAATTTATATTTTAACTTTTTAGGAAGGTATCAAATTATTTTCTAAAATGACTGTGCAATTTTATAGTCCCACTAGCAATGAGAGGTCTAGTTTCTCTTTGTTATTGTTTGCCATTTTTATTATAGACATTCTAGTAAGGTGTGAAATGGTACCTCATTGTAGATTTTTAAAAATATTTTTATTTATTTATTTTTGGCTGTTGTGGCATGTGAGAGCTTTCGTTGCAGGAGAGGGGCTTTCTCTAGTTGGGACGTGGGCCGGCTCTGGAGTGCGTGGGCTCTGTAGTTGCCACATGCATGCTTAGTTGCTTCCGGACACGTAGAATCTTAGTTCCCTGACTGGTGATCGAACCTGTGTCCACTGCATTAGAATACAGATTCTTATCAACTGGACCACCAGGAAGGTCCCATCTCTTTGTGGTTTTCATATACATTTCCCTGATGGGTACTTGCCTGGAGGAGGGCATGGCAACCCACTCCAGTATTCTTGCCTGGAGAATCCGCATGGACGGAGGGGCCTGGCGGGCTGCAGTCCGTGGGGTCGCAACGAGTGGGACACGACTGAGCACAGCACAATGTGTACTTGAAGGTTGGCCTCGACTTTTCTTTTTGTACCCTGCTATCCCATTCTGTGAGTGTACCTATTAAGTATATCTTTAATTCTCTCCTTTATGCTCTTTCCCATTACTTTATTTCTTCACTATTTTTGATTATTAAAATGGCCTCCAAATGGTTTTCTCTGATAGTAGGTCCTCTGCAGATTGCAGTCTATTTTTCTACACCATTATCAAAATGAATTTTCTAAAATGTAGGTGTGATCATGCCACTTCTTTGCTAAAAACCTTTCCAAGGAGCCCCACTGCCCTTTATATAAAGTCCACTGTCTAAACCCTGTTCTTGCCATTCCTTCCCTCCCTATCCTCTCCTCTTATAAAGCCACGTGCACACCCTGAACACATCATGACCTGTAATCTGTCTGCTGTTATCTGAATACATTAGGATTTTCTTTCTTCTGTGCCTTTGAGCATGCTGTCACCTCTGTCGGAAAACAGCAAACCCTTACTCGTTCTTCAAGGCTCAGCACAAATAAAACTCCCTTTCAGAATCTTTCTCTGATTCTCCTTAATAGTTAAGCTTTGTTTCTGAGTGTGTTAATATAGTGACATAAATAGGTGTCTGTGAAAATATATTAGGTTGAATTGCATTGTCAGCCTAAAACATTTCTGTAATTACTTGGCTATTGTTTATATTTCTATCATTTGTTAATGATAGCAGGTCACTTATCACATATTTATCGATAGATGCATGAACAAATTATTTTTGAAGATCATGGCTTTTATTTAGAGTGAAAGTTAACTTGAAAAATGTTAAGTCTTCTTTAGAATCATGTAGCCTCAAAGGTTAAATTTATTTGTATTGTGTGAAAAATTATTAATATCCAACTAACTGCCATGATATGTCTCTTAATAAATAGCATCTTGAATATCCTGAATGAACTCATAGATTATCTCTCACATACAGTTTAGTAGTCATTTTCATGTTAGTGGACAGCAATATATTATTACCATAGTTCAAATCAAATTTACTGAGTTTTCATAAAAATGTCATTTTAAAATCCAAACACTGTAAGCTAACAAAATTTTATATATGTGTATATATATGTTTACACATGTGTGTTTATAAGATTGTAATATGTAAAAGTTACCTTTGAATGAGGGAGATAGTATTTAGTAATGCAAAGAGTTTTTCTCAGAATATGGATTATGAGTTTATTTAAATATTTTCTTAAAAGAGCAAATGTACTAGTTTCTACGTTTTACATCAAACAAGTAGTCATGTCTGAGTTGTTTTAGAAAAGAAAGCCATATGAATGGTTGGCATACTTCAGGTAGTTACTTTCTAAAGAACTCTGTACTTCAATTTTAAACAAAATTATGCTTTACTTTATTAAGTTATTTATGATTTTAAACCTTATCACTTTCTCTAATGCATATATTGCAGCTTTGTTATAGTTTGCAGATAGTTATATTGCCATCAGTATGAGCCACGTTCAGTGCTTACATTCACTTCAAACTGAACATAGTAGCCTATGTATGCTGTGTTGTAACTGTTAACTTCTTTAAATTTTCTCAGTACTTCAAATGATTATTTGTGTAAATATTATATATTTTGTAAGGAAATTCCTTTTTAAAAAACCCCTATGGACATGGATTATTACTCAGCTATTAAAAAGAACACATTTGAGTCAGTTCTAATAAGATGGATGAAATTGGAGCCTATTATACAGAGTGAAGTAAGTCAGAAAGAAAAATACCAGTACAGTATATTAATGCATGTATATGGAATTTAGAAAGATGGTAACACCGACCCTATATATGAGACAACAAAAGAGACACAAATAAAAAGAACAGACTTTTGGACTCTGTGGGAGAAGGTGAGGGTAGAATGATTTGAGAGAATAGCACTGAGACATGCATATTGCCATACATAAGATAGATGACCAGTCCAAGTTCGATGCATGAAACCAGGCACTCAAAGCCAGTACACTGGGCCAACCCAGAGGGATGGGATGGGGAGGGAGCGGGGAGGGGGCTTTGGGACTGGGGACACATGTACACCCGTGGCTGATTCATGTCAATGTATGGCAAAAACAACCACAATGTTGTAAAGTAATTAGCCTCCAATTAAAATAAATTTATTAATTTAAAAAAATCCGTGGAGGGCGAGTATGGGAGTGGGGTCAGAAGCCAGTAGGAACCTGAAATGTCTTGTAATTGTCTGAAGATTCTTCAGTCACTATGACAAGTGACACAGATGTTTCTGTTTCTTACTGAGTTTTCATAAAGATGAAGATCAGAGATCTAAACTTATCCAAAAAGCTAGAGAGGCACCATTTGTCCCCATTGGAATGGCAGGTTTTGCAGCAATTGTTGCATATGGATTATATAGGTTGAAGAACAGGGGAAATACTAAAATGTCTGTTCACCTGATCCATGTTTGTGGCAGCTCAAGGCTTTGTTCTGGGAGCAATGACTCTTGGTATGGGCTGTTCCCTATATCAGGAATTCTGGGCAAAACCTAAACTTTAGAAGAGGAGATGCCATCTTGGTCTTGTTGGTGGTGCTTGCTTTAGTTAGACATCTCGTATTGAGATTATATGTTTACGCTAAAAATAAATTGTTTGGGTCAGACAAAAAAAAAATCCGTGGAATACTTGCCCACTAATTCCATGTGAAAATTCCTTTTCTTCACAAAGTTATACAACACGATGGAATTATTCAGCCGTACAAAGATAAGTTAGGAGCCAAATGAATATGGTTTACTTAATCACTTGAAAATTTTGGAAAGTGATTTGAGAAGGCAGCTTAGAACAACTTATTTTCTAAATAAAATTCTGCTCCATTTGTAACTCTGAACATGTGGACTGAAAGGGCTGGTTCCCTTGGCTGGTGCCTGACCTCTGTGCACACCTTGGTCTTTCTCAATCACACCCACACTGCACATTGCAGCCATGTAAATCAGATTTTTGACGGATTATAAAGGGCAAGGTACAGCTGCTGCAGATTGCATTATTCAAAAACTTTTTAAATGCTGCATATCCAACAAAATTTATTGTTTGTTTGAATGTAAGTTTTTATTGAGGTAAGTCTGTTTCTCTAGAAAAAGAAACTCATACAATGAGCCAGTGATTATTTCAAATTAAATAGGTTTAATTTCTGTCTTTCTCTCTCTCACTGCTTGTCTGTTTAAGAGTGACTCACTTTGAAAGAAGATCTTGCTTATTACACCTGTTAATAGGAAGTTGTTGATTGAGATTTCTGTTACAAAAGTTTTTCTCCTTAAGTCAGGAGTAAGTTATAAAAGTTTATAAAATGAAATTGAGAGCATATAATCATAATGTGAGTATAAATCTATCATCTTTTCAAATGTCTTTTGGAATTCCTTTGTTTCTGTTAAAGCAGATAACTTCATACATAACTCCTTTGTTTTGCCAGATGCCAGACATTTTTCAAAAGAAAGGCACATGTAGATTGGTAAATGTAATATGTAATCTACAGTACATTTAAAAGTACTCTTATAAAAATTTTAAAGCTTCTGTAGAAATGCAAACCTTTTGGTCATTTTTAATAAACTGAAAAATTGAAAGTTGTTCTTTTGAAAAGTCAAATTAGAAATAGGCTTTATGAGAAAGTTAAAATGTCAATTTCAAGTCATTCATTTTTACATATTGACTCATATTTTTCATATAGAAACTCATATAGTATACTACTAAATTAGCAGTGTTTATTGGGCTTCCCTGATAGCTCAGTTGGTAAAGAATCTGCCTGCAATGCAGGAGACCCCTGCTTGATTCCTGGGTTGGGAAGATCTGCTGGAGAAGAGATAGGCTACCCACTCCAGTATTCTTGGGCTTCCCTTGTGGCTCAGCCGGTAAAGATACTGTCTGCAATGCGGGAGACCTGGGATTGATCCCAGGGCTGGGAAGATCCCCTGGTGGAGGACATGGCCCACTCCAGTAATCTCATCTGGAAAACTGCATGGACTGTATAGTCCGTGGGGTCACAAACAGTCGGACACAACTGAGCAACTTTCACTTTCATTAAAAGTAAAACATTAGACTTTTCTTTAGAGAGAGATTTAAGATTGCATTATATTACTTAGGCAGTGATTTGTATCTAGTGCATTTATACTGTTTATTGATCTTTTAGATTTACCTGTTCAGATTTTTTATTGATATATAAGTATCTAAAAATATAGATGTTCTAACCAAAGAATTTTGTCCCTACCCTATAAATGCTTAATTGTTTTCGTCATTTAAAAGAATATCATTGTTACGATATTTGAAATTTTGTAATGCTATCAAAAGAGGATAATTTTTCCTGAATTATTAATTTTAGGTGCTGTTTTTCAACCCTAAACTTTCAGCCAAGAATGAAACTATTTGGAAGTTAAGATGACAACAGGTAATTTCTTGTAAGTTTTTACTTTTGTCAATGTGTGTCAAAAAAATTTATGTCATAAAAATAGAAACAAAAAAGTTATGTATATCAACACAAGACTGTATTTTTTCCATCTAAAATTATCCTAGAAATATGAAATACCTTGGTTTTGAAAGACCTTGCTTTATAACATGGAACTATTTTATTTAGACCTGTAGTTTTAGACCTACATTTTATCACTTTTTACAAACTAATTCTGGTATACTCTAAATCTGCTATCAACTTTACAAATAAGTAAATGAAATCAGAATACAAATAGATTCAGAGATAGTGATTCAGGTTAGATGAGTATTCCTTACTGATAAAATCCCAGATGTTGAGTCATAACTGGTTGTGATGCTACTAAAAACAAGGACGTTAATTTCAGCTACAGAAATCATTCTGTGATAAAGTTGACACTCCACCCTCAATGGAAAACTGTATGTGATGATGTCCATGATTCTAACGTAATGTAATGTCAACTGGGATTTTATTTGTTAGCCAAATTATTCCTGGAAAATTGTTAGAATTATCTTATGAAAAGTTTTGTTTTGAAAAAAAGAAGTTGTCTTATTGTAAAGAAGCATCAGTTCAGTTCAGTTCTTTTACTCAGTCGTGTCCGACTCTTTACGACCGCATGGACTATAGCACACCAGGCTTCCCTGTCCATTGCCAACTCCCAGAGTTTACTCAAACTCATGTCCATTATGTCAGTGATGCCATCCAACCATCTCATCCTCTGTCGTCGCCTTCTCCTCCCGCCTTCTATCTTTCCCAGCATCAGAGTCTTTTCCAGTGAGTCAGTTCTTTGCATCAGGTGGCCAAAGTATTGGAGTTTCAGCTTCATCATCAGTCCTTCCAATGAATATTCAGGATTGATTTCCTTTAGTAAAGAAGCATAACATTGTGTAAAAAAAGAAAAAAGTTAGAAGATTAGTTCTGGTTGGTTTACTTTCCTTTTTTCCACTTAAATTCTTTGTAAGTTCTGTTTCCCTCTTTACATTTTTATACTTTTATAATTGTAATGTGAAGGTGAAACAATTTAAAATAAAAGCAAAGTTCAAATTCTGACAGTGAAGATATCTGGTTCGATAGTAATTATATATTAAGGGTATTAATATCTTCAGTTCAGTTCAGTCACTCAGTCGTGTGCGACTCTTCGCAACACCAGGAATCACAGCACGCCAGGCCTCCCTGTTCATCACCATCTCCCGGAGTTCACTCAGACTCATGTCCATCGAGTCCGTGATGCCATCCAGCCAGCTCATCCTCTGTCGTCCCCTTCTCCTCCTGCCCCCAATCCCTCCCAGCATCAGAGTCTTTTCCAATGAGTCAACTCTTCTCACGAGGTGGCCAAGTACTGGAGTTTTCAGCCTCAGCATCATTCCTTCCAAAAAAATCCCAGGGCTGATCTCCTTCAGAATGGACTGGTTGGATCTCCTTGCAGTCCAAGGGACTCTCAAGAGTCTTCTTCGACACCACAGTTCAAAAGCATCAATTCTTCGGCACTCAGGCTTCTTCACAGTCCAACTCTCATCCATACATGACCACTGGAAAAACCATAGCCCTGACTAGACAGACCTTAGTCGGCAAAGTAATGTCTCTGCTTTTGAATATACTATCTAAATTGGTCATAACTTTTCTTCCAAGGGCGTCTTTTAATTTCATGGCTGCAATCACCATCTGCAGTGATTTTGGAGCCCAAAAAAATAAAGTCTGACACTGTTTCCACTGTTTCCCCATCTATTTGCCATGGAGTGATGGGACTGGATACCATGATCTTTGTTTTCTGAATGTTGAGCTTTAAGCCAACTTTTTCACTCTCCTCTTTCACTTTCATCAAGAGGCTTTTTAGTTCCTCTTCACTTTCTGCCATAAGGGTGGTGTCATCTGCCTATCTGAGGTTATTGATATTTCTCCCGGCAGTCTTGATTCCAGCTTGTGTTTCTTCCAGTCCAGCATTTCTCATGATGTACTCTGCATATAAGTTAAATAAGCAGGGTGACAAAATACAGCCTTGATGTACTCCTTTTCCTATTTGGAACCAGTCTGTTGTTCCATGTCCAGTTCTAACTGTTGCTTCCTGACCTGCATACACATTTCTCAAGAGGCAGGTTAGGTGGTCTGGTATTCCCATCTCTTGAAGAATTTTCCACAGTTTATTGTGATCCACACACTCAAAGGCTTTGGCATAGTCAATAAAGCAGAAATAGATGTTTTTCTGGAACTCTCTTGTATTTTCCATGATCCAGCGGATGTTGGCAATTTGATCTCTGGTTCCTCTGCCTTTTCTAAAACCAGCTTGAACATCAGGAAGTTCATGGTTCACGAATTGCTGAAGCCTGGCTTGGAGAATTTTGAGCATTACTTTACTAGCATGTGAGATGAGTGCAATTGTGCAGTGGTTTGAGCATTCTTTGGCATTGCCTTTCTTTGGGATTAGAATGAAAACTGACCTTTTCCAGTCCTGTGGCCACTGCTGAGTTTTCCAAATGTGCTGGCATATTGAGTGCAGCACTTTCACACCATCATCTTTCAGGATTTGAAACAGCTCAACTGGAATTCCATCACCTCCACTAGCTTTGTTCATAGTGATGCTTTCTAAGGCCCACTTGACTTCACTTTCCAAGATGTCTGGCTCTAGATTAGTGATCACATCAT